>NC_133333.1:74189258-74789258 GCF_042186555.1 Aquarana catesbeiana | reverse complement strand
AGAAACAGCCCCAAAGCATGATGTTGCCACCCCCATGCTTCACAGTAGGTATGGTGTTCTTTGGTTGCAACTCAGCATTCTCTCTCCTGCAAACACGACAAGTTGTGTTTCTACCAAACAGTTCTACTTTGGTTTCATCTAACCATATGACATTCTCCCAATCCTCTTTTGGATCATCCAAATGCTCTCTAGCAAACCTCAGACGGGCCCGGACATGTACTGGCTTAAGCAGGGGGACACGTCTGGCACTGCGGGATCTGAGTCCCTGCCGCGTAGTGTGTTAAAGATGGTAGCCTTTGTTACGTTGGTCCCAGCTCTCTGCAGGTCATTCACTAGGTCCCCCCGTGTGGTTCTGGGATTTTTGCTCACCGTTCCTGTGATCATTTTGACCCCTCGGGGTGAGATCTTGCCTGGAGCCCCAGATCGAGGGAGATTATCAGTGGTCTTGTATGTCTTCCATTTTCTAATTATTGCTCCCACAGTTGACTTCTTCACACCAAGCTGCTTGCCTATTGCAGATTCAGTCTTCCCAGCCTGGTGCAGGTCTACAATTTTGTTTCTGGTGTCCTTCGACAGCTGTTTGGTCTTCACCATAGTGGAGTTTGGAGTGTGACTGTTTGAGGTTGTGGACAGGTGTCTTTTATACTGATAACAAGTTCAAACAGGTGCCATTAATACAGGTAATGAGTGGAGGACATAGGAGCCTCTTAAAGAAGAAGATTCAGGTCTGTGAGAGCCAGAAATCTTGCTTGTTTGTAGGTGACCAAATACTTATTTTCCACCTTTTCACATGTGTGGTTTGAACACCATTTTCATATGTGGGCGGGACTTACGGATGCTTCGCTTCTGCATGCGAGCACACAGGGGCATGGGGAAAATATTTTTTTTTTTTTTTTTTTTTATTGTTCATTTTACTTTATTTATTTTAGTTTGATGCTTTTTTCCAAAAAATACATTTTCTGATCACTTTTATTCCTATTACAAGAAATGTAAACACCCCTTGTAATAGGAATATGGCATGACAGGTCCTCTTTACAGTGAGATATGGGGTCAATAAGACCCCATATCTCACCTCTATGCTGGGAAGCCTGAAATAAAAAAAAAAAACGATCCTGGCTTTGATCGTAGCGGTGAGTCAGTAGAAGCACCTGAGGGCGGCGGGAGGGGGGGGGGGGAGTCCCCTCTCGCCTCCCATAAGAACGATCAAGCAGTGGAACAGCCACTATGATCATTCTCATGGTGTAGGGAATCGCCGGATGAAAAAGCTGATATCTAAATGATGCCTGTAGCTGCACCCATCATTCAGATATCCCCGCACAAAGTCAAGGATGTCGTATGACGGCCGGCGGGCGGGAAGTGGTTAAAAACACATTTTTTTTTTAACACAAAGTTGTCCATTTATACAATAATTCTAACACATAGCATGTACATACCAAAAATTACACCCCAAAATAGATTCTCCTACCCCTCCTGAGTACGGCGATACCACATGTGTGAGACTTCCACAGCCTGGCCACATACAGAGGCCGAGTACAGCCGAGTATGGCAGAGTATGGCTGAGTATAGCCGAGCATGGCTGGGTATGGCTGAGCATGGCAAAGTATGGCTGGGTATCAGCGAGTATTGCAGAGTATGGCTGGGTATGGCAGAGTATGGCTGGGTATGGCAGAGTATGGCTGGGTATGGCGGGATATTGCAGGGTATTGCAGAGTATTGCAGGGTATTGCAGGGCATTTCAGGGTATTGCAGAGTATTGCAAGGCATTGCAGAGTATTGCGGAGTATTGCAGAGTATTGCGGGGTATTGCAGAGTATTGCGGGGTATTGCAGAGTATTGCGGGGCATTGCAGAGTATTGCGGGTTATTGTGGGGCATTGCAGAGTATTGCAGGGCATTGCAGAGTATTGCAGGGTTTTGCGGGGCATTGCAGAGCATTGCAGGGAATTGCAGAGTATTGCAGAGTATTGCACAGGGAATTGCAGAGTATTGCAGAGTATTGCACAGGGAATTGCAGAGTATTGCACAGGGAATTGCAGAGTATTGCAGAGTAGTGCTGGATATTGCTGAGCATGGGGGGGATGGCTGCGCATGGATAGATGGATCCATGGCTGTGACTGCACATGTCACTGAGCAGCACTGTGGGCACTACACATCCAGCCCACAGCGCTGCTCCCATCCGATCCCCCCCCCTCTGTACCTATCAGTACAGAGAGGGGGGAGAGAGGAATCGGCGTCATGACATGATGCCGGTTTGTTTACATGTGATCGCTCCGTCATTTGACGGAGCGATCACATGGTAAACGGCCACGATCAGCGGCCGTTTACTGTGATCTGTGATGCGGGCGAGCGGGAGCGGTTTTATGGGATCACATCATATGACGTGCTCCCAGAGTTATCCAATCGCCCTGCAGCCGTCATTTGGCTATGAGCTGGTTGGCAATTGGTTAAGGAGGCCTGCCCCCTGCCAATCCAGATTGGGGATTGGTTAGGGCTCCTCAGAATACTCCAGGCATATCTACCTCCCCTCTCCTCCTTCCTTTCCAGAATGTTCTCGAAAGGTCTCAGTGATGCTGCCTGTGAGTCACCCAGCACTGCCTGAGTCACTCCCAACTCAGACCATATAAACAGACAGGCTTGGCTGCAAGCCAAGCCTGGAATTTACCTACTCTAACAAAAACCTAACCAGTACCACTTCTAGCACACTAGAGGGTGATACATACAGTATACAGTAGTTTCCAATTTTTGTATTGTGCTTTGCAAATTAGGAGATATTTATTTTCATGCTAACTACAGTATTTCATTGGATAAATCAGCCCAATGAGTAGATGAATTCACTAGGGCCCAGTGTGTAAGGCTTTTTGTCATCATTTGGTCCCTAGGTCTGACAGAAACCTGTACAGGATACAATAGCTCTGGCTAACAAGTTACAGTGCCTTGAAAAAGTATTCATACCCCTTGAAATTTTCCACATTTTGTCATGTTACAACTAAAAACGTAAATCTATTTTTTGGGGATTTTATGCGATAGACCAACACAAAGTGGCACGTAATTGTGAAGTGAAAGGAAAATGATAAATGGTTTTCAAAATTTTTTACAAATAAATATCTGGAAAGTGTGGTTTGCATTTGTGTTCAGCCCCCCTGAGTCAATACTTTCTAGAACCACCTTTCGCTGCAATTACAGCTGCATGTCTTTTTGGGAATGTCTCTACCAGCTTTGCATATCTAGAGAGTGACATTTTTGCCCATTCCTCTTTGAAAATTAGCTCAAGCTCCGTCAGATTGGATGGAGAGTGTCTGTGAACAGCAATTTTCATGTCTTTCCATCGATTCTCAAATGGATTTAGATCTGGACTTTAGATCTGACTGGGTCATTCTAACACATGGATATGCTTTGATCTAAACCATTCCATTGTAGCACTGGCTGTATGTTTAGACCGTTGACCTGCTGGAAGGTGAACCTCCGCCCCAGTCTCAAGTCTTTTGCAGACTCTAAAACCCTGTACACAAGATCAGACTTTGCCGACGGGAAATGCTGGATGTGAGGTTGTTGGCAGACAATCTGACCATGTTATGCTCCATCGGACAATTGTTGTCGGACTTTCCTCCAACAAATGTTGGCTAGCATATTTTCAAATTTTCCACCAAAAAATGTGTGTTGTTGGACTTTCCGATCATGTGTACTCAAGTCCATCAGACAAAAGTCCAAAGTACAAACACAGAATAAGTGTAGCGCTAATATGACAAATAACCATATGTTATATAGTATGAAGACCATTAGGTTCCTCAAATCAGCACATAAAAATGTGTAGAGGGGACATAAAAAGTATATCAATAGATAATAAAGTCCTCAAGAAATGTATCATGTAAAATGTTAGGATGAGAATCCTCAATATGTATGTGACTTCATATTAAAACATGTCAAAAGTGCAGAAAACATCTGGACTGAAGAAACACCACTATCGACAGTGAGGAGGCTTACCGGAACGTTTGAACCCAACAAAACGTACGTTCAATTGGGTCAAACAAGCTTGAATCCTGAATCCTGAACTCCATCAACCATTCAGGATTCAAGCTTGTTTGACCCAATTGAACGTACGTTTTGTTGGGTTCAAACGTTCCGGTAAGCCTCCTCACTGTCGGTAGTGGTATTTCTTCAGTCCAGATGTTTTCTGCACTTTTGACATGTTTTAATATGAAGTCACATACATATTGAGGACTCTCATCCTAACATTTTACATGATACATTTCTTGAGGACTTTGAGGACTTTATTATCTATTGATATACTTTTTATGTCCCCCCTACACATTTTGATGTGCTGATTTGAGGAACCTAATGGTCTTCATACTATATAACATATGGTTATTTGTCATATTAGCGCTACACTTATTCTGTTTTTTGTTCTATGCTTATATCTTATTGGCCGTGTTAGCTGCTTACTATTTGGGTAGCGCAGAATTACTTATTATACAAAGTACAAACACGCATGCTCAGAAGCAGAAGCGGTCGGTCTTGTAAACTAGCGTTTGTAATGGAGAATGAACATTCGTGACGTGGCAAATTATGAAATCTCCAAATGCAGCGCACAATTCTCTTCTTCTTTAATGGGATAATAATGATGCTGCTGGTGATATCGATGGAGTTATTGCAAACAAATTTTCAAAGGCTTTTTTTTTCTAGTGATATCAAGAATAATATTATTATGCTTTTTTTTTTTTTTTTTTTATTTGTGCAAGTTACTACAACACCATTATCCCCTAATTTTTAAGAACAGAGATACAACTATGTTGGTGTCCCTTGTCAATTTTACATTGTATTTTTTAAAATATAACTGCCTACTCCCAAACTGTCATTTGAAGTAAAACACATAGCCAAGTATTATTCTCCACAATTTTTTATTGTGCATTAAAAAAATAAAAAAAATAAAATTAGACATGCTAGAACTTAACAAAAAAAGTGCATTCAATGCATTCAAAAACTTAGAAAATATACCAAATCAAATCATTATTCAACCAAAAAAATAATGTCGAAGCAATAACTCCAAGGCCAATAATAAATAACACGTTATCTCCTCCGATTCCGCAACATGTCTGATTGACGAACGGCCATTCAGAAATGAACTGAAAACAACGAAATTAAAAGTGCGAACTGAAAAGTGCTAAATGAAAAACGCGAAAAGAAAAGCGCGAATAAACACTCACCAAACTTCTACTAACACGAAATTAGCAGAAGAAGCCCAAAGGGTGGCGCAAAAAAGCTGAAAAACCACGTAGTACGTCTAGTAGGTCACTATGTTCATAATTGTTGGTCAACATTTGTGTGACCATGTGTATTCTTTCCATTTTTTACATGTGAATACTGCCTGTGTGTCCGCTATTGAAGCTGCTGTTGCTGCCTGACCGTGCACATATCTCCTCCTGTTATTATCCCTGTGAGGGAACAGCCGTTTTGACCTGACTGATTCACTCAGGGGTCCATCTATTGAGGTGAGCGGCCAGTATCGCCGAAGGTGGAGGTCCATGTTTTTCACCACAGTCACCCTGCTATTTTCTAATGTCACTAGTGTCACTGGAGGAATCACTGGATTTTGCCTGCATCCTATTTATATTGGACTTTTTAGTTTTGTTTATTTTAATTAATGCACTGTACTGCCTTTTTTATATGCATCTTTATGGGATTTGATAAATTTACCCTCAGTATCACAGCTGCTTTTGGTTAGGGTTTGTGGTCTGCGCTGGTTGATTTCATTTACACTTGTCTATTTTAATTTATCACAATTTCAGCTGCAACCATGGATGTATTTTATTATCTAGAAAAACAAGAAATTAAATTGGATGAGGTCTTTTCGCATACTCCCATATCAGAACAAAGTAATGACCTGACCTCTTCTTTTAAAAAATTTAATCACATTTTTGAGAAGAAGGTGAAAACTTGGTGGGATATTGCCTCATTTAAACAATATCTCTCCTCTAATCTTGTTCCTAGGAGGCTTAGGTGGGATATCCCACCAAATGACGGCCTCTTAGATGAGGCATCTATGATTGAATGGAGAGATTTCTTCATCAAAAAGGGTTCCGAATTATTAGAGCTATTATTATCACGTAAAGAGAGGAAAATGGAATTCCTTGAATCGCAAATTCGGCACATTAGGAATGCCATTGAACCTTTTAAAAACAGTGAAGAGTTCCTTAGGTTATCTACTGATCTTGGTAATAAACTGACTAAATGGGACCTTGAGGTTCAAAATAAGAAAAAGAAAAAATATATGAGAGACTCGGATGATTTTAGGAGTGGGAACATATTCAAATGGCAGGCTTCTCCCCCTCCCAATCCACCCGGGACTAATACCCATATCCCACAGAATGATTCTATCAGTACATCAGCCCCACCTCCTGCTGCATCCAAATCTCATGGTTATCCCTCACCTGCCCCTCCCAATAGAGGGGGTCGGGGAAATAGAGGGAATCCCAGGAGAGGTGGAGGCAGAGGAAAGGGCCCCCCAAATACCCCAGGTAGAGATAATTTTGACCACCCATACTACCAGCAGGATTATGGGTCATCTCGGGGATGGGATAATCAGAAACAAGATCCATATCCTTATCATAATAATGATGGGAAAAGAGATCCACCCTACTATGCATATGGGGGTCAATTACCCCTACATAATAGGTTTGCTCCATTGCAGCAGGGTAGTAATGAAGGAGGGGATTTTTTAGGGGCCCAGAGTGGACCGGGGAGAGGGTCGCAGTCCTACCAGCCCAATCCGGGAGAGTGGTGGAAATACCGACCACAAACTCCCCCTCCACAGATAACAGGCCCACCTCGAAAAAGAAAAGAGAGAGAGGAACTAGAGGGGGTAGGCGATTACAAAAAGAAAAAACCCCATTAGGAACAGGGATTTACAACCTAAGTAGTGTCGTTTTGAGCGAAAGTGAAGTTCAAGTCCTAGACAGAGGGCTGAAGTTTGCTCCCGTTCAAAACTTGAACAAATTTGACACTTATGTTAATATCCATAAATTTGTTAGACATCTTAATATGAAAAAATATTTTTTGTCTAATTCTAGTAGACCAGCCACTACTGCAGGAGGTTATCACTCCAATTTACGCAACAAATCCACTTTCAATCCTCTCAATGCCGATAACAAGTATCTTGAAGTATTCAAGAACATGTTATTTAATGATCTGGATAAAATGAGAGTTAGAAAGGCAGTTGACCCATTACCCATCAGGCAAGGTATAAAATCCCTGGAAACAAGGAATGATATCATCATCCGCCCAGCGGATAAAGGAGGTGGTTTGGTGATTTTAGATAAGTCCAAATATTTGGAAGAACTCCATAGGTTATTGGAAGACCGTGACACTTACCAAATTCTGAACAAGGACCCTATGTTGGCCTATAAGGATGAGCTCCATTGGCTAATAGAGGAGGGTAAAAAGGAGAATATTCTTAATAAGAAGGAGGCTTCCTACTTGGATCCCCTCTTTTGTAGAACCCCTATCATTTACTGCCTCCCAAAAATCCATAAGGATATTAATAATCCCCCTGGGAGGCCCATAGTAAATGGTATTGACTCTATATCCTCCAGGTTAGGTCAATATATTGACTATTTCCTCCAGCCCTTAGTTTTCAAAACGGATGCCTTCCTTAAAGACACAAAACATATTATTCAAATCATCGAATCTGTTAGATGCTCCCCCTCCAGTATTTTGGTCACAGCTGACGTAGGGTCCCTTTACACCATAATTGGACATGAGGATGCTCTATCTTCTGTCCAATGGGCCTTGTCTATGTTTTCTGACCTCCCTGAGAAACACAAAAAGTTTTTATTGAAAGGTTTGTCTTTTTGTCTAGCCAAGAACTATTTTTGGTTTAATCGCCAATTTTTCCTTCAGAAAAGGGGCGTTGTGATGGGCGCTCGTTTTGCTCCCAGTGTGGCCAATCTTTTCATGGCCCACTGGGAGGAAGACGTAGTGTTCAAGCATCGCCCCCCGGAACTAGTGTGCTACAAAAGGTACATAGACGACCTTATCATGATCTGGGAAGGGGATCAGCCCAGCTTGGATTCCTTCGTCCAGAAACTTGACAATAACACTAAGAACATTCAGCTGTCCTGGAATTTTAGCAAAGAAAAAATAGTGTTCCTTGACCTTGAGATCTGGAAGGATAATGAAGGGTTCAGATTATGCAATTATCTTAAACCCACAGACCGTAATTCATACATTCCCCTGGGAAGTTGTCATCATAAATCATGGCTCTGCAACATTCCCAGGGGACAATTCGTCAGACTTAGACGAAATTGTACACAAGATAGTGATTTCATTTCCCAATCTGCCTTACTTTCATCAAGGTTTGTAGAAAAAGGATATGATATACACACATTAAACAGCGAGGTTGAGAAGGTTCTGGCTATGGACAGAGCTTCCCTGATCTCTGATAGGGTCAAAAACACTAGTTCAGATGTCTCTAATTTCAAAATGGTGCTGAATTATAATATTCAGCACAAACAATTTGAAAAACTTGTTTCGAAGAATTGGTCTATTCTCAAACAGGATCATGTGCTGGGTCCCCTGCTACCTCCCCGTCCCATGTTCATTTACAAAAAAGCCCCATCCCTACGAGATCGTCTAGCCCCAGGTGTGGTGGATCCCCCCATACAATCAGAAAGCAGATTATTTTCCTTTCTCTCAGGATTTTATGCCTGTGGGCGGTGCACAGCATGCAGGCACTCTAAGTGCAATAATAAAAAACGCAAACGTTTCAGGGCCACCTCCACAGGCAAAGAATACAAAATAGACCAACTCATCACGTGCACCACAATCGGGGTTGTCTATATGCTACAGTGTGAGTGTGGCCTACAATACATTGGCAGGACATCCCGCCCCTTACATGTTCGTTTAGGGGAACATGTTAACAACATTAAGAAAGGCATAAAAACACATAATGTTTCAAAGCACTTTAAATTGGTACACAATCAAAACCCCAGAGGTTTGAGCTTCTGGGGTATTGAGAGAGTTAATAAACATTGGAGGGGGGGAATTTTCTACGCCAACTTAGCCGTAGAGAATCCCATTGGATTCACGAGACTAAGGTTCTTGTCCCAGGGGGCTTGAACGTTGAGTTTGACGTTAACTGCTTTATCTCTGATCGCTAGCGACTGCTCCCTGTATTCCTTATCTTAAGTTTAATATGTGTTTTTTTATATATGGATCCATGATTATGTTATTGGATGACCCAGGATGATGAGCGGATGTGCGGGGCTTACGTCGTTTTTATATCTTTACATTTATCTATATTTTATATTTGTTCTCTATGTTACTATTTCATACGTCTAAAGTTCTAGAGAAATGTTTTTTTTTAGTACACTAAATATAGGTTATCCATCGATAGCCTTTTTATCAACAGTCTCCATGGTTATTCCATGGACATTGTCATTTCCTGGTTTTTAAGCACTTTGACCTTGGTTGCCTTAGTGATAAGTATACACTTATGCTGATTGGCTGCCTGGGAGGAGCGGACATATACTTAAATGGGTGTCATCACGCTCAGCCGTTGCCGCTGAGGAAGTCCCGCCCACTTCTAAGGACGTAACGCGTACGGCATTGTGTACGTGTCCTGATCGTGACGTCACCCGCGCTCCGCTCGTCCATCCTGCATGGGACATCCATTGTATCCACGCTTTCATCCTTCGCACTGGGGTACAGTGCATCATAATGTGAGTGTATTCGCTTATTTTAATAAAGCATCTTGAGTTTTATTCAGAGAGCACTAGATTCTTTCCATTTTTTACATGTGAATACTGCCTGTGTGTCCGCTATTGAAGCTGCTGTTGCTGCCTGACCGTGCACATATCTCCTCCTGTTATTATCCCTGTGAGGGAACAGCCGTTTTGACCTGACTGATTCACTCAGGGGTCCATCTATTGAGGTGAGCGGCCAGTATCACTGAAGGTGGAGGTCCATGTTTGTCACCACAGTCACCCTGCTATTTTCTCATGTCACTAGTGTCACTGGAGGAATCACTGGATTTTGCCTGCATCCTATTTATATTGGACCTTTTAGTTTTGCTTAATTAATGCGCTGTACTGCCTTTTTTATATGACCATGTGTATGCAAGACAAGTTTGAGCCAACGCCCTTCGGACAAAATTCCACGGTTTTGTTGGCGGAAAGTCCAATCCTGTGTACGAGACATAACAGGTTTTCTTCTAAGATTGCCCTGTATTTGGCCTCATCCATCTTCCCATCAACTCTGACTAGCTTGACTGTCCCTGCTAAAGAAAACCATCTCCACAACATGATGCTGCCACCACCATGTTTCATGGTGAGGATGGTGTGTTCAGGGTGATGTGCAGTGTTAGTTTTCTGCCACACATAGCGTTTTGCTTTAGGCCAAAAAGTTAAATTTTGGTCTCATCTGACCAGAGCACCTTCTTCGACATGGTTTCTCGCAAAATGCAAACAGGACTTCTTATGGCTTTCTTTCAACAATGGCTTTCTTCTTGCCACTCTTCCATTAAGGCAAGATATGTGAAGTGCATGACTAATAGTTGTCCTATGGACAGATTCTCCCACCTGAGCTGTGAATCTCTGCAGCTCCTCCAAGGTTACCATGGGCCTCTTGGCTGCTTCTCTGAATAATGCTCTCCTTGCCCAGCCTGTTAGTTTAGGTGGACGGCCATGTCTTGGTATGTTTGCAGTTGTGCCATACTCTTTACATTTTTGGATGATGGATTGAACAGTGCTCCGTGATATGTTCAAAGCTTAGGTTTTTTTTATAACCTAACCCTGCTTTAAACTTCAACACAACTTTATCCCTGACCTGTCTAGTGTGTTCCTTGGCCTTCATGATGCTGTTTATTCACTAAGGTTTTCTAAAAAACCTCTGAGGGCTTCACAAAACAGCTGTATTGAGATTAAATTACATATAGGTAGACTATATTTACTAATTAGGTGATTTCTGAAGGCAATTGCACCAGTTTTTAGTCAGGGGTGTAAGAGTAAATGGGGCTGAATACAAATGCATGCCACACTTTTCAGATATTTATCTGTAAAAAAATTAGAAAACCAATCATCTGGGCATCAAACCATTTTCCTTCCGCTTCACAATTATGTTCCACTTTGTGTTAGTCTATCACATAAAATCCCAAGAAAATACATTTACGTTTTTGGTTGTAACATGACAAAATGTGTAAAAATTACAAGGGGTATGAATACTTTTTCAAGGCACTGTATATCAACATATCAACTGTTTAATGGTACAAGACAGGGCTGCCCCCTTTTACCAATGCTATTCGTACTGGCACTGGAACCCTTGCTAGCTGCGATTCAGGAAAATACTGACATAAGAGGCGTGAGAGTTATGCCCCGTACACACGGTCGGACTTTGTTCGGACATTCCGACAACAAAATCCTAGGATTTTTTCCGACGGATGTTGGCTCAAACTTGTTTTGCGTACACACTGCCGCACAAAGTTGTCGGAATTTCCGATCGCCAACAACGAGGTGACGTCAAGCACGTACGGCGAGACTATAAAAGGCCAGTTCAGAACTAAGCGCGGCACCCTTTGGGCTCCTTTTGCTAATCTCGTGTTAGTAAAAGTTTGGTGAGAAACGATTCGCGCTTTTTCAGACTCGTGGCTTTCAGATCGTTTTCTGCCGTTCAGTTTGTGCTTGTGGGTTTGTATCTGCTCTTCAGTACGTGCAGTCAGTTCGTATTGGAGTTCTCTGTGCGATCTTGTCCGCTCGTTGTTGTTTTTCAGGTCGCTCTTCACAGGCCTTGCTGTTCTTCAGTGCGTTCTGTTACTTCGTTCTGAGCAGCCGACCGTATTCTAGCCATGTTGCGTATGCGTACTCCTCGTAGATTTCGTGCTGTGCGGGGGCTTGGTGTTGGGGTCCTGACCTTGACACAAGTCCAGTCCATGAACAGGGTGGGGAGGAGTTCATGGACCAAGAATTGGTTGCTTCAGCGTGACCAGTTCTCTCATATGCCTTTGCTCCGTGAGATCCATTAGAATAATCCTGATGATTTCAGGAACTTTCTCAGGATGACGGACCCCGTGTTTCACCGTCTGTTGACTTCGCTGACCCCTTATATTAGCAGGCAGGATACCTGCATGAGGCAAGCCATCACTGCGGAGCAGAGGCTAGTCGCTACCCTGCGGTACTTGGCGACAGGGAGAAGCCTGCAGGACTTGAAGTTCTCGACAGGCACCTCCCCCCAGGCTCTGGGTATCATTATCCCAGAGACCTGTTCTGCCATCATCCAGGTCCTGCAGAAGGAGTATATGAAGGTAAGATTTTTATCCTTTAATATCACATTTTTTTGTATTTAATGTTTGATAATATATTGTATTTCTTTCCTCGTTCCCTAATTACCATGATTGGAATCTGCTGTGAATGTCCCCTTTGTCCTCATGCATGCTGGATTTTTATGTCATTATTTTTTTAGGTCCTTCATACAGATTGGCCTTCAATAACCTCCCCAGCATGGTCTCTCCTGGCGCTATATTCACCTCATGTAGTCACTTAACAATGTATTTTTTCAGCTCCATAGTAGTGCTTTACCCCAAACACCCCCTAAAATGTTTATAAATGTTATTTTAGCTTTAAATTCTGGCAGAGTGGCAGAGGCTTATTTTTTGTGGTGTCCCCAAATCATTTTTAGTAACCCTCCCTCCCCCCAACTGCTAAGTCAGCTGATCCCAATTCTCTATCTATCCTCAATCATCTATCTGCTGACTTTGCCAAACCCATACACACTATACCCATCTCTTTTGTGCTCTGATTTATGGATGAATTCCCCAAAGCATGTAGTGCAAGGGCCTGCCTGTATACTTTCCAATGGTACTGTTTGAATTTTTAAGATACTATTATTATCTTGAGTCAGGTAATAGCAGAATGTTCAAATGTGCTCAAATGTGTACAGTGTGTATTTATATCTTTGTATTATGACACTTCTTACCTGTCCAGTGGGCTGCCAATTGTGTAAGTGAGGGGCTGTTCCAAGTAATACCCTGTATTTAGGCATTCATCTCTCAATGAAGTGAAGAGGGTTACCTGTCCAAGATTTCCACACCCCCCATAATGTTCGAAATGGCCCCTGAGAGGGGGGGAGGGGGAATATGATAGGTGTACCTTAGACTTTGGTGTTGTTAAATTCCCCTTAATAAATGCTATCTGGAGGTTGCCCCAGAATGTTTGTGCCTAATCTGCTTGCCATGTTTCTGTGCAAAAATATTAATTTATTTTTGTTTTCCTCAACAGTTTCCTTCCACGCCACAGGAATGGCAGACTGTGGCCTCCCACTTTGCCCAGCGGTGGGACTTTCCTAACTGCGGAGGGGCAATTGATGGGAAACATGTCCACATCATCCCACCAACCAACTTGGGGTCGTACTATTTCAACTATAAGGGGTTCAATAGTATTGTGATGTTGGCGGTGGTGTCGGCTAATTACGACTTCTTGTATGTGGACGTGGGGAAGAATGGCCGGATGTCCGATGGTGGAGTCATCGCCCAGACGGAGTTCTACAGGCGTCTCCAGAATGGCAGCTTGGACTTGCCAGCTCCAGAGGACAATGTGGAAGGACTCCCATTCGTGTTCGTTGCTGATGAAGCGTTTGCGCTGGGGGACCACCTGATGCAGCCATTCCCAATGAGGACCCTCACCCCGGAACAGAGGGTTTTTAATTACCGGCTGGCCAAAGCCCGAAGAGTGGTGGAGAACACATTTGGAATCCTGGCCAGCTGGTTCCGCCTATTTCTGACACCTATCCATATGGCGGAGTATAAACTGAGCCATATTATACTGGTGTGCTGTATTCTCCATAACTTTTTAAGGAAACATTCGGCCAACTATGCTGGCTCAGTTGGGCCTGAGGCCGGAGTGATACCTGAAACACTGACGGCGCTTGAAAGCGGTCGTCCTGGCTTGCTCTCCCTGAGTGCCCGTGATGTCCGATTACGATACCTGGAGTTCTTTGCGGGTAGGGGGGCCATCAATATGCCTTCAAATTTGTGAAGCCTTTTTCCAATAAAAAAAAAAAAAGAAATTCTTTGTGGACATTTACTGCTTGTGTTTGTTTTAGCTGACCCTGACAGCAATGTGTGGAGTCCTGAAAATGGCGTGATTGTGTAACCTTATACAAAGCACTGTTGGCTGTTATTTACTAAAGGCGTATACACTTTTTATACTACAAGTGCTCTTGAAACTGCAATGAAAATGCTCTTGTAGTGCAAAGAGGATTTGGCCTTAGGAAATAACCACCTTTTTTTACGAAAACAGCAATTACATCACCACAAAATGTTGTCGCGTTGAGACAATAATCCACACATTCTTGATTAACAAACTTTTTAATACCTGCACAATCACATGTGCATTTAGAAACGGTTTTTAGAACAAACCAACATGTTTGTTGTATAACAATTTTTGGGGTGGCATTATCAAAAATAGAAATGTCCATTTACGATAAAACAGGCCTGTGTAAAACCAACAAGAAAGACCAAAAACTTGAACTTACAAAGTTCACATATGGTAAAACCTGAAGGCAATATCAGACATGAGTATTTAGGAACTGTGTTTGATATTGCGTTCAGATGGGGTCAAATCACCCCTTGAAAAGTCAAATTTGGAAGATGCACACCAATTTACGAATGTCAACATGTGCGACCTGCCGTCACGGGGGATCAAGGGACGTGTTTTGGGGGAGCAAGCCCTTCCCCACCGCTACTTTATTATTGAGAAAGGGGTTGCACCCCCAAAACGCGTCCCTTGATCTCCTGTGATGGCAGATAGCACATGTTTGCACACTGTGTGCATCCTCCAAATTTGGCTTTTCTAAACATTACCAAAAAATTTAGAACATTGTACCACACAAAACCAAAAGTGATTTTGTGGGGTATTAAATTCGCCCCAAAACATCAATGATGTTATTATTTCTTTTAATCACATCATTGATTTTTGTCTTTAGGTTCTCCAATTCCAAATTACACCCCATGATCTCCCCGATCAGCATCTGGGCACTTTTGGATGTAAAAGGATCTCGATCACCTAAAAAGAGAGAAACCAAACACAAACAGGTATCAAAAATCTGCCAGCATCCATCTCTTACCTGAGCCTGTGGTCGCAGACACTCACCTGTTGTGGTGGCAATTTCAACCACATCTTCTTCCTCCTCCTGCTCCACTTGGGTTGGGGGTATTTCCCCTTCTTCCCGAGGTGGGGGGTCTCTGTTCTCCTCGGAAGAGGGGTGTCCTCCGAGTCTTCTCTCCCCTATGTAAAACAAAAATGGTATAATTAGCACACAGTGATTTGATGGCAGAACTATAAATAGGAAACATTGCTTGGAAGTGGGGTACAATTGTCTATTTTAGCAGAGTTCCAAGATGTCGCTTTTTTATTGTCCTTTGCCAACCTGCAATACTTTACCTGTTTAGTACAAGCTTCACAGATGGAGACCCCCCTATAGGATACACTGGAGCACCTGTGTGGGCCCCCTAATAAAAAGGGTGTTCTTGTGTCCCACACTAGTGCTCCATTGTCCAGATGTGAAAACAGCTGCTGAGTGTCCTCTCCTTACACAGAATCTAGTTAGCATTTCATTCTAGTAACAAACCCATCTACACAACCAAATATTTTTCATCCAAGTAGGCCCTAAAAAATGTGGGCAAATGCATATGGCAGAAACAATGTTGTTTTAGAGGGTGAAAAAATTTTTTTGTAGACGAACGAATAATGGGCCCATGAACATTAAAATTGACAGTTTAAACTGTACAATTAAGATAAGCATATGGAGCAGCACGAACGTAATAAAGACAAAAATAATAGGAACACAGCACAACTACTTACTTTTTTGCAGCACTCTCCGGATCTTTCGGTACTGCTCGGGCTCTCTTAATTTTAGGTCCGACCACCGCTTCCTGAGCTGATCTTTCGATCGTCATACCCCGAAGTTTCTGTGCAGACTTTTGATCACTTTAGCAATGATTTTGGCCTTTCTGATGTTGGGGTGGGGGTAAGGCCCATACTTGCCGTCATAGTCGGCCTTCTTCATGATGTCCACCATCTCCAACATCTCCCCAAAGGACATTTTTGTCACCTTAAATCGTCTCCTTCTGAATCGGGACATTTCCGGATCCGGGCTTTCCTCCTCCTCCTCATTGCTAGAATTAGCACGCACCTGCTCTAACTCCGCCATGTGCTCTTCACCCACTGCGCCGAACGAAAAGGGGCGGGGAATAGACTAGAAAGAACGTCGGGCGGGCGGAGTTACACGCATGCGCAGTGTGTATAAAGCATAACACGCGTGCGTAGTACGTACGATCTGTGAGCGGACGAAGGAGCATTGGACGCGCCGATCGTAAGAACGAAGGTAAGAGACAAACTTGTGCCTATAATGCTTCTATATTGAGGCCTATATTGTAACCAGATTAGGAGAGTTTTGTCTGACATTAGGCTTTGTCTTGTGTTGTGTCTTGCAGTGAACATGGATATCTTATTAAAAGATAATGACTTCAAGTCAATATTCATTGATATGTTAAAGGAGCTGCCATGTCTGTGGGAGATCAACCACCCACATTACAAGAAGCAAACAAAGAGGAAGGCAGCGCTGGATCATTTGTTGGAAATAGTGAAGCAGGTGATCCCCACGGCAGACATCACATATTTGAAGATCCTAATTGGTGGCCTGAGGAGCATATATGTAAGGGAGCGCCAGAAAGTCCAGGATTCGCAGAGATCCGGAGCAGCAGATGACATCTATGTCCCCAGGATGTGGTACTATGACAGGCTGCATTTTCTGGCAGGCCATACTGAACCCAGGTCATCCCTCTCCAGTCTTCCTTCCACGCCTCCTTCCCCCCCAGCTGAGGCTTCTGACGCCCAACCTGGGCCTTCCAGACAGCAACATGTGGAGGAGCCCAGCTTGAACCAGGTATAGCATTCCTCTAAATATTGCTGGCTGTCCAATCAATGATGTTAACTAGATGTTAGTTTGGAGCACTAATTTATGATTGTGATTGATGATGCAAAAACTAAAACCATGTCCCTTTTTCATACACAGGGAAGTCGCAGCCAGGAGGTGGCCAGACCGAGCCGCCTGCCTGATATGCCGGTCCCTCCACTCCTCCTGGAAAGAAAAAGTGGCAGGAGGAGGAGTGCCCTAGAGGAGGCTGCCATAGGACTCTTTTGGAGGGCTACAGAGGTCCTGGGAGCACCACACACCCTGGAGGAGGACATTGCTGCCCTCATTGCCTCTAAAATGAAGAGGATGGAGGAGGGACAACAACTCATGTGTGAGTCGCTCATATTGGAGGCTCTTAATAAAGGTATGAGGGGCCAAATTACATCTCAGACACACCTTTGCGAACTCACAGATGGTCCTCCTCCTCCTCCTGCAGGTCCTCCTCCTCCTCCTCCTCCTTCTCCTCCAGGTCCTCCCAGTCCTCCTCCTCCTCCAGGTCCTTCTCCTCCTCCTGCCACATCTCCAACAGCACAGCCACAGCCCGGAATGAAGCGTGGAAGGAAGACCAGAAAGTGAGGACCCTGGATCCAGTCTGGTCGGCCAAAAGATGCAGCCTCTTGTGGTATCACAGCCTGGGGACACAGATGTCATCTGCTGCTTTCCGGATCTCTGCGACTTCTGGACCAGACTGCCCTCCCTTACATATGGACTCCTCAGGCCACCAATTTTGATGTTCAAGAATTGATGTCTGCCCTGGGGGTCCCAGGCTTAGCTAATTTCTCCTGATTATCCAGTGTTGCCTCCCTCTTTATTTGGTTCTGAGCCCTTAATAAAGGAATTTTGGTTTGAATTATACTTGCCTATGTGTGTTTGACTTCAAAAAGGACAGTTTGTTTGTGAGGAGGCAGGTACATTTCAAAACTACAATGTGAAATTAACAATGGACACCAACACCAAACAATCTCCTTGAGATTAAATAATAAAAGATCAATGGTGTTGTGGGAACTTGACACACAAAACACACACAAAAATAGTCTGGAGTAAAACTAAAAATAACATTAAACAAAGATCAGGCTTGGAAAAAATACAAACATAAAATCTAAACCAAAAATGGCTTGAAATCACAAAAAAAAAAAAAAAAAAAAAAAAAATTCTGTCAGATGTGACAAATAACAATATATTCCGAGAATCCCAAGAAAAAAACACAAAAATAAGTTTGTGAGAAGTGTGTGTGAATATGAGCAGCAAAACTACTTAATTCTTGTCACATTATAAAGAAGAAGAGAGTGCGCTGTATTAAACCATTTTTAACATTACAGCGTGACGAAAGTGCTGTATCCATTGCGAACGCTAATTTTACCTGACCGAGCTGTTCCGTGTTGAAATTTCTTCTGAGCATGCGTGGCACTTTGTGCGTCGGAACAGGCCACACACGGTCGGAATTGACGCGATCGAATTTTGTTGTCGGAAAATTTTATCTCCTGCTCTCCAACTTTGTGTTTCGGAAAATCCGATGGAAAATGTCCGATGGAGCCCACACACGGTCGGAATTTCCGACAACACACTCCGATCGGACATTTTCCATCGGAAAATCCGACCGTGTGTACGGGGCATAAGAGATAGGGAGAATAAGGTAGCTGCATACACAGATGATGTACTATTTTATGTCTCCAACCTTAGGATAACAATACCAATTGTATTAAAGGAATTGAGTAGATATGGGAAAATGCCAAATTTTAAAATTAATACATCAAAGTCAGAGTTTTTAAATATAACTACTTCAAAAGAGGAACAGCAGGCAATTCAACCTACATTCCTTTTCGTATGGCATAAAGAGGAGCTTGGAAACTTAGGTGTAAAACTGACAGCATCATTGTCAACGTTATATACGGCTAACTATATCCCTATACTGAATAAGGTTAAAGATCAACTCAACTACCTGAGACATAAACCCCTCTCATGGTTAGGGAGGATAAATGCTTTAAAAATTATTATTTTGCCAAAATTAACATACCGTATATATACTCGAGTATAAGCTGAGATTTTCAGCCCTTTTTTTTAGGCTGAAAGTGCCCCCTTCGGCTTATACTCGAGCCACCACCGTCTGCCTACCTGATCAGCGTGTCATGCAGACAGACGGTGGCCAGCGTGTCATAAAAACATATGGCGGCCATTCCAGTGTTCAAAAGCCGCGCATTCTCCTCGTCTGTGATAGACAGAACACTCAATTTCCCAGCAGTCAGTGTTCAGCCTATCACGGACATCCTCTCATCCTCGTCCGTGGTATGAGGATGAGCTTTTGAACACTGGAATGGCCACCGTATGTTTTTATGACACGCTGATCGGCGCAATGATGGCAATGGTGGCTGCAGATCGGCACGCAGAGGCTGCAGATCGGCACACGAAGGCATGCACAGGACACAGAGAGGATGTAGACTGGCACAGGTAGGTTGCAATAGACACAGGGAGGCATGCACAGGACACAGGGAGGTATTTATTTATTTACTTAATTTTAATTTTCTTTTTTCTTTTTCTCCTTTTTTTTTTGGGGGGGGGGGGTCTGGGATGAGGGGTTGTATGTTTGATGTAGAATATTACACCTAAAATAAAAGGTGGAGACACCAATTCTGTAAAAATGTAACAATGTTGAATAACGTGAATAATTTATACTAATAAAAAGATAATATATATATATATAAAAAAAAATTAAATAAAGATTTTAAACTTAGCTGACAAGGCTAACAAGCAGTAATCCAAACTCATGCTGTTTGAACTCAACATCAAAAGGCTGTTGATACTTTCTCAGGTTTGTTAAATAGCCTAAGCTAAGACAAGCAATAGTCGTTCACTTGCAATTCATTTTTTTAAAGTGATCTAAATAATACTCTCTGTATTTACTTTATATATTTGTCTCTTATTTTACAGATGATCATTCTCGAATCAAACTGACCATTATTAATGAAACAGCCACTACTGATTATATCAATGCCAACTTCATGCCTGTAAGTATCTTTGTGTTCTATTTTATATTATTTTTATGGTTATGCTCTACTTAAAGTGATATTAAACATGTGTTGGTGTGGGAGAGCTATCACCATAATCTGCAAGTGTGGACAGCATATTATCATATTATAATAAACAGTATATTAAGGCATACCTTACCTCTCACTGTGCTTTGTCCCCAATCGCTGCAATTTCCACTGATGTATTTTTGCAGTTCCTGCGGCAATTCTCTTCAAACACAGCCACTGATGGTGTAACTCCTGTGAATGTATGGATGTACAATGAGCTGGGTTGTACAGTGCATGGCCCGTGCATTGTGAAGTGTACATAAAAAGATCACCAGGAGCAGGGAGAGGTTTTTTTGGCAAAAGAGAATTTGCATGTTTCTTTGGCCAATAAAACTTTACACCCTGGTGATTTTTTGTTCAGAGGAGATGTGCCACAATTTGGCTTTGTGAGTTTGAAGTATTTACAATGAAATTTGTTGAATATCAAAATAAAAGATAGTGGAAGTGTAGCTTTAGACGCTGCATCTATGGTAGGCCATAGATGGTGCCATTTTCTTTCCTGAAACCACGGATCTCAACTATTGTGTTTTCCTGGCCGGGGGGGGGGGGGGGGCAACGGGGAGCCAGTTAGACAGTTAGGTGCAGCCTTGGACGGAAGTGGAAGGGTTAATGTCTTTCCCAGTTCTTTGGTTTTGGCTGCTTTTCTTTGGGTCCAATCATCTGAACTATAAGAGAGGGACAATGTTCCAGAACTGAGAGCCTGTAGGGGAAAGAATCATAGAGCAGCACCCCTGAGGAGTGAAAGAATGTTGCCTGCTGCTGCTGCAACTGTTGTCATGTAAAAGGTCATTAGCACCTGGGGTTCTACCCCGAAGACTTTGGATCCCCTGATTACACATGGACTCTACCTTTGCAGGTATGCTGGGCAGCACTTAGCCGGATTTAGGATTAGGGATGTAGGAAGAAATACTGTTCTTGCATGTGGACTTTGTAATATGTTGCACTTTTCTAAGAAAAGCTTTTCAAACCTTGTCCCCACCTGGTCTGAAATTACTAAAGGGGTGTAATGCACATATAGTCTACAGCTTAGGTCATCCAGCACCCAGGGTGAACATACCAAATTGCGCTGACCCACCCCTCAGGGTTGTGCATGACCAATCAGGTATCGGCAACAGGGGTATTGTATAATAGCAGTGGGCTTGTGTGCAGGGTCATAAGTTGGGCCCTGGCTCTAGAGGACAAAGTGTGGTGTGCGCAAAAAATTGGGTGTGGCTTTCACTGTGCTGACTATTGAGTATGGCTTAAAAGGACTTACAGTGCAAGGGCTCAGTAGCAAATGATGCATAGCTCAGGAATGAAAAAAAAAAAAAGACTTATTTAGGATTGTGGAAATGGGGGAAGAGGAGGGGGGTCAGAAGATCTGACACACAGGGGGGCTCTGACACACAGGGGAGTTTTGACACATGGGGCTCTGACACACAGGGGGCTCTGACACACAGGGGGCTCTGACACACAGGGGGGCTTTGACACACAGGGGGGCTTTGACACACAGGGGGATTTAACACACGGGGGCTCTGACACACAGGGGGGGCTCTGACACACAGGGGGCTCTGACACACAGGGGACTCTCTCATATGGGGGGTTGCTTACACCTCAGGAAGGCTCCTCTATCTTTGCTGAAAATCTTGGGCTGACAGAGCAGCTCTGCACATTTCCTGTGCTTGCACTGAGCTGTAATGGGGAGGCAGGGAATGATTGAAGCAGGTCACACGGGAGGGAGATCAGGAGAACTGACTGCCATGTTCACACATGAAGAGCAAAGAGGAAGACACATACATTCAACTGTGTTCCTTACAAGGGGCGGGGCAAATGAATAATGTGCTCCATCACCACTATATCATCATTTACTGAAGCGGTAGAGGGGCGGGGCGATGACTGGTAGTTGGCCAAAAGGGAAAAGGCTGAACAGACTGACAGAAGGCTGGGCTAATAGAGACAGGTATTTTTTTTTTCATTGCACCCAGCTAATATCAGGCATATCATACAGTAAGTACATGGCTGTTAGTGGGACATACAGTAGCGTCCTATGTTCAGGATGGGGGACAGCTGGGGGGAGTTAGAAAAGCTCTGGATCCCCTCCCCTCATACACAAGTACTGGATGGATCAGCAGAGAACATTACCAACTGAAAAGTCCCAGTATATTCTCAACATATATAAGAATTGTTTTTCTCTTTTAGTAAACCTGCTCTGCAAAGTACAGGGCAGGTTTACAGCACAGCCAGGTACAGTTTGGAAAGAAGACTGACATCCATCCTCTGACATCCTCATGCTGGAGAGAGCTGTGTGATGTGTGCAGGGTGGGAAGCAGTGATCGGGGCTGTACTGTTGTGTTGTCTTCTTGCTCCGCCCACCTGTAGAGGAGCGCTCAGTGTCACAGCCCTGATCCAGCTGGCCAGACTGATAATAAATCATGCCTGTTAGAGAGAATTCTTCTTCCTCTGTGAAGGGACGTGGTTGCCGCTGTAGAGAGGAGGCAGGCAATATGTATGGGCACATCCTCAGCCCAGCTTTTGGGCAGGCTGTAGTATTGAGTGGAGCCATAATCTGAAAATTCTGTGCACAGATTCCTCTGCATGCTGCTGCTGGTAACCCTGCGCCCCCTCCCACACCCCGCCCAGGGCAGCTGCCCCTTACAGCCCCCCCTTGACAGGATAGGCAAACACAGATACACATTATAAGAGTAAACACATAACACCCTAATAAATAGATTACACATAACCGCAGGAGGCCCAAGCATCAGGTTGTTTTGAGCCAATTATAGCTTTTTGCTTTGAGTCTGGGTCTAGGAGGGGGGTTGAAGCATTCTGGTTTGGGTATTGATTCTATACCCCAACAAAACACAGAGGGCTCAAATCTGTATCTGAGTCCTCCAGTTCTCAGAGTTTGTGTGTTTCAGGGAGACATTGACTTGAATCCTAAGTTAAACTATTCCAAAGGTCCCCCAGACACACACCTCCCAAATAGAGCCCCCTCAAACACCAGGGCCTGTAGTCATTAGGCAAGAGGCTAGCCTGTCGTCCCCTCCAAAAGCACCTGTCCCAGTTGAGTCTGTCACAGTCAGGGCCTGGCTCTTAACCCAGGATCTCTGTGTCTGGCAGTAACTCTTGCTGAGCAACCTGAGATTTTGACCAGTTCCCTTCTGATCCATTGTTTTTCGTGAACCCTGACTCTTTGCTCCTCCCATGAACTTCCTGCTAAGCCACATCTCTGCACTCCCTGTTTGCCAGATTACTGTGCTCTCTCCAGCCAATATCTTACTCATGTCACTCCTGCTGTGGTCCTTTCCTTCGCTACCACTCGTTTCTGACCTTTGTTTGGTTCCTCGCCTATGTTATCCCAACCTGCAACCACTTGTTACTGACCTTTGGCTTGTTTACTGCCTACACTTCTGCTTGATCCCTACCTGCTATATCTGCTACTGGACCCCGAATTGTTCACCTCTTGGTGGGGACGATCCTGAGGACTGTGACCTAGTACTAACTGTGACCTGGTATTAGCCTGTGCCATTTGCAAGAGTGACCTGCTTGTTTAACTACAAAGAAGGCTGGGCACTGAATCCCAACACAAGCATGTAAACTGTAACCACAGCCAGGTGCAGAGTGAGGTGCATGGGTAGCATCCGGCAGCCTTGAACGTTGCCACTAGGGTAGTGAAACAGATGAATGGCAAGAAAGAACACTAAACAGGCGCTCTAGTGTAAAAAAAACAGAAAACTGTTGTATTAATGGGAAATGTAATAGCTGGACTAAAAGCATATGCACACAGTCTTGGGCTAAGGAAAGTTCCACATAAAAAAATGTCCAAGAAAGATGCCAAGTTTATTGCAGTAATCAAATAAATCTTACATGGTTATATGTAAGTATCCTAAATACAGCCAAAAAATACCAATCATGGGTATCAACCCCAAACATATGCGAAACACTGTCCACTAGGGAAATGGGGAATGGTGAGGAGCACCAGGGTTTGTGATACCCAAAGAATAACTAGGTAAATATAAACACAAAATTGGCATAAAAACCCACGTGTAGTGAGATTGGCACCAAAGAAATCGTGAATGCTGTTCCGACAAAGCTCGCGCCCACATTCTCACATTGGCGCAAATCCTTATTCTGCATTGATCAGAGAATCCGGCTGGATTATACTACCGTTCCTATGAACGTGAGGCTATCTGCAGGGACACGCTATGGCCTCTCCACGTGGTGATCAGACACATAGAAAGATACGAGCGTACATTCCTCCGTAAAAGCAGATAGGTATCAAACCGATAATGTGTTCACAGAGCGAACATATCCCCATTAAATACAACAGTTTTCTGGGTTTTTTACACTGGAGGGCCTGTTTAGTGTTCTTTCTTGCCATTGACATGCCTGAATACCTGTCATGATGTTCGGTATGAGCCATTCTACTGCTATAGCTACTGAGACATAATAAAACTACTAATCATACAAAGTGATTAACAGTAAGAACTAAGCTTAAGATGACATTTGGTGTACAGCATAAACAAGAGCAAGGCCACCTCAAGTGCAGCAGTGAGCAGTAGTAAAGTTTAATCTACCGAGTGCTGGAACTATACTGCCAGAGTGCTTTTAGGGCAGTGAATCTAATCCTAGACTGACTGGGTATGCACTGTCCAAATGAAGGAGGATGGTAGTGGGGGGGTAGGGGAATAAAAGGGGGCTTGTAGAATAATTATGATGGGAGGGACAGTCCTTTGAGATGTTCTTCTGATGGCTATCGTTGGGGCCCTTTAAGAGTGTTAGTGCACTTAACGACAGTCCAAGTTAACCTCCATGCAGTATAGGTATGGCATAGTCTTGGCACAGGTGCAAGGTAGATGTAGTTCAGATGTGTATAATGTGGAGTAGGGTTGGTATATGTGCAGTCTAGGTTTGGAACAAGTGCAGTATAGGGTGCATTAGGGATTGTGTACACTTGGTATCTTGCTTTGCGTGGTTCAGTCCTTGCTTGCAGAATCAGCTATGGGCGAATAGCCCTCTCACCAGTCCCCAGGATGCTGTGGTGACCTCTCGCTTTGGAAAGGGGGCCCCCTCAGACTCTCCCCAAAGGCCTGCATTGATCAGCGGTGGGAGGCAGAGGATAGGAGGATGGTGCAGCATAACATCAGTATCTCAGTAGAGGGGGAGAATAAAGGGAAATGTCTGAATCTCCATATTGCTGCAGCCCAGCACCTGGCTACACTCTCATGTGGCAAAACCAGATAGAAGCCCATGAAGCAAACTCTGGAACCTCAGCCCTCCCCAGCACCCACCCCTACCATCTCTAGCAGCAACATTCACGCACCAGGGTTTTTTCAGGAATAAACAGCTTAACACTAGGGATGGGCGAGCGGTTCAGCCCGGGCACGAGTTTGAGCCGAACATTTGCGCCCCCCCCTCCTCAACCATACCAGCCCACATGCCCCCAACATGGGGGGTGGGTGCTTTGGGGTGCCCAAAGCACCTTGTCCCCATGTTGATGGGGACAAGGGCCTCTTCCCAACACCATGGGCTGTGGTTGTCGGGGTCTAGTGGGCGGGGGGCTTTAACAAGGGAGCCCCCAGATCCCGCCCCCCTATGTGAATGGATATCTGGTACATAGTACCCCTACCCATTCACCAAAAAAGTGTACAAAAATAATAACCACGTGACGTCAGAAGGAAAGGTCTGGTATGGACTGGGGGGGGGACCTCCACGCCGTTTTTTTTCTTTATTTTTTCAATAACCGGGTGCTGGCAACTGTAACCGCAAGTCATTTTAAATAGGATTTGACTCGTTTTTTTTCTTTAGAATGTATTATGTATGCTACAGATGCACCACTTTACAGGCACATTAAGGAGACGCCCCAGGAACTACATTTAAAGGAATTTTTTATTTTTCGATTTCAAAGTATTTTATTATTTTGTAAGAAATTACAAAGTACAATTCAAGACATTGTACGTCGTGCAACGACGTTTTTCTTAAGTAAAAGACAGAAAAACAACTTAATTGATCCAAATGTGATTAAATGTAAGTAAATGTAATAGACAGCAGCCTGACATTGGGCCTCGTGTATTCAGATGAGCCTAGGTAGAGAAACAAACTGTACTCTGGCTATGAGTTTATAACAATATATATGTATATCTAGGGCACCCTCTCCCATCGCAGCACCCCAAATGGGATCTCTTTGTGCCGCGAGGGGAGAACGCCCCCCAGGATTAGCAGGTGTGTACAGTCCACGTCATTTCTATTGAGGTGTGGAACCTCTGGTGAGGTCGGATTGTAAGTATAGGGGCACATATATGATGCACAGGTTGCTCGGTCAAGAAGGTTTAAGGTCGTCATTGATTTTCTGGGTATGGACTGCAGCATTGGTCCAGTTTATCCAGGGTAACCATTGTTTTTTGGCTTTGGATGGACGACCATTACTGGAAGCCATCATTGTTTCATAGCTGAAGTGGAGTGAGACCAGGTCTTTTGTTTGTAATATGGAAGGTGGAATGTCTGATTTCCAATTCCTTGTTATGTTGAGTCTGGAAGCTAATAAGATGTGGGACGTTGTGTGTCTGAGTGGGCCTGGTATAGCCTCTATGTTTAGGTTTAGAAGTGCCATTTCGGGCGAAGGTGGGATTGTAGTTTTGTTGATGTTGGTAAGCAGATTAAACGTGTCTACCCAGTATTTTCGGATGGAGGGGCATGACCAAAAGATGTGGAACATGTCTCCTTTAGATGATTTGCAACGCCAGCAAATGTTGGGGGCGTTAGTGTTGAATTTGGCTAGTTTATCTGGGGTTAAGTACCAACGGAGTGAGATTTTCTGTGTAAGCTCCCAAAGTGCTGAACATTGGGTTGCATTGTATATGGACTTTAGAGCTAGTTGCCATTGTGTGTCAGTGAATGTTTTTGTGAGATCTTTTTCCCATTGATAGTGGGGGGTCATCTTGGTGAAGGATCTTTTACCCTGTAGGAGGTTATAGAAGTAGGATATGCCTTTGGGCCTTGGTGTGGGGTTTATGAGGAAGTCCCATGACTTCTGGGGGATGTTGTAGAGAGGAAGAGGTATTTTATTGAAACAGTGTTGGATGCGGAGGTATGTGAAGCTTTCAGAGGCGGGGAGAGCAAATTCCCTCTGTAGTTGGGAAAAGGGTTTAATTTGATTACCTCGTAAAAGTTGTTGTAGTGCATGAATTCCACTATGGGACCATTTGGAAAGTCCTAGGTCAGGTGTTAAGTGATGAAGCGTCTCTAGGGGTATGTTGTGGAGCGTGTTGGGGGGATTGTATTCTGAGGGGGATATCAATTGCTTCCAGGCGTAGACTGAAGCTTTCATGGTCGGGGAGATGGAGGGGGATATATAAGATCCCAGAGGAATGCTCATCAGCCATATTTTTAGGTTTGGGCGTAGCAACGATGAATTTTCTATCTGTGCCCAAAGAGATTGAGTGGTAGATTGGAACCACTGAGGGAGTTGTGCAAGTATTGCTGCGAGGTAGTAATCTCTAAAATCTATGGAGCCTGTGCCTCCCGCTAGTCTGTGTTTAATTAATTTTGTGTGTGCACATCTGGGTTTTTTCCCATTCCAAAGGCACTTGTTGAAGATTGATTGGAGGGTTTTGAAAAAGGAGGCTGGGACTGGGATTGGGAGTGTGCGAAAGAAGTATAATATTTGGGGAAGACATGTCATTTTGAAGGCTGCCAATCTCCCCGACCAGGAGAGCTCGTGTTTAACTATATGTTGTGTATCAGATTTGATTTTTTGTAGGAGTGGGAGGAAGTTAGAGGAATAGATATGTCTAGTGGTTTTTGGGAGTTGTATTCCCAGGTATGTGATTTCCTTGTCTGCCCAGTCAAAGGAATATTGTGTCTGGAGTAAATTCTTGGTGGTGGAATCGATATTAATAGCTAGAATTGAAGATTTGGTTGTGTTTAGTTTGTAATATGATATCTTACTGAACCAATTTAGAGTTTCTTGTGCTGCTGCCAGGGAAGATGGAGGGTTGGTGAGTATTAGAATGACGTCGTCCGCGAAAAGGCTAAATTTGTGGCAGACGTTACCAATTTGGATTCCGGATATTGTAGTATTGGTTCTGATATGTTGTGCTAGTGGTTCCATTAGTAGGTTAAAGATAAGTGGGGACAGGGGACACCCTTGACGCGTGCCATTGGTAATGGGGAATGGTTTGGAGATCATACCCTGTGTAAAGACCTGGGCTGAAGGGGTAGTGTACATAGCCAAGATGGCTTTAAGGATGTGGTCCCTGAACCCGAATCTCTGTAGGACCATTTTGAGGTAGGTCCAATGAACCCTGTCGAACGCCTTCTCTGCGTCCAATGAGAGGAGCAGAGAAGGCGTTCCGGTGGATTCCGCATGATGTAACAAGTTGAGCATTCTTCTAGTGGCATCTGGTGCCTGTCGTCCCTTAGTGAATCCCGTCTGGTCTCTGTGTATGAGGGTAGGTATAATGTCTAATAGGCGTGAGGCGATGGTCTTAGCATAGATTTTCAGATCAAGGTTGAGTAGGGAGATTGGTCTAAAATTTTGGGGGGAGTTTGGTTCTTTCCCTGGCTTTGGTATCGTAACTATTAGTGCATTTAAATAATCATTCGGAAGTTTAGAGGAGGAGGCAGCGTTGTTGTATAGTTCAGTAAGTTGTGGGACGATTTGGGGGGAGTATTGTTTGTAGTATTCAGCTGTTAGGCCGTCTGGACCTGGAGCTTTGCCATTAGGTAGGGAGTTTATTGAGGAGAGAATTTCCTGTTCTGTAAAGGGCTTATTGAGTTTCTCTAGCTGGTTCTCATTCAGGGTAGGTAGCTGGATGGATTGGAGGAAGAGGTTAATCTCTTCTGGAGAGGGCTGTGGAGTATTAGTGTCGTGTTTCAAGTTGTAAAGGTCGCTATAGTAATCGCTGAATGCGTTGGCTATGTCTTGAGGGTTGGTCTGGGGAATGTTAGTATGGGGGTGAATGATCTGGGCGATTTTAGTTTTAAGTCTTATACCCCTAAGTTTCGTTGCCAGAGATTTTCCTGCTTTATTGGAGGTGGCATAAGAGGTGGCTTTAATTCTACGTTGGAGGTATTCAAATGATTGAAGGAGTAAGGTTTTCAGTTCTTGTCTTAGGTTGAATAGTTGGTGGGTTATTGGATTTTGGGGTTTAGACTTATGTTGTTGTTCTAGGGAGGCAATTTGAGTGGTTAACTCATCTATACGCTGCGTCCTCCTCTTTTTGTGAAGGGAACTTAGTTTGATTAACAGACCTCTAATATAGGCCTTATGGGCGTTCCACACCACCCCATGGTCAGACGCTGTGCCTTTGTTTATAGAGAAAAATTCTGAGAGATGGTGGGAGATTTCTGTTGTGTATTTTTCATTTTGTAGTATGTAGTTGTTTGCGCGCCACAGGAATGTGTTGCGTTGTGGAGTGAAATCTGAGATAGAGATCGATATTGGGGCGTGGTCTGACCATGTTGTGGTGTGGATTTCAGACTTGCAAATTTTCTGGAGTAGCCATTTATCTGTAGCAAAAAGATCAATTCGTGAATATGAATTGTGCATGGGAGAATAAAAGGTAAAGTCCTTTTCAGAACCGTGGTGGCAGCGCCACACATCGAATAAGTCCTGTGTAGACAAAAATTTCTTCAATGGCGGCGATCGCCTCTTCGCAGGAGCTGTTGTGTCCATGGTAGCGTCCGGAACACTGTTGAAGTCCCCGCATAGAATTACATGGCCTTTTTTTATCTGTTTGATTAACCTCTGTACTTTATGCATGAACTTCATCTGTTGGGTGTTTGGTGCATAGATGTTGGTTAAAGTGTAGCATATTTTGTTGATGGTACACACTAAAATTAAGTAGCGACCGTCGGGGTCGATTAGTAGATTGGATAGGTGGAAGTCCACCGAGTCCTTGATTGCTATCATGACTCCTTTGGATTTGGTAGAATGGCAAGCATGAAAAATGTGTGGGAACTGGCGGTTGTTGCATAATGATAAGTCTGAGTTTATCAGATGTGTCTCTTGGATACAGAGAATGTCGCTCTGGAGAGCTCTGGCGGTTTTCCATAAAGAGTGGCGTTTAGCCGGGTGGTTCAATCCTTTGGCATTAAGTGAGAGGACGTTTAGTGGCATTGTGGTGTGGGATGGAAGTAGATCTGAGTGAGAGTCACTTACAGTTAGTTGTCCTGGTCAAGGATATGGAGGATCCTGCGATCTGTGGCTGATGACAGAAGGAGTTCGGTCCCCTGGCAGGGAGATGGTTGGCTAAAGGAGCTGCGGATAGAGCAAAATGTTAATCACACTTTATATTAGTAGCCCAATGGTCAAGCTGCCGATAAAGCAACAGTGCTTAGTTTAAAGGAGCAACGTAGAGGAGGTGTAAACACCGCTTCAGCCTCTATTTGGGGGTTAAACAGTTTGTAACGAAGGGAGCTGAACAAACAGTGGAAGGTTGCGTGGTCTCCAGGGGAGGAGTGAAGTAGTAGTTAGGCCTACTATGGCAATATCTGTGGGGTCACTTCAGCTGGGGTGGTGATCCCTGCGGTTGCGGGCATTAGAGGGGCCACTGCGGGTTGGTGGGGTCTTGGGAGATTCTGTGATTATTCCCCAGTTGTGGAGGAGGTGCAGGCCTTTGTTTAGGTCATGTATGGTGTGAGACTGACCATTCCTAGTGACCGGAATAGTCGCAGGGTGGCGCCATTTGTAAGGAATTTTGTTGTTTTGCAGCCCCTTTGTGATCGGGTTCAGGTTTCTTCTTAGCTGGAGCGTGTATTTAGAGAGATCCGGAAAAAACTGGATTCCCGTGTACGGAGCTGGTAGTGGAGATTTGTTTTTGACCCCTAGCAGGAGTTTCTCCTTAATGTGAAAGAAGTGGACTCTCATTAAAACATCTCTGGGAACAGAAGCAGCGAGGTGGGATGGCTTGGCTATCCTGTGTATTCTGTCTATGATTATGTCCCTGGGAGATGCTTCTGGAACAATGACGTGCATTAGTTCCTTCGCATATCTTGGTAGTTCAGCAGGCATTATGGATTCGGGGACTCCACGCAGTTTGACATTGTTCCTGCGTGATCTGTCCTCTAAATCGGCCAGCTTGGCGCGGATCCATGTTTGTTCCTCCCTCACATCTTCACACACATCTATGACTTCATTAACTGTGGCTGTGCAGTCACTCATATTTTTTTCAATGCATGTCACTCTCTCATCTATAGTGTGTATGTCTGAAGAGATTTTAGCAAATAATGAGGAGAGATCTGTCATGAGGGAGGTCTGCAGGGACAGTAGCATGTCCTTTAAGGTGGTGTCCATCACAGGCTGCCCCGATGTGGGGAATGATGCCATAGATGAATGCAGGGCCTGGTTGCTGAGAAGGGGATTGAAAGCCTGGGCCTCAATTTGTGAAGAGGGCGGGCGCTGCGGCGGCGCATCGAGCCTCATCTTAGCTTTCGCTGGGCTATTTAGGAGGTGGTCGCCTTCCAGGGGGTGAGTGGGTAAAGCTGGGGGGTCAGATGAAGCGGATTCTACCGGGAATTCATCTGGTAGGTCCGTGTAGGATTCGTTCGGCGCAGCCTGGCCGGCGCCATCTTGGCTTTCACTGACCTGCTCCGCCGGCTTGTAGGAGAACTCTGTGAGTTTCTTGGGCTTGTATTCCGGGTTTCTCTTTCTGGATACGCTGGCCATGATCCCAAGTGTCTCAGGAGCAAGGATGGCGCTGGATTTTGTTAGCTGTGCGGCCTGAGTAGCTATAGTATCTCCCCTGTGAGACGAGCTGAGGATTCAGGCGTCCATCTTCAGCTCCGGTCGGCCACGCCCCCGAATTTTTCATTTTTATTGTTGCACTTTTAGCATAATTAAAATCCCTGCTCCTGAAAAAATTTTTTTTTTTTATTGATACATGTCCCCCAGGGCAGTACCCAGACCCCCATACCCCTTTTATGGGCAATTACTTGCATATAAGCCTTCAAAATGGCCACTTTTGATTTTTCCTGTTCGGCTCCCATAGACTTTAATGGGGTTCGCAGTTCGGATTAGAGGTGTGTGTTCCGTAGGGGTGCGCATCTTCACTGGTCTTACGATTTGATCTGATTACGATTATCCTCTCAACGATTCGATTTGATTCCGTGATGCATCACGATGCATCATAATTAACCCCTTGCCGACCTGCTCATGCAGATATACTGTGGCAGGTCGGCTCCCCTGTGCAAAACCAATGTACCTGTACCGGACTTGATGTCTGCTGGCGACCCGTGATCGCGGTGAGGAGAGGTAGAACAGGGAACTGCCTATGTAAACAAGGCTATTCCCCATTCTGCAAAATTACATGACAGTGTTCCCAGCGATCGGGAAAAGTGATCCCTGTCATGTTCCAGTAAGCCCATGCCCCCTACAGTTAGAACACACCCAGGGAACACACTTAACCCCTTGATCGCCCCCTAGTGTTAACCTCTTCCCTGCCAGTGTCATTTTTACATTGATCAGTGCATTTTTATAGCACTGATCAATGTAAAAATGACACTGGTATCCAAAAAGTGTCATTTGGGGTCAGATTTGTTCACCGCAATGTCACAGCCCCACTAAAAATCACAGCCATTACCAGTAAAAACAATACAAAATAAAAAAAAAAGTACCTAACTCTATCTCGTAGTTTATAGACATGATAACTTTTGCGCAAACCGATCAGTATACGCCTATTGCGATTTTGGGATCAGTGGCAGAAGGATGGTAGTGGGGGGATGGGATCAGGTAGAGGGATAGTGGGATGGATCAGTGGCAGAGGAATGATGGAAAGCATGGGATCAGTGGCAGAAGGATGGTGGAATGGATGGGATCAGTGGCAGAGGGATGTTGGGGTGGATGGGATCTGTGGCAGAGGGATGGTGGTGGGGATGGAATGGGATCAGGGGCAGAGGGATGGTGGTGGGGGCGGGCTGGGATCGGTGGCAGAGAGATGGTGGGATTGATGTGATCAGTGGCAGAGGGATGGTGGAATGGATGGGAGCAGGGGCAAAGGGATGGTGGTGGGGGTGGGCTGGGATCAGCGGCAGAGGGATGGTGGGATTGAGGAGATCAGTGACAGATGGATGGTGGGATGGATGGGATCAGTGGCAGAGGGATGATGGGACTAATGGGATCAGTGGCAGAGGGATGGTGGGATTGATGGGATCAGTGACAGAGAGATGGTGGGATGAATAGGATCAGTGACAGAAGAATGATGGGATAAGTGGAATCAGAGGCAGAGGGATGGTGGGATGGATGGGATCAGTGGCAGAGGGATGGTGGGATGGATGGGATCAGGGGCAAAGGAATGTTGGGATGAATGGGATCAATGGCAGAGGCATGGTGGGATGGATGGGATCACTGTCAGAGGGATAGTGTGATGGATGGGATCCATGGCAGAGGGATGGTGGGATGGATGGGATCAGGGGCAGGGGGATGGTGGGATGGATGGGCTCAGTGGCGGTGGTATGGATGGGATCAGGGGCTGAGGGATGGTGTTATGGATGGGATCAGGAGCAGAGGGATGGGGGGATGGATGGGATCAGGGGCAAAGGGATGTTGGGATGAATGGGATCAGTGGCAGAGGCATGGTGGGGTGGATGGGATCAGTGTCAGAGGGATAGTGTGATGGATGGGATCGGTGGCAGAGGGATGGTGGGATGGATGGGATCAGGGGCAGAGGGATGGTGGGATTGATGGGCTCAGTGGCGGTGGTATGGATGGGATCAGGGGCTGAGGGATGGTGTAATGGATGGGATCAGGAGCAGAGGGATGGTGGGATGGATGGGATCAGTGGCAGAGGGATGGTGGGATGGATGGGATCTGTCACGGAATGTCCCACACTCTGCTTAAGTGCTTCAATCGGTATATCGCTTCCTAACCTCTGGAACACAAGACTAACGGATCTGGCTATAGTAACCCCAAGAACCAGGCAACACCTGTTTTGAAGTACACCAGAAATAGAACTTTTTATTAGAACAAGAATACAGGCTTTTATACTCTTGAGGAGCACGATCCACCCTCCTGATCATATTACCCTAACAATACAAACTGTAACCATAAATTAACATGAGCTAATTAACTAGTCATTTACCCAGCCTAGGTGACTCAGAGGTTTGACCTTTCAGGTCAGCCTTGCCGTCTTCTAGCTCAGAAGACACAATCCACATTATCATACACATATCAAGTATAAACACAGGACACCTTCACACAACAGCAGTAGCCCCCAGTAGCAGTACCAGTATCCGTCTCCCTCATTGTACAGCGTACAGCGGCCAATGTGATCAGCTCTTTCAATTAACATGTATAGTTCAGAATCAAATAAACCAGGAATAGTCTTTGTATATTTTCTGGGAGATATTGTAGATAAATATTACTGTCCTATTTGCTTGGTCACACTATGCCCCCAATAGACACCGGGTAGCTTTGACATAAGAGGGACATTGGGGGCTGAAACAAAGGTTTCCCAGTTCTCTCCAAAAGCCCCTGTCCCGGCTAGGTCTGTCACAGTATCAGGGGCAAAGGGATGGTGGGATGGATGGGATCAGGTGCAGAGGGATGATGGAATGGATGAGATCAGTGTCAGAGGGATGGTGGGATGGATGGGATCAGTGGCAGATGGATGGTGGGATGGATGGCATCAGTGGCAGAGGGATAGTGGGATGTATGGGATAAGGGATCAGTGGCAGAGGGATGGATGGGATCAGGGGCAGAGGGATGGCGGGATGGTTGGGATCAGGGGCAGAGGGATGGTGGGATGGGATCAGAGGCAGGGGGATGGTGGGATGGATGGGATCAGTGGCAGAGGGATGGTGGGATAGATGGGATCAGGGGCAGAGGGATGGTGGGATGGATGGGATCAGTCGCAGAGGGATGGATGGGATCAGGGGTAGAGGGATGGTGGGATGGGATCAGGGGCAGAGGGATGGTGGGATGTATGGGATCAGGGGCAGAGGGATGGTGGGATAAATGGGATCAGGAGCAGAGGGATGGTGGGATGGATGGGATCAGGGGCAAAGGGAAGGTGGGATGGATGGGATCAGTGTCAGAGGGATAGTGTGATGGATGGGATCTGTGGCAGAGGGATGGTGGGATGGATGGGATCAGGGGCGGAGGGATGGTGGGAGGGATGGGATCAGGGGCAGAGGGATGGTGGGAGGGATGGGATCAGGAGCAGAGGGATGGATGGGAACAGTGGCAGAGGGATGGTGGGATGGATGGGATCTGTCACAGAATGTCCCACACTCCGCTTAAGTGCTTCAATCAGTATATCGCTTCCTAAGCTCTGGAACATGAGACTAACGGATCTGGCTATAGAAACCCCAAGAACCAGGCAACACCAGTTTTGGAGTACACCAAAAATAGAACTGTTTATTAGAACAAGAATACAGGCTTTTGTACTCTTGAGGGGTAGGATCCACCCTCCTGATCATATTACCCTGACAATACAAACTGTAACCAGAAACATAAATTAACATGAGCTAATTAACTAGTCATTTACCCAGCCTAGGTGACTCAGAGGTTTGACTATTCAGATCAGCCTTGCCGTCTTCTAGCTCAGAAGACACAATCCACATTATCACACACATATCAAGTATAAACACAGGACACCTTCACACTATAGCAGGAGCCCCCAGTAGCAGACTATCCGTCTCCCCATTGTACAGAGGCCAATGTGATCAGCTCTTTCAATTAACATGTATAGTTCAGAATCAAATAAACCAGGAATAGTCTTTGTATATTTCCTGGGAGATATTGTGGATAAATATTACTGTCCTATTTGCTTGGTCACGCTGTGCCCCCAATAGACACCGGGTAACTTTGACATAAGAGGGACATGGGGGGCTGAAACAAAGGTTTCCCAGTTCTCTCCAAAAGCCCCTGTCCCGGCTAGGTCTGTCACAGTATCAGGGGCAAAGGGATGGTGGGATGGATGGTATCAGGGACAGAGGGATGGTGGGATGGATGGATCAGGGGCAGAGGGATGGTGGGATGGATGGGATCAGGGGCAGAGGGATGGTGGGATGGGATCAGGGGCAGAGGGATGGATGGAATCAGGGGCAGAGGGATGGTGGGATAGATGGGATCAGGAGCAGAGGGATGGTGGGATGGATTGGATCAGGGGCAAAGGGATGGTGGGATGGATGGGATCAGTGACAGAGGGATGGGATCAGTGACACTGGCACTTACCAGCTCTCAGTGTCAGTCGGTTCTCCCTCTTCCATGCTCAGTGTGTCTCTGCCTCTCTTCTCCCTTCCGGTGCCTCCAGTGATGCCTCTCCTTACGTGGGGTTTCCTTAAGCTCCTGCCTCTTCACTCTACAGGCTATCAGCTTATCAGCTGACTTTCTGCTTCAGTCCATCTCACTGCATACTACGGTGGGCGGGGAAAGGGAGGGGGCTTAATCCACCAGGCAGGCTCTGCCTCTGTGTTTCTCCAGAAGAGGCAGAGCACCGCACGGAGCACCAGATGACGTCCACGATGATCGATTCGGCCGACTCTCAGCATCGATGCAAAATAGCGAACATCTGGATTACGATGCATTGATGCTGCGATTATATTAAACACCCTTAGTGTTCGGCCCATCCCTACGTACCACTAATCATATGCAGGTCCAGCATCTGAACACATGTTTGGCAAAGCTCTTGGTGTTGCAACTCTTCTTGTACCAGGTATTGAAAACAGCCACTTTCCATCAGTTCATTGCCTGCATGGCATGGGAAGATATGCGGCTACCCTATTATCTTACTAGTACAGTACATGACACAGGCTGGATATTCATAGACTAATAGACCATGAGTTATATGCTGCTACCTTCAGGTGACTGAACACTGGCAGAAGCTTTGTTATGAACACCTCCCCCAGACCAGCAGGGTGCGTGTGCAGGTGTGCACAGCCCTTATAATGAAAAAGTCTCATCAGATGTGCTTGTTTTTTGCAGAATTACCTGGAATTTCCCCTCCAGAACAAAAATTGGCCCACACTCTACTCAGTGCAGTTCACTGGACTATCGCCCTGTTCTGGCACACACCTGGTGTCCCCTGGGATCAGATCCTTAAACGCATGGCGGCTATACAGCTCATGGAAAAAGTATATTACACTATCATGGACACCATGCCCATCTATGATAGAAAATGGATGTCTTGGTCTGCATAAAGTCCAGGGGGTATATACGCATATACTCCTGCAGTTAGCACCCCTGTTATTAACATATTGTAAGCTTATATAACCCTTGGGTTTTCCTTTGCTTCTTGTTTTTCCTTTATTTCCCCCGTTTTTCTTCTCAACGTTTGTTATGTCAATGAGTAATTGTGATGCTCTCTTTATTCTCCTCAAGATTTTGGGCTCTTCAAGTAGGGCAGACTCCCCACTGCAAACAATTTATGTGGCAATCTAATATGATTATGATGGGATGTCCTCCTTTGGGCCCCAGACCATCATTCGCTAGACTATGTAACTTATCACTAATGATTGTGCAAAATTGTTACATACGATGTGCTAGCATTTGCAATTGATGTTTCATGTAATTGCTCTTTTCTTTCTACAATAAAATAAATCGTTTGTATTAAAAAGAAAATCCACAGAGCGAAGTCAGGAGTAATCCAGGTCAGCAATGGGAGGTCAGTCAGCAAGAGCAGGAGCACAGGCCAAGGGGAAATTGAAAAACATCCAGCAATTAGCACACATCAGGGGCTTTTTTAAATAGTACACAAGGAAAGGCGCAAAGTCTGGAAAGTGCCTAAAAAAATCACAATTAGCAGTAAGCGATCACAATATTAAAAATGTTAAAAATGTATATAGTGTTTATATTAGAAGAAAGGGAATGATATATTAGTCCATAAAAGTCCATATAAGGGATCTGTGGGAAGGAATGTTGGTATGGGGTCCACAAACAGGGCTGCCTTCCAAATAACTGAAACCAAGCTCCAGGATCTGAAGGAAAAACACAAGGGGAAAGGCGCTTCTGGGTGTAGTATAAAAACCGTTTATCAAAAAACAATGTGCAAACAACTCACATTTGGGTGATCATAAAAGCAGCATCTAATAAACTGAAAGGATGATCCATCGTGAGGCAGTTCGTCAGGTTAGTCACAGTAATCTCTGCTGGTATGCCGGGCGTGTGGCTCGTAGTAAACTGCTGAAGCCGGCCGCGGTGGTGATGTAACTCAAAACGAGGCCAGGAACGCAGATGGAAGGCAGGCGCGGAGTTGTGACGTCACTGGTGAGCGACGCGTTTCCTGAGCGCGCGGGCTACGATATTCCTTCATCAAGCTATAGACGGATCATGATGCTGGCTTAAATGGGCCAGAGGAGGGGAGTGGCCAAAGTGGACACATCAAAACACTTGCGATTTCATATACGAGCATTAGGGGGATATTTTAAAAGATAAGCAATGAGCAAATGTTAAAACATCTCAAGACTGCAGTACAACACACTAAGGAAAAAATAAATAAAAAAATATTAAAGTAAAAATGAATGTAAGGAATAATAAATGTAAAATGTATATATATATATATATATATATATATATATATATATATATATATATATATATATATATATATATATCTTTCTATGAGCGTATAAACAATACATATCCTTATATATATAATTTTCTCATATATATTTAAATAAGATCACAATTGATGAGAAATGCTGAGAGGGGGAAATGCAAATAAACTCAGCAATATAGTCAGCAATATGATAAAGTTCAGCGATATATATACATGAGCCAAATCTATTAAGCAGACTCATGCATATATGTATACAGATGAGAGAACTCATTTGATCATCCAATCTGTACCTAAGGTCATGCATGAGGTGCAGTGCAGACTCATATAGATAGTACAGTATGTGGGCCGGACAATTAGGACCTTGAGACAAAGGTTTGGCGAGCATAGAAGACTTGTTGAAGGGGGCACGGACCCCCATAGTGTTCCAAAACACTTTTCCATGGCCAACCAGAGTTCCACGGTGGGTCTTAGGATCTGGGTTATTGAACAAATCCCCAGGTCCCTCCCGGCTGCAGAGAGATTTAAGGAACTCTGCGCCCGCGAGACCTACTGGATCTACACCTTGGATGTACTTTCACCTGGTGGTATAAACGAGAGCACTGAGATTTCTACCATCTTATGAATATACCATCTAGTGTCGCCTCTCTGAACCTAGCCCCTCAGCCCTACCTTTTAAATCTGTACCCACAGGTTGATCTTCCTTCTGATCCCTTTTTTCTTTATGGGTGGCGGGCTGGTGTAAGTATAGACTATACACTGTTCTGTACAGTCCTAACTGATTTTGTTGTTGTATACTATAGTTCTCTTTCTTTATATTTCAATTTATTTTTATCCACCTACTGTACTATCTATATGAGTCTGCACTGCACCTCATGCATGACCTTAGATACAGATTGGACGATCAAATGAGTTCTCCAATCTGTATACATATATGCATGAGTCTGCTTAATAGATTTGGCTCATGTATATATATCGCTGAACTTTATCATATTGCTGACTATATTGCTGAGTTTATTTGCATTTCCCCTTCTCAGCATTTCTCATCACAATAAGCCAGCATCACGATCCGTCTATAGCTCGATGAAGGAGCGCGGCTACCAGAATAACATACCCCGTATGCTCAGGAAACGCGTCGCTTACCAGTGACGTCACAACTCCGCACCTGCCTTTCATCTGCATTCCTGGCCTCGTTTTGAGTTACATCACACATCACCACCACGGCCGGCTTCAGCGGTTTACTACGAGCCACACGCCCAGCATACCAGCAGAGATTACTGTGACTAACCTGAAGAACTGCCCCATGATGGATCATCCTTCCAGTTTATTAGATGCTGCTTTTATGATCACCCAAATGTGAGTTGTTTGCACATTGTTTTTTAATAAACGGTTTTTATACTACACCCAGAGGCGCCTTTCCCCTTGTGTTTTTGCTTCTTTAAATAGGCAGCTTGATGCCATTCCCTTGATTGGGTGTGCGCCAGCATGTGCCAATACAAGCAGACATGTGAGTCAATACAAGCTGGCACACACAGATGAACCAGCTTGTCAGTGCATGTTGGTTACTGGTTTTGGACTGATTTTGTCTGTATGCTGGCACATATGCACAAGCATTAGTTGCACGAAAATGAGCATTAAAGTTGTTGTAACCCTAAGAAAAAAAAAAAAAGGAGATCCTGTTCCCTTATAGCAGGTTAAACAGCACAGTGCATGTGCTGTCTAATCTGTCCTTCTCTAAGCTGTAAAAAAACTGGCTGATCCTGCCTGTTCTTATGTCCCCCTATGTAAACTGACTGTGGTAATCATGGCTGCTGATCCATGATTACCGTGTTCAGTTTATGTGCCTCCATCAACCTGCTGCTCTCCTCTCTCCCCCTCCCTGCCTGTCAGCTCATCTGTGTGTGAGCTGTATCCTCTGCCCCTCCCCTCCTGCTGCTATTAGTAGCTGGCAGTAAAGTTAAATAAATATTACTGCCAGCCCCTTTGGTCTACTAAGTGATTCTACCTTGTGTACATGATTTTTCAAAATTGTACCTGTAAATATCTTTTTTTCAGATCAGTTCTGGCCGGTCACAAGACCTCTGGCCGGTCTCATCCCCCCAATCTAAGGGCTACAGCAGGAGGGCCTGAGTGGTGAGTATAGCAGCCACAAGACCTCCTGGCTGATGTCAGAGGGGGTGTCGGCCCCTCCCACTGTATCGCTTAGATTGGGGGGGAACACGCTGTAGGTCATGTGACCTGCCAGAACCGATCTGAAAAAAATTATTTACAGGGACATTTTTGAAAAAAACATGTACACAGTGTGGGATCACTTAGTAGAACAGAGGAGCTGGCAAGAATAGTTATTTAACTTTACAACCACTTTAACTGCAGTTTCTTGAAGGTGACCTGTATATTAACCCTCATCCTGCACATCTATTCATTAACTTCTTCATCTCCATCCTCCCATTGTATGTGCCCTGTACATTAACCTCTTCATCTCCTCCTTGGTGGAGAAAAGAGATCATGCATGTGAGAGGTGCTGCCTAGGACTGCCTTGAGGGGGATCCCACAATGTGCCCATGCGAGTGATGCGAGTTTGTACTGTACCAATCTTTGTGAGATGCTTTTCCGCAGTCAATAGATGAGCTTTGTTGTTTTTTATAAAGTCAGTGTAACTTCTATCTTTATAATAAAGCTGTTACATGTTATGGAGATCACTATGATTTCCTTTTATCTTTTTTGACTTCATAATCATGCTAGGAGATCTGTGTATTGAGTGAGCTAAATCTGCCCATGGTGTTAACCCTGCCTGGCTTTAAAGGGGAAATACTCTGAATGACCTTTTGATTGAAAGGTCTATTGAAGAAGGGGAGAGTTTTCCCACTGGGGAAGATGGAGGTCATAGTAGTTTTGGCACCAGTGTATATTTGTGAGTTCAAATATTGCACAAGGATATTAAAATAGGCAATTTATGGACACTCTCATTTATTTTGCAATGTATTGCCCCTAAGTTTCTTGATTTTCACATTTGGTGATTTGTTATTGTGTTTTGTCGATTGACTTAATTTATGCGGTACACTTTTTATGTATTATTGCATTTGGCGTTATATGTGCATGGATATGTAGTATATCAACTGATGCACCAGATAAGATTGATTTATCTGCATTTAGCTTGGCATATTATATACACACATTTTTTGTAATCTTTTGTTTCACTTCAAATGCTAGCCGCTTAGGCTTAGGTGAAGATTTGATAGCGTAAGATAGCCTTTAAGATATATTGCAGATTTACAAACCTCAATATTTTCTTAGTTTTTAGCTGAAGAGACACTGAGATTTTTTAGTGTCAGGAAGACTGTAGAGCAGTGGTCATCAACCCTGTCCTCAGGGCCCACTAACAGGCCAGGTTTGCAAGATAATTGAAAAGATAATTGAAATACATCACAGGTGATATAATTTGCTGCTCAGTGATTGCAGTATTCTAGTCTGCATCTCCCCAAGGTAATACATAAAACCTGTCCTGTTGTGGGCCCTGAGGACAGGGTTGATGACCACGGCTGTAGAGGGTTGCTATGGCCATTGTTAAGACAATGGTACAGATGATTACCAACATCAGTTCAAGGAAACAAGGGCTGGGATGGTATATATTGCTCACTGGATATATGGTGAACCATTGCTAATTCTACTGTCATCCTGTTTTTTTTTTTCTCAAATCTTTATGCAAATATGCAAGCAGTAAACTTTCAATTCTTCACATAGGGACAGTGTGATGAATTATTTAAATGGATACTGTATGTACTCAATCTTGCACTTAAACAAATTCTGCTGTTTTGCAGGGTTACAATTCTACAAAGGAATTCATAGCCAGCCAGGGTCCTTTGCCGAACACCACTGCAGATTTCTGGAGGATGATTTGGGAGCATCATGTTAACACCATTGTAATGCTGACCAATTGCATGGAAAATGGTCGGGTATGTTAATAATACACCTCACAACTGTTCTAATTTGACCTAGACTAGGGATCAGGTTGTAAATCAGAGCCATCTTGGGTTTGAGGCAGACCAGTACAATTCAGAATTTATTGCCAAAAATTGTTCCTGAACCCAGGGGTGTACCTAGAGCATTTGGCACCCGGGGCGGATTGTATATCTGGCACCCCCCCTACTGATCATGCCTGTACGCACTCAGCCCCCTCATACCTGTACGCACTAAGCCCACCCACCTATACGCACTCGGCCACCTCATGCCTGTACGCACTAGGCCCCCCTCATACCTGTACGCACTCGGTCCCCCTCATACCTGTACGCACTCGGCCCCCCTCATACCTGTATGCACTCGGCCCCCCTCATACCTGTATGCACATGCCCCCCTCATACCTGTATGCACATGCCCCCCTCATACCTGTATGCACTCGGCCCCCCTCATACCTGTATGCACTCGGCCCCACTCATACCTGTATGCACTCGGCCCCCCTCATACCTGTACGCACTCGTCCCCCCCATACCTGTACGCACTCGTCCCCCCCATACCTGTACGCACTCGTCCCCCCCCCATACCTGTACGCACTCGTCCCCCCCATACCTGTACGCACTCGGCCCCCCTCATACCTGTACTCACTCAGCACACCCACACACCTGTAGACACTCAGCTGCCCCCTTCACACCTGTATACACTCAGCTGCTCTCCCCCTCTCACCTGTATACACTCAGCTGCCCTCCCCCCTCACACATGCAGACACTCAGCTGTCCTCCTCACACCTGTAGGCAGTCAGCTGCCCCCACACATCTGTCAGCTGCCCCGTCACACCTTTAAACACTCAGCTGCCCCCCCCTCAGGCCCCCCCACACACACACATCTGTAAACACACACAGCTCTGCCCCCCCCCCGTACACAAACAGCCTCCTCCCTTGTACTCACAGTCCCTACTTTTAAGGTGGTTGTCCCAGGTCTTGATTCCACATGTCCCTGTGAAGATACATTACTGGTAGTAACACAAGGGGCGCACATACATGAAGCAGCCAGTGGTGGCAGTATAGAGTCCGATGTGAGCTCAATGACACTGAGCAACACAAGCTGCCAACTCACACGAACACAGAGAGCCAGCACAGCTATAGAACTCCTCCTGCACCCGCCACTGCCTTGTCCCAGCTCTGATAGTCTGCCTGACACCCCCCCAATGTGTGCCACCCCCCCCCACCCCCCGCCCTCCATAGGTACGCCACAGCCTGAACCTAGCATAGGAGATACAGAGCTATACTGTGCATTTCAGTATGATAGGCTACATACTGTACCCTTGTGTACCCTCCTGTGTTCATAGTCCCATAAGCCTAGCTGTCCTACCAAGGGCACCTTTTCTCTGTATCAGCGGCATGTATGCTTGCCTCCTCTCCTTTGTGTCTCTCCTTTGCATCCTTTTTTCTTTCGTGATTTATTAGGATTTTTTCTTTCATTACTTTTTTTTCTGTTTTATTTTCTGTTAGGGTTAAAAAAGTGGGCATTTTTCTTTAAGGGGTGTTCCTGTTCCAAATGCTGTTTTATGCATTGGCATACTTCCATGAATCTCAATCTATCCAGACAATATGGTCACTTGCTGATTCAGCACAATCTGCAGACCACCTAACTCTCTAATAAGAAAGTGGAAATTAAACGTTTTACTTTTGTACCGTACAATACAGAGGATGTTTTTCCAGTTGCTTGGAGTATGACAATGGTTTTCCCAGCCTAGTGTCTACTATGAAGACTTTGTACTAACTGAGGGAACATGGCAGAAGAATAGATGGTCTTATCCTCTGGGTCTGAGAGACACAATAAAGAGAAAACATACTAATTTAAGTCTAAAAACAAAGGAATCTAGCTAAACCTTTAAGAACCCAGGTGACCCCGGCCCCATGACATCACTCGAAGACCACGTCCAAGACATCATAGGGGATGGGGTCACCCAGTGACTCTGCCCCATGATGATATTTGCCACCCCTGAGACCCCACTCTTTGACGTTAGGGGGCAGGATCTTATGGCAGCATGTGTGGGTGGAGCCACTCATTGATGTCACTGGGTGACCCCGCCCTATAACATCATGGGCGTGGTTGCCAACTGCTGCCATGGGGGTGGGGTCATCTGGTGACGACACACAGTGATCCCACTCCTTTGTATACGGCAGGGGAAGTGGTGCTGTCATTCTTCAAATGACAAGCAACAGAATCTGTTGTGCTCAGCGGGTGGTGGGTTTTATTTTGCGCAGGTTGGCAGCTGGTGTTTTTTGTCAAAAACTGTGTTTGTGTTTACTGTTGAAATTTTTTGTGTGAATGAGCAGTGGTGCTATGTACCCCATACTCATTCACATAGGGGAGGCTGAGATCTAGGTCCCACTCCTTAAAGGGGACTTCCAGATTCCGATAAGCTATCCCCCGCACCCCCACAACCGCTGGGCCAGGGTTGTGGGGAAGAGGCCCTTGTCCTCATCAACATGGGGAAAAGGTGCTTTGTCTGGGGGGGTCCCCCCATGTTGCGGGCATGTGGCATGGTATGGTTCAGGAGGGGGAGGTGTGCTCACTCATCTCTCCCTTTACTGACCTGCCAAGCTGCATGCTTGGATAGTGATCTGGTATGGATTCGGGGGGGGGGGGCACGCTCAGGTGTAAATGGGGCCTTAGACCCCCATACACACTATTAGATTTTCTGCAGATTTTTATCTTCAGATTTACCAATACCATATGATATGAGGTCAAACCTTAATGCCGAACGATCGGAAATTCTGCCAGCAAAAGTCCGATGTGAGCTTTTGGTCGGAAATTCCGACCGTGTGTATGCTCCATCGGACTTTTGCTGGAGGAATTACCGCCAGCAAAAGATAGAGAGCAGGTTCTCTATTTTTCCGTCGGAAAAAGTTCCTATCGGAAATTCTGTTCGTTTGTATGCAATTCCGACGCGCAAAAAAAACACGCATGCTCAGAATCAGGTACGAGACGGAAGCATTCGGTCTGGTAAAACTAGCGTTCGTAATGGAGATAGCACACTCGTCACGCTGTAAATTTTTGGATCTTTTAATGCAGCGCATTCTTTTGTTCTTTAATGCTAGAATAATGAAGTTGTTTTGCTGCTGATATTCACAGAGTTCTGACAAACTTATTTCTTTATTATTTCTTGTGATCTCCTTAATAATATTTTTAGTTTTTAAAGCCAGATCTCCATAATTATGTTTAGAATTATTTTTTATAGTGATTTTTTTCCTTTTTTTTAATTAAATGATCTTCATCATTTTTTTTTTTTTTTGTGTGTGTCAACACAACAACATCATTATCTTGTAATTTTTAACCTCAAGGAGGTTGGTATCCCTTGTTAATTTGACATTGTATTTTTGAAATGTACCTGCCTATTCACAAACAAACTGTCCTTTTTTAATAAAAACAAGTATTTGCTGAAAACAAAATTACCATTTATTCTGGGTCATAACAAAAGAAAGAGGGAAGGCAACGCTGGAGAAACTGCAAAAATTTGCGAAGCCTTTGGACCCCAGGGCAGACATCAACTATTTGAAAAAGAACATTGGTAGCCTGAGGAGTCCATGCAATAGGGAGCACAATCTGGTCCTGGACTCCAAGAGATCAGGAACAGCAGCAGATCACATATATGTCCCCAGGCTCTGGTACTACAACAGCCTGCGTCTTCTGTCAGACCAGACTGAACCCAGGCCATCACACTCTTGTTTTACTTGCACGCTTTCCTGCACGCTGTGGCTTTGTCCGTCAAGTTGTGGCAGGAGGTGGAGGAGGAGGAGGAGGATGGACGAACTCAGAAAGGTGTTTGTTTTCTGTCAGTTGGTCACTCAACCCCTTATTTAAGGTCTGTAAAATGATGTTCTCACAGATGAGGCGTTGGCCCTCCTCCATTTCCTGCATTTTTGCTGCTACTATGCAGCCATAGCCCTCTTGAACGCTGGGGGGTCTCTCAGGGTCGCATGAGCATCCCGAATGAGGGCAAGTGCTGCCTCCTCCATGTTCCTCCCCTTCCTGGGCCTTTTGGGTGGAAGGCGGAGTGGAGAAACCTGGGATTGGGTCAGTCCACTGGGCCTGGCCACCTCCTGGCTGCCACTTCCCCTTGCCACCTCCTGCCTACCACATTCCAGACCCTCATCCTGGCTGAGGCTTTCCTGTGTATAAAAAAGGGACATAGTTTTAGTGTTTTGTTCATCAATCACACACAAATTTCAGCTCAGGACTGTTGCAAATTGAATGTTAATAAATAGAAAAGACTATCATTCTGACCCCAGCATTTTTCATTCTTGTCCCAATCATTTTTGGCCACTACTGTCTATTGATATGTAAAACATTTTTTGTTCAATCATTAATTTCTTATCAATAATAACATCTAGTTAACATCATTAATTTTAGGACAAGAAATATGTAGAAAAATACTATACCTGCCTCAAGCTGGGCTCCTTCACTTCTTCCTGGATGGAAGGCCCAGGTTGGTCCTCGGAAGCCTCAGCTGGGGGGGAAGGAAGTGTGAAAAGTGATGACCTCACTTCAGTCTGGTCTTCCAGAAAACGCATTTTGTTGTAGTACCACAGACTGGGTACATACACGTCCTCTGCTGCTGCTGCTGCTCCTGACCTCTGGGATGCCAGGACCTTATTACGCTCCTTCTTGTATGTGCTCCTCAAGCTACCAATTTTCCTGTCCAAAAAATCGCTGTCTGCGTTGGGGACCTCCGTCTTCACAAATTCCAACAGTTTCTCCAGCAGTGCCTTCCTTGCTGGTCCGTAATGGTATAAATTATGTTTGACTTGCCACAAACTGGGCAGTTCCTTGTACTTATCGATTAACTGGCTCATAAACTCAGGCTTTTTGAACGGATTCATTATTTCTGCAAGACAAAAAACAAGAGAAAAACCTTAATGTCAGGCTAAACTCTCATAATCTTATCACAATATAGGCCTCAATCTAGAAGCAGTATAGGCCACTGATGGCCCAAGTTAAAATGTTACCTTCATTCTCACAATTGGCATTTACATACACCAAGCCCAACAACAGCACAAACTCTCCGATAAGAACGCAACTGCAACATGGCTAGTAAACGAACGGCAGCTGAGAACGAACTGACAGAACGCACTGAAAATCAGAAAGGACCTGACAAGAATGAGCTGAAAATCAGAAACGACCGCACAAGCACGCACTGAAAATCAGAAGCAAACTATAAATAGAACGCACTGAAAAACAGAAACAACCTGACAAGCATGCACTGAAGAACAAATACAAACCGACAAGCACAACCTGAAAAGCAGAAACAAACTGAAAAGCACGAGGCTGAAAAGCGCGAATCGTCACTCACCAAACTTCTACAAACGTAAGATAAACACGAAATTAGCAGAAGGAGCCCAAAGGGTGGCGCACTGGCTATTGAACTTCCTTTTTATTGTCTCCTCGTACATCTTGTACGTCACTACGTTCGTAATTGTTGGCCAACATTTGTGTGACCATGTGTATGCAAGATAAGTTGGAGCCAACACCCTTCGAACAAAAATCCACGGTTTTGTTGGAAAGTCTGATCGTGTGTACGCGGCATTAGAGTCTGCAAAAGACTTGAGACTAGGGTGGAGGTTCACCTTCAAGCAGGACAACGACCCTAAAGATACAGCCAATTGAGAATCTGTAGCAAGACTTGAAAATTCTTGTTCACAGACACTCTCCATCCAATCTGACAGAGCTTGAGCTGTTTTGCAAAGAAGAATGGGCACAAATGTCACTCTCAAGATGTGCAAAGCTGGTAGAGACATCCCCAAAAAGACTTGCAGCTGTAATTGCAGCGAAAGGTGGTTCTACAAAGTATTGACTCAGGGAGCTGAATACAAATGCACCCCACACTTTTCACATATTTATTTGTAAAAAATATGAAAAACATTTATCATTTTCCTTCCATTCACAATTATGTGCCACTTTGTGTTGATCTATCACATAAAATCCCAATAAAATACATTTACATTTTTGGTTGTAACATGACAAAATGTGGAAAATTTCAAGGGGTATTAATACTTTTTCACTGTAATATAGAATGAGAGTGTGTTTTGAATAGGAAACAGTATCTATGGAGGTACACCGGAAGGCCAGGGCCAAACATTAGATGTTGGGGCACCTATTCAGGGTTTAGTAGTAGGTGGCACAAGACTGCTCTAACTGCTGATGAGAAAAGGTATTTAGCAGTTTATATTTAACCACTTCAGCTCCGGAAGGATTTACCCCCTTCCTGACCAAAGCACTTTTTACAATTTGGCACTGCGTCGCTTTGACTGCTAATTGCGCGGTCATGCAATGCTGTACCCAAACAAAATTTGCGTCCTTTTTTTCCCACAAATAGAGCTTTCTTTTGATGGTATTTGATCACCTCTGCGGTTTTTATTTTTTGTGCTATAAACCGAAAAAGACCGAACATTTTGAAAAAAAATGATATTTTCTACTTTTTGTTATAAAAAAAATCCAATAAACTCAATTTTAGTCATACATTTAGGCCAAAATGTATTCGGCCACATATCTTTGGTAAAAAAAAAAAATGTCAATAAGTGTATATTTATTGGTTTGCGCAAAAGTTATAGCGTCTACAAACTAGGGTACGTTTTCTGGAATTTACACAGCTTTTAGTTTATGACTGCCTATGTCATTTCTTGAGGTACTAAAATGGCAGGGCGGTACAAACCCCCCCCTAAATTACCCCATTTTGGAAAGTAGACACCCCAAGGAAATTGCTGAGAGGCATGTTGAGCCCATTGAATAATGATAAAAAAAAAAAAAATGTACAAAAAGTTGTCACTAAATGATATATTGCTCACACATGCCATGGTTATATGTGAAATTGCACCCCAAAATACATTTAGCTGCTTCTCCTGAGTATGGGGATACCACATGTGTGGGACTTTTTGGGAGCCTAGCCGTGTACGGGGCCCCCGAAAACCAAGCGCCGCCTTCAGGATTTTTAAGGGCGTAAATTTTTTATTTCACTCCTCACTACCTGTCACAGTTTTGAAGGCCATAAAATGCCAAGATGGCACAAAACCCCCCCAAATGACCCCATTTTGGAAAGTAGACACCCCAAGCTATTTGCTGAGAGGCATGGTGAGTATTTTGCAGCTCTCATTTGTTTGAAGAAAGGCAAGAAAAATGTATTTTTTTTTTTTCTTTTTCCAATTTTCAAAACTTTGTGACAAAAAGTGAGGTCTGCAAAATACTCACTATACCTCTCAGCAAATAGCTTGGGGTGTCTACTTTCCAAAATGGGGTCATTTGGGGGGGGTTGTGCCACCTGGGCATTCCATGGCCTCCGAAACTGTGATAGGCAGTGAAGAGTGAAATAAAAAATTTACACCCTTAGAAAGCCTGAAGGCGGTGCTTGATTTTTGGGGTCCCGTACGCGGCTAGGCTCCTAAAAAGTCTCACACATGTGGTACCCCATACTCAGGAGAAGCAAAAGAATGTATTATGTAATTTCACATATTCCCATGGCATGTTTGAGCAATATATCATTTAGTGACAACTTAGCTTGGGGTGTCTACTTTCCAAAATGGGGTCATTTGGGGGGGGGGGTTGAACTGTCCTGGCATTTTATGCACAACATTTAGAAGCTTATGTCACACATCACCCACTCTTCTAACCACTTGAAGACAAAGCCCTTTCTGACACTTTTTTGTTTACATGAAGAAAATTACTTTGAACCCCCAAACATTATATATTTTTTTAAAATCAAATGTCCTACAGATTAAAATGGTGGGTGTTTCATTTTTTTTTTCACACAGTATTTGCGCAGCGATTTTTCAAACGCATTTTTTTGGGGAAAAAACACACTTTTTAAAATTTTAATGCACTAAAACATACTATATTGCCCAAATGTTTGATGTAATAAAAAAGATGATCTTAGGCTGAGTACATGGATACCAAACATGACATTCTTTAAAATTGCGCACAGACGTGCAGTGGCGACAAACTAAATACATTTTTAAAAGTCTTTACAGGTTACCACTTTAGATTTACAGAGGAGGTCTACGGCTAAAATTACTGCCCTTGATCTGACCTGCACGGTGATACCTCACATGCATGGTGCAATTGCTGTTTACATTTGATGCCAGACTGACACTTGCGTTCGCCTTTGCACGAGAGCAGAGGGGGACAGGGGTGCTTTTTTTTTCTCTTTATTATTTTTTCGCTTTTTTATCTTATTTTTAAACTGTTCCTTTCATTTTTTTTAATCATTTTTATTGTTATCTCAGGGAATGTAAATATCCCCTATGATAGCAATAGGTAGTGACAGGTACTCTTTTTTGAAAAAAATTGGGGTCTATTAGACCCTATATCTCTCCTCTGCCCTCAAAGCATCTGACCACACCAAGATAAAATGCTTCCCCAATTTCCTAATGGCGCTGTTTACATCCAAATCTAAGTCATAAAATGCTAGTAGCTTCTGGTTTCTTAGGCCATAGAGATGTTTGGAGCCATTCTGGTCTCTGATCTGCTCTATGGTCAGATGGCTGAATCAACGGCTGCATTCTCAGGTTCCCTGTTGGGACATATGAGCCAGAGAAAAACATGGAAGATGGTGGGGGGGCACATTCCCTCCCACTGCTTGTAAAAGCAGTCTAGAGGCTAATTAGCCACTAGGATTGCTTTTACATGAAAGCCGACCGCTGGCTGAAAAGGATGATACCAAGATGATACCTAAACCTGCAGGCATCATTCTGGTATAACCACTCAAAGTCCAGCAACATACCAGTACGTTGCTGGTCCTTGTTGGGCATATATTGTAAACTTCTTTTTCATGCAGCCTGTGGGCTGAACGAAAAAAGAGATTGATCGGTGGGTATGCCCACCATTAGAATACCTCCCTTCATCCACCCACTTCTAATGATGGGCATACATGAACTGTTTATATATGCCGAAGCATGGGGGCATCCGCCCCAAAAGGTAGGAGCAAATCACTCCTCCGCCCTTGCTGCCCCCATGCTTCGGCATATATGCTTTTTTTAACTGTGGTGTTGAAATCACCTCCAAACCGCTGGAGTCACGGCTTTATGTATCGTGGGAGCAAACGCTGTTGCTGTCAAGATAGATAAATCTGCGCTGCAACTGAATGGCGTACCTGCTAAGTAAATGATGGTTAACAATAAAACAAAGTAACATTACAGTATAACAGTAAGACTTACCATACCTGCAAAGCAAATACAAAAAAAACATAGTAAAAAATAAAACATTTTTTAACGCAACCTGTGCCTAAAATATATATATGCCGAAGCATGGGGGCATCCACCCGCAAAAGTTAGGAGCAAATCGTTCCTCCACCCCTGCTGCCCCAATGCTTCGGCATATATGCTCTTTTTTTAACTCTGGTGGTGAAATCACCTCCGACATCGCTGGAGTCATGGCTTCATGTATCGTGGGAGCAAATGCTGTTGCTGTCAAGATAAATAAATCCGCTCTGCAGGTGAATGGCGTACCTGAAAACAACAAAATGGTTAACAATAAAACACAGTAAACAGTAAAGTATAAATTGTATACCTATAAAGCAAACATGATAAAACATAATAACAATAAAACATTGCAGAATAGAATAGAGTAAAAAAGAGCAGAACAATAGAGAGAGAATAGAGAGAGAACAATAAAACTATTTTTGTTTTTTTTATTTTATATATTTTTTTGTGGTTTTTTTTGTACACTTTTTTTTTGTAACTGTAACTTTTGTAACTGTAAGCAGTTCCAGGTTCGGGTCTCTCAAAATGCGATGGCATCTTGGGAGACCCTGTGAAAGTGTGCCTAGTCTGTGCAGTGCTGTAGCCTACGCTAATACTCAACTAGTGTATGGTAGCGTTCAAAATATTTACCAATGCAAAGACCAGGATTGTCAGGACAGGAGGGACAATAATAGCGAGTGTCACGCCTATATCCGCGCTTGCTGCAGACACAACATCTTTTTTGGGGGGCTTGTCGGGTAGGGGTACTCGGGAGGACATAAAGAAAATGCCTCTCATGCAGCCGGCTTACTGCATTTGGTTGGGGAAGGTGAGGTGGAGCACCATCTGGAAACAGAAGGACTCTGACGATCTGGAATTTAAGGAAGGATCCAGTCCGTCCTGAAGCTCTGTGTAGCACATGAGGGTTCAGCAAAGCCAATTGAAATAAACAGACACTTTCTTGTACCAGCGTCTGGCCTTACGGGCAATTAGGTATGGCACCAACAACTGGTCGTTGGGATCCACCCCTCCCATATTTTGGTTACATTCGTGGACACAGAGGGGTTTCACCACAACACCAGTCGCCGTAGTAATTTGGACCGTCTTGTCTGCATGAAGGGAGGTAAGAACGAAAACATTCTTATTATCCCTCCACTTCATAGTGAGCAATTTATTACACTTGAAGCAGGCTCTCTCCCCCAGCCTAAGACGGGAATCTACAAGCTTCTGGGGAAAGCCCCGGCGATTAGGTCGCACGGTACCACATGCTCCAATCTGCTGATCAAACAAGTGACTAAAAAGTGGCACACTCGTGTAATAATTGTCCACATATCAGTGGTACCCCTTTCCGAATAAGGGTGACACCAAATCCCACACAATCTTGCCAGCGCTTCCTATGTAGTCAGGGCAGTTTGTCAGCTCTACGTGGCTTTTCCCTCGTAAACCATAAAACTACATGTATAGCCTGTGGCCCTGTCACAGAGCCTATACATCTTGACCCCATATCTGGCACGCTTGCTGGGAAGGTACTGTTTGAATGACAAGCAGCCAGAAAACTTAATCAGGGACTCATCAACGCAGACAACTTGATGGGGAGTAAACAAGTCTGCAAAACGTTGGTTGAAGTGGTTTAAGAGGGGCCGAATTTTGTAGAGCCGATCGTATCCAGGGTCTCCACGAGGATGACAGAGTTCATTGTCATTGAAGTGCATGAACCGCATGGAGGCAGAGAACAAGGGCATATGGTGAATTGGGTCAGTGGACCAATATGACCGCAACTCACTCTTTTTAGTTATGCCCATGTTGAGGGAAAGGCCCAGAAAGAGCTTAAATTCAGAAACCGTAATTGGTCTCCAATCTCTGGCAAGGGTGGACTGGGGAATAGTGGCGATGTGTTGACCAGCGTACAAATTGCTCTGGTCCACAACAGATCTATAGAGATCTTCGGTGAAAAACAGCGATAAAAAATCAAGTGACGTAAAATCAACTGTTTCCACCTGAATGCCGGGTTGGCCAGTGAATGGGGGAAGTACGGGTGCTGCAGAAGTGGTGGGTTCCCAATTAGGATTTGCGAATGCAGCAGGAAGGGCACTATGGGCACGACGGGCCTGTGTTCGTCTTCTTGGTGGCAGCGGGACACTACTTGTGCTTGCCACCTCACCAGCTTGAACTGCACTTATGGGACTCGCCACGTCACCACGTGATACTGCAGTGCTGGATTGACAAAAAACAGGGTGTAATAGCCCGCTGGTGCTTGCCAGTTCACCAGAAGGAATAGCGGCGCTAGTACTGCTCTGCTCCATATGACCTGCGGTTCTTGCACATCAACGACAGAAGAAGAAGTTTGGGGTCTGGTACGCCTGACCTTGGCAGGGACCACAACTCTGTTGTCAGAGCTATCTGTCATGGAGCCGCTGTCCTCTACAGGATCGTATTCTGAGCTTGAATCTGACAGATGAGTGGCTTCCTCTTCACTATCAGTCATGCTCAAAAACGTGCAGGCCTCTTCACTAGTGTGCCTTCGATTTGCCATTTTGGGCTCTAAATTTAGTGATACACTAGTGAAACTCACAGGTAAAAAAGCTCCTGACTGTTAGCAACTGTATCAAAATGCTACCAAAAAACCTGTCCCAAGGATCAGGCCTGACTCTGCGAACGCTGCAGTTATGTGTGTTTAGTGTTTTGTAAGTGACAGTGATCGATTGATACTGCACTTGGGTGGGCTGGGCAAAATGCAGGTGCTAGCAGGTATCTGGGCTGATCCCGCTAACACTGCGTTTTTGGGTACCCTAAACTAAAACCAAGGGGCTTCTGTCATGGCAACTATCGAGTATGGTGGTCTCATCCCTATCAGCGTAAACCATAGAAAAAGAAATCCCCCTAATTTGGGATTTTAACAGGCTACCAAACTCGTGAAATAAAAAAATACAAATTTTATTGATGTATTTTAAAAAAAGGACGTGCAAGCGTCTATAACAAACAAGATAAAAATTCATTCCATAATGGATACAACAATCGAATCAGATAATATATATATAAGATGACAAAAAGTAGATGTACTCTCACAAGGGTAGTGTACCCTGATACCCCGAAACTGCTGGGGACGCTAGTATAGATCTGATCAGATCAGATATTGATCCGTTCAGATACTATACCACTAAGGGAGGTGTATGCTGCGTGCGTGGGTGTTAGCAGTACTGGCACTAACCTGACACTGCTTGGGGCGACGCAGACCCTTTCTGACCCTAAAACTTAACTTATATCACCGCCGGGCGTTCAGGGGGTTAAACCTTTATTAGGTAATAAATGGCGGGTGCCCTGAAACTATAAAAAACAAACTAACTAACCAGTGACACACAAAGTTTGAGAGCTTGCTATAAAGTCGGAAATTCCGATCGTGTGTATACAAATCCGATGCACAAAGTGCCACGCATGCTCAGAATAAATTAAGAGACGAAAGCTATTGGCTACTGCCCCGTTTTTAGTCCCGACGTACGCGTTTTACGTCACTGCGTTCAGAACTATCGGATTTTCCGACAACTTTGTGTGACCGTGTGTATGCAAGACAAGTTTGAGCCAACATCCGTCGGAAAAAATCCATGGATTTTGTTGTCGGAATGTCCGATCAATGTCCGACCGTGTGTACGGGGCATTAGTGTTGTGTTGGTGCAGACTTACTTGATGTCTTCTCTCCTCGAAAGCCGGAACTAAAAGGCTTCACGAGGAGCGTTGACATCACTTCCTCTGCCGCTGTTTACATTACAGCAGCAGAGGAAGATTTTCATTCGTTGGGAGCGATCGCAAGGGGGTGACCACGAATGAGTGGCCTTTCACTCAGCATGGATCGCTCCCCTAAAGATGCCGACCGCCTCAGGCACCGGGGGGTAAATCACGTACCAGGTATGTGATTTTGCCTGCCCGTGCCATTCTGCCACAGTATATCTGCGTTAGGCGGTCGGCAAGTGGTTAATAAAACTATTGCATTTCTGTGTACTGTGGGAGACCAGATATAGTGAATGCAGTGTCCTGGGTTTAGTAACACTTTGATTGGTTTATATTCTCACCTGAAAGTGTTGTGAATATTAGGTCTTTTTGATGTTCAACCTTCAGTTAAAAAGGTGCAGCATTGATCCATGCCCTTCAATACGACTGACCGCAGAAACAAGTAATTTAGTAGATAGCGGATCTTCGAAAATACAAGATCTCTGTATGTCAGTTATGTGCACAGTATTTGTAGCGTGTATGCAGAAATTACATTATCATGTTGGCGCAAATGCAATTATAAATAGAGGGCCATCCACACGGTCACCATTATTATACAAAAAAGTTTTCCACTTGTACCCTAACACTACAAAATATATTGGGTAACAGGCACTTTGATTAGCACAGTGCACTTTATCTTATATCAGAGATTGCAAGAGATGATTTTTTGCTTAGTTCATATAGAGATGTCATAAAATTAGACACGATGAGGAGGTGAGCTGAGGGTATCATACTGGCTTATTATAGAAGTGGTACTGATTTGAGCAACAACTTAAGCTAGTGTGTTGGAATTTACAGATCTTCCACATGTATTAATAAGTTATATCCCTGTTAATCTGCTGCAGGAAGCATGGATGTGAAAGTAGAGAAAGTAGAGAATTGTGGGTCTTTAGGATGAGTTACATCTTTCTTATTTTAAAGGCTAAGTTCACTTTTTTTTCCCTAAATCTCAGCTTCCCTGTTTACCAATATGCCATTAATGTACCTCTGTCACAGAAAAGAAAAAGTTTATTTTCTGTATTCATGGTCAGGCCTTACCTCAGCCTCTGCTTTTTTTTTTATTGAACTCCTCTGTGACTTCCTGGTATACCTCCTTTAAAATATGAAAATTGTTAGTGGTGTGAGGAACTTCAGCAGCTGACCTCATTAAAACATACCCTGCACCTGCCCTCCCTCTCCAGGAGATCACTTCTCCAGTGATCACATAGCATCCTATGCGGCGCAGAGACGTAGGATTACAATACGATATACAATCTGATTGTACAAGCTTCTTTAGCTCTACCATCAACTATGTAGTGCAAGGGCCTGCCTGATTGGATACAGAGTGATTGGATAGATAGGTGTGTGCTCCTATTATATAGTTTTGGTAAATCTAAAGGAGATTGTACATATATTGTACAATAAGATTGTATAATGTATGACCAATTTTATACACCTAAAATGAACTAGTGCTTAATTGTTAATGGCACCCTAAACACGGAAGCAAACACGCATTTTGCCACATGCAAAAACGTGCAACAAAAGCAGCAAAACGCATGGTAACAAAAACATGCAAACTGCAACATGTCAAAATGCTCGATGAGCTACTCTGCTGCATCTGTCACTCATAGAACAGCCCATTGAAATCAATGAGCAGCCCTATGCGTGTCGCGGGAAAAATGCTCCACAAATCATGCGCTCCCACTATGCTAGGCGTAAAAGGGGCCTGAAAGTGACATTGGTGTGTTTACACAAGAACAATGACAACTCAGTGTCTCCACCCACTCCCTATTATATACTTGTATAAAGCTGGCCAAACACTGCACAGTCTGATTGTTCAATCTCTGTACAATTTTCTTTATATTTACCATAACTAAAGAATAGGAGGACCCCCCTGAATAATCTATGCAATTTGTATCAAATCTGGCAGGCTCTTGCACTACATAGTTAATGACGCATCTAAAGAAGATTGTACAATCAGATTTGTGATGGGAATCACTTTGGGCAGGGGGGGCCTGTGGAACCCAGCTTACCTTTGGAGAGGTTGGGAGGCTCATTTTTAAGCTCTCCAGGCCCCTCTTATGTGTAAACTATTCTGTGTCTATTAGGGGCACAGGGTGACCGAGAAGCCCGGTCTGGTCTGCCCTAACCAGACTCACAGTACAACCACACCAGACTCAGCATTTCATTTTACCCCATTCTCCTGGGTCTTATATGTGTGGTTTGTGTTGAAAGTTGGAGAGGCTCCTTCACTTGAGACAGTAATATTTATCAACAATATCCCTCAAGAAATATATGAAGATAAATTCCACTGTATCAGGCTTCTGAGACATTGTATGACCTTTGCCTCATAGCCTGTTGTAGACTGTTGCCAAGCAGTCTGTGAGTCCTGCTTAACAGTTTGCCGACCAGCCGCCGCAGTTATACTGCGACAGGTTGGCACGGCTGCGCAAACCGCCATAGGTGTACATCGGCCGCTTCAAGAGCTATATGGGACGTGCACAGCGCAACGCGACGCTGGAGCCGATGCACATGGCGTGACCCACGTTCGCTCCTCAGAGAGACTGAACAAGGATCTGTCAATGTAGTAGAGAGAGATCTGCTGTTCCTAGTGTAGCGCTGGTAGATTTGTGATCTACCATCTGATAGGTAAATTTAGTGAATTGCTCATTATAGGAAGTTAGATTTGCCTCTGTCCCAGCTTGGCTGACGTTGCGTGTGGTTCCACATTGTGCCGTTGGGTGTCGTTGTCACCATCGGCGGGTGTTGGTAAAGCAACGTGTTGAAGCGGATGAGTGCTCCTCTGTCCCGGAGACAAGTCGGTGGAGGGGGTCCTCCGAGTTGCATTCTGGGAGAGGGCATTTATGGGACAGACGCCATGTTTAGGGGTTCGTTTTCAGCCACCTGCTGGCCCTCCTGGCCGACAGGTATGTGTTAGAGTACCACCTCATGGTCCTCCGTTCCGGAGGCCCGCGTCGCTGCTGCACGTAGGTGGGCCCAGAAGCCTGTCTGGGGCCTACCACAGCAGCCGAGGAATGGTCCTGAGCTGTCTATCCAGAGTGAAGAAGCTGGACAACCGAGGAGATCCCAGGGGAGGACCGTCATGGAAGGATCATGCAGAGTGCTGGTCTGGAGAGGGGCCTGGTGACTCGGTTGGAGGAAGTATCCTAAAGCAATTCTATCGCATAGTACTGCCGGGTTGGCTTAGAGGTCCAAGTACTGTGTCTGACATTCATTGTGAACCAATACATCCTGTGGCTGAGGATCGTACGGGTTCATTTCAAGCAAGTCTGTGGCAGAGACTTTTGTTCGTGCTACGTACTGGCTGCTAGGCAAGTGAGAGAGGCCTATCCAGGCGAGCAAAGATCGTGTCCGCAAAGGGGATTGCATTCAATTACAGTATTCAACCTTAGAGGATGTTCTAAAGAAACCTAAAGGAAGGTATTTGAGCTTCCCTGCCGTTTTCCTCCTGCCTCTTCCCTGCTACTTCCTTCGTTACTTGGTTCAATAAAGCATTGAAAATGTACTCAAGTGTTGGTGCTTATATCGTCCAGAGGTAAACTCAACGGAAACCTAGACCCAGTGACGGTGAAACAGAGGTATCGAGAGTGAAGGTAACAAGCCCACTTAAACCAGCAGCTCGACCGAGAGTTAGTGCTACACTAGTAATCAGGAACAGCGATCTGTCTCTAATCCCTGTCAGTCCTCTCTCCCCACAGTTAGAAACACCTCCCTAGGGAACACTTAACCCCTTGATCACACTCTAGTGTTAACCCCTTCCCTGCCAGTGACATTTATACAGTAATCAGTGGCTATTTATAGCACTGATCACTGTATAAATGTCAATGGTCCCAAAAAAGTGTCAAAAGTGTCCGATCTGTCTACCGCACTGTCGCTAAAAATCACTGATCACCGCCATTACTAGTAAAAAAATAATAATAAAAATGCCATAAATATATCCCCTATTTTGTAGACGCTATAAATTTTAAGCAATTTTAACCAATAAATATATGCTTATGTAACAGAATACATATTGGCCTAAACTGATGAAGAAATTTTTTTTTTTTTTAATTTTTGCGGATATTTGTTATAGCAAAAAGTAAAAAACATTGGTTTTTTTTTTTTCAAAATTTAGGCTCTTTTTTCGTTTATAGCTCAAAACATAAAAACCGCAGAGGTGATCAAATGCCACCGAAAGAAAGCTCTATTTGTGGTCCGTCACAAGATTGTAAAGAGTATGGCCACCTGGAAGGAAAAAGTAGGAAAGTGGGTGGAAATAAAAAAGAGGTGGTGTAGTGATAAGAGAGGTGTGGTCCAGAGAGGTAAAACATGCCCTATTCTTTTTTGAATTTCCTTTATTTTCCAAAAGTTGCAGTTTACAGTCAAACAACGGAAAGAAGTAACGACACATAGTCAAATAACACTGAAAAACTAGATTTGTATGCCGACAGGCCCAGCAGAACATGATATGAATGGTCATGTGGGACATGGTACATATGAGGGTAGTCCACAGTTTGCCTAGCCTGTATGGCAGGCAGAGTAATGACCTGAGAGACCTAAAACATAGGCTAGTGAGCTTAAAAATGTGCAACTATATTTTAACAAAATAATATAAAATAACGGGAAGCGAGCCTCCCGGTGGCCGGCCGGACCCAGAATGGGAACATTGAGACTAAAATAATATATTATAAGATATTCCAATATATGAAAAAGGACAGAACCCAGCACTGAGCCAGGTATACGTGTGTGGGGGGGGGGGGGTGGGTAGAGTGGAGGGAAGGGGGGATAGAGGACGAGGGGGAGTGGGGGGAAGGGGGTAGGGGGTGGGATCAAGAAGCTAATGTTTATATACAAGGGCAGAAAAAGAAATATTAACCACTTCAGCCCCAGAAGAATTGACTGCTTAATGAATAGGCCATTTTTTGCGATACGGCACTGCGTTGCTTTAACTGACAATTGTGCGGTCGTGCAACGCTGTACCCAAACAAAATTGACGTCCATTTTTCCCACAAATAGAGCTTTCTATTGGTGGTATTTGATCATCTCTGTGGTTTTAATTTTTTGCGCTATAAACAAAAAAAGCGACAATTTTGAAACAAAAAACAATATTTTGTACTTTTTGCTGTAATAAATAGCCCCATTTTTTTTAAAAAGCTAATTTTTTCCTCAGTTTAGGCCTTCTACATATTTTTGGTAATAAAAATCACAAAAAGCGTATATTGATTGGTTTGCGCAAAAGTTATAGCATCGCAGATCGCCACCATTACTAGTAAAAAATAATAATAATAATAAAAATGCCATAAATCTATCCCATATTTTGTATATGGGATAGATTTATGGCATTTTTATTATTATTATTATTTTTTACTAGTAATGGTGGCGATCTGCGATTTTTATCGAGACTGTGACAATATGGCATACACATCTATCACTTTTGACACATTTTTGGGTCGATTGACAATTAATTAAAGCGGGGAGAAGAAATTTGAGAAACTCAGGACTCTTTCATTCTAGGGCCCGGGACATTTAAAAGGAAAGGGAGGGAGAGGAAAGAAAAGGAGAAGAGAGAAGAACCTTTTTTTTTTTTTTCTCCTCTCTAGGACTTATGATGGGATACATATATGTGTGAACAAGGGGGCGGGGGGGGGACATACATTTATATAGTTATATGCACAGTGTTATTGTTGGGGATAGTTCCCCTCTTACTAGGTTTAGGTTGCACGGATTTCTCACCTTAGGAGGTTGTAACGGTCACAATAGAAGCTCAGGGGTTGGGCCCAAAATTGGGTAAAGGGGTAATGAATAAGTGGATGGGAGGTATGGGGGGGTGGGGTGGTGGTTGGAGGGGGTGTTTGGATATGTGGGTGCACAAGGAGGGAAGAGTGGTGGGAAGATTGGATACGAGAGGTTTTGTGTTTGTTCAGATGGGAATAACAAATAGATTTGAAGGGGGAAGGATAATATATTTTTGTCACAAAAGTGGGTGGTTTAGATTAGAAGGTGTCCAGAGAGGTATAAGGGTACAGGGACTGAAGAATGATGAGTGCTAAAGGTGACTGTAATAAATCCCCAGATTTAATAAAACGAGTTAAAATATGCTCATGGAATGTAAGGGGGGTAAAAGATAACTCTAAAAGACAGGCAATTTTCTCAGCAGCTAATAAGGGGAGAGTTAAAATACTCTGTCTGCAGGAGACACACTTGGTAAAGGATACAATTAAGGTTCTGGATCATAAGCATTACCAGATGCAGTATCATTCCACCTACTCTTCTTATTCAAGAAGGGTGAGTATATTGATAAGTTCGGGCTTGATCTTCTCCTGCAGCCAGAGTAAGGTGGATGAAAATGGACGGTATATTTTTCTCTCTTGTTTAATTGAAAACAAAAGATTTGCACTAGCTAATGTCTACATCCCTCCCCCGTTTAGTATGGAAATACTGGATGATTTAACTAGATTAATGACGGATGTCCCGGGGATTCCAGTTATAGTGGTTGGTGATTTTAATATGACTATGAATAACGGTATAGATAGGTTCCCACCGAAAATTAGCAGTAGTGGAGCTCCTAAGAGCCCTCTCTCACAATATTGCGATGAGATTGGGTTGGTAGATATCTGGAGGAGGAGGCATCCTGAGGGGAGGCAATACTCATGCCACTCCAGGTCACATGCCACCTTACCTAGAATCGATCTTGTACTGGGTAATGAGGAGGCATTGAAGGTAGTGGAGGAGATAGTCTATGAGCCGAGAGGGATTTCAGACCACGCACCAGTAGTGACTGTTATAAAGTTGGGAAAGTATTGTAGTAGAGGTGACTGGAAAATAAATCCCTTTTGGCTTGAGATTGTTGATGATACGGGGACCATGATGGACGGGTTGACGGAATTTATAAATTTAAATCTAGGAACGGCTCCATTAGGGGTAGTATGGGATTCCCTGAAGGCCTTTCTCTGGGGAGTCCTAATGTAAAAAATCTCCTATGCCAAAAAACAATCACAGGCTGAAGAGCTAGAGGCTAAAGAGAGAGTAAGAAGAGCGGAAGTGAAGTACGTGGAGTCACCAAACCTAGCCAGCTATGAAACCTGGGTGGGGAGGCAAGACGAATATAGAGTGCTCTTAGAGAAGATGGAAAAGAAAAAATTATTTCAGAGACAGTTTTTTTGGAGAAGGTGAGCGAGTCGGGAAAACTCTGTCTCTGATTATTGAGGCAAATGGTCCCTCGAGCACTGTACCGGCAATTGATGGGAGAGAAGGAATAATTTAAAAAGTCACCCCGGAAATACTAGTGGAATTTAGAAAGTATTTTAAAAATGTATATAGTACGACGCAAACAAACATGGAGGGAGAAATGTGGAATTTCTTTGCGAAACTGAAAATAACCCCATTATCAAAAGAAGATCGGGAAATGTTAGATGCCCCTTTGACACTCAAGGAGTTGCAAAGTGTAGTAGGAGACATGGCGAACCAGAAAGCACTGGGCCCTGATGGCTTACCTATAGAAATATTTAAAAAATATGGCGAGGTTTTACTTCCTCTACTCTTGGAGGTGTTCAATGGAGTTAGGGAGGATAGGAAATTACCCATATCTATGACAGAAGCCATTACAATAATCTTGCTGAAAGAGGGGAAAAATCCGCTAGATGTGACCTCATATAGGCCTATTTCGTTATTATGTTCGGACGTGAAGATTTTGGCAAAAGCGCTGGCAACAAGGCCGAATAAAATAATTTCTAAAGTAATACATACAGACCAAACCGGGTTTATCCCGGATAGATCTACAAGTACGAACATAAGGCGAGTGTATTTAAACATGCAACTACCCATAGAAAACAGCGGTAAGAGAGCTGTCCTCTCATTAGATGCAACCAAAGCATTCGATTGTTTGGAATGGCATTATATGTGGAAGGTACTGGCCGAATCTCAATTTGGCACTGGCTTTGTCCATTGGCTGAGTCTATTAGATGACAGCCCGAGGGCCAAGGTTAGAGTCAACGGTCAGTGCTCAGAGTGGTTTCAATCAAGAATGGGAACGAGACAGGGGTGCCCTTTGTCGCCCCTGCTCTTTGCCCTGGCAATGGAGCCCCTGGCTATCGCATTGAGGATCAGGGGTTGCAGGGGTTTAAAAGAAAGAGAGGGGAGGAAAAAGTCGCTATGTATGCGGATGACATTTTGTTGTTCCCGGGGGGGACACGGGATTCCTTGAAGATAACTATGGGGATAGTTGAGGAATTCGGCCATTTCTCTGGGTTAACAAGTAATTGGGAAAAATCAGTAATTTTGCCAATAGACCCTCTCATAGAGCCACTCCCATACCAAATATCCCAAATTAAAGTAGTAAGTCAAATGAAATATCTGGGTATTACTGTAACAAGAGATCCAGGGTAATACATAACTGGAAATTTGGTTCCACTTATGAAAAAATTAAAACAGAAATGTCGGGTATGGGGCCGTTTGCCTCTCTCGGTCACTGGGCGCTGCAACTTAATCAAGATGGTCTGGTTGCCACAAATTTTATATATATTACATAATTCCCCAGTGTGGATCCCTAAGCATTGGTTTAATAAAATGGACAGTGTGTAAAGAGAGTTAATCTGGAAAAACGGGGTGGCAAGGATCAGCTTGCAGACATTGCGACGACCGGGAGTGAAGGGTGGTATGGGTGTGCCGGACCCACGAAGCTACTTCCTAGCATCCCAAATGCAGCATGTGGGAGGTAGTAATAGGTCAGGGGACAAGGGAGCAGGATGTAATATTTTGCTGAACGATACCAGTCATGATACAATAGTAGAGGCGATGGAGGCAGACTCCTTTGGCACCAAATGTCCTACTACTCAGATGATGGTTAAAGCCTGGGTATATGTCAAACAAAACACTGGGCTATACTGGTTTCTCGGAGCTCTCCCCATTATGGGACAATAATAACCTTAGCGAACTTAAAAAAAATGGGGATTATTGAAGAATGGGACCGTCAGGGCATCCATTGCTTGATACAGCTATATAAGGTGGGGAGGCTAAAATCATTTCAGGAGCTAGTGGAAGAATATGCAATTTCCAACAGATAATTTTACAGGTACCTGCAAATTAGGCATGCCTTAGAGGCACAATTTGGCGGGAAGGAACCAGTGTGGTGTGAAATGACCTCCCTAAGGAAGTTGATCAATGCCAACTCTACGAAAGGATTAATCTCTGATATATACGGAAGTTTGAATGTGTCAGTTCAGGAGGGTATGGTGGAAAATAAAAATAGGATTAAATGGGAGGGAGATGTTGGGCCACTGTCAGACAGCCAATGGGAGTATGTTCTGTCATCAGGGCCCAGGGTCTCCCTCTCCCCCTCACAGATAGATAGTTTCTCATCTTTATTTGTCATATAGGACATATTATACACCACTGAAATTGTTTAGGTTTGGAAAGAAGCCTGATGCGAATTGTCAAAGATGCGGAGGGGGGAGTGGAGATTTGATACATATGTTCTGGGGATGTCCCAAGCTTCATAGATATTGGAAGGGTATTGTGGATAAGATAAACTCTGTGTTTGGGACATCGCTGAGCTTGGAGGCTAGGACGTGCTTATTGGGCTTGATGGAGGAAAAAGAGATCTCAAGGGATACACAGACTGCAATGATTAGATGCTTGTTTCAGGGTAAAAAACTAATCGCATGGAATTGGCAGAGAAAGGATCCACCGATGGTAGTAGAGTGGATGAAAGAAGTAAGGGAGGTGATAAGTAGAGAAAAATACATTTATAAGAAGAGGGGTAACTGTAAGAAATTCGAAAAACTATGGAAGTTATGGTTGAATCTGGATGAGGTTAGAATGGAAGGTGGGTAGGATGACAGTGGAATCGGGAGGGATGGTTGGTGGGTGAGTGTGGAAGGGGGTGCGGTATGGGGATTTGGGGGAGGTGAGGGCATAGTGGGGGAATGGGGGATTAAATGGAAAGAAAGAAGACATTTTCTAGATCATTGTTTGCAGATGTCTCGATTTGGTGTGTAAATGGTGTAAATATAATGTATGGACAGATGATGACTTCCTTTTTTTTTGTATTGAAATTTTTCAAATAAAAAGATTTAAAAAAAAAAAAAATAATAATAATAATAATGCCATAAATATATTCCCTATTTTGTAGACGCTATAAATTTTAAGCAATATTAACCAATCAATATACGCTTATGTAACAGAATACATATTGGCCTAAACTGATGAAGAAATTTGTTTTTAAAAAAAATGTTTGCGAATATTTGTTATAGCAAAAAGTAAAAAATATTGTGTTTTTTTTTTCAAAATTTAGGCTCTTTTTGGAAGGAAGAAGTAGGAAAGTGGGTGGAAATAAAAAAGAGGTGGTATAGTGATAAGAGAGGTGTGGTCCAGAGAGGTAAAACATGCCCTATTCTTTTTTGAATCTCCTTTATTTTCCAAAAGTTGCAGTTTACAGTCAAACAACGAAAAGAAGTAACGACACATAGTCAAGTAACACTGAAAAACTTTCAGTTAGATTTGTATGCCGACAGGCCCAGCAGAACATGATATGAATGGCCATGTGGAACATGGTACATATGAGGGTAGTCCACAGTTTGCCTAGCCTGTATGGCAGGCAGAGTACTGACCTGAGAGACCTAAAACATAGGCTAGTGAGCTTAAAAATGTGCAACTATGGGGGGCGTGGCTTGGCGCCGGACTCTAATGGACGCCTAATCCCTGCACTCCGGTCCTCAGAGGGTTTCTAAGTAGCTTCAAAGAGCCATCCAACAGCGAAAACATGGGGAAATCTAAGGGGAACCCGTCCCCATCCCGTTCCCGATCCCCGCGGAGACCCGACTCTCAAGCAGGCCGCAGCATTCCGGAGATCTTCCGGACGCAGTCACGCGAGGCCCCGGCTTCATCTCAGGCCTACTCGGCCACAGCGCGCTCCTCCAGTCTCAGCCCCTCTGGCAGGCACAGGACACAATCGCCCGCTCGGCATGTGGTCACAGAACACCCCCTGAACATGGGGGACCTAAGAATAGTGGCAGAAGACATCAAAGCCACCTTCGCATCGGTCATCTCAGACCTGAGGAGAGACATCCACTCCATGACGGTCCGCATGGACAACATAGAAGAAGCAACATCACAAAGTCAGAATGCCATCCACAGGCTTCAGACATCATCCCAGGCACATTCCGTCCAGCTCAGAGACCTACATAGATACATGGAAGACCTGGACAATCGTGGCAGACGACACAACTTACGGGTAAGAGGCATGCCAGAATCAATCGATCATACACAACTTACCCAGGCAACCGTAGCTGTTTTCAACGATCTCCTAGGCAGACCCCCCGAGACCCCTATTGAATGTGAACGCTTACACAGGGCTCTCAGGCCCCGGGGTAGAGACACTGACCCTCCCAGAGATGTGGTATGCTGCCTAGTTAACTTTAAGCTGAAAGAAGAAATCCTTCGCAGGGCCAGAGATCGTCGCAATCTTTCATGCCAAGGCTCAGAAATAAAAATCTTTCAAGATTTATCACCTATCACTCTACAAAATAGAAGAGACTTGCGCCCTCTCCTTGATATACTACGCACAAACGGAATTCAATACCGCTGGAAATTCCCTTTTTGCCTCTCAGCATCAACACAAGGGCGAACAGCTAACCTGAGAGTGCCTGAAGATCTCACCACATTCTGTGAGATTCTGAACATACCTTGCATTGAACTGCCCGACTGGTACCGCTCTCTCAGACCCCCACAACTCAGAAGGTCCAGCTCCATGGATGCCATCCCTGTGCGCGATGAGTTCCACATAAGAAGACGCAGATCCAACTCTCCCAGGGCCAACACTCCCACAGGACCCAGGAACCCAACAGACAACAGCCCCACAGCTTCTCCTGCCCACAGAAGACCCCGTCACGGTGGTGCTGACTAACGGGGTAACTCACCCCTATCTTCGATTGATCGCCTGAAATCATTTCACCCCCTACACTGCGAAGGCCTACGCAAGACAGACGTCTATCTACAGTATGACCATCCGACTTCCCACAATTGGATCCCCTACAAACCAGAAGCAAGAAGGCAAGACTCAAAGGACCACCACAATTCCTCGCCTCTCCCACACCTAGCCCAAGATGGACGCTTTTTGTTCAGCCCCACAGACTGGCCTTACCTGTGAAAGCATCCCCCACCCTTTTACCTCCCTCCTTCGTGCCAGTCTGCTCACTTAGCAAATTTAACACAGTCTTCAAGCAATGGAACATTGGACATGCAAGTATAGCATGAACCTGCACTAAGATAACTATTGTTTGTGAAAGCTATATAGCCCCCCCCAAATTACAATAACTCCCTTCCCTATTTTATCTACACCTCACTATTATGTCACCCCCATAACTCATCCCCCAAGTGGGCCTCTTTGAACCTCCCTAGGCGAGTAGCATTCCCTAATGTGACAGACATATGTCACATTCCCAGGTCAGAATCCCCTTATTTTAACTGCCATCCTAGTTAAAAAACAAACTGGGGCTCACACTTGCTTGTTAGTGATGTTGTTTGTTAATAATGTTGATTCCTCCCTGGAGGGGCGGTTCCACATAGTACCTCAACTACACCCTTAATTCCGCCCAAGCTCCACATACCCTACCCCTACTGTTGTCCCCCCAACATTTAGAGTTGATTCTCATATGCTCGGGTACCCCCTCTACCTGATCAAGAGACTACCCAAATGATTAACGGGTATCTAAACCTAGGCATCCACTAAGATGACGAATAAGACATAGCCTACACTCCCCAATGCCCCTAGTAAAAATATTAATCTGTGTGGAGCCGCTCATCCGGTTGGTATATTGCCGGAAAGAGTTATCAAGTTATCTTCAGTTAAGTTACAACCCATAGGAAGCTAATAATCCAGCTAGGAGGTATCAGTATCATTACTTTTACTGTCACTATCTGTATACTCGTCATACAATGACCTAAGGTATATGGTAAATCTTGTCAGCCACCTCACTAAATGTATGGCTGACCCCGCGTAGGCCAAGCCTAAGACCAGGGTACATAACTTGTTATGATATCTCATTTTACTTTTTTATTTTATTTTTTTTTTTTTTTTAATACTCTCGTTTCGTTGTTAATAGTTCAACACCACATACCATGTTTGTTTTTGGCAACCAAGCAAAAGAACCCGGGAGGACCTCCGGCTTGTGCGAAAGACCCCATACTCCGCCTGGTCAGGGGTCTCGATATTATGACATCCTGACGTATAGACACCTGAGTAAACCAGGCCGGACCACCTTTATGGTGAAATTTCAGACTATCTGTTCTTATACAGTGTGGGGTTCGGTCGCACGGGCTGGAGACCCACTCTGAAAGTAAGGCGAGCATAAATAACGCTAGAATTATTTACCAAATATATAGTCTGGTTAATGTTCTAAGGTTGATGGTACAGATGACTCCTTACTTGTCTCTCTAATTATCTTTACGACTCACAACTAGACGTTCGATTCACATCCCCACAATAGCTAAGGCCGACTTCCCCTATTCAGGCGGACTCACTCTCCTGCCCCAAAAGACCTCACGCGATATTCTATCTTTGGCAATGACACTACTTTAAATCTAAGACCCCCCTCATTTCATTTGATCCATAGCCCCCAAGACTAATACTATAACTTATAGGCTCACTCCTCTATCTTAGCCATCCACATCCCACTGAGGACCAGAGGACTACACTCTATCTCTAACCCGTCACCACCGGCTCCCTCCACCTCCCCACACAACGGGAACCTATCTTCCCCGTTGACCTATACCGGATAACAAATTACCCCATAAGAGGGGTCTCTGAACCCTTCTTTACCTCCGGTACACCTAGATCCCACATATCCTTCTTGATCTTTTTTCTATCTTTTCTCTTTCCTCTTCCTTCCCTTTGCTCCTTCTCATCCTTTCTTCTCCTCTTCCCCCTTTCCCCTCCCCTTCCTCCTTTACAGTCCCCTTTCCCCCTCAAACTCTCTAAGCCTATTTCCATTTCCCGCACACCCCTTTACTGCTTCCTCGGTCTCCGTCACCTCCACTTCGCCTCCGCGACTCCTCCCGATCCAACTATACTCCCACGATCCACCCCTAACACACTCGGAGAGGTATATTGACTAAACCGACAAAAGAGCACACCCTTTTAAAACATGTCGCACACACCACCTACCACCAAACACGACACACTAAAAGTGACATCCCTAAATGTAAAAGGGCTCAATATCCCAGAAAAACGAAGCCAAGTTCTGTCTATGATGCACCAACTAAAATCCAAAATAGTTTTCCTCCAGGAAACCCATTTTCGTGCAGACAAGGTTCCTAAGCTTACAAACCACTGGTTCCCTCACTCCTACCATTCTACCAACCCACAAGCAAAGACTAAGGGAGTTTCAATTCTGATCTCCAAAAACTTAACATGGGAACTCACTGATTCGCTTAGTGACAAGGAAGGCAGATATATCTTTTTAAAAGGCAAGATACAGGGCCGGCCTGTAACTCTGGCTAATATTTACAGCCCCAATTCTGCACAATCTAGCTTCTTTAGACAGATCTCCCAACTTTTATCAGGCTTCTCCGCGGGTCTAACCATACTCGGAGGAGACTTTAATGTAGCCCTATACCCAATTCTAGACACCTCTTCAGGCTCCACATCACTGCCATACCGAACTCTGCGCCAAATTAAACTGCAATTGAACGACCTGCTCTTACATGACACCTGGCGCACTCTTCACCCCAATGTCAAGGACTATACATTCTTCTCCGCCCCTCATGACAGATATTCCAGAATTGATTATCTTTTCCTCTCCCAACCAGACCTTCCATTCCTTTCCCATGCGACAATTGAACCAATGGTCCTGTCTGACCACCACCCCATCACAATGACACTGACTTTCCCTGAGCAGCAGAATGTCTCAAAAATCTGGCGCTTAGATTCTACACTCTTGACCTCAGAAGGAGATATCACAGACATTAGACAAACCATACACAACTTCTTTATCGACAATGACAACGAAGACACATCTCCACTAACACAGTGGGAGGCCCATAAATGCGTCTTAAGGGGCAAACTTATTGCCCTCAAAACATCGCGGAAAAAAGCCCACCAAGCCAGTATCTCAAACCTAATCCAGAAGATTAAAACCCTAGAACTAGCTCACAAACAGACTCAGGCCCAACAAACATATCGAGAACTCACACAAACGAGAGAACATCTACTCACAGAACTGTCACAAAAAACAAAACGTAAATTCATCCTACAACAGAAATTGTTCTATGAATTTGGAAATAAAAGCGGAAAGTATCTGGCCCGAGCCATTCAGAAAAACAAAGCACGTTCCAATATCCACACGATCAGCGACTCCCAAGGTAGAGCGAAAGTCACAGCCCCAGACATAGCCTCCCAATTCGAAGCGTACTACTCTACACTGTACAATCTCGGCATAACTTCCGACGGTGCATCCAATAACAACGATAGACGATCCCTCATTAAAAGTTTTCTAAAGGAACATTGCCCTAAACCGATCGACAGAGAAGATGCTCGCCAATTAGAACTCCCCATTTCAGAAGCTGAACTCAAAAATGCAATCAAACATTTAAAAGCCGGAAAGAGTCCTGGCCCAGACGGCTTCACAGCCGTATACTTTAAGACCTTCATAGAGACACTCACAGGCCCCTTTCTCAAAGCCTTCAACTCCCTGTCCTCCTCCGCGCTCCCCTTCCATAGACTCCTTGAAGCCCACATTACAGTCATACCAAAGGAAGGAAAAGACGCGACCCTAGTAAGTAACTATAGGCCGATTTCCCTACTAAATGTCGACATAAAAATCTTTGCAAAAATCCTAGCCAACCGCCTGCTTCCCCTGTTACCATCACTGATAGATGGAGACCAAGTCGGTTTTATTCCGGGTCGAGAGGCAAGGGATAACACCATTAAAGCCATAAATCTCCATCATTGGATGACAACTAATAAACATAAAGGTTTCTTTCTATCATTGGATGCGGAGAAGGCGTTTGACAGACTGGCATGGGACTACATGGGGGCAGTGTTACGACACTTAGGCCTCCATAATCGCATGTTTAACTCAATCATGTCGCTATATACGACACCCACGGCCAGAGTTAGGATTAACGGATATCTGTCAAACGCCTTCTCCATAACCAACGGAACGAGGCAAGGATGCCCACTCTCCCCTATTCTTTTTGTGTTAACCCTTGAACCTCTTCTGAACTGCCTCAGGAGAAATGAGAACATTAAAGGCATACCCATATCAGGCCACACTTATAAGTTGGCAGCCTTTGCCGACGATATCCTGCTTTCCCTTAGCGAGCCCCACACTTCTATTCCAAACTTATTAAAAGACTTCCACCTCTTCCAGCGCATCTCTAATTTTAAAATAAACTTCACCAAATCACACGCCCTCAATGTCACTATCCCAAAAGAAACAGTTGCGCAGTGTGAATCTAACTTCCCCTTCCAATGGCGACAAAACGCAATCAAGTACCTTGGCATTTACCTTACAACGAACCTATCAGACCTTTTTGCACAAAAATATCTTCCCATCCTCAAAACGATCTCTACTGATCTCAAAAATTGGAACAAACCCCAATTTTCCTGGTTCGGGCGTGCAGCGATTATTAAAATGAATATTCTTCCCCGCATTCTATATATTTTACAAGCTATCCCCATTAAACTCCCCCCGTCATTCTTCTTATCCTATAGAAGGCTTTGTACTGAATTTTTATGGAAACAAAAACCTCAGAGAATCGCATATGATCTTCTGACAAAACCTAAGACGAAGGGGGGCATTGGGCTTCCAGATCTGAAAAAATATTACTGGGCCTGCCACCTTACCCGTATTGTGGACTGGTCATTACATACCCAATTCAAAGATTGGGTCAGACTGGAAGGATCACTGTCCCACTTTCCGCTAAAATCCGCACCCTGGCTGGCTTCGACACATATCCCCTCCATTCTCAAAGAACACCCTCTCATTGGACCGACCCTAGATTGTTTCAGGGAAACATGCCGTAAGTTACACATATCATCTTCCCCAGGCCCTTTGACTCCTATAAGACAGAACCCTGCCTTCCCTCCGGGCATGTCCGCACAATTTCTAGCGAATCAATGGCAATTCCCCGACATGCCGGCACATCAATTTTTCCGCGACGGATCTTTTCTAGATCGCCTCACACTGACTCCCGCCATCACCAGAGACCCCTTACCGTTTTGGACTTACTTTCAAATTCGGCATTTTTTAAAGGAAGCCAACCGCGACTCTTCTATATCAAGAACATTTACTCCATTTGAGCATTTATGCTCTCAATCCAATCCCCAACAACATTTAATCTCCAGCATATATGCTATACTATTTACTGAAACTTCCCCCAAAGAAGGGAAAGCTTGCAAATCATGGGAAAGAGAATTACAAACAGAACTAGCAGAAGACCAATGGGAACACATATTCATGATCGCCCATAAAGGCTCCCTGAACGTATCCATTCAGGAAAATAACTATAAGACCCTGACGCGATGGTACCGAACCCCAGCTATATTGAATAAAATTAACCCTTCATTCCCCAACAAATGCTGGAGATGTGGAGATGAACCGGGCACACTGTTACACATCCTGTGGTCATGCCCAGCTATTCATTCATTCTGGACGCAAGTCCGAGAACTCACGGAATCAATATCGACCTATAACTTAGACCATACGCCAACACAATGCCTATTTCATCACTCAGATTTGTCCACGTCGTACTACCGTAAAACATTGATCTTACCCCTACTAAATGCAGCGAAAATGTGCATACCTAGACATTGGGGCACGCCTAATGCTCCGACCATCCAAGAATGGCTCACACAAGTTGATAAAATAGCGGAAATGGAAGAACTTATTTCCATCTCACGAGACTCCCCAGCTAGATTCTCCAAGACGTGGGCATGCTGGACCCATTTTCGATCAACCGACAGATACCTAACACTGATGACATAAATCTCGACCTGGACCTACCCATTTAAATTCACCACCCACCATCCACGATCTGTATTGTATAACCCTCTCAGCCTCATCACTCTTATACCTATTCCTCTTCCCCAGCTGACGTGGACCCCCCACCCCTAAACAAGGGACGAGTATGGGGGCCACACGTCAAAGTTAGCCCAATTTCACTTTCCGAGAGTAGAGATCGAACAAACCTGACTTGGTTCACCATAAAACAACACCAAACCGAATCTATACCACAAGTGGCGGAGACCGAGGAGACAGGCACTCCTCTAGCCCCCTTATTCTCCCCCCCTCCCCGTTCACCCCTGTTTGTCCCCTCTCCCCCCCCCTCAAGTCCCTTAGGTCACCCCTCCCTCCCCCCCTTTCCCCCCCCTCCCCTTTCCATACCCCCCCCACTCCCCTTTCTCTTCTTTTACTTCCCCCCCCATTTTTTTTTTTTTTTTTTCTCTCTTTTCTCTTTTTCTCCCTTTCTTCTTCTTTTCTTCTTTTATCTACTTCTCATTGTCCACCTACAACCCCTCTTAGCCCCTTGTATGATCTGGATCTCCTAACAGAGCTCCCGACCAACACCTCTACCTTACACGTGGATTGAATTGTCATACAAACCCCTATGCCCTCACCCAACGATTGGGAATCCTCCTCTGAGAAGTATGACAGCGACTTGGAGGAGGGGGGAGGGAGAAAGAGAGGGGAAAAAAAGAAGAAGAATTATCTTAAGCCACTATATTTAACTTCAACCTCTCGATAGTTACTTCAATATGTTACTGGATTTAGTATAAAACCCCCCCCGCGCTGACATAGTAAATCGTAAATCATCAACAAGAGATTCTCTGTTATTAGTCAATTCAATGTTACATCTGTCTCAATCGTAAGATTTTATGTTGATTCCCCACCTTTTGTACAACTGTATGATGATACTGTGATACTGTTATATTGTACTATTTTTCTTTCAATAAAATCTATTTTGGAAAAAAAAAAAAATGTGCAACTATATTTTAACAAAATAATATAAAATAACGGGAAGCGAGCCTCCCGGTGGCCGGCCGGACCCAGAATGGGAACATTGAGACTAAAATAATATATTATAAGATATTCCAATATATGAAAAAGGACAGAACCCAGCACTGAGCCAGGTATACGTGGGGGGGGGGGGTAGAGTGGAGGGAAGGGGGGCTAGAGGTCGAGGGGGAGTGGGGGGAAGGGGGTAGGGGGTGGGATCAAGAAGCTAATGTTTATATACAAGGGCAGAAAAAGCAATATTAACCACTTCAGCCCCAGAAGAATTGACTGCTTAATGAATAGGCCATTTTTTGCGATACGGCACTGCGTTGCTTTAACTGACAATTGTGCGGTCCTGCAATGCTGTACCCAAACAAAATTGACGTCCTTTTTTTCCCACAAATAAAGCTTTCTATTGGTGGTATTTGATCATCTCTGCGGTTTTAATTTTTTGCGCTATAAACAAAAAAACAGCGACAATTTTGAAAAAAAAAAACAATATTTTGTACTTTTTGCTGTAATAAATAGCCCCATTTTTTTTAAAAGCTAATTATTTCCTCAGTTTAGGCCGATATGTATTCTTCTACATATTCTATATAAAAATCGCAAAAAGCGTATATTGATTGGTTTGCGCAAAAGTTATAGCATCTACAATATATGGGATAGATTTATGGCATTTTTATTATTATTATTTTTTACTAGTAATGGTGGCGATCTGCGATTTTTATCGAGACTGCGACAACATGGCATACACATCTATCACTTTTGACACATTTTGCACTGATTACTGTATAAATGTCACTGGCAGGGGAGGAGTTAACACTAGGGGGCGATCAAGGGGTTAACTGTGTTCCCTATGTGTGTGTTCTAACTGTAGGGGATGGGACTGGCTATAGGCGATGAGAGATCGTAGTTCCCATCTCGTAGGAACTCACAAGCTCTCTCTCCTCACAGAACTGGGATGTGTGTGTTTACAAACACACGTCCATGTTCTGCCTCTCGTGCCCGCGATCGCTCATGGCCTGCAGTCATCGCGACTGCCGGTCATGAGCATCAGCACCCCCACTGTACAGTGGATACACTGTAAAGGGACCAGCATATAGCTACGACGGTTCGCGGGATCGTGCCAGTATAATGACAGCAGCTGGTCGGCACGTGGTTAAGAAAGACAGAAAGGTAGAACCTCTCACCCAGGGAATAAACCTAATTCCAGGAGGTCAGCCAGGTTGCAAAACCCCCTGGAGATAGGCATCAGTGTATACAAAATGTTGCCAAGGTCTCCAGGTGTCTTGAAAGATCTCCTCCCCTGCAAGGTAACAGTGAGATCCTCCATATCCCGAAGTTCATTGATTTTGGAGAAACACAGTGATTTTCACGATGGGTTCTCAGATCTCCAGCATAAGAGAATGCATGCCTTAGCCGCATTCAATAACTGAGTTGTGAGGGAAGCTTTATATTTCTTGATAGGACGGTCTGAGAGCTGCAGCAGACATGCCGCAGGGTTCCCCTCTAGATCGACGTTAGGTGTTTGACAGTGCTAATCACCTTCACCAAAACGGCCCAAGTTTGGGACAGTCCCAAAAGATATGGAGCATCGTTCCCTCTGGATTGCCACACCAGCAACATGTACTGGGAACCTCAGGAAAGGAGCGGTGCAAAGTGGTGGGAACCCTATACCAATGGGTCAAGATCTTGTAACCGGTCTCCTATATTCTAGTGGCAATGGAAGACGTCTGAGGAAAATGGAGGATTTTCTACTTCTGCGAGTCAGATAAATGAGTTGCAAGATCTGATTCCCATTTAGAGAGGAACCTGGGTACAAACCCTGTCGCCGGTCGGATCAAAGAGGCGTAGGTCAACGATAAACAGTGACGAATCGGCTCCTTCCTGTGGCAGATATCTTCCAATTCCATGAGTTGGCAGAGTATGCCCGGGGAGCGCGAACACTGGCGAAGAAAATTGCACAACTAGAGACCACTCCGGAAGTTCAAAGGGGGATCAACCGCCATTGCACAGGCCAAAGAGGAAAGCTGTCCAGAAAATCACAGAGATGGAAATGGCCCTATGAGGCCAGATGATGAAAATGGGGGTTCTGGAGGACTGGTACAAATTCTGGATTACCCAGTACTGGCATAATGGGGGAAGATAGCGGTGATATTGAAGAGTGAGGTAATGCATCCCTGGCTACGAACAAAGTATTGCCAAGGGTGGGATGGTCACTAAGGGTTTTCAGCAGGGGAGAAGCAATCCATACCAACAGTTTGCGGTGCCATTGGAGTTCCATGGCCACCCACTATTTAGCTTCAGCATGGCAGTGCCAGCCTACCACCCTGGTAAGGTGTGCTGCTCTGTAATAGGCCTGCACATCTGGGAGACCCACCCCTCCCCTTGGTTTCGAAAGATGCAGAAGTTGAAGCTTAAGGCGGGGCCTCCGGTGAGACCATACAAAGTCTCTAAACATAGAGTTCACCCGTTTAAAGAACACCAAGGGGAGGCGAATGGGAAGTGCCTGCAGCAAATATAAAACCTTAGGCAGCATGGCCATCTTAAGGGCACTGCAACGCCCAATCAAGGTTAGGGTGAATGACTGCCAGTGGAGTAGGTCAGCTTTAAGGCGGGGAACCAACGGAGCAAAGTTGGCCAAATAGAAGGCAGAGAGGTCGGAAGTAATGTCGACCCCCCAGATAATGTATAGAATCTCCCAACAGAAGGAAAATGAGGAGCACAAGGATAGGGTCTTGTCACTGTCTACCGTAATGTTCAGGATAGAAGACTTGGATAAGTTGATATGGAAAAAGGAGAGGGTTGCATACTCCTGCAGGGACTGAAGCAATTTCGGGATTGAAACGAAGTGGGTCTATTAGGAAAAAGATTAGATCATCCGCAAACGCGGCCACCTTATGCGATCCTGATGCTTTCTGATATCCAACGATGCCAGGGTCTGTCCGTACTGTGCCCAGAAATGGCTCTAGAGAAAGTATGAAGTTCAGGGGAGACAAGGGGCAACCTTGCCGTATGCCATTGTGAATGTTAAAAAAATCTGATCTCATCTCGTTGACCTTGACTGTGGCTGAGGGATTGGAGTAGAGGGAGAGGATCCAGCTCATCATGGAGGACCTGAGCCCGATATGTTCTAGAGTAGAAAACATGCCCTATTCTGTGATGCAGTAAGGCAGTGCATGATCGGATATTATGTTTCTTGGAAGTCAGGGCTCAGAATGCATTTTCTGAAATTTTGAACTGGGAGGGGCAGACTGAAGGCTGCCATGGACTAAGTAAGTGAGAATAAGCACATTGGGATGACTTGAGCAGAAACATTAGAAAAGGCTTCAATATATTATGAAAAGTGAAATTCTGCCTGAAAAGGTGAACTGGGCCTTTAAAGATATGAAATAAGAGTGAAGTTTTAAAGTGGTTGTAAACCTCAGACATGAAATATGAACAAAGCATATCACTCTATAGTGTGTACTTGTCTCAATTAAGTGCCAAGTGTAATTTCTGTCTGCTACTTCGCTCCTCTACTATCAGCATGAATAACTTTTGACAAGTTTTCCTCCTGACACCAAGAGAAAAATAGTGACAGAGGAGGGACCTCCAGCAAATTGACAGCTTGACAGCCTCAGCTCTGTTTGTGTGTGTGTCTGAGGGGGGGGGGGGTGTATCCCTTCCCTCCAATCAGCTCTCGGAGCTTTCCTCACTGAGCTCTGCCGTGTGTAATTTCAGCTCTCCGCCCCCCTTTTTTCTGACCTCTCATGCAAGCTTTATCAATTCAGCACTTTGAATGGATCTAGAGAAGAGAGGACTGCAGATAGACAGGTACAACTTATGTAGGAGGATTTGTTTCATATCTGTGTATCACCTGAGGCCAGTAACTTCACTGGGTATATGTAAATGTTTACAACCACTTTGAGTTTAGGTGGGTCTGATGCATGGTGGAAAAAGCACATGACCTCCTCAGTTTAATAAATATGTGTTTGCTCCCACAAAAGGACACTGAATCATTTAGAATTTTCAGCCTTTTAATTATCGCATGGATTCATCATCAAATTCTTTGACAAAATGTAATTTAGAAAAGTGTGGATGTAGAGTGGGAGAAAACTGATAAAATGCACTGATTTTTTATGAGGATAATTTTAGACCTTTTTTACACTTCTTATTTTGCAGATAAAATGTGAGCGTTACTGGCCACTGGATTACACACCCTGTACTTATGGTGATATTACAGTTACTGTTACATCAGAAACTATCTTGCCTGAATGGACAACTAGAGATTTCTCAGTTAAACATGTAAGTTCTTCACTGTGAGAAAGCTTGTTTGCCATGTAGTATGGGTTATCTCATAAGTAGGTATTAAAGCTGAACTACAGTTAAGTAAAGTATGCCCTGTGGATGTTTTGTTTCTATTTCACATATTATAGTAAGCCTAAGAAAGTAACTATATTTAGTCTTGAACTGCAGCCTGTTGTCTCAAACACTAATGCACTCTAAGCATCGAACACTGTTTTGATATCTTTTATAAAAAATTAGCTTTACGAACATCTCATCATTCGCGCAAACATAAGGGATACTACTCATAATATTTGCAGTATGTGTGTAATGTCAGTTTCTATTTGTTTCCTTTTGCCCAGCGAATGTAACATTCCCTAGCATTCATAGTTACATAGTTTGTAAGGTTAAATAAAGACAACAGTCCATCCAGTTCAACCAGTGTAGGTGTGTGTGTAGAAAAATAATTTCCTGTATCCCTGTATATTGTTTTTGCTAAGATGCATGTCCAAGAGCTTTTTAAAATTATCCATACTTCCGCCTGAAACCACCGATTGTGGAATAGAGTCCTTACCGCCCTGATAGTGAAAACCCCCCTACTTAAGGTTAAACCAGCTTAAGGTAAAACCACATTTCTTCCAATCTCATCATGTAGCCCCATGTGCTCTTACACTCCCTGGGACTGAAAAGTTTTGTACTTACGCTGGGATCACCATTGAGATATTTGTATATCGCTATCATATCTCCTCTCAAGCATTTCTTTTCTAGGGAGTATAAATTTAGTGCTTGTAGTCTTTCCTCAAAATTGCGTTACTCCAGCCCCCATATTAATTTAGTTGCCCTTCTCTGGACTCACTCCAGCTCCAGCATATCCCTTCTGAGGACTGGTGACCAGAACTGGGCAGAATGCTTATCATGGTTATGCAATAAAGTTTTCTGTCAGCTTACCTGTCTCCATGTGTTCAGCTGCCTCTCACCTGACTGGTTTTATAACCTCTCCTCTAAGCATGGCCCCACCCCAGGCCCTATCAGGGAACCCTATATTAACCTGTGCACTGCAAGCCAGCAGTGCTGATCAACCATTGTGTGTTAGCTTTCGTGTGTACTTGCTGTGTTTCCTACGTCTGTTTCCAGTTACCGACTTTGGCCTGTTCTTAACCATTCCTGTCTGCTCATGACCCTGACCTTTGGCGTGTCCCCGACCATCCCTGTTTGCCTGTGACCCTGAACCTTGGCGTGAACTCTGTTGTCCTTGTCTGCTTGTGGCCCCGACCTTGGCTTGTCCCTTACTTTCCTTGTTGTTCCAGCCTGCTGCCTCCTTCCTCTTCTCCTGTAGCCTACCGTGAGCGTGAGCTGTGAGACCCTGGGGGCCGCGACCTGGAGCCAGACTGCAGCGCAGTCCATCCTCACCACTGGAGGCTCTGGTGAACACCTGCTGGCTTTTAGACTCCGCGCCCTGGGGAATCTATGCTCTAGCTCCCAGTGGGATCTGTGTCAGTGATCCAGTAGACCTGCTTCCTGAATCTCCCAGGGTTCAATCCACAGCAGCCAGTCCTAGGGTCCACTACCTAGCGGTGCACTTCTGATTCCTACAGAGTGCATCTGTCACCTAGCCTCAAGGTGACCTGACAATGCTCCAGATGTGGCCGAGCCATAGTTTTATAAAATGTCAGAATAATCGTTTTATCTCTGGAGTGAATTGCCTTTTTAATGCATGCTAATATTCTGCTGGATTTGGTAGCCGCAGCTTGACACTGCATGCTATTGCTCAGTCTGTCTTCTACTAGGACCCTAGGTCCTTCTCCATTCTGGAAGCCCCTAGGGGTTTTCCCCCTAATGAGTAACTTGCCTTTATATTTTTACCCCCCAAGTGTATACATATTCAGCTTCTTCTGGAAATAGCTATGACGTTCCTTCGACAAAGGTTTGATGAGTGCATCAGCAGTCATCTCCTCTGATGGGCAGTATTGAATGTCAATAACACCTTGCTCTTGATTATCCCTCAGTAGGTGATACTTGGCATCCATGTGTTTGGTCCTAGGATTGACCCTTTCTGATTGTGTAAGCTTTATACAACCCTGGTTGTCTTCAAAAATGGGAATTGGTTTTGACATGTCTGTCCCAATGTCCACAAAAAGTTGACGAATCCATATCACTTCTTGACAAGCGTATGCTGCTGCAATGTACTTTGCTTCAGTTGAAAATAGAGCGACAGTTTCTTGCTTTCGACTGGACTAACTTATGGTTTCTTCCCCATACTGGAAGATGGATCAACTTGTGGATTTGCGGTCTGTGTAGTCACCGGCCCAATCAGCATCCACATATCCGACCAGTGTTGGATTCGATGTTACTGGTAACCGTAACTTCATATGAATTGTTCCTTTGAGGTATTGCATCACTCTCTTCACTGCGTTCCAGTCATGCAGACAGGGAGCTGAGACTTTCCTGCATAGTATGCCCACTGCTGCGGCTATGTCTGGTCTTGTCACAGTGGCAACATATAGCAGCTTACTGATTGCTCTGCGAAACATGTCAAGTTTTCTGCTTTATTGCTCATTAGGAGTTTTTACTCCCTTTGCATCTTGCGCATGGAATTGTTCCAAGATTTTGGAGATTTTCTGAGATTGGTTGAGAAGATAGCTTCCATCTTCTTCTCTCTCGGTTTGGATTCACAGATAGTAGCTAATATTCCCAAGTTCTTTGATTCCAAAATTTTCTTTCAGCTTGTGAACTATCTGATTGTAATCCCCTTCTTGTTCAAAACAGGTTATAATGTCATCAACATAGAAAAGGATGTATACCCAGCTGTCATCTTTATTCTTGGAGTAGAGACAGGGGTCTGCTTTACTTCTTGAGAATCCCTCTCTAGTAGGTACTTTGTTTATATTTTCATTCCACATCCTTGCAGATTGCTTAAAGGGGTTGTAAAGGTAAAAATTTTTTCACCTTAATGCATTCTATGCATTAAGGTGAAAAAACTTTTGACAGTACCGCCGCCCCCAGGCCCCCCGTTTTACTTACCTGACGCCTCGAATCTTCGTTCCTCGTCCTCGTCAGCTTCATTGCAGCTCAGCCTGGTCGCTGATTGGCTGCAGTGGATGGATTGAAAGCAGCGCAGCCATTGGCTCGCGCTGCTGTCAATCACATCCGATGACTCGGCGCGCCGGGGGGAGGGGCCGAGTGATACAGCGAGCGGCTATAGCCGCCGGCTGTATCACGGGAGCGCGCCCGCAAGCACTCACCGCCGTGCGAGGGAGCTCGCATGAAGGTGGTAAATGCTTGCGGGGAGGAGCTGAAACAGCCGCCGAGGGACCCCAGAAGACCAGATTCGGGGCCACTCTGTGCAGAACGAGCTGCACAGTGAAGGTAAGTATAACATGTTTGTTATTTAAAAAAAAAAAAAAAATAACTTTACAACCCCTTTAAGACCGTAGATGCTATTCTGAAGTTTACACAGAAGATTGTCTCTTTGCTCAAACCCTGGTGGTTGCTCCATGTAGAGGTCTTTCTTAATGTCTCCATATAGGAAAGCAGTTTTAACATCTAGGTGTTTGACTTGCATGCCCTTCCTGGCTGCAATGCTAAGAAGCGCTCTGATGGTGGAGTGTTTTATGACGGGAGCGAATGTTTCATTGTAATCTTCATCGAATTTCTGGGACTAACCCTTGGCAACTAGTCTGGCTTTGTATTTGAGGATATTTCCTTCTGCGTCTGACTTTACTTTGAAAGTCCACTTACTTCCTATAGTTTTGTGGTTAGGAGGGAGCTCCGTGAGTGTCCAGGTTTTATTTTCTTGAAGTGACTTTAATTCTTCTTCTGCTGCTTTTCTCCATTTATTGGCTTCACATTTTGGCAGTTTTTCTATGCCTTCCCAGGATGTGGGTTCAAGTATGCTGTGTGTTTTAACAATGTATGAAAGCAGGCAGGGTGGTATCTCCTTTTGTAGTCCTTGTGGATCTTCTGACTTCAGGCAGTTCAGCAGTATCTGATGGGAAAGTTGATTTAGGCAATGTTACATAGTTAATTTTAGAAAAAATTTGCGCTAAGTGAACAAGTGTTGAGTGATAAATGAGTGAAACAACCTGTGAAAAGGTATCCTGCAGCTGAACACTATAACCCTGATAGGGGGAACCGATAAATATATGCAAAAAGAAGTGCAGCACTGGATAAATATATCATAAACAAACTTAATTGTGAATATTACCAAAAATACAAATGAATAATACAATAAAATTAATAAAAAAAAACATGATCAAAAAATTGTGAAATAAAAATATATGTATATCAAAAACCTAGTGTCCATAAATTTTAAAACAATTAAGGATGATGAAAGTGACTTTGCTGCAGAGATATATATGTGACTTCTCTGCAGAGATATATATGTGACTTCCACCCCAAAAAATGCCTGTCACCTTGAAAAGATTAAAGGCTTACCAGACAGCCTTTTTTAAAGGCACGATGACACCAACACAGAGATCCTAGGTGCTTCCTCTCAGATGCCCTTTCTCATTCTTTATGGGGCCAATATGGTCTGTCCTCCCTTTTTTACTGTTTACATACTTAAATGGGATTTTTTTTGCTCTCCTCCGCTATGTGTCTTTCGTGTTCTATCTTAGCCGCCCTAATTGCACCCTTACATTTCTTGTTGCATTCTTTATAAAGTCTGAATGCTGATAAAGATCCCTCAACCTCGTATTTTTTTAAGGCCTTCTCCTCTGATTTGCTTGGCATATTCACTTCACAGCTTTCAGAGATTGGTGATTCTCATTAAAATAAACACTACGGCTTATTGTCACTTTGTCAGTCTTTGGGTGTAAGATTCTGTAACATTTAGTTTGCTCACTGTAGCCTACTAGAATGCCCTCTATGGCTCTATTCTCCAGCTTGGATTGCTTCTCGCTTTACATAACAAACACTCTGATGTGCCCTATGCTTGGCTTTGATCCATGCCACATTTCGAATGGAGTACTTTTAATAGCTTTTGGGGGTAGTCTGTTCTGTAGGTAGGTTGCAGTCATAACTGCTTCTCCCCAGTACTTGTGAGGTACGTTGGCTTCCGACAACATGCATCTGGCCATTTCTATAAGAGTATGATTTTTCCTTTCTGCTACACTGTTTTGTTCAGGGGAGTATGATGTGGTTGTCTGGTGTACTATTCCTTGTCTCTTGAGATATGAGGCCACATCTTTGCTTATGTATTCTCCTCCATTGTCGGTGCGTATTACTCCTGGTTTGGGTTGGAATTTGTTGCTAGATATGGCAACAAACGCTTGAAGTTTCTCTGATGTTTCATTCTTGTGTTTCATCAGATAAGTAGTTGTGTACCTGGAATAATCATCAATGAAGGAAGTAGATATCTGTTCCTGCCTGATGTGGGAGTTTTCATTAGACCGCATACGTCACTGTGTATTAGGGATGGGCCGAACACCCCCCGGTTCGGTTTGCACCAGAACATGCGAACAGACAAAAAATTTGAGCGAACATGTGAACCCTATTAAAGTCTATGGGACACGAACTTGAAAAATCAAAAGTGCTCATTTTAAAGGCTTATATGCAAGTTATTGCCATAAAAAGTGTGTGGGGACCCGGGTACTACCCCAGGGGACATGTATCAATGCAAAAAAAAAGTTTTTAAACAACCATTTTTTCAGGAGCAGTGATTTTAATAATGCTTAAAGGTAAACAATAAAAATGAAATATTCCTTTAAATATCGTGCCTGGGGGGTCCCCTTAGCCTGCCTATAAAGTGGCACATCTGTGATGTGATGTGTTTTACAGTGCCGCAGCAAAATTACATTTTACATTTTACTCGCCAGTTCCTAAATGTCTTGCAGGACAATTTTATAGGTCAGATGGTAGACGCACCAACTAGAAATAAAGCATTACTGGATCTACTGATTACCAACAATACAGACCTGATCACGGATGTGGAAATACGGGGCAATTTAGGTAACAGCGATCACAGGTCAATTGGCTTCAATATAAATCACACAAATAGGAAACATAAGGGGAATACAAAGACACTGAATTTCAAAAGAGCCAACTTTCCTAAACTACAAACCTTGCTAGAAGGCATAATTTGGGATAAAACCTTAGGAACAAAGGACACGGAGGAGAGATGGGTTTGGTTTAAGAGCATATTAAATAAGGATATTAGCCAATGCATCCCATTGGGTAATAGATTTAAAAGAGCGAACAAAAGTCCTGGATGGTTTAACTCCAATGTAAAAATGCATATAAAAGTAAAGGAGAAGGCCTTCAAAAAATACAAGGCAGAGGGATCATCATCAGCATTCAGACTAAGGACGGCTAAGATAGAACATGAAAGACACATAGCGGAGGAGAGCAAAAAAATCCCAAGAAATTCTTTAAGTATGTAAACAGTAAAAAAGGGAGGACAAACCATATTGGCCCATAAAGAACGAAGAAGGACATCTGGTTACAAAGGATGGGGAGATGGCAAAGGTCTTGAATTTATTCTTCTCCTCAGTCTTCACAAGGGAATCGAGGGGCTTCAGTAACCAAAACTGCAGTGTTTATCCTCATGGCACATCACAGGAAGCACTTCCATGGTTAACAGAGGGCAAAATTAAAATTAGACTTGGGAAACTTAACATTAATAAATCACTGGGACCAGATGTCTTGCACCCAAGGGTACTTAGGGAACTCAGTCAAGTAATTGCCAGACCATTGTTCCTAATTTTTACTGACAGTCTACTGACTGGAATGGTACCAGCTGATTGGAGAAAAGCCAATGTAGCCCTAATATTTAAAAAGGGCCCAAAACACATCCCTGGGAATTACAGACCAGTTAGTCTAACATCAATAGTATGTAAACTCTTGGAGGGGATGATAAGGGACTATATACAAGATTTTAGTAATGAGAACAGTATCATTAGCAGTAATCAGCATGCATTCATGAAGTATCAGTTGATAGCTATCAATGGTGCGGTCTAAACCAAAGAAGACCATATATTCGGAGATAACCAAAAAAATTCAAAAACGCCAGTATTTTAGACACTGCTGAATAAGTTATGTCCCCCCAGTGGGATAAATGTATCAGCCAAAGTAGGATATAAGGTAAATAAGTGAAAAAATAGTATGGTGAACTGTGTAGTTAAATAAGAATAAAAAATACTAAGTTGACCCCAGAGTTCAAAAAATTTGGGACAAGATGGCGCCAAAGAAAATGTTAATTGTATAGTTAGAAATTATATGTGCATGGAAGTGTTAGTGTGATGTCCCTGTTGCCCCTTCCGTGTGTATGTACAACGTATTAAGTTGGGTTGTGAGTTACCCCAATGTTCAAAAATATTGGGACAGTGTGGCGCTTGTGAAACGTGGGATGTCTTTCTATGTACCACACTACTATAAATATAATACAATTGAAAAACTCCCTGTGCGTTAGATACAATAAATAAAAATATATAATAACATACATAAACCACTGATTCCAATTTCTTAAGTGTGTAACAAACAATCATTAACTTCTAAAAAATTGATATATAGTCCATGCAAAAAGTTGTGTGTTGTTAACCAAGTGGAGGAGCAGAGTTCAAGTATAAATGCTGTTTATTTCACCCTAGGGGGCACACCACAGTGACTTCTGTGCGTTTTATTCAAGATGGTGACTTGAAGTGCTCACCCCCCAATGCTTTCCCACTCACCAGAAATAATCACCCCTGCAGGGGTACCGAGCGACAGAGTGGGTGCCTCAGGGCAGATGGTGTTCACTCCTGATATTCTTCCGTTCCTCTGCTATATGCGATCCTTACAGCTATTCCAGGAAAAATGTGTGCTCTAACGTGACCATGCTACTCCAACGATATACCACCTTAGTCTGTAAAACTCTTTTGATCGTATCCATCCTCTGGTGTGTGCCCCATCCAGCCAACTAGACAAAACACATGTTTACGGTTCCAGTTCCAAGATCACGGACATCACACTAACACTACCATGCACATAAAATTTCTCACTATACAATTAACATTTTCTTTGGCGCCATCTTGTCCCAAAATTTTTGAACTCTGGGGTCAACTTAGTATTTTTTATTCTTATTTAACTACACAGTTCACCATACTATTTTTTCACTTATTTACCTTATATCCTACTTTGGCTGATACATTTATCCCACTGGGGGGGACATAACTTATTCAGCAGTGTCTAAAATACTGGCGTTTTTGAATTTTTTTGGTTATCTCCGAATATATGGTCTTCTTTGGTTTAGACCGCACCATTGATAGCTATCAACTGAGCTTTCATACATTATAGTCATTTGGATTTTACTTACGACACTCCTACCTAGCACCTATCAAATTAGAGGGCAGCGCCGTTTTCATTCTCATTTCACTTATCTATTTATGTAATTGGACCCCTTGGGGTACTAATTAGGGACAGGCAGCAGCCCTTACACTGTCCTAAGCGCGGATCTATCTACTTATATTCATGAAGTATCGTTCTTGCCAAACCAATCTATTAACCTTCTATGAGGAGGTGAGTTGCCATCTAGATAAAGGAAGGCCCGTAGACGTGGTGTATCTGGATTTTGCAAAAGCATTTGACACAGTTCCCCTAAAACGTTTACTGTACAAAATAAGGTCCGTTGGCATGAACCATAGGATGAGTACATGGATTGAAAACTGGCTACAGGGGGGGGCAGGAGGCGGAGCCTAGCAGAGCAGACATGCATTGTTAGAGCTCCACACCGCTGAGGAGAGAAGAGAAGGACAAAGCGGAGCCTGCAGGCTCAAAAGGTATCCATCTGAACCTTTTTGCCCCAGGGAACAAACTGTGAAAGTTTGGGCAGGAAATATGGTACTGGGAGGAAACCGTGGCAGAAATAAAAATCACCTCACAAAGAGCTCACAGGCACTCACTGCAGCTGAAGCAGCTCCAGTCACCTCACAAGATACAGCATCAGGGCGCTCTCACAGACAGAAAATGTCACAGCAAGACTCTCCATTTGAGTCAGATACAGAACAAATCCTCTCACAAACTTCTCCACAAGCCTCCTCAGTATCCCCAGAAATATTATTACAATTTGAAAAGATGCTTCATAAGGCTTTAAAACAAACCTCAGACCAAATAACAAAAAGCCTAACCAAAGAAATAAGAGAGCTGGGAAACCGCACCGCAGCCTTAGAAATAAAAATGGATGAAATTGAAATTACAACCCAAGAAAATATAACAGAATTGGAACAATTAAAAAAAGAGAATTTAATACTTCAAACTAAGCTCGAAGATTACGAAAATAGAGCCAGACATTCAAACTTGCGCATAAGGGGAATACCTGAAACTGTGACAGACCTGCAATCTACTATTACTGCTCTATTACAAGAACTAAAGCCAGATATCCCTATTGAACGTTTAGAACTGGACAGAGTACACAGAGCCCTCACAGCCAAAAAGAAAGATGGACCCCCACGTGATATAATCACAAAATTTCATTATTACAGAACGAAAGAACAAATACTAATTGCTGCAAGAGAAAAAAAGGAACTTAATTTTCAAGGACACAATTATCACATTTTTGCTGACCTATCCCAACTTACTATTACTAAAAGACGATCCATGAAACCCCAACTAATGGAACTGCAACGCCACAACATTATGTATCAATGGGGCTTCCCCTTTTCAGTCAGATTTAACTACCAAGGTACAATTTACAGAAGCAGATCAGCAGATGAACTACAACAAACCCTTTTAAAATTAAATCTGACAGAACCCACAAGCAGCAACACTCCCACACGCAGAAGAATGGCATCATCTTCACCTTCAGGCAGCACCCAGAAAATTTCAGAACAAAATGGGAATCATCATTCTCACAAAAGAGGCCGTTATGCCACATCATCCATGGACCAAGAAGATTCAATGGACTGACATCCTAATTCCTGATATCTCTTCATTTATTATACTAAGAGATGGTTCTCTATAAAAAACCTATATTTATAACTGAATGTAACTGCATTCTGATAGTCACACACTGTGTGGGATCATGTTACATTCCAGTTATATTTCTTATTACTTCTGATTCATATAGCCTTAGAATATATAAGTGAAATAAGGAAATTCTTGTTCAGTTATATATTATCAGGTAATAATAGATTTATTACTTTTTAGGACAAATATGTTCAATAATCCAGAAGTAATGGAAGCTTTTTCTTTCTTTTCTTAAAACAAATATATTATTATCTAACTAGTTCCTAGAATTATGTTTTTGTTTATTCTAATCTGAAGCAATACAACCTCAATTTTATGAGTTAACATATCTAAACAGTTGCATATGAATAAAATATGTAATTGTTTACTCTTAAATGGTTAAAATCCCAAAATAATTCAAACTATCTTCATCAATACCAAAGTTATTAACAGTACCTTTCTAACTGAATTATTTAGCCTAGGGCAAGACTAACCATATACAACCACCCTGGAATAAATAATTTCAACAAAAACTATATTCTGCACTCCAATTAATGAAACATCATTTTGATGTCTTTTGACATAGCACTTCTCTCCTGTAAGCGGAAGATCCGTGTACCCCCATTAGCCCTCCTCATTCTCCCAATCATATTATGTGGGAGTGTGACGAAGGCACTTATTCCCCTGAGAGAGATATTTACTCTCTTTCACGGGTAAATTGTGATTACTTGCAAAAAATAATTTATACAATGTATCATCTAATCTCATATGTTTTTTGTTTACTCTTTACTCCAGAATTCACTGGTTTCTTTTCTATCTATTCATCTCTTCAGTCCACACAGGTTGATCTGCGCAGTCAGCTCTGCATAACAAAAAGTAAGTCAAAACTATTTGATCTATTGCCATGGCACCACTGAATATACTTTCCCTGAATGTTCAGGGAATAAATGTCCCTCAAAAAAGGACCAAAGCCTTCCGTACTTTCCATAACAAGAAGGCTCACATAGTATGCCTCCAAGAAACACACTTCACCAAAGATTCTACTCCAAAATATATTTCTCCTTTTTATCAACAAATTTACACGGCTTCTGCCTGTACCAAGCAAAGGGGAACTCTAATTGCATTTCACCGATCCACACCATTCACCTTATCATCAGAAATTAAAGACCCAGAAGGTAGATACCTGATACTCATGGGTTATATAATGGATACAGCAATCACTGTGATTTCCTACTACGCTCCTAACAAACAACCTACACCATTCCTCTCACATATATTACAAGTGATTAATACACACAAAATAGGAACAGTGATAATGTGTGGGGATTCGAACCAGGTCCTCCTCCCATTTCTAGATAAATCACCTTTTACACCATCCAAAATAACCTCTAGATTACCTTTTTCTCAACTTCTTTCCAAATACAATCTGGTAGATTCATGGAGAGAAAGTAACCCAATGAAAAAGAAATTCACTTATTTCTCGCACCCTCATCAAACCTTCACCAGAATAGATCATATTTTTCTAACAATAGGAATGATACCAGAAATTATTGCATCAGATATAATTCCGATTCCGTGGTCTGACCATAATGCAGTATACACTACTATAGCCTCAGCCATACCAAAAGCGCATGACCCAACGTGGTACTTACCGGACATAATGCTCAAACACCCACTACATCAGATGGCCATTGAACAAGCTTTAAAGGAATACATATCAATTAATAATACAACAGACATCTCCCCAATAACACTGTGGGAAGCTCATAAGCCTGTCTTGCGTGGTACAATACAAAGACAAATGGCACTATTTAAACGGGAACGCAAAAATCTAGCAAAAAAACTAGAACTCAATTTTAATGCAGCCTACATATCATTTCAAGATAATCCATCTCAGAGTACAAAATCTCATCTGGAAAAATCTAGATTGGAATACGATCTATTTCTCACTGAGTCAGTTGATAAATCCCTCAAACGCTCCAAACACAATTTCTACATGAATACAAACAAACTTGGTACATATTTGGCTCGGGCATTAAATTCAACTAACAAATCTTTCAAACCAATACGTTTGAAATTATCAAAAAATGTTTACACTTGTAATCCAGTTAAAATAGTCCATAAATTTCACTCACATCTCGCAACTTTATACAAGACAAACAATGAATTTAATCCTACAGAAGCTGAATCCTTCTTCTCAAAAATAAACTTACCTGAGTTATCTCAGAATCAAAAAAGCAGTTTGGATGAGCCTATAACTATAGATGAAGTTGCTAACGCCATAAAAGACCTAAAACTTAACAAAAGACCAGGCCCAGACGGCTACTCGGCTTTATACTATAAAACATTCTCAGAAATACTCTCTCCCATTCTCACTGAAACTTTTAACAAACTTCTAGATGGACATTCTTTTCGGCAAGAAACACTAATGGCAATTGTTTGTATGATCCCAAAACCCCTTTCTGATGATACTTCCTGTGTGAATTATCGGCCTATCTCTCTGTTAAACCTCGATATTAAATTATTAGCAAAAATAATAGCAAAACGCCTCAATAGCATTATAGGAAAATTAATACATAGAGATCAAGTAGGCTTCATGCCAAATAGACAGGCAGGCGATAATATACGCAGGGCAGTGTTATTGGCACATATTGCTAAAAAACGGAAAATCCCTTTATGTTTTCTATCTCTCGATATTAAGAGGGCATTTGACACAGTATCCTGGCAATATATGCAATATTCATTACAAAAATGGGGTTTTGGACCCCACTTTTTAACATGGATCAAAGCATTATATAATAAACCCAAAGCCTATATAAAATATGCTGGATACAAATCTGAAGCCTTTAATATCGAAAGAGGTACCCGACAGGGTTGCCCATTATCTCCCTTATTATTTGCCCTTATACTCGAACCCATGGCCCAATACATCAGAACAAACCAAACTATAACTGGCATTGAAGTAGGAGGTATTACACACAAATTATGTATATTTGCAGACGATATATTACTTTTTCTATCATCACCACAGGTCTCTGGTCCTAACTTAATACCAGCTCTTGATGGATTTGCAGCCCTATCCGGCCTTGTGATTAATCCTAAGAAATGCCTAGTGCTTAATATTTCACTCACAAACATGGAATTGATCCCGGCTAGGGCTGCACTCCCATTCACATGGGCAGAAAAATCAATCCCATATCTTGGAATTCATTTAACAGCATCTCATTCTGACTTATTCTCAACCAATTATCCTCCTGTATTAAGACAGATCACAAATCTAATAAAACAATGGTCGCAACTTCCTTTATCCTGGATAGGGAAAATTAATGCAATCAAAATGACTATTCTACCCAAATTGCTTTATCTATTCAGAGTCCTCCCTATTCCAATTCCTTCCTATTTTTTGAGAATAGTACAAAAAAGAGCAACTTCGTTTATATGGGGCTCTTCTAAACCACGTATACCTATACACACACTACATCTTCCCAAAAATAAAGGAGGCCTGGGATACCCTAATTTTACTAACTACTACAGAGCAGCACATTTGGCCAGTCTGTCCAAATACCATGCAAAACAGGAAATCCCATTATGGGTATTTATAGAGGCTTCAGAAAATGACCCTCTATTAATATCAAATTTATTATGGCTTGATCCTAAAGACCGCTTTAAAATTCATAATCCCATAACTAAACACTTCTTATCTCTCTGGGATAAACTAAAAACCAAATATCAGTTACAATCTCCACACAATCCTCTCCTTTCTTTTATCAGAAATCTGGCCTTTTATCCGGCATGGATCTACCCAAATTCTTTTAAAGCTTGGACAACATCAGGCATTCAGACACTAAATGACTTCATAGCATCTAAATCATTCCTTTCATTCCCATCGCTTAGAGAAAAATATGATCTACCAAACTCTGAGATATTTAGATATCTCCAAATCAAAAATTTCTATACACCATTCCTAAAGGGGGATACACCATTATCCCAATTATCCATTTTTGAATCAATCTGTACAAAAGATCCACTTGCTAAAGGTACAATTTCATCACTTTATAATCAATTATATGGAGTAGCAAATCTTAATAGACCCTCTTACGTTCAGAGGTGGGAGGAGGACCTGGGACGAACTTTAGAAGACACGGACTGGTCTAACATATGGCTCACATCTAAGTCATCTTCACCCAACATCTTAGCACTGGAGACAAATTATAAAGTCCTAACTCGCTGGTACCTTGTACCCGCTAGAGTGGCAAAATATTCACCTAATACCTCAGCTCTTTGTTTTCGAGGATGCCCAGAAATAGGCACATATTTACACATATGGTGGACGTGCCCAGTAATCCAAACCTTCTGGAAGGAAGTTTTCGTGATTGCATCTAAAATATTTAAAAAGATAATACAACCAGATCCATATTTAACTTTACTTAATCTAAAACCGGAATGGTTAACACTCTCTCAATTCAAACTTATGATCCAACTAATAACGGCTGCAAAACAAACAGTGGCCAAGGCATGGAAATCTCCTACATTGGTACTAGCAGAAACAATTCACAGAATGAATAATACAATGTCCCATGCTAAGATGGTAGCCATCGATCAAAATCAAATTCCAAAATTTGAAAAACTTTGGCACCCTTGGATAAAACAACAGTTCCTGTCAAATTTCAATGACTCTGTCCTGTTGCCATGGTAACAGATTAAATGACTTACAGAGACACCCATTCTAAGGCTTCAAAGAGAACTAAAAAGAATAATAAACTGACGAGCGGGACAACCTTGTGGACCATACCTCTACCTTTCAACCCTTTTTCTTCTTTCTCTTTCCTTTTCTCCACCTTACGATTAAAGCTCATTATCAGAATTTATTTGACCTATATACACTCTACTTATAAACAATATGTATAGTAGGTATAAATCATTTAAATACCTACAAAAGTAACTAAGGAAATGATATATATCTTTAATTTAGGTTTACGTGAACCCAATGTTTAATATTTGAAATTTCATGATATTTACCTATATAAACCCTACTGTAAAACAATGAGCTTACTTTATAGATCCTTGTAAACTTACTTTATGTATCTTTATAACATTGTATACTCAATAAACTTCTTTTGACAGGGAAAACTGGCTACAAGGGCAAGTTCAGAGGGTGGTGATAAATGGGGAGTACTTGGAATGGTCAGGGGTGGGTAGTGGGGTCCCCCAGAGTTCTGTGCTGGGACCAATCCTGTTTAATTTGTTCATAAACAACCTGGAGGATGGGGTAAACAGTTCAACCTCTGTATTTGCAGACGATACTAAGCTAAGCAGGGCAATAACTTCTCCGCAGTATGTGGAAACCTTGCAAAAAGATCTGAACAAATTAATGGGGTGGGCAATTACATGTCAAATGAGGTTCAATGTAGAAAAATGTAAAATAATGCATTTGGGTGGCAAAAATATGAATGCAATCTATACACTGGGGGGAGAACCTCTGGGGGAATCTATGATGGAAAAGGACCTGGGGGTCCTAGTAGATGATAGGCTCAGCAATGGCATGCAATGCCAAGCTGCTGCTAACAAAGCAAACAGAATATTGGTATTCATTAAAAAGGGGATTAATTCCAGAGATAAAACTATAATTCTCCCGCTCTACAAGACTCTGGTCCGGCCGCACCTAGAGTATGCTGTCCAGTTCTGGGCACCAGTCCTCAGGAAGGATGTACTGGAAATGGAGTGAGTACAAAGAAGGGCAACAAAGCTAATAAAGGGTCTGGAGGATATTAGTTAGGAGGAAAGGTTGCGAGCACTGAACTTATTCTTTCTGGAGAAGAGACGCTTGAGAGTGGATATGATTTCAATTTACAAATACCATACTGGTGACCCCACAATAAGGATAACATTTTTTTGAGGAAGGGAGTTTAATAAGACTCGTGGCCACTCATTAAAATTAGAAGAAAAGAGGTTGAACCTTAAACTATGTAGGGGGTTCTTTACTGTAAGAGCAGCAAGGATGTTTAATTCCCTTACACAGGCAGTGGTCTCAGCAGGGGGCATCAATGTTTCAAGAAACTATTAGATAAGCACCTGAACGACCGCAACATACAGGGATATACAATGTAATACTGACATATAGGGATGAGCCGAACACCCCCCAGTTCGGTTTGCAGCAGAACATGCGAACAGGAAAAAAATTAGTTTGAACACACGAACACCATTAAAGTCTATGGGACATGAACATGAATAATCAAAAGTGCTCATTTTAAAGGCTTATATGCATGTTATTGTCATAAAAAGTGTTTGGGGACCTGGGTCCTGCCCCAGGGGACATGTATCAATGCACAAAAAGTTTTAAAAACAGCCATTTTTTCGGGAGCAGTGATTTTAATAATGCTTAAAGTGAAACAATAAAAGTGAAATATTCCTTTAAATTTCGTACCTGAGGGGTGGCTTTAGTATGCCTGTAAAGTAGCGCATGTTTCCCGTGTTTAGAACAGTCCGAGAGCAAAATGACATTTCTAAAAAAAGTAATTTAAAACTACTTGCGGCTATAATAAATTGTCGGTCCCGGCAATACAGATAAAAGAAGTCATTGAAAAAAATGGCATGGGATCCACCCAGTCCATTACCAGTCCCCTTGGGTCTGGTATGAATATTAAGGGGAACCCGAACCAAAATTTTTTAAAAAATATTGCGTGGGGGTCCCCCCAAATTCCATTCCAGGCCCTTCAGGTCTGGTATGGATTTTAAGGGGAGCCCCACACCAAAATTTAAAAAAAATGTTGTGGGGGTCCCCCCAAAAATCCATACCAGACCCTTATTTGAGTACGCAACCTGACAGGCCGCAGGAAAAGAGGGGGGACAAGAGAGTGCCCCCCCCTCCTGAACCATACCAGGCCACATGCCCTCAACATGAGGAGGGTGCTTTGGGGTAGCCCCCCAAAGCACCTTGTCTCCATGCTGATGTTGCATCCAGAGTTCGCAATCGGCACTGCTCTGAACACAGGAGATCTCAGTCACAATGAGTTTGTACATGACCACCTTTATGCCACGGCTCATCACTAATCCAAAAATTGGTAACTCATTTCCATCAGGCACATTCAGCTGTCAGCCAGGAGTAGAGTAAAAAAAAAAATGTGGGGGCCCCCCCTCCAAATTCATATCAGGCCCCTAATCCGAGCTTGCAGCCTGGTAGGCCAGGATAGGGGGAAGACAGGCATGAACCACTGTCCCCCCAAACCATACTAGGTCACATGCCCTCAACCTACCCTGGCGCACCTTGTTATAATTCTGATGAGGATAAGGGCCTATTCCCCATAACCCTGGCCAAGTGTTTGTGAGGGTCTGCCTTGCTGGGGGACTTATCAGAATCTGGAAGCACTCTTTAACAATAAAGGGGATCCCGGGACATCATTGACCAAATATGGTCAATCACGTTTCCTTAGAGACTCCACCCACTTGTATATAACAGCCAACTTTCACTCGCCCTGTCATTCAGCGAGAGGGAAGTGAACAGACTAGAAGTGTTTTAGTGGGTGGCGTTTTAGTTTCCTTTTCGCAGGTCGGCGGGCATCATGATTGTCATGGATCCACATCGCTGGTTGACGTTATTGTTGGTGGATGTACATTGTGGGACCTATTTGTTATTATAGGACTTGACAAGAACTGTGTTTTGTCTACTCTTTTTACAATTTTTTGTAAATGAGCATGGGTTCTATGTACCCTATACTCATTCCTTTAGGGGGCTGTATCAGGGTGCCCTCTTGGTAAAGGGATCTTCCAGATTCTGAGCTCTTGCCTGCAGACCCCCACATTCACTGGGTCGAGGTTGTGGGCAAGAGGCCCTTGTTCTCATCAACATGGAGACAAGGTCATCATGTTGAGGGAATGTGCTCTGGTATGGTCCTCCTTTCCTGTCCAGTGTCCTGCCAGGCTCCATGCTCAGATAAATGGTCTACTGAATTTTTGGGACTGTGTCCCCGTAGGTTGCCTGAACAGGGCTCTAAGCAGCTCCAGCTGCATAAACAAAACCTCTCATTAATGCTGTATAGTCACAGCAACCATGTAATTGAGCCCTTAATTCATGTTTTTTTAATTTTTTTTTACAATTTATTTTTTTACTTTTTTAAAATTTTTTAAGGGCTCTGTTGAAGGGGGAGCTTTGCTGAAATAACAGGGGTCCTAACACATCCCTGATATTTCACATTTGAGATGGAGAAAGAGATTGAGGATGGAGTAATCCCCTTCTCTGCAGCTTCAGGTTCACTAAGTGAATAAGCAGGAAAAGGAAGGACATGTTAACCAACCCCCACTCTTCATCCTGAAACCAATCTCCCTAACTCCCGGCAGCAGCTGACGAGACGGAAGAGGAGAAACCAGTAGTGCTACCAGGAGAGCCACTGGGGATTGGAGCGGTAGGACAGGTACCAAAGCAGTGGGGAGACAATCGGAGCAGCGGGTGGGGGGAATCTCTAAATTGAAGGAAAATTTCAGAGTGGAATAATGATTTTGAAGCAGCAGGGGGGAATCTCTAAACTGAAGGAAAATTTCAGAGTGGAATAATGATTTTGAAGCAGCGAGGGAGGTGGAGGAGGAAAATTCATGATGAATAGCTGTGATCAGCGGTTTGTCAGCTGTTGATCACAGCTTTTCTGTTCAGCAGAGTCTGCTGAATAAGCACTGAAGTATCACTGAGGTAGCAGAAGGGGTAATGCAGCCTACATAAGGTATACTGACCTGGCCATCTGAAATTGGTTCTGTGCCCCAGAACACTTTTGTTGAGAAAAAAAACATTCCCCTCTGGGTGATCTATGTACATTGCAGGGATTTTTTTTTTTAATTGTTTATTTAAAGACTTTTGCAGAGTATTACAAAAGCACATGAATAGTACAGATTTTCCATGTAGTGAAAAATATACACTGTCTCCAGTAAAGAAGAAAGAAATACAGAATCTTAGAACAAACAATAACAATAAAATTGCGGGCTGTATGGACATAGAGTGTTTACACATGTAAGGATAAGCATCAGCTCCATATCTATAAGAGTATCAAAACACAATGTATTGAGTCCACAAACAAATGTTAGTGTAGCCTACACCTACAAGTGGGACAATGTGAGGGGTGTTGTAGGTATCCGACACCGAATAGCTGGGACTATGTACTTCAGAGTCAGAGTCAAAGTCATCCCATACCTGCCAGATTTTTGAAAATTTCTGTACTGAATCATCGATTATGGCAGTTAGATGTTCCATAGGGTTCAAGGGGATGGGAGACTCTAGCAATTTTTCCAAAAGTGATTGGATCTGGGTCCAGAACTGAATAACTGGGGGGCATTCCCAGAAAATGTGAAAGTGTGAGCCCACTGCTTTATTACATCTCCAAAAATTTTTGCTTGATATAAAGAGGAATAAGATGATATGAGCTGAACTCACAGGCATTTCAGTGAATTGGGGCACCAATGGTAATTAAAAGTTTTTTGCAGTATAGCTAATTGTTTGGGGGTAATATTAATAGGACATGCCTCTGTTTTGGCGGCATTCATTTTGAAGTCCGAGATTGCATTGAAGGAAGATAGAATATTATGAAGGTGGGGAAGAGACGTATGTGGATGCGTAAGTGTCAGGAGGATGTCATCCGCAAAGTGGGACAATTTATATTCCCTCTGTCGCAGACACATGCCCACAACATCAGGACACCCACGTATGGCTGATGCTAAGGGTTCTAAGCTGAGAATAAAAAGTAAAGGTGACAGAGGGAATCCCTGCCTCGTACCATTACTAGGGGAAAAGGGTGGTGAGATATGGGAGGAGAGCTGAACCTGGGAGGTAGGATTTGAATATAGAGCTCGAAGAGCTTGTATGAAGGGACCTGTGAAACCATATTTCAATAGGATTGCAAACATAAAGGGCCAACTAAGGCGATTGAATGCTTTCTGGGCATCTAAACTAAGTATCAGGGCTGGGAGTCTGTTTGCTAATATTTTTGTAAAAATGTTGTAGTCTGAATTTAAAAGAGCTATGGGGCAGTAGTTATCGGGGATGGATGGATCCTTGCCAGGTTTAGGGGTGACGGTAATGTATGCGTGTAGAATGGGCGAATGAGGGATGGTACCTTTTAAGGAGAGATGAGAATAAATTTAACATGTGCGGAGTTAAGGTTGGAATAAAGGTTGTATAGTATGAGTATGGTAACCCATCGGGACCAGGAGTTTTATGTGCAGGGAGAAGTTTAATCATGTCAGCTAATTCTTCAGCAGAAATAGGTGCATTGGAAGAGCATTGGTCAGGAGACATTTTGGGAAGTTGTAGGGATGATATATTACATAGTTACATAGTTACATAGTAGGTGAGGTTGAAAAAAGACACAAGTCCATCAAGTCCAACCTATGTGTGTGATTATGTGTCAGTATTACATTACATATCCCTGTATATTGCGGTCATTCAGGTGATTATCTAATAGTTTCTTGAAGCTATCAATGCTCCCCGCTGAGACCACTGCCTGTGGAAGGGAATTCCACATCCTTGCCGCTCTTACAGTAAAGAACCCTCTACGTAGTTTAAGGTTAAACCTCTTTTCTTCTAATTGTAATGAGTGGCCACGAGTCTTATTAAACTCTCTTCTGCGAAAAAGTTTTATCCCTATTGTGGGGTCACCAGTACAGTATTTGTAAATTGAAATCATATCCCCTCTCAAGCGTCTCTTCTCCAGAGAGAATAAGTTCAGTGCTCGCAACCTTTCCTCATAACTAAGATCCTCCAGACCCTTTATTAGCTTTGTTGCCCTTCTTTGTACTCGCTCCATTTCCAGTACGTCCCTCCTGAGGACTGGTCCCTCCTGAGGATATAAAGTTATCTAACTTCTCTTGTGTGAATTGGGCTTTGGATCTGAGCTCAAGCAGTTATAGAGTTTGTTATAAAAATCTCCAAATACCCTGGACATGGTCTGGGGACAATAGGTGGGGGTACCATCAGATTGCATTATGTGGTCGGGAATAGATAGAGATGGGCAGGGTTTGAGCTTATGGACTAGCATCCTGTGTGGTTTATCTGCAAATTCATAAACTTCTGCTTCAACCATAACATAGATTTGGACATTTTATTCATGTCTAAGGATTTGATTCGATTCCGGACAGATACCACCGCCCGTAAGCGGGCTACTGTGGGAGAGCAAAGTAAATACATCTCTGCCGCATGCAATTGGATCAGAAGCTCCGTTCATTGCTTAATAGAGTCTTGTTTTATGCGTGAAGCGGCAGAGATGCATTCACCTCTGAAAAAGGCTTTATGGGCCTCCCATAAAACGGATGTGTCCGCAACAGAACCTTCATTTAGCTGGAAATATTCTGTTAATTTCAGTTGGAGTCGATCTTTAGATTCAACATTCCGTAAAAGAGACTCGTTGAGCCGCCAGTGACAAGTCTTGGGTAGGGCGGAAAATAGGGCCAGGTCCAGGGTAATGGGAGCATGGTCAGACCAAGTAATGGGATACATTTCGGAGGATACAACATTAGGTAAGAGAGGGGCGGATATTAAGAAATGATCTAGTTGGGAATACATCTTATGAGAGGGTGAATAGAAAGTATATTGTCTATGTGTGGGGTGTTTAACTCTCCATGCATCAAACAGATTGTGGAATCTTATTAATTTTCAGAAGGAAGTGGATAATTTGTGAGTTTGAAGCGATGAGGTATTCTGAAAGAGAGCACATCTGTCTCTATTAGGAGACATGCACATATTAAAATCGCCTCCGACTATCATGAAAGGATCGTAATTTCTCAAGAATTTTTGTGAGGAAGCTAATCTGGCCCGAATTGGTTGCATATATATTGGCTAAAAGAAAGGTCGTGTTAAGGTATGCACAACTCAGGAGAACATACCAACCATGGGGATCCAGGTGTGAGGTGAGAATTCTTATAGGGCATAAGCGTTTGATCGAGATTGCCTCTCCAGCTTTCCCTGATGGGTCAGAGGCCATAAAGACCGCAGAGAACAGTGAGGCAAATTTAAAGGATCTACCTGGTCGGAAATGCATCTCCGGAACCATGACCACGTCAGCACCAGAGGATTTGAATTCCTTTAGGGCTATCCATCGCTTACTCAAGGAATTCAAGCCCTTGACATTACATGAAAAAATTTTCAGAGCCATAAGATATTTTGGAATGAAAAATAGGCTTTAGCTTAATATAACATTTATTTAAGGAACATCGTAGTGTAAATAGTCCATAAAAAAACATAAATGTTTACTTTTAGTAAAACAGTGTGAAAACAAATAGAAACCTGATATGAAGAAAAAAAAAACAGGACAAAAACAGGTCAAAAAGGGATCTGATATGAAAAGTAAAAATTGAAAAACAAAAATAAAAATAAAAAGTTAAACCACAAAACAGTTTGAAAGCCTGAAGATAAAAAAATCTTCAGGGGACCATGAGATTGGGTCATGGTCATATGGAGGAGCATGACGATCAGCAACATGGGTGGAACGGGTCCCGTTCCTTCAAAAAAGGCAGTGCCTTAAGCAGATGTCAAATTTCAAAAGAAACATATTAAACAAAACAAACCGGAACTTCATGGGCAACAAGGTTGGCCAACGGCCTGGGTGCGAGGCCTACAGGAAGAAGAGTAGGGAGAGCCCTCCCTGCAGACACCGGGGAACCTCTTCCGAAGACCAGGTAATCTGACTGAAACAAAAGAGAGAAAATCACTTTGATAAGACAGGGGGGAGGTCAGGTGGGGGGTCTGGTGGAGTTGGAATGTTGAGGTGTAGAGAAAGCCTTCTGGTGACGCCGATGGACTGGGGTCCAAATTGTTGCAGATGCTTGAAGAGGCTTAAGGGTCACGTTTAAGGGTGGAGGTGGAAGATCTTCCTCAGGTATGAGCGGCAGTCCTAGATTGCGGATAAAGGCCTCACATTCATGTAAGTCTCTGATTGAGTATTGCATACCATCTTTGGAGGCTGAAAGACGAAAGGGGAACCCCCATCTGTAGGGAACTTGGTGCAATTGAAGGTGTGACGTTATCGGGCAAAGATTGCGCCTTTTATTCAACATGATGGGGGATAAATCGCTAAAGATTTGGATTTTGGATGCTTTAAAGTCAATGCGATTTTTATTTCTCGTGGCCACCGTGAGAGCTTCCTTGCTATCATAATAGTGGAAGCACACTATTATCTCTTGGATTAGATCCAGGGGGTGGTTTTTGAGCCAGAGATCTGTGAGCCCTATCCAGGCGCCAGTCAATGTCCGGTATGTGCGGGGCTATAGTAACAAATAGTTTCAGAAGGTAGGCACGTCATTCTTTGTCTGAAATTGTTTCAGGGACCCCACGGATCCTCAAATTCTGATGTCGTTCTCTGTTTTCCAAATCCTCCTGCTGTAGTTGGATCTGGGATACAGTATGTTTAAAGGGGCCGCATTATCTTCTTCTAAGACATGCACATATTGCACGATTTCATCAAATTTATTTTTAAGGGTGTCTGTACGTGCCCCTAGTTGGTCTATTTCCCCCCTGAGTTCCTGGGCAATCTTCCCAACTTCTTTGGAGATATTACGGGTCAGATCCTGCAGCAGAGCCTGCAGCTTTAAGTCTAATACTGCTACTATAACTGATTTGTCAGTATCTGAGCTCTGTGTCAGTAAGTTTGCGTGGGGAATACCTGACATGACTGGAAGTTGGCCCGCGGCGGCCGGCGGGTCTGATGGGATACTGGGATTGCGGCCTGTACAGGAAGCGCTCCATGTGCTGTGAAGGCCGGGACGTCGGAGGCGGTTTAAACCCTCGGTATACGTGTTTCTGAAATCCGATTTTGCCCATGTGATGCCCGGAGAGTTCCGGAGACGGGTGGTGTGGGTCCTGTGGCTGTATTTGCTGATGGAGCAGTGCAGGATCCCAAAGAGGAGGAATGGGGACCGGAGCTAGACTCTCACACGTCCGCCATCTTGCCCACCGCGCATGCGCCCCTATTGCAGGGATTTTAATAAACTTTGTTGCAGATTCCTACCTTTTATTATTCTGAAGAAATTCCTGTGTGTTTGTCTGTGTCCATGTGGTAAGTGAATCTAATGAAAGTGGTTTCATAATTATCAATCAGCTGCTGCACCAGGGCTCTAATAAGGAAAATTACAGGGTCTGCATCCCTTTAGACTTGATTTCCTAGTGGGTTTATTTCACCAAAAAATTTATTTTTGTTGCAGGGTGAAGAATAAATTAATATGTGTGTTTATATGTCAGTGTCCTCTCTCCTAGAGGGTGTGTGTAAAGGAGAAATGTATCTATCTTTATCCAAGGCCACATTTCCAACGTACTTTTAGGAATTCGTTTCTTAGTAGAAATTGAAGAATCCTTTGTTCATACGATGCTTCCAGAAAGGTTGTTTCTTGTTCAGAAAGATAAGTAAAACAAGACTAACATCTGGTAACATATGGCATGGTGATGGCCTCAGAAGGAAGAGGAGGCGTCTGATGTTACATTCTCTAAAGCGTAGGGTTCCTTCCCACCTCCATTCCTAGCTACCATACCACTACTCCATTCTTATACTGTTTCATAATGTTATGTCAGGATATCCTAGAGTAACACCCATATTTGCATATAAGCTTATATGGCTTCAGTCTAAAGATAAGTAGCATAACTCCACCCATTGTCCTGACAGTAGCTCAGAATAGATGTATCTATACAGCAAAATCATTTCTCTCTGCCCTCTGTCCCTGTGTGTTCTGTGACCTTCAGAAACCATCACTAATTACATATAACATTCATGTGTTTCATATATTTTTCAGAAACTTTTATCACTTAAAATATTAATTAACTCAAAATCTTCTAACAATTCCCCTTCAATGCACTATAATCAACAATATAATAAGTGCATTCCTCTTAAATAATAAATGTCTTTGATCCTCTTTTTTTTTCAGTACAAACAATACAATAAACATTAATACAATACAATAAACAGTAATACAATTTAGTGTGTCATATTTTGTACATAAACATTTCCCAAAACTCAGAGATATTCCTATGAAAAATATTTAACTATTTCATTCCATTGAGAAAATATAAATTATTATATTATTTATTAATTTTAATTAATTCTAAATCATGTCATATTAAAGATTTTCTTCCTTCAACTTCATAAATTTATTTAACTTCTTGTGAAACTCTTATAACTTTAACCACATCATTTAACTATTTTAATATAAAAAAGAAATACATATCTTTGAAATATCAAATTAATGCTTTGTAATATAAATTATTCATTAATAAATAAAATTTCTTCCATTCCTGGAAATTTCAATAACTAAATAACTTCTTCAATATACGTTTTTATACATTATCCTTGACACTGAACAATTATAAACATAATAAGTAATCTACTCATCCGTAGATACATAAAAAACATAACTTTCCCATTATTTGATTGTCATATTTTAGATATTCTATCTATCTTTCTATTTATTTTCTTATGTATTTATCTATCTAATCATGTTCTTTAAATTTAGAACCAAAAGACATCTATAAAAGAAGATGAAAACAAGTATCAAATTCTTATAAAAAATTATGTTTTCCTTAGTAATTTTTACTTTTTAATATAAACCATTCTAGACTGATAATCCTTTCTGTGTTTACCCATTTTATTCTTATTTTTACCAATTATTGTTATTTTTACCAATTCTTTTGAAACAAAAAATTATAATTCCAATGTACCTTAAAAATAACAAAATAATCTTCCCAATTGATATCTCAGTTGACATCTCTGTTGGCATCCCTGGTACCTTCAGATCTATAATTCTTAACCATAACTTTAGCTACTGGAATAAATTACTAAACATGCTCATTAGAAGTAGAAATCTCATTCAAGACATAATTTCTATTTAAATTTAGCAAAGGCCTAGCCATGTTTTGTGAACAAACTTCTGAAATACCTGTACCTGTTGTTTGCAATGTTTGCAACCACACTTCTTTCTATACAACAGATTATATAAATAACTAAGTATGCTAATCTCAAAAGACATCCTGTCATTAACTCAAAAAGGTAACAAACCCTATGTATAGAAAATAATAAAGTTTTTAAAATAAAACTTTAGCAGGTAAATAAGTCACCCAATATTTACCTTATTCTAGAATCATCTTACCCTATTTAGACTTTATAATACTATTCATACCTTCTACAATTCCTGAGTACTTAAGATGATAAGAAACAAAAACTTTACTAAATACCTAAAAATGTCCTACAAAATTTGAAATCATAATCTGATTCCATGGTTTGAAATCCAACCCCAGTGGAATATGATATAAGTTCACAACAACTTTTTTCAAAAACAGCTTTTGTTAAAAATATTATTTTTCTAGAATAACCTCAATTAATTTATTAAAAAGAAACTTTAACTAAAAAAACAACATCCTGGTATCCTCCTTTAGCAGGTGGAAAAAACTAATATAATCAATCTATATAGATTTGCCAAATTCCTCAATACTTTGTTGTATTAGGTTACTCTTTCCTTTTGGATTGTTCTACAAACAAATAAAACAATATTCAGTTTGATGACAAAGTGTTCTAAAATGAGTAGTTCTGAATTTCTTTCATTAGCTTAAACAAAAAATCAATCAATCAGTCAGTCAGTCAGGTACCTGGATATGCAAAAAGAAATATATTTAATTTAAAAATAATTCTATCCATTATTGTTAGAATCAATTATTTTTTACAATAAATTCTATCTCCATAATCAATTTGTACTGACTCTAAGGCCCCTTTCACACTGGGGCGGTGGGGGCGTCGGCGGTACAACAGCGCTATTTTTAGTGCTGCTGTACCGTCGTTCTTGCAGCTGTATTCGGCCGCTAGCGGAGCGGTTTTAACCCCCGCTGGCGGCCGAAAAAGGGTTAAAATCCCTCGTACAGCGCGGCTATAGCCGCGGTGTAGCCGCGCTGTCCCATTGATTTCAATGGGCAGGAGCGGTTTAGGAGCGGTGAATACACCACTCCTTCACCGCTCCAAAGAAGCGGTTTGCAGGACTTTTTTCACCATCCTGCCAGCGCACCGCTTCAGTGTGAAAGCCCTCGGGCTTTCACACTGAACAAACAGCGGAGGCTGTTTAGGGGCGGTTTGCAGGCGGTATTTTTAGCGCAATACCACCTGCAAACCGCCCCAGTGTGAAAGGGGTCTTACTAAGACAAAATGTCATAGACCCCCTCTTTATCCTGTGACTAATTTTAAATCTTGTAAAAGAATAATCTTACCAGATTATTGTATTTTTTCCTTTACACACACAATTGCTTTAATTTTGTAAAAGAACACTAATTTAGGTTGGGCTATCCTAAATATTCTATTTCTGAATGAAATTCGATCATGTTGAAGTTTCTTTTCAGAACCAAATATTCCTCTAATACAGTATGATTGAATGAGCCACACATGCCTGTCACTCTGACTGCTAAACACATGACACTCTTAAATTCAGCTTTCAATGCATCCACTAAAAGTTGAATAAGTGACTTTTTCCTTAATTTACACAACTGTGGTTCTATCCCTCACACTGCATCTATTTAGTCACCATGTTTTTATATCCCACTACAACTGATCTTTTTAACATCCAGTTGCCACTAGACAAAGCTGCGTGTATTGACACCTCCTGTTTTCCTTTTAATAATATCTTAGTGTAACATAAGATGTTTTCAAAACAAATGGTGCAAAACCCACAACGTCTCAGATCTGTAGCTTTGGACAATGCACTCCTAACACATTTTTTATAAATACCAATGAAATTGTCTCATCATCCACATACACCTGAATGTAAAATGGCTGAGAGAGATCTCTATATTAATCAAAAATACTAAATTTAATAAGGGCTTTCTTTAGAGCTTTAAATTATTGTATAAAATTTATCTTTTGTTATTCAAAAATATTTGCCCTACAGTAAGCCTCTATAATTCATTAAAATTTGCTCAGACAGATACTTTGTCTGCAAAAATCTCTCTGAACTCTTGAGAAAACTCTCGAGAAAAGTTATTAAGGCCCAAAAAATCTTATTTTTAAAAAACAATTACTTTGGTAAGTGATAATACCTTTTTTTAAATATATATTTTTCTCATCCATGAACCCTCTTCCAGTTATCTGGAAAATATAACACAAAAATGTGTTGTTCTCTGTCCACAGAAGTGAAACTGTCATGGCATGACTGACTAGTCCGTTTAACTTGATCTGCATTTCTCTGTTGGTAATACACTCCTCGCATGTCACAAACTCTTCAGAGAATGATCTGTTACTGTCAGTCTTAGCTACCATGCTTTGTATATCCTACACCAGTGGTCATCAACCCTGTCCTCAGGGCCCACTAACAAGCCAGGTTTGCAAGATAACTGAAATACATCACAGGTGATATCATTTGCTGCTCAGTGATTGCAGTATTCTATTCTGCATCTCCCCCAAGGTAATACATAAAACCTGGCCTGTTAGTGGGCCTTGAGGACAGGGTTGATGACCACTGCCCTACACTGTACAATGCGGTAACAATCTAGTTTCTCGTTTTTCAAAATGTTTAACCTTTTTTTTTTTTTAAATGTTTTTATTGTGCACAACAGAAGTATACATACATTGCATAATACATATATTACATCAGCAAACATATTGCCAAAAAACATAGCAGTGATAGTGCAAATAGCTCTGTAACTAGAATATGGCGTTCCAAACACCGAACCTACCCTATGTAGAAATAGACATGTGCAGTTTTGTTTTTTTTTTTTTATATTTAGAAATGTATTACAACGTGTTAATTCAGAACAGCATAGAAAGAAAAAAAAAAAAAAAAAAAACTTCCCCCTCCCCCTCGGGATGTCGACATTTCAGTGTTCCTGTTCATTCAGTAGACAATAATACCTGGCCTGTCCATAGAAAAGGGAGTAGAGCAAGCGATATCCATCTACCCTATATATATATTTTTTTAAAAATAGACTAGGGCCCTTCCTCATCCAAGGTATTCTCAGAGTCTATCCACCTGAACCAAACCTTCCTAAACTTTTTGGTAGCCCCTCTAGCTTCATAGGTCATTTTGTACATCATCAAATCTGCATTTATTATTTTAATCCACATCCCCAGCGTTAATTGTTCCTCATGTATCCATCTCTTTGCAATGAGCTTTTTTACTCCAAAGTACAGGATTCCTAGGAACAATTTAGTGTGTGCATTCATCTCCTCTTGGTCGAAAATCCCAAGCAAACACCTCATGGGAGAGCAAATATTTGGTAAAGCAAACTTATCTGATATAAATTCAGTGACCTGAGACCATAGCGGTCTCACCTTTATGCATTCCCACGCCATATGTACAAAAGTGCCCTCCTCTTTCCCACATTTATGGCAAGTAGCAGAATCCCTCCTATGCATTTGATGTAATCTAGCCGGTGTATAATACTGTTGGTGGAAATATAGATACTGAATCATTCTATCCATAGAGGAGATAACAGATACCAAGAATGTATCCAATACCTCTTGCCACAGTTCCTCCGACAACTCTGGGACAATCATCTCCCATCTCTCCCTGGCTCTCGAAGTTAGGGTCACCTTCCCCGGGCCCACCGCCCCATAGTATCTGGAAACCCGCTTGGATGCATCCGGGTCAATCAGAACTCTTTCATGGTCAGTGTTCTGTACACGAATCTCAGACCCACCAAACTGGGTATATGCTGCATGCCTTAGTTGCGCATATCTGAAGAGCCAAGTCTTAGGCACTCCAAATTGCTCTCTCAACTGGTCAAAAGTACACAGACGGCCATCCCTACAAATGTGGTGCAAATATTTAATACCATATTTCGCCCATGTCATTGGACCATCAGAGAGTTTCATAAACTCCCCCAAGGAGCGGTTGCACCATAGAGAACTGTTAGGAGATAGCCACAAGGGATCATCCCCTCGCCGTTGGGAACACAGATGAAAGACCTTCCCCGGTAACAACATTACCGAACCCACCTTTCTCCCCGGAATCCCTTTCATATATAGTATGTTCTGAAGGGTTTCCTGTGAAGTGGAAATTGCAGCCTCCAACAAGGTAGTGGCATTGGGTGTCTGTGGAGACAGCCGCCAATGCAGAAAAGAGAGCTGTGAGGCCAAAAAATAGGAGCGCAGATCCGGAAGGGCCATCCCTCCCAATGTAACTGGTAATTTCAAGATCGCTAGAGACACATTGGGCGCTTTAGAGCCCCACAAAAAACCTACAATAATGGAGTCAATGTGCCTAAAGACCTGTAATGTCACAAAAACTGGGGAGTTTGAGAGGATATAGAGAAACTTGGGTAGGAAAATCATCTTAAACAGATTTATCCATCCCATCAAGGTAATCGGCAAGTTCTGCCACCTTTGAACCTTCTCCCGAAACTTTCCCACAATCAGTGACAAATTGGTCTCCAAGAACTTAGAAATGGGTAGTTGAATTTCAATTCCCAAATATCTGAAAGATGTGGATAACGGAATGGGGCACTCCGGTGGGACTCTCACCGCCTCATCAATGGGGAAAAGGGAGGACTTTTTCCAGTTTATACGGAATCCAGAATAGTCTCCAAACTCCTGAATCAGTCGGAAAGCTTCCAGAAGCGAGGGTCCGGGATCCTGCAGATATAGCAACATGTCATCTGCATAGAGTGACACTCGCTCCTTGAATTCCCCTATCCTCAAACCGGTCAATCATGGACTAGACCTTAGTTGGACTGCTAAAGGCTCTATAGCCAGGGCAAACAGGAGGGGTGAAAGTGGACACCCCTGCCTGGTGCCCCTAAATATAGGGAAGGGGTCTGAGATAATACTGTTAACCCTTATTCTGATCAGTGGATCTGTATACAACAGCCGCACCCAGGAAATGAAGACAGGGCCAAAGCCATAGGACTTCAATAGGTGAAACAAGTACGGCCACTCCACCGAGTCGAAGGCCTTTTTTGTATCCAAAGAAGCCACCACTCCAGTCCCGGAGTTGTCGTGAACAGCCTGAAGATTCAGAAAAAGCCTCCTAATATTCATTTGGGTGCACCTACCCTGGATAAATCCTGTTTGATCTGCATCTACCAATTTGGGGATGACTGCCTGCAGCCTACCTGCAATTATTTTGGCCAATATTTTTGTATCAACGTTCATCAACGAGATCGGATGGTACGAGTCACACTCCCGGGGATCCTTCCCCCCTTTAGGGATCAAAACAACCAGAGCTTCCCTCATAGAAGGGGGTAACCCACCACGTGATCTGGCCGCATTGAACACTCTAAGCAAACGGGGAGCTAGACCATATCGAAAGGCGCAGTACCACTCCGATGGAAGACCGTCTAAACCAGGGGATTTTCTAGGGGGAAAGGAGGCAATCGCCTCCTCCACCTCCTCTACCATAATGCCAGCCTCCAGAGCAGCGCTGTCATCGTTGGTCAATCTAGGGAGATCAATGTCATCTATGTATGTTTCCATTGCTTCTGTCCCCAGAGGAGCACAAGACTTATAGAGATCTTTATAGAAAAGAACAAAAGTATTCAAGATATCCACCGAGTCACAGACTTCCACCTTGCAGTCATCAAAGACCGATTTGATATGGATCGAAACATATTCCGGTAGCGCCAAGTATGCCAGTAATCTGCCATTCTTGTCGCCAAATTCAAATATACGCCTGCGCTGGGCCAGGCTAAGCTTCGTGGTATGGTCAGTTAGTGCTGTCTTGTACTCCCTGGTTCTCATCCGCAATGTCAGCAACCTCTCCTCAGTGGGGTTCCTAACATATTCTGCCTCCGCCAGGGACACCTCTGTTTCCTTATGCTGCATGTGGAGGCTAGCTGTTTCTTAAAATCATTTACTTCTGCTATAAACACCACACACAGGATGGCTTTAAAGGCTTCCCATTTAAGAAGAAAGGACCCAGAGCCGGCATTGTCAACCCAATAATGTTTGATAGCCTCTGTGCACTTGATTTTTACATATTCTTCCTGAAGCCAGCTAGCCTCCATCCGCCAGAGGCGCAACCCAGGCTTCAGTCCCAGATTAAGTTCCAACAGCATAGGGGGGTGGTCAGACAGTGCTCTGGGTAAGTAAGACACTTTCTTAACTAATGTCATTCCCTCCCCCTCAGTCAGGATAGTGTCTATTCTGGAGAGCGTCTTGTGCGTTTCCGAATAGCAGGAATATTCCCTAACATCAGGATGGTGAAAACGCCAGATGTCTCTAAAACCATGAGCAGACATCCACCCCGCCAGGGGGGCAGGGGTGCCAATTGTCCCCCCATCCTATCCAAAACTGAATCAGAGACGGAATTGAAAACACCCAAAATGAAAATCCTCCCTTCTGCCACCTCATATGTATCCTTCATCATATCATCCAGATGAATTAGCGCAAAGGGAGGAGGAACATACAAGTTCACAAACGTTAGCAACTTATTCATTACCTGCAAAACCAGTATAACATACCGCCCTTTAATGTCAGCTCGTACCGTGTGAATAGATATGAGCATTGCCTTGGCGACCAGTGTGGAGGCTCCCCTCGCATATAAGGAATAGCTGGAGTGATAGGCCCCAGCTATGTGAGCCCTTTTTAGGGAAAGAAGCCTGGACCCCTGAAGATGAGTCTCCTGGAGGAGTATTAGGTGAGGTTTGTATTTTTTAATATAATCAAATATCAAAGAGCGTTTGAATTTAGCGTTTAGGCCTCTGACATTCCAGGCCAGAACCTTAAGATTTACCTCCATGACGGGTACGTGGAAAGAAAGAGAAGAATTGAGTGGAGGTGTTCCCTCCACCTTTTGGGTACGATCATCTATAGAGTTGGGTCTCCAGGCTCCTCCCCCCACACGCATAACATAGCACTTTAGGCCTTGGGTAAAACCTAATGCAAAACCACCGAATGAATGAAATGAAATAATAAAAAAGGTCTAATACTAGGTAAACTGTAGTGCTTAGAGCATCTTGCAGACTTAGCATATATTACTGGCAAGTGACATAAACAGTCCCAATATCAGCAAAAAATAATAAAAGAATGATATAAAAAGAAACCCCAAAAAAATTTGTTCTGTTCCTCAGGTTGTTTGTCCCATGGGAGGATCATCAAACTTGTATATCCGTACAAGTGTAGGTACATATTCTAGAACTGTACAGTGTCAAGAACAGCTCTAAATGCCAACACAGAAAAATAAGGCAGAAAAAAAACTCCAGGTATAGATGGGAAGCTGTTGTTATGAGGAGCCAGAATATCATTGAAGAGTAATCATCAAATAAAACAATAAAAAACAATCCAAAAAATTTGCTGACATTTCTTCTTTTTTGTCCCCCCATCCTGTGTTTCCTCCATACGACGCAATCATGGTGGGTGGGGAGAAACCATGTTTCGCTGGCGACTACGTGTATCCAACCACTCCGAGGCTTCAGTAGGGTTATTGAAAACATATGTTTTCCCATTATCCACCACCCTCAGCTTAGCAGGGTAAAGCATGCTGTAAATCAGGCTAAGGTCTCTCAATCTCTTCTTTACAGGCTGAAAGGAGGCCCTCTGCTTCTGGGTAGCTGCAGAGAAGTCTGGATATATTGCTATACGACATCCGTCGATCATTAAATCAGGGCCCGTCCGGGCTCCTCTCAGGATATTTTCTCGATCACGGAAGTGCAGTACTTTTGCTATCATGGATCTGGGAGGGGCTCCCTTCGGAGGAGCCTGTCCTGGGATGCGGTGTGCCCTTTCAATGGCAAACATGGTTGTAAAGGTGTTAGGAGGCATATGTTCCATCAGCCATTTCTCAAGGAACTCTTCAGGATGCCTCCCCTCCACCCCCTCCGGGAACCCCACCAGCCTAATATTTTTCCTTCTCATACGATCTTCCATGTCAGCCATCTTTAATGTATGTTCAGACAGTGTCTTCTTAGTCACCTGTGCTGCTGTATCCAAGGGTCTGACTATATCTTCCAGGGAAGTAATGCGACGATTTGTGAGCTGTGCTTTCTCCCTTAGTTTTTGCATATCATGTTTCATGAAGGAAAATTCCACCTTCAGCTCCTCAAAGTGGTCTATCAACTTGTTCTGACATCCCTGTATGGCAGCCATGATCCGAGTTAGGGACGGCTCCTCTTCCCCCTCCGCAGTCCTGTCAGCACTGGCCCTGCAGTCTCTCAGCCTGTCTAAGAATCTTCCCCTCCTCAGCACATCAGCCCTCTGGGGTTTAGGACTCATCCTGTCCAGCTGAGGTGACGCCTGCTGCGGGCTATCCTCGGGTCTGTGGAGCAGGGGCCATTCGTCCTCCTCCTCCTGTGTGCCGGCACCATTTTGGGAGCCCCAGGCATATTTCGCCAGCCATTCTCCGGTCGATTTTGGCCAGGGGGCCGTACTTCACCATCCCCGGAGGTTCCCAGGGTGTCCCTGTACTCATCCCCTACACTCCTGAGAAGAAGTTTGTTGTCTTTCGCCCAGGATTACCAGAGCATCTGCTGTCTGCTTACGGAGCTCCGTTCCCAAGCTCCTCACATGCCACTCACTGGCTCCGCCCCCATGTTTAACCTTTTTACCACTTTTTAAACATATTTTGTTTGTACATCTGCCAAAAATTATGTACACTACGTTATAGGACTTTCCTGATTATAGTAATGAGAAAAAAATTGTTTAGAGGACAATCTCATGAAACTCACAGATTGGGTCCTGTCCATGAGCTGCGATTGGCCATTTCCCTGACTCCTCCCCCAACCAAAGTCCTTACTTTTACCAGAAATACTCATTTACAAAGACTTTTAACAATTGTTATTTTTACAATTTTTTTAGATTGAACAAAACTTTCATATTTTCTCTGGGGAGCCTTAAGTAAATTAGAACAATCTACTACTTTTAATTTAATAACCGAATCCAAGTTTGGAATATTTTTGTAAAAATTGCTCAATCCTTAACTTATTATTTCCTGCAACCAAATCTGTAGGATCTTAATCAATATTTTTTCTCTGAAAACTTTGTTCTGCCCCCTTTTTATGTGTTTTAGAATGACCACATGTAATAACACACCTTTTCTGTTGTTCAGGGCTTAAATATTTATACGCATTTACATGCAGAATTAAATTTAGTTTCCTTATTAAAGAACTTCTTTACACTCTGGCATTAAGTAATTACCTTAATACTGCATGTATTCCTGTATTCCATATATATAGAATGTATCAATTTCCTGATGGTACAGGAAAATACTTCTGAGCCTTGAGATGTTAACCATCCCATGTTACCCTTTTATATAAACAAACACACTCACCCCTTGTTTAGTATGATAGTCCTGTGTGCACTTAAAAAAAACAAGAGATGAATAATGTCCTTTAACTTTGTCTGTTGTTCGTTGCCTTTTCTTTCATTTTGTTGCTTTTTCTTTTTTTCTTCGCTTTTTCTTGGAAGAATAATTTTCTTTAGCTTTAGCCTTGTTCCTTGAATAGTGTACTGTAGTGTTTGCCTGTTGATTTTTTTTGTCTTTGTTCTTGGACTTTCCATCTTCAAACATCAAAATCCGACTTTCAACTTAGCTCACCCAAAGAGTACATCTGCCTGTTGTACCTACAATGGTGGCTTTTTCAAATAACGTGAAGTCTTAGTTCCTGATTCAACACTTTTTTCTTCTTGGGCAACTACCCAATATTTTCTTATGTGAGACTTTCTCACCTTCTTAGGAACTAACCTTGGCAGAAATCTTCACGTACATAACGTTACGTTTTCACAAACAAAGTCCTGGATTTCCAAAAATAACTTGAAGCATACCGTCCAATTGGCCTTGTCAATCAACTTCGTAGGCTGGGTCTTCCTTTTTTTTCTCTTCGTATAAAGTTACAAACTTTGGCTAGAGGTGAGAAAACAAACAGAGAAAAAACTCACCCTCGACTTTTACTGAACTGTTGTCCACATCTGACGCAAACGCCTCCTGGGTGATAGGTTCTGAACCGTCTTTTTCTCAAGACTTGAATATTCGCAAAACTACGCTAATCTCTCCCCCCTCAGCAAGGATCGAGATTTCCGTAAAAATAGAGATATGACGGCAGTGGCTGGTTCACCATTGAAGAATATAGTTAATATCTAAAATTCTAAATATTCTTATTCTCAGAGGCGTTTCTGGGTGTATAGCAAAGTCTTTGTGTTTATATGTCAGTGTCCTCTCTCCTAGAGGGTGTGTGTAAAGGAGAAATGTATCTGTCCTTATGCAAGGCCGCATTTCCAACTTACCTTTAGGAATTTGTTTCTTAGTAGAAATTGAAGAATCCTTCGTTCATACGATGCTTCCAGAAAGGTTGTTTATTGTTCAGAAAGATAAGTAAAGACAAGATTGACATCTGGTAACATATGGCATGGTGATGGCCTCAGAAGGAGGAGGAGGCATCTGATGTTGCATTCTGCAAAGTGTAGGGTTCCTTCCCACCTCCATTCCTAGCTATCATACCCCTACTCCATTCTTATACTGTTTCATAATGTTATGTCAGCATATCCTAGAATAACACCCATATTTGCATATAAGCTTATATGGCTTCAGTCTAAAGATAAGTAGCATAACTCCACCCATTGTCCTGATATAGTAGCTCAGAATAGATGTATCTATACAGCAAAATCATTTCTCTCTGCCCTATGTCCCTGTGTGTTCTGTGACCTTCAGAAACCATCACTAATTACATATAACATTCATGTGTTTCATATATTTTTCAGAAACTTTTATCACTTAAAATATTAATTAATTCCAATTCTTCTAACACAGGGGATGCCTGATATCTGATATGTATGTTAGTGCAGACTTCTGTGAAAAATCAGTGAGCCAATCACACAAGCAGGAAATTATGTTTCTGGGGGGTGTTCTGTACACATTCTGTGTACAGAACACCTCCAGGTAGCCATATTGCATTGAATTTTACAGAAAATTACAGAGCTGCAGATTAAAAAGGAAAGGTCATTTTTAATAACATTCAATTACAATATGATTTGTGTCGCAATTCTATATGCTATATTATTATTTTTTTCATTTGCTATTTTTTTTTCCACAAAAGTGAAGTTTCCCTTTAAGTAAGTGGCAGCGAAAAGGGTTAAAGCTCTGCCTATGGACAATATTGAGTAGCAGCTTGTCGCCATTTCACGGGTGCATGCATTTTTGGTTTTGACATGCTTGGTATCTATTTTCTTGACACATACTTATCTTTCTAATTTACCAAAAAATGGGAACATTAATTTGTTTGTGTGTACTAAACTTAATTTTACTGAAAATATAGGTTTAAAAAAACAGGTGTGGAAGTATTGTGTTTTCTACACACTTCTTTTTGGCTCAACAAAATAACTTTTTATATTGCCTTTGTTTCCTCTCCCCCTTCTCATGCTGGCTAAAAACAGATGTAGTCACTAACCACTTGGATAATTGGTTGTATCAATTAAATATGTTAATTTTCTATGTCACTCTGATGTACCAATAAAGAACAATTCAAGGATTACAGTTCTGCCACCTCTTCTTACTACTGGTGCAAGTATTGTGTGACATACAAATTTGCAACTAACATTTAATTCTACAGGCTTCCTACTTTCAGAAAATATGTAAGGCTTTGGAGGTTTTAAGTAATTTCAAGGCCAAAAACTTGCATTTTAACATGTGTGGGAAAAAAGAAAGAAAATGGCTTTGGCAGCGAAAGGGTTCAGTTTTCAGTGTTTTGAAAAGTTACGCAACACCATTTGGACCTATGACAAACTCACTATTACTTTGGTTTTTTGCTTTTAATTAAAACAAAGTGTTCCAGGATTGGAATCAGTCTAAAGCCCCATACACACGATAGGACTTTGTACAAACTTTCCCTTGGATTTTTGTACAAAGGGCATTGGCCAGAAGTTTCTCTTGCATACAGACGACAGGACTTTTCCAGCCAACTTTCACCAAATCACGTGGTTTTTCAGCTCTTTACCACCACCCTTTGGTCAACTTCTGTATTGTTGTGTGATATTGTGTCAATCTCGCCACTTTTATTGGCGAGATTGACACCTTGTGAGCCGGATTCACACTGGTGCGGGGATCCGATTTGGATCCCCGCCAATGCCAGGCACTGTTTGGTATGAATCTTGAGGGGGAACTCCACGCCAAATTTTAAATAAAAAACCGGCATGGGTTCCCCTCCAGGGGCATACCAGGCCCTTAGATCTGATATGGATTTTAAGGGGAACCCCCTACACCGAAAAAACTGTGTGGGGGTCCCCCCAAAATCTATACCAGACCCTTATCCAAGCACGCAGCCCGGCCGGTCAGGAAAGGGGGTGGAGACGAGCGAGCGCCCCCCCCCCCCCGAGCCGTACCAGGTCGCATGCCCTCAACATGGGGGTGGGTGCTTTGGGGGAGGGGGCGCCCTGCGGCCCCCCTCCCCCAAAGCACCTTGTCCCCATTTTGATGAGGACAAGGGTCTCTTCCCGACAACCCTGGCCGTTGGTTGTCGGGGTCTGCGGGCGGGGGGCTTATCGGAATCCAGGAGCCCCCTTTAATAAGGAGGCCCCAAAATCCCGGCCCCCCACCCAATGTGAATGAGTATGGGGTACATGGTACCCCTACCCATTCACCTAGGGAAAAAAAAGTGTCAATGAAAAAAACACAATACACAGGTTTTAAAAGTAATTTATTAGGCAGCTCCAGGGGTCTTCTTCCGACTTCGGGGTTCTTCTGCCGACTTCGGGGGTCTCTCAGGCCTCTTCTCCCTCTCTCCGGTGTCGTCTCCACACTCTCTGGTTCTTCTCCGGTGCCTTCTTCCTTCTGCCGGGCTCCTCCGCTATCTTCTGCTCTTTTGCTGCTCTTTTGCTAGCGGAGGAGCCCGGACATCTGGATCGTCTTCTTCCCTCTTCTCTTCCAGAGATGTTGACACGACGCTCTCTCTGGCTGTAATGCTGGCTGGGCGCTCTGCTATGACTTATATAGGCGGTGACCCCTCCCCCCTATGACATCACAGTCCCGGGGCATGCTGGGACTGTGAGATCATAAGGGGGCGTGGTCATGTCATCCTATGACTTCCTTGTCGTGAGCATACACTGATCAGCAGCTCTGGCTACAGCGAGAACATTTTCCAACAGGCTGGTTGTACACAAGTTGATCGATAGATACTGATCCGGCTGAATTTTGATCCATGTATGACCAGCTTTTGCCTATTTGTACACTGTATCTGTAAAGGGATACAAAAGAGTGCCTAGTTAGTAAGAATTCAAAGATATGTGAAGTTCAGTAGTTAGTTTAGAGATTTTTCCATGTTTTCCATAGATTAGTGTACCTTTTGGATGACCATTTATTTTTTGCTCTGCTTTAATGAAACAAACCATGTTTTGTGTAGGTGTCAGGTCTGCTTCAAATGATTGTGTACAAAATGTAGCACATATATTTTCTTTGATAATTACGTTTTTGTAATGCAGGCAAAACAATCGGGAGTACAAACTGTTCGTCATTTTCATTTTACGGTTTGGCCTGATCATGGGGTTCCAGATTCCACCTCATCTATCATCCAGTTTCGTAATCTTGTCAGAGAAAACATGGACCAACGAAGGAGCAATGGACCCACTGTTGTGCACTGCAGGTATTAATTGGTTCAGCTGGTAGAAAACAATCTTATTTCTGTCACATTCACATAACTTGTTTTTAGTTTTAAACCAAGTACACTGTGCCAAATAGTCTGTATTTAAGTATCAAATATTAGTTAATATACCTCCACTTGTTATGGTCATGTAGCACCAGAGTCAGCAGAGAAAACAACCCATATTTTGCCAGTTGTCCAGAAGAAGCTTGTCTCTAAGCCTCAGTTTCATAATACGTTTCTCTGGGGCATGGCCAGACCAGTGGTGTGAGCCCATGTACTCTGCAGAGCTGAGGCACCAGAGAAAAAAAAAGAAATATTCTAATTAGCTGATTTGTGGATCACAATCAAAGATGGAACTCACAGATTCAAACATCCAAACATGCTTCACCCCTGGAAACAAAACACACTCAGCAACAAAAGAAATTAGTAGAATAGATAACCTCATTGTGTGAGGTTTGCCAGAATCTGAAATGCTTCCATCCCTCACAAAAATCTTCAACTCCATACTACAAAAAGAGGAATTAAATGAAAGGAAAAAAAAGAGCACACTGTCTATCAAGGCCAGAACAACATTAAAACTAGTTAGCTCTATATTTTGGCATATTTATTTATTTATTAAGGAAACAGCGTATCATACACACCTATGAGGACTTTCATAACGTTACCTTACTGGTACACATAACAAATATGGGAAAGTTAATCTGGTCCTTAAAATAACAGGACAGACTTCCAACATCACCACTAAATGATGACTGGAAAATGGTTAATTAAGAAACCAAAGATTAAAAAAAGAAACCCAAACCTTTAGAAGAACTATGAAGACTGGTTACCCTCCAAACCTAATCCAAGATGGGTTCCACCAAAATGTCCCTTCACAAGGCAGTTTTCTGTTATCTTAATTTTTCAGAAATGCTTTTCTTATATAGAGAATTATAAGGACATATTTTTTTTTACATCCGGACTAACCTTTAATTTAGTACTTTAACAAATTCTAATATTAACTTTAGTTGACTACTAGAGGTCCTTAAATTATCAAAAGAAAAATAAAATGTTCCTGGGAAAAAAAAAAAGTCACCAAAAATAGTTTATTCTTGAACAACTACCCACAACTCCTGATATAAACTTACTAAAGTCAAGGTAAAATACGGCATACATATTTCATGTCGACTATATTATCCAAGAAGTGAGAAATCCGCTTATGCCAACTATTACTTGCTCCCTTAGATCATACCAAATTTTATACTATTTTCCTCAAATTTTACAAAATTACAACATTATTTCTATAAATGTAGATAATGGGGGCCCCTACAGTATGTTAGCCATCCTGCTCGTTGATATTGGTGACATATATTTCAGTTCCTCAAAGTCACCTCCCAGTAACCAGCGCCAAAACCAGCCCACCACAGGCAAGTCGCTCAGCTCAGCTGAGTGTCTCTCTCAGAGTACACTCACAAACCTTTCATCAATCATCATCATCTGCAGTTTTGCCACCAGGTCTGTCAGCATTAAGTCTGTCAGAGTTAGTAACAGATTTCAGCATTTAATTCCAGAAGGCTCACCACACTCAACCCTTGTAATAAAAATGTAATCATTATGGAAAACAGCCTGATCAGGCAGATCACTTCATCTTTATAATTAACTTTCTGACAGTGCAATGCTGTGCAGACTCCTGGGTAAAAATATGTGCATTTATTATTTTTTCTCCTGAACTTATCCTTAAAGGGGTTGTACACCCTTGTGTTTTTTCACTCTAATGCATCCTATGATAGCAGCGCAGCCATTGGCTCCCGCTGCTGTCAATCAAATCCAATGACGCGGGTGCAGGGGCGAGGCCGAATCATACATTCGGCGGCTATGGACGCCGAATTCTGGACTTCGGGAGTGGGCCCGCAAGGTAACCCCCTCAGGAGAGTGCTTCTCCTAGGGGGTTATCTGATGTGGGGAGAAGCCGAGAGAGACGCCGGGGGACCCCAGAAGAGCAGGTTCAGGTCCACTCTGTGCAAAATGAGCTGCACAGTGGAGGTAAGTATGATATGTTCGTTATTTAAAAAAAAAAAAACAATCCCTTACAATCACTTTCAAGTGGAAGTTAATTTCCATTAATGACTTTTACCTATAGGTATGCCTATAATAAGGCTTACCTATAGGTAGTGTAAATATCTCCTAAACATGGAGATATTTACTTTACATGCAGACAGTGATATCAGTGGCGAATGCGCTCTGAAGGAACAGCCACTGTGCGGCTCTCGTGCGCATGCGCAGGAGTGACATAATCATGGCTCCAGCCAGTCACAGAGCTGGAGTCCGCGAACCCGGCAGCAAGATGGGTGAAGCTGGAAGCGGCCTCCAGCTCTGACGTCTCGGCCCAGGAGAGCTTCGTTTTAAGGTAAATTAAACATAATGTACTAGCACATTATGGCTTTACCTTGCCATAGGGTAAGAAAAAACGTCCTGCATTTGTAAACTGCTTTAGCCACTTGCCGACCAGCTCATGCAGATATACTGCAGCAGGTTGGATCTCCTGATGTCCGCCGGCGACCCGCGATCGCAGTGAGGAGAGGCAGAACGAGGAACTGCCTATGTAAACAAGGCGATTCCCCATTCTGCCAGATGACATGACAGTGATCTCTGTCATTTTCCAGCAAGCCCACCCCCCCCTACAGTTAGAACACACCCAGAGAACAAACATAACCCCTTGATTGCTCCCTAGTGTTAACCTCTTCCCTGCCAGTGTAATTTTTACATTGATCAGTGCATTTTTATAGCACTGATCAATGTAATAATGTCACTGATCCCCAAAAAGTGTCATTTGAGGTCAGATTTGTCCGCCGCAATGTCACAGTCCCGCTAAAAATTGCAGATCGCCGTCATTATAAAAAAATAAAGGTCCCTAAATCTATCCTGTAGTTTCTAGACGCGATAACTTTTGCGCACACCAATCAATATACGCCTATTGTGATTTTTTTTTTTACCAAAAATATGTAGAAGAATATGTATCGGCCTAAACTGATGAATAATATTTTTTTTTTTTTGGATATGTATTATGGCAAAATGTAAAAAATATTGTTTTTTTTTCAAAATGTTTGCTCTTTTTTTTTTTTATAGCGCAAAAAATAAAAACCGCAGAGGTGATCAAATACCACCAAAAGAAAGCTCTATTTGTGGAAAAAAAAGGACGTCAATTTTGTTAGGGTACACCATCGCACGACCGCGCAATTGTCAGTTAAAAGACGCAGTGCTGTATCACAAAAAAATGGCCTGTTCATTAATGGGGCAAACCCTTCTGGGGCTGAAGTGGTTAAAGTCTGCAATAAAATTAGCAAAATACATGATGTGAGCCCGCCCCACTGCCCCTCTGGTTCCCATGCCCCAATCCAACTTGTAAGCGTTATATGGAAAGTCAGATAACACATCTATAGAGGTATATCTTCCTCATATTATAGACGATCGATAACTGTTACCTTCAACCTCACATTTATGACGCTAACAGCTGGCTTCACTTCTTTCTCTGCTCTTCACTTCTTTGACTTCCTCATGCTCCTATAATTTTAGTCATGTGACCTCTGTGCTTTCCTCCTTTGCTGGTTGGTACCTGTGCACAGTGGACCACTCTACTCTCTGCAGTATGCGTAATTCAGAGAAATGACATCATGCTTTGCTTATAATACAGAGATTAAAATTCCAATACTGACCCTGGTGACTGTATCAACATTCTAGAATTGTCTGGTCAAATCATTAGTAAGACCTCATCTGGAATATGCAGTTCACTTTTGAACAGCAGTTCAGTTCACTAAAAGAATTTTGGAGAACTGAAGAAAGTGCAGAGAAGGGCATGCAAACTGATAAGAGGAGCTCAGCTATGAGGAAAGAGTAGCTGAACTGAATGTATTCTCTCTTGAGAAGAGGCAATTAAGGGCTTTGACCACCATGTAAAAATACATAGGTGGTCCATATGGTGAACTTGGTGTAGAGTTATTCACGTTCAGGTCATTACATAGTTGGTAAGGTTGAATAAAGACACCAGTCCATCCAGTCCAACCTGTGTGGGTGTGTGTGTGCTCATGTAAAAAATGCCATATCCCTGCATAATGTGCTTGCTAAGGTGCCCATTTAAGAGTTTTTTGAAACTATCTATACTTCCTGCTGACACCACTGATTGTGGAAGTGAGTTCCACATCCTTATCGCCCTGACAGTGAAAAACCTCCTATGCAGTTCAAAGAGAAGTATGGGTATTTTGTTTGCAGATTTATACTTACCTAGGTGGATGCAGCATCGGTCCAATGCTGCATCTAACACTGAGGACCGAACACTGCCGATCGCTCGGTTCTCACAGCTCCCCGAGCAGAGAGCTGCTGACTGTCAATCACAGCTCTCTGCTCTGCCCCCTCCTAGCTCACTGGAGCGCTGGGCTGTGGAGGGGGTGGGAGTGGCCAGCTCAGGTTCTTAGCAGCTCGCTGAGAGGCTGAGGCTGATGTTGGTCCAGGGATCTGGGAGGATCTTGACTCCATGGTCGTGGTGACGCTGAGCCTGGACCTCTGTGACGTCAGCAGAGAGTGGACTTCAGTCCATTCAGCCTGCACTCCTGTGATCCATAGGAGAAGTACAGTCAAACAAGCTTTAGCTGTACTTCTCCTTTAAAGGTAAACCGTGGGGGGCATGGACGGATGAGGACCTAAGCAGATGTGCGTGTGGTGAGCTCCTGCCATCCTGATCTAATCCTGTGGATAAGTACGGGGATCTCGGTTTCTCCTCTCCTCCGGTGACTACCGGAGACTCATTTGACAGCAGTGTATGGCTTTATGGCACCTAAATGGTGCCATAAAGCCTGCTGCTCAGGCCGGCTGTGGACATGCGGCGGCTCCGGCCCTCTCCTCGTGTGCTGAAACCATCTTGCTCCGCAAGCTGCAGGCCCTGTTCACAGAGATGGAGGGGGGCGCAGCAGCGGGCTCTGCTCTCCTGTTGGCAGATAACCTGACAGCGCCAGACACTTCTATCATCCTTGCAGCAATAGAGCAAAGTAGAACATCCTTGCTGGTTTGAATCAATCTTCTAACAGAGGAATGTAACTTAATAAGAAATTATCTGGATAAGATCAGAGGCCACCTGATGGAGTCAGAAGCACATGAATCGACTGTGGAGGACCGCACAGAGCAGCACGCTGGTATGATCACAGAACTGCAGCAAACAGTCAAATATCTGTTAAACAAAACGGATGAGGCTGAGAATCGCATGCGTTGCAATAATGTGCAGGTACTTAGTCTCCCTGAAGGGGCTGAGGGTGAGCACCCAGCAGATTTTGCAGAAACTTTCTTCAAGGATCTTTTATACCTCCCTGATAGCCCGGTTACTTATGTTGCAGAACGGGCTCATCAAGTACCTATGGGCCGCTATATCCCAGGGGCCCCACCTTGCCCTTTCTTAGTCCTGTTCCTGAATTATCGTGACCGAGACCGTATCCTTTTTGAAGCCAGGAAACACCCGACTCTCCAGTATGGCAATACAATGGTGATGTTCTTTCCAGACTTCTCCCAAGAACTTCAGAAGAAACGCAAGACCTTCAATGATGTCCGCCGACGCCTTCGTTAATGTAACCTGAAGTACAATATGCTGTACCCAAGTCGCCTGCGGGTCCAGCACGAAGGTATGATCAAATTCCTCGATACCCCTGATGAAGCAGATACCTGGCTCTCCGGGCTGCGTTAAGCGGGTTTGCTTTCCTCACTCTACTCACAGGCCCCCCTCTTCTGTTGTTGAATGGTGCCCTCATGCAGGGGATGCTGTTTGCCTGTTCTCATGGAGAAATCGTTCGTTAACCATCAGGCTGAAGCCACTTTGTCTGAAGTTTTACCTGTCCTCGTGGATAAAGCATTTGTTTGCCATTAGGCTAATGCCACTTTGTCAGAAGTTTTGCCTATCAGTTATATCAGCGGTCAGTCTATTTACTATACTTTGTTATATTTACTTTACTTCTTGCTAGTGTCCAAGCTACCTTTGACCGATTAGGAGTGTTCTCACAGTGATACATACACCGAAAGATCTTGTCGCCTTCTACCTTTGGAGTTGTTTTCACCCAGTGAAGATGGATTCTGATTGGATCCCGCTACCAAAGAAGTGTTAAGAAACAGGTTTCGGGTATAAAACTGACCTAGTTTTTTGTTGGGGTACCTCATGGTCAGTAGGGAGTTTACAGTTTTTTGTTTTGTAAGCTCTATACCCACTGGACGATTGATTATTTTATTATGTTATGTCAGTAATTACCTTTCTCAGAGCTGACATGCCTTGCATTCCCTATCAGTTCTCAGATGGGATGTTGCCCCTCATTTATGTGTTACCCAGTTATCCTATTATATGTCCCCGATGGTTATGGAACTAAAACGTATATCTTGGAATGTCCAGGGTCTGAATGACAAGATTAAGAGAGCTTTGATGTTGAATGAGAGCTACAGCGCAGACCTACTTTGCCAGGAGGGCGTCAGTGATCAGCAAGTCTATGAGACTCTGCTGATCACAGATCGGGGTACGGGGTCGATCTCGACCCCTTACCACGTGATCAGCTGTCAGCCAATGATAGCTGATCATGTGATGTAAACAGTGCTGGTAATTGGCTATTTTTTCTCCTCACGCTGATAGCGTGAGGAGAAAAAGAAAAGCCGATCACCAAGGAAAGTTATCTGTGCCCACCAGTGCCACCTGCCAGTGCCACCTACCAGTGCCCACCAGTGCCACCTACCAGTGCCCACGGTGCCACCCATCAGTGCCCACAGTGCCACCTATCAGTGCCCACAGTGATACCTATCAACGTCACCAATCAGTGCCTTATCACCAGTGCTGCCTATCAGTGCCACCTACCAGTGCCCATCAGTGCCACCTACCAGTGCCACCTATTAGTGCCCATCAGTGCCATCTATCAGTGCTACCTATCAGTGCTCATCAGTGCCACCCATCAGTGCCACCTATCAGGGCCCATCAGTGCCGCCTCATCAGTGACTCCTTATCTGTGCCTATCAGTGCTGCCTTATCGGTGCCTATCAGTGCCACCTTATCTGTGCCTATCAGTGCCGCCTTATCTGTGCCTATCAGTGCAGCCCATCAGTACAGCCTGTCATTGCCCATCAGTGCAGCCTCATCAGCGCACATAAATAAAGGAGAAAAATTACCTATTTGCAAAATTTTATAACAAACTATGAAACATGTTTGTTTTTTTGTTTTTTTTTTCATTTCCAGTCTTTTTTTGTTTGTTTAGCAAAAAATAAAAACCCCCAGTGGTGATCAAATACCACCAAAAGAAAGCTCTATTTGTGTGAAAGCAATTATAAAAATTTCATTTGGGTACAGTGTTGCATGACCGCGCAATTGTCATTCAAAATGTGACAGCGCTGAAAGCTGAAAATTGGCCTGGGCAGGAGGGGGGTTTAAGTGTCCAGTAAGCAAGTGGTTAACTATTCGAATCACCACAAGCTCCACATATTATTCCTGCAGGAGACTCATCTCCTGGGCAATGAGATTCTTGCTCTTCGAAGGCCCTGGGTACAGCAGCCATTCCATGCAACCTATTCTAGTTATGCAAGGGGAGTGGCCATACTACTGAACAAGTCCCTTGCATATAAGGTTATTCATATAGTGACTGACACGGATGGTCAATAAATTATTCTTTTGCTAGAGGCGATTGTGTATGCTCTGGTTAATTTATATGTTCCCCCTGCTTTCAACCAGCGTGTCTTGTACACTGTGTATGAGAAACTAGCCACCTGTCAGAAACCATGAATCATCCAGAGACAGAAGTACAGTTAAATCACACTTGTTTAATAAAAATAAAAAAAGGTAAACAGAGTAAACATAGTCAAAACATAGCCAGAGTTTAGGAACCGAAACGGATAGTCAGACAAGCCAAAACGCCAGGGAGCCAGAGAACAGCGTAGTAGAAACGCAAGCTGGATCTGGAGCCAGAAGGAATATCAGCCAAGCAAGTCTTTAACAGGAACACAGTAGAGTGTCTCTAGAGATGTGGCAAAGGCAGATCATCTGCACTGGGCGGCTTAAGTAGGCAGGACTGAGGAGCAGGATATCATTAACAGGTGAGTCACTGTAAGAGAGATAGGAGCTGGCAATTAGTCGACAGCTGAGCCGCCAGCTCAGAGAAGGAAGCGCTGAGCCCAGCCCTGACACCACCTTACAATTCTTCAGACTCTATATAGCTGGGGACTTTAACTCCACTCTAGACCCATCTCTGGATTTGTCTAATCCCAATAGAGTTTATACACCTGATCTACTTCACTGGGCACAAGCTTTTAATTACACTGAAATTTGGAGATGGATGCACCAAAACTCTAGGGCCTACTCCCTTCACTCCACCACCCACAAATTATGTTCTAGGATTGACCTGGTCTTTGGCAACACATGTGCTCTAGCGGTGGTGCAAGAGGTCTCGTACTTATCTGCAGGCCTCTCCGATCATGCCCCTCTTGAAGTTACAATGGTGTTGTCGGAGAACAGGGGTGAGGAACATAGGCGTGCGCAGGGGGTGTGCCAGGTGTGCCTGGGCACACCCTAATCACTATGTGCATTGCCAATTCCCCCTACTTCCCGTGCTCCCCCTCCACGTGTACAAAAAAAATCAGGATGGCTGCACATCCAACGCGGATAACTTGAAATTACTTTTATTGAAACTCGATTAATTAAAGCAACACAGGAGTGTACAGGGGAGGTGTGGTTAACGCATTTCACACTTCAAAAAGTGCTTTGTTAAAACCGTTTGCCAACTGTTAACCTGCCTTCCCTGTACACCCCTGTGTTACTTTAATTCATCGTGTTTCAATAAAAATAATGAGCCATCCTGATTTTTTGTACATGAATCTATAACAGTCACGACTAGGATAGCACCCGATGGCATTGAGGATTGGAGTGACCCACCTAGAGCAACGGTATTACTGTGCTCTCCCCCCACTTGTTGGCCCTCCACCCTGCAGTGCTGTGCTGGCTCCCATCATCTCCCCCACACACGAGCGGACTTTACGGCAGACTTTGCCCGGCGGACTTTTCGAGGGACTTTACGACAGACTTTTCAAATGAACGGACTTGCCTACACACAATCAACCAAAGTCCGACGGATTCGTACGTGATGATGTACGACCAGACTAAAACAAGGAAGTTCATAGCCAGTAGCCAATAGCTGCCCTAGCGTCGGTTTTTGTCCTTCGGACTAGCATACAGACGAGCATGTTTCAAATCTAAGTCTGTCAAACTTTTGAGAAAACAAAGTCCGCTGGAGCCCACACACGATCGAATTGTCCGACGAAATCCGGTACGCCGGACCAAGTATGCCATAAAGTCCGATCGTGTGTACGCGGCATTAGGCATTCCCCTGTGTGGATAGCCAAAAAAGTGTTTTGCCTAATAAATACTGTCTTGACTTCCTTTCTCTGGGGCACAGGTCAGCCAAGATTTAAGCTGACGGTGCTACAGAAACCCTGGGGTGAAGGAGGTTTGGGCTGCCCTGACCTTCACAAATATTTCTTAGCTGTCCTGCTGTCCCATGCACACAACTGGTTGATTTCCAATGAGTCCAATGCAGCAGTGGTTCTGGAAGCAGCTTGTTTGAGCTCCTATGAAGCATTGTGGAATTTAATTTATCGTGGACCCTGTGCACCCTTTCCCGTGATGGTGGCTATGAAGGTTATCCTGAAGGCATGAGCCGCGGCCCTTCCTTTGTGCCCCATGCCCTCTGGGCATATTTCACCACATAATCCCCTCTGGTTTAATCCGATGCTGCCGGAGTTCATGTCGATACCCGATACCCGATCCAAGTGCATGGGCACTTAAAGGTATCAAATATTATGCACTGAGGGTTGGCTACAGACGTTTGATGGGTTAAAACAAAAATATGAACTACCAAACTCATATTTGTTTAGCCTCCTGCAACTTAGGCATGCTTTTAATACTGAATTAAAGAACTCTCAATTGGCTTTTTATACTTCGACTCTGGAGGATTTGCTCAGAGATAAATCTATGACCAAGCCTTTATCCAACATATACAAAGAATTGTTACCTAATGTACACATGGAACTTGAAACTCTTATGCTGCGTACACACAGTCGGATTTTCCGACAGGAAATGTTGGATGTGAGCTTGTTGGCTGAAAGTCCTGACTGTGTGTATGCTCCATCGAACATTTGTTGTCGGACTTTCCGCCAACAAATGTTGGCTAGTAGGTTCTCAAATTTTCCACCAACAAAACTTTGTTGGCGGAATTTCCGATCATGTTGTACACAAGTCCATCGCACAAAAGTTCACTCATGCTCGGAATCAGGTCTTGTAAAACCAGCGTTCGTAATGGAGATATCACATGACTATTGAACTTCCTTTTTGTCGGCTCGTCGTACGTCTTGTACGTCACCACGTTCCAACGTTCCCACGTTCGTAATTGTTGCCCAACATTTGTGTGACCGTGTGTATGCAAGACAAGTTGGAGTCAACAACCTTCAAACAAAAATCCACGGTTTTGTTGTCGGAAAGTCCAATCGTGTGTACACGGCATTAGGCTCGGTTCACATATAAGCCGCACGCGGCTCACAGCAGGGGTCTGATGCCTGCTGGTTCACCGTTTCAGATCCAATTTTAGCCCAAATTTTTGGCTGAATTTGGACCTGAAACGGACCAAAAGACACACAGCGTTTTTGTGCAGAACGGACCAGACCAGCTGCGGAGATATGTGAACCGGCTCCATAGAGAGTCAAGATCTCGAGCAGAGCAGACGTGCTAGTGAGGAGCTCCAGCCCTCCAGAGGCCTTTGAAAAGGGGTAGTGACCCCCAGCAGCGCTACCTGGATCTCAGCTCAGACCCCTGTGTCCCTTAGCGTGTCCTGGGACTGCCGAGTCCCGTGGGTGCCGGCAGCGTCTTTGCCCCGGCCATCCGAAGGACAACCCGCGGCTCTGGCCTACTCGTGGGGGACGGCGGCCATCTTGGTCAACCCGGCGGCAACACCATTCCAGTTATCCTGGACTCCCCCACACCTGTCTCTCTCCCTGCAAGCGGACCGGGGCTGTTCAGCCTCACACCTGCGGCCGGTGGACCCTGCAAAATCCGCTCCCGGGCCCTCCGGACAGGAAGCCCAAAACACAGGCGGTGCGGTGCAGCAACAACAAGACCATCCCGACCACACAAAGCCAGACCCTGGTCCGGGATTACAGAGGTGCCTACTCCTTCAATAGCACCGGTGGAGGTCAGGGCCCAGTCCCCATAGCCTCGTGCAGCGGCCATCTTGCTCCACCCGGCAGCAGGATTATTAAGGCTTTTCTAACCCCCTGAGCTTGGATTACCCTCTGCAAAGATTCTAGAACTGGGGGGGCTCATGTGAGGCAAGTAAGATGGAGATCATGTAGGGCTTCGGTCCCCGTCTCCCTACTAGCGACTCCTGCACAGCATCCGCAACATCATTAGATCCAGGAGTGACACCACAGTCTGCCAGCTAGTCCCGGGCATCCTATGGGAAAGATTGGCCTCCAGAAAGCAATCTATCACAGATTTGTCCCACCGCCACCTAGCCACGACATGGAGCATTTCCTGTATAGGCCGCAATGCCCGGCCTCAAGTACTGTGGCTGGCCCGTAGGACCCCGTCGAGTCCCGCCTAATGGCTGAAAAAGCATCTCCGATGGACCGTGGGTCCCAGCAATCCCAAGTATCTGATACTACAGATGTGGTAACAGTAGCTGTGTTGGACCTTAAACTGCAATCGCTGCTCTAAGACCTGACCCACAATATAGCTAGAGAGGTGGGTAAAATAGCACATGAACTCCGAGGGGAAATAGATCAACTTGGGGAATGTACAGACACATTGGAGAACAGGTTTGATGAATTGACCCAATATGTACACGCCCTGGAGGAAGATAACGTTGCTATGAAGCACACAGTCTCCCAACTCTAGTTACAACAGGAAGATTTGGAGAACAGAGGAAGACGCCAGAACCTAAGAATCCGAGGGGTACCCAAATCTATCAGTGACAAAGAGCTCCGCCCATATCTCCTAGGCCTATTTTTCACTCTAGCCCCCCACATTCCGGACATTGATTGATTGATCCGGACGCCTTGACCGGGCTCACAGACCTTTGGCTCCTAAACCTCCCCCTGGCTCTAACCCCAGGGACATCATTGTCCATTTTAATTATTATGAAAGTAATGAAGCCCTCACTGTCGCAACCCGCAACAAATCTCGCATTGACTTTAAACAAGCCAAGATCCAAATTTTCAGTGATCTCTCCCCTATCACTTTGGCAAAAAGACGCAGCTTCCGCCCGCTTACCACCCACCCGCCCAGAACACCAAGCCTCTCACGACACCAGCCAAGATCTGGACCCCCGTTCAACGGAGATCGCAGAAGACCTTCTCTATACTCCTCAACGAGCTAACCCCACCGGATTTCCTACCTGAAATGGCTCCCTCTTCAATGTTCTCCACCTCCTTTACCACGGCCAGACGATGTCTAATCTGGTTGTGCAAGAGACCCTATGGAGCTTGCACAAGTTCCATGGGGTTTTGGAACTGGGTCACTCTTTTTTTTTTCAAATAGTGATTCTTTCTTAAATCCTGTTATGAAGCAATTACCAACTTTGAGAATTTTATAGTGGATTTCATCCCTTTTGTTATACTGTTGGCCCTCCACTAAACGGTGTTGACTGCTTTCTTTGAAGAGACAGGAACCTACCGTCAGATCTTGCAGGCTGCCATGCCCCTCACCAAAACCCCAGGCTGTAGCCCGGGTTCCCTGAAGTTTTTTTCATAGTTACATAGTTACATAGTAGGTGAGGTTGAAAAAAGACACACGTCCATCAAGTCCAACCTATGTGTGTGATTATGTGTCAGTATTACCTTACATATCCCTGTATGTTGCGGCCATTCTGGTGACTATCTAATAGTTTCTTGAAGCTATCAATGCTCCCCGCTGAGACCACCGCCTGTGGAAGGGAATTCCACATCCTTACCGCTCTTACAGTAAAGAACCCTCTAAGTAGTTTAAGGTTAAACCTCTTTTCTTCTAATTGTAATGAGTGGCCCCGAGTCTTATTAAACTCTCTTCTGCGAAAAAGTTTTATCCCTATTGTGGGGTCACCAGTACAGTATTTGTAAATTGAAATCATATCCCCTCTCAAGCGTCTCTTCTCCAGAGAGAATAAGTTCAACGCTCGCAACCTTTCCTCATAACTAAGATCCTCCAGACCCTTTATTAGCTTTGTTGCCCTTCATTGTACTCGCTCCATTTCCAGTACATCCTTCCTGAGGACTGGTGCCCAGAACTGGACAGCATACTCCAGGTGCGGCCGGACCAGAGTCTTGTAGAGCGGGAGAATTATCGTTTTATCTCTGGAGTTGATCCCCCTTTTAATACATGCCAATATTTTGTTTGCCTTATTAGCAGCAGCTTGGCATTGCATGCCATTGCTGAGCCTATCATCTACTAGGACCCCCAGGTCCTTTTCCATCCTAGATTCCCCCAGAGGTTCTCCCCCCAGTGTATAGATTGCATTCATATTTTTGCCACCCAAATGCATTATTTTAAATTTTTCTACATTGAACCTCATTTGCCTTGTAGTCGCCCACCCCATTAATTTGTTCAGGTCTTTTTGCAAGGTTTCCACATCCTGCGGAGAAGTTATTGCCCTGCTTAGCTTAGTATCGTCTGCAAATACAGAGATTGAACTGTTTATCCCATCCTCCAGATCGTTTATAAACAAATTAAATAGGATTGGTCCCAGCACAGAACCCTGGGGAACCCCACTACCCACCCCTGACCATTCTGAGTACTCCCCATTTATCACCACCCTCTGAACACGCCCTTGTAGCCAGTTTTCAATCCAGGTACTCACCCTATGGTCCATGCCAACGGACCCTATTTTGTACAGTAAAAGTTTATGGGGAACTGTGTCAAATGCTTTTGCAAAATCCAGATACACCACATCTACGGGCCTTCCTTTATCTAGATGGCAACTCACCTCCTCATAGAAGGTTAATAGATTGGTTTGGCAAGAACGATTCTTCATGAATCCATGCTGATTACTGCTAATGATATCGTTCTTATTACTAAAATCTTGTATATAGTCCCTTATCATCCCCTCCAAGATTTTTCATACTATTGATGTTAGGCTAACTGGTCTGTAATTCCCAGGGATGTTTTTTGGGCCCTTTTTAAATATTGGTGCTACATTGGCTTTTCTCCAATCAGCTGGTACCATTCCAGTCAATAGACTGTCTGTAAAAATTAGGAACAACGGTCTGGCAATCACCTGACTGAGTTCCCTAAGTACCCTCGGAGCAAGCCATCTGGTCCTGGTGATTTATTAATGTTAAGTTTCTCAAGTCTAATTTTAATTCCGTCCTCTGTTAACCATGGAGGTGCTTCCTGTGTTGTGTCATGAGGATAAACACTGCAGTTTTGGTTACTGAAGCCCCCCGATTCACTCGTGAAGACTGAGGAGAAGAATCAATTCAATACCTTTGCCATCTCCCCATCCTTTGTAACCAGATGTCCTTCCTCGTTCTTTATGGGGCCAATATGGTCTGTCCTCCCTTTTTTACTGTTTACATACTTAAAGAATTTCTTGGGATTTTTTTTGCTCTCCTCCGCTATGTGTCTTTCCTGTTCTATCTTAGCCGTCCTAATTGCACCCTTACATTTCTTATTGCATTCTTTATAAAGTCTGAATGCTGAGGATGATCCCTCAACCTTGTATTTTTTGAAGGCCTTCTCCTTTGCTTTTATATGCATTTTTACATTGGAGTTAAGCCATCCAGGATTTTTGTTCGCTCTTTTAAATTTATTACCCAATGGGATACATTGGCTAATGCCCTTATTTAATATGCTCTTAAAGCAAACCCATCTCTCCTCCGTATTCTTTGTTCCTAATATTTTATCCCAATTTATGCCTTTTAGCAAGGTTTGTAGTTTAGGGAAGTTGGCTCTTTTGAAATTCAGTGTCTTTGTATTCCCTTTATGTTTCCTATTTGTGTGATTTATACTGAAACTAATTGACCTGTGATCGCTGTTACCTAAATTGCCCCGTATTTCCACATCTGTGATCAGGTCTGTATTGTTGGTAATCAGTAGATCCAGTAATGTTTTATTTCTAGTTGGTGCGTCTACCATCTGACCCATAAAATTGTCCTGCAAGACATTAAGGAACTGGCGAGCATAAAAATGAAGGCGCGGTTCCCTCCGCCCAGTCTATGTCTGGATAATTAAAATCCCCCATTATGATAACACTTCCCATCCTTGCTGCTAATCCAATTTGTGATAGGAGATCCGTCTCCACTTCCTCCTTCAGGTTAGGGGGCCTATAGCATACTCCCAGTATTATTTTCCCCTTAGCTTCATCCCTTTGGAGCTCTACCCATAAGGATTCCACCTCCTCTCTAGCTCCCTCAGTGATGTCATCTCTCACATTCGCTTGTACATTATTCTTGATATATAGGCATACCCCTCCCCCTTTTTTACCCTCTCTATCCTTGCGGTATAGGGTATACCTTTGAATGTTTGCCAGCCAATCATGAGAGCTGTTGAACCAGGTCTCTGAAATTCCCACAAAATCCAAATCCTCCTTGTACAACAGTATCTCTAGTTCACCCATCTTGTCTGCCATGCTCCTGGCATTGGTGAACATGCCACATAGTTTAGACCGGTCGCATATTGTCCTCATATTGGGTGTTTCAAAATTGCAACTAGGACTTGCTACTATACTCACCTTGTGTTTTTGTGCTTTGGTTAACCTACCACTAATGCCCCCAACACTACCCTCTGGAATATCATCCGCGCTGGCTATCACTGTCTCTGGACCCTCCCCCCCATCGCCTAGTTTAAAAACCCCTCTAACTTTTTGGCCATCTTCATTCCCAGCAGATCTGCACCCTCCTCATTTAGGTGCAGTCCGTCCCTTCTATAGTACCGGTTACCGACTGAGAAGTCATCTTCAGGGTTCTCAAAAATATATTCAAAATTTTTTTCACATATTTTTTTCAATTTTTTTTTCTTTTTGTTGTTTCTTAATATCTCATTTCATGGGTCTATTTTTTTACCTTATTTTGGTTACTAGTGCTTTTTTTCTGTTACCATTTCAACTTAATTGCTTACATGTTTCTATGTATGTTGCACCATGGTTATATTGCTGTTCATTTAAAGTTTATGTTACGATAGCTGTATACACATTTGAGTTAGTATGGCTCTTAAAATATACTCCTGCAATGTGAAGGGCCTGAATTCCATCAGGAAGAGATGGCAAGCTTTGAAGGAGTTCAGGTCCTCCAATGTGGAGGTGATTATGGTTCAGGAGACCCACTTCACATCGGGTGGATCCTTTAAATTTGCCTCTAAACATTTTCCCTCGGCCTATATGTCTTCTAATCCCTCTGGGAAAGCCGGTGTGGCAATTTTCATTAAACGTTCTTGCCCAATATGTGTCCTTTCTTCCTATCAGGATCCTCACGGTCATTTTGTGCTCCTGAGCTGTAGTCACCTGAACACTCAACTCATTCTGGCTAATATATATGCCCCAAACGTGGGATAGTTTAGTTTTATTAGGAAAGTCTTAGAGAAACTACAATCATTTTCTCAACCTTTTATGATCATAGGAGGAGATTTCAATGTGTGCATGTCCCTGACCAAGGATAGGCAAGCCCTATTTCAAGACGCCCCACGAATCGCTGTCCAGAAGCTTTCTACCTTTTTTCGTAAACTGACTAGATCACATAACCTCTTTGATACATGGAGAATGAAACATCTTACTCAGAAAAGTTATACATTTTACTCTCCCTCTCACAAGTTATATTCCAGATTGGACCATTACTTTACAACTGCCCCCCTCGTTCTTTATATTGTCTCTTCTGAGATCAACCCCATTACTTGGTTGGATCATGCACCCATTGAACTCGACATTGTCTTGACGGCTTCTACAGCCAAAACTTGTCATTGGCATCTTAACGAATCCCTGATCAAAGACCCAGTAAACCAAACCGAATTGCAACAAAAATTATCTGAATTTTTTCAACGAAATGATGGATCAGTTGCACAAGTTTCCACTTTGTGGGAAGCCCATAAAGGCTTTTTTCAGGGGTGAATACATATCTGCGGAGTCTCGCCTTAAGCGGGACCCCACAAAATTAAAAGCTGATCTCCTCGCTCAATTGAAAGTCACAGAGATGCACCTACTTGAATCCCCCACGGTGGAACGACTGAGAGTAGTTACCTCAATCTGGAACCGCATCAAATCATTTGACATGAATAAGATATCCAAATCTATGTTATGGGCCAGGCAAAAGTTCTACGAATTTGCTAACAAACCACATAGAATGCTTGTTAATAGATTGAAACCACGTCCTTTCATTTCGATACCTGACCATTTGATGCAACCAGATGTTACTCCTACATACTGCCCTAAGGCTATGTCCCAGGTATTTGGCGATTTTTACAGGAAACTTTATAATTGCTTAAGCTCAGATTCAATGCCCCAATTCTCACAGACAAAATTAGATGATTTTATGTCTTCCTTAGATCTACCCAAATTGTCCATTGCACAATACTCTATGATCAATGCCACTTTCACTGTAGAGGAGATAGCGGCGGTGATTAAAGCCTTACCGACTCACAAATCCCCAGGCCCGGACGGCTCCCTTAAGTTTATTACAAAATCTTCTCTCCAATTCTAAACCCTCATCTGCAGACTTTATATTCCTCTTTGTTTAAGGGTTCCATCCCACATTCACAGTTTCTACACGCTCATATAACTATAATTCCTAAACCAGGTAAAGACCCGTCACTACCAGATAACTACTGCCCTATCGCATTATTAAACTCGGATTACAAGATCTTTACTAAAATATTGGCCAATAGACTTTCTCCATTACTAACGACGTTGATTCACAAAGACCAAGTAGGTTTCGTCCCAACGAGACACGCGGGTGACAATACGAGACGGACTATAGACCTGATAGACCCTTTGACTAAAACCAAACAACCTGCCATCATCCTAAGTTTGGACGCACAAAAAGCTTTTGACCATCTAAGCTGGCCATTCATGTTCGCGGTTCTATCCAGATACGGATTCTGAGGACCTTTTATACAAGCCTTACAGGCTCTATATTCTAAACCTTCCTCTCAATTTCAGGTGTCCTCATACTTGTCGCAGATGTTCCCCCTCAGCAATGGCACCAGGCAGGGGTGTGCTTTGTCACCCCTGTTGTTCATTCTGAGCTTAGAACCTCTGGCATTGGCCAACAGATCCCATCCAGACATCCGGGGGGTCTCGCTGCGACAACAAGACTATAAGCTATCACTTTGATGACATTTTGTTGACGCTCACCCACCCCCTCATCTCTTTATCTACTTTACATGACACTCTCTCCACCTTTGGATCTCTATCGGGGTTTAAAATTAATCAGTCAAAAACGAAGGCCCTACCAATTAACATCCCACCAGCTCTGTTTAGCTCTCTACAACACATCTTCAAATATCGCTGGTGCCCTTCTTCATTGAAGTACTTGGGCGTTCATCTCACACCCTCGTATTCTTCCCTCTATCAGGCCAACTTTCCTCCTATGTTTACAGAAATAACCCGTCTCTTAAAGCTCTGGACTTCCCTTCCTATCTCTCTCCTCGATAGAATCAACACCCTTAAAATGTCAATACTCCCTAAATTACTGTACCTATTTGAAACACTTCCAATTCCAGTCCCACTGTCGCCAGAGAAAATGCCTCAAGTTCATATGGAATAATGCATCCCATAGCATTGCACGATCAGTAGTTCACGCTTTAAAGAACAGAGGAGGACTGGCGGCGCCAGATATCATCAAATATTATTATGCTTCTCACCTTCGGGTATTATCTTCCTGGATCTCTAGAAAATCTATAAGTAGCGAAATATGAACTCCCTGCCTCCCTTCTGTACTCATACATACAATTTAAACATTTCTTCCACTCGAACTCTCCCTCACTCTCATTGGAGAAACCTACTGATTTTGAGGCCCTGTGTGCCAATGGCCCCTATGAACCCAAACAGATTTCTTCTGTATACAAAATTCTGCATGAAACCCCACCTTTAATGGAACTCACACATAACTACATGGAAAAATGGTCTTACATACTGCAACGACCAATCTCTATATTAGATTGGGGGAAAATTTGGGAATCCACGTCGAAAATTTCACGTTGTGTAGTACAGAAGGAAACCACCATTAAGATCTTGATGTTTTGGTACAGGACCCCGGATTTGCTGCATGTCCGCAACCCAGCCACCTCCAATGTTTGCTGGAGATGCAGAGGTTCTCATTTTCATATATTTTGGGATTGCCCTCTCATTGGCCCTTTTTGGACTAAGATTCAAGACCTTCTACAAACGTTATTAATTACACCCATACCTTTGAAACCCATACATTTCCTTCTAGAGCTCCCTTTCCCAGGAATATCTAAAGCATCACGGAAACTTATATCCTTTATCCTTCTGGCCACAAAAAGAGCTATCCCTAGACATTGGCTCTCCACTTCTCCCCCCACATTCCAACAATTTCTTTCCATAATGGCGTATATACGTAGGATGGAACACTTGACTGCTAAAATTGAGGACACACTACCCTCCTTTTATAAAATATGGAAGACATGGGACGACTCTGCGTACCCCCTTGAATCTGATAACCTTCAAACCTCCTGAATGCCCTGGTGCCATCTCCTGATTATGTTGTACCTTGCTTCCTTTTCTCTTTTGTATAGTTTGACTCGGTTAAATTGATGATAGGCAACTCCTATCCTCATATTGATTAGTGGTTCCAAATTAATAATAACTACTGCAGTAGGGAACAGACACAAAAGATACGCTCAGCATCTTTCCAAATAACTGTTCTGCTTTATTATGACGCAATTGAAGGTTTTTATGCACATGATTACGTAGGTATCACATTAATATTACAATTGTAGGTTTATCGTAACAAGGGGCGTTACATAGGCAGGCTTATTCTAATCAGGACTCAAAAGAATGTAAACATTTACTGAAAACATTATTAGTGCCGTGTGCACAGTGAGGGCAGAGTGCAATACATACAAAATACAATACAATTATATACAGAACTTACAAATTTCCATTACAGTCTCCCCTCTTTTGATCAATATTTTGATCACTAACCATACCTGCTATCACCTTTAACCTGGAACCTCCACATGCTTAGGTGGAGGTAGTCCTGGCCAAAGAGGCAAAAAAAAAACTCCATTGTGGAGAAAATAATAGCTGAGCAACTTTTTCATTACCAAATGACTTTTCATTGTGAAAAACAAATGATTGATAAGACATATTTACAGAGTACTGGCTGTACACTCCTGTGGCCAGAATGGCCTTCTAGCTTAATTGTTGGCATGCTGACTTATCAGCATATGTAAACACAGACAATTCTACATAAAATGGAAGACGTACAAATGACAAGATATGACTTCAACATGGCTAAACTACTTTTCAAATATATATATATCCCTTACAATTAAAGTAATTTAATCAAAAAGTACCCTAGACTGTGATCACAAGAGGGAAACAAATCAAACACAGAGATTTCTTTAATTTAGTCATTTTTGCAGTGTCTGGTGTGGATCCAGGTGACTTTTCCTTCAAGTTTTGCAAAAACTGTACATGAAATAGATGCTGTATTGAGTCTCCAAACATTTCCTTATATATAAATGTCTCTTAACAATCCAAAAGTCACCTGGCTTTAGTTTTAGATCCTTCCAAACTTTTAGGATCTGGAATTAGGGAGAAAACACATAAATGAGTTTGTAAAAAACCTTAAAAGATCATCAGCATTCTCCGTGAGATCCGAATGGAGGACTTCAGCTGCTGAGACAAAATATAAGCAAGTGAGTAACACACTCCCAAACAAAATCTCATTGGGAGAGAGTCCAATATCCCCCTTAGGGGCTTCATAAAATATAAGAAAACATTCAGGCAAAAGTTTTCTAGTTTCTTACTCTACTTTGTCCGCTACATTGTAGACAGTAAGGGGTGTAAAAATAAAACCTCAAAACTTCTAGTAAGGACTCTCCTATAAAAAATGATTTCTTTTGTTACTCTCTGTACTTTCTGCACTCTATATTTACAAACTACTTCTGATAACACTTTTTACTGTGGCCTTTGCAGTAGCATTTGCCACTGGACATCCAAAAAACATGTCCTTACAGACAAAATGCATACTCGTAAGATCCTGACTTGAGCATCTGGATATATCCTTTTTGTAATCTCTGGGAGGGATGTTCAGCTTTTGGTAACACCTTTGGTAACAGGTAAAACAAGAAGTGGTGTGTTATAAAAACAACTGTGGTGAACCCTGGCTCTATCCCATGCTCATTTACTAAGGCAGCCATAACTGCTTGTGACTGATGACACAGTCCATGTGTCAAGCTAGAGGGAAAAGAGTGGCTGGCAGACATAAATGATCACCTTTTCCAAAGTCCTGTTTCATAAGAAGTTGCCCCCTGTGGACCACTTGTTCTTCTCGTTCTGGGGTCCTTAAAGTTGAATTATTAATCCCAGCTATACTGGGCCAGAACTAGGGTGGAATCTGTGAGTTGCACAGACCCATCAAGTGTCCGGGGCTGTAAATGCAGCATCCTTAGAGTCACCTGCAGGGCTGGACTGGGACAAAAATTTGGCCCTGGACTTCACCCAGACTGGCCCACTTTGACAGGTCTCTCCCATGCCGGCTTGCCACCCAAGCCCCCCCCCCCCTCCCCCACTAGCGTTTTACATTATTTTTCTTATAGGCAGTATCAGTGGGGAAGCTAGACATTATTTCACCTGGGGCAAAGAATCAGTTTGGCGCCCCCCCCAATGGAACAAGATTAGGCAGGAAAGTGAGGCCGCCCTCCTTCCAGATCGTATGATGAGCTTCTAAGTGTTGACTCCTGAGCATCATGTCTGTATTCAGGCGCGCTGCATAACTAGCCAGGGAGGGAGGCAGCGGTCCACTGTCACTGAAATCGGCCCACTGAGCCATCGGCCCACCGGGAAACTCCCTGTAGTCCCAATGGCCAGTACATGCCTGGTCACCTGGTCTGCTTCCATGTGTGAAAGTTAATATGGCTACCTCAGCAAGAAGCTGGAAGGCTGAAAACAGCCAATCAAATTAACTTGGCATGCTTTATTGGTTTACCTGCCGAAGTAAAAACAAATTTCTGGCCCTTCAAATGGAACCAAAAGCTCTCTATATCTCGACTATCTATATAAATATACACTCTTTTTATAGCTCACAGGCTTTGCTAAAACATGGAGCTCTGCTTCTTGAGCTGTGGAAAAAGGATCCAATGACTTTGAATACAGAGTATCCTTCTGGGTGATAAACTGCATACTCAAATCTACAAAAAATGTAATATCTGGGTCTTCAGGGAGTGTGTCCTGCACTGGGCTCACAGCAGCTGATTCCTGTGTCATCAATTTAACACATGTGTGTTTTCCTTTCTTTTGAATAAATGTACGCATTTTTCATTGTTAGATTTGTACATAAACAAACTCATATTTTAAACCTTTCATTAGACAAACATTTAGTTAGCTGTAAATTTGCTGCACAGAATGTCGGACCATTGACCAAAACAATATCTAACTTTGTCTAATAGCACCTTTGCATAAAAGCTACAGCTCTGATATATCGGGGTGAACCCTTCGTTACTGGGTCCAGCTTGCATAAATATATTACAATGTCTTGTTTTCTATCACACTGTTTGTGTAAGAACTCCAGTTTCATGTTTCAAAAGACAACTTCTTCCTGGCAATATTATAATAAATGATAACAATACCCTGCGGTCATGGAGAGATGCCCATAAATCCAAACTATTCTTCTGCTTATACCACTTTACTTACAAGAAAAATGGGCACATCATTTCACAATCCACACATTCTGCTTTGGATTTCAAAAATAAAAATAAATAAAAACAAAAGGACCAAGAATCTGTATGATGGACCAGAAAGCATCAAAAACTATAAAACAACTGGCTGCAGGCGGCATCTATCCTAACAGGGTGTGTGGACTTGATGTGATGGGACTGTTATATTTAAATTTTATTTATTATTACTCTTACATCATGGACCGCACATCAAGTTATTATCAAAAACCTTACAATATCATTTTTGTAGAAGAACTTCTTATGTATCCCATCCATCTTGGCTTTGTTAAATATTATGGCAGCTTTATTCAAAATGACAACCTCATCTTAATCTTTTTTTTCTCTCAATAAGGGCTTATTGTATAAATGTAAAATTACAAAATTGTTATCTTAATCTAAACTAATCTCATTAATTACAAATTTCCCCATTAACCTGGACTTCATTTCCAGCCAAAGGTTGTCTAAACCAGTTTCAATATATCTATATTATTGTTAAAATTGTTAAACTCATATTAGAAATACTCATTACTACTTAATTTTACTTAATTTCCCTTTTTAAAATGCACTGTTTCCACTATCAAAGGATATTCAATTTGTGTAATACACTGTTAAATGTAACCTTCATTTTACCATGTTTGGAAAACAGATTCAAAATAATTGTGATCACATTGTTTACCATTAGATTCGTTAACCCGGCACATTTTGTTATAAATGTTTTGTCTAAAAAACAGAAATTGGCAATGGTGTCCTTCCAGCTTATCACTGACCTCTCATCCCAGCCACATTTCTTTCAGGAGAGCACAAAGGAGGGGGTCACATCTGTGTACATGACACACACAAGGGATAGAACTAAAGGTCCCAGCATTCGCACACACACCAATATCTCTCTAAAATCGCTTACATGTTTCCCATTTGTACACAACATGTGCATATCATTCTCTCACTTTCTTTTAACTCTTTAATATTTCCCTGCCTAAATTCTGCTTTCCTTATTTTGTTTAAATAACTTTTATATCTAGCTTCTATGATTCTATGATCAGATCTTCCCTCTCTGACAACATATAAAGTATTCTGTTTTACCTCTCATTTCTCTGTTTCTGACTTTTACTAGTTGTAGTGCCTGATCCCAAATTCATCCCACAACTTAACATGAAAATGTCCCTTTCTGTCTAGTTCTAATGTCACCCTTGATCCATCCTGCTCACATAGATAACTGTTTCTTTAGCTATTTACTCTGCACGATTCTTAGTCCCTGTGGACTTTGGTAACCCAGTTACCCATTGTGGATCCCTGTCCACTCTAACCATTAATCTAGGGGCTCAGTATAGGAGGAACCGCACCTTTGGTTCATATGTAGCGCTCCTCTTGCGCTGGGCATGCCCATAATGACTGGCCAGTCTTCTCTCTTCTCTACTTGTGCCTATACCCTCTTGCCTCTAAACTACTTTATCTAGCAGATGTACTACATATACCTGTGAACAGTACTATTCTTCCCTTTCTTATTTATAACACTCCGATGGACAATAGACAGGGACAACATAACATATAACCACCAATCAATACAGTTCGATTAAGGGGAGTAAAATAGGTACCCTTTGTCCCGAAAATGCTCACCGATGCGTTCTTTCTTTTTAAGGATGTTCAAAACAGTTGATTTGGCCACACCTAATATTTTTGCTATCTCTTTGATGTGTTTTTTTTTTGGTTTTTTTCAGCCTAATGATGGCTTGCTTCACTGATAGTGCCAGCTCTTTGGATCTCATATTGAGAGTTGACAGCAACAGATTCCAAATGCAAATAGCACACTTGAAATGAACTCTAGACCTTTTATCTGCTCCTTGTAAATGGGATAATGAGGGAATAACACACACCTGGCCATGGAACAGCTGAGCAGCCAATTGTCCCAATACTTTTGGTCCCTTAAAAAGTGGGAGGCACATATTCAAACTGTGTTGATGTCCCAATATTTATGGATCTGATTGTACATTTTTTAAGTGTAGCTCCAGCCAAAAAATAGATTTTTAAGCTTTTTGGATAACATAGGGAAGGGTTATCATCACAGCTGTAACATTTGTTTTTATGTCTGTGCCCCTGTTCAGAAGATTTCACCTCACTTTCTGTCCCAGTGACTATTGGGTTTTGAAAATTTGGGTTTTTTAGGGAAACAAGGATTGATGATAATTAAGCATCAGTGGAGACCTTTTTCCCATATTAACTCTTACAGGAGAGAATTTCCCTTCCTAGGGGTAGATTTCCTCTCACTTCCTGTTGTCTCCCTCCATTTGTAAGTAGGAGTCATTTGTAAGTCGTATGTTTGAAAGTAGGGGACTGCCTGTATATACTGTATGGCCTGCCTTATATACTCTACAGAAATTTGGGCCTTAGGTGTTGGTGGTACCAAAACACTGTAAGCCCTCACAGTTACTCTTGGTTTCCGCTGGAACAGGCCCTGCTGTGAAATATTAGATCAAGAATTGTAATCACATGCCCCTGTTGAACAGGGACAGAAAAATTGGGTCTTTGGTGGTGTGGTGGTGTTGCCACAACACTGTAAGCCCTCACAGTTACTCTAGTTGAGTGCAGGAATGAGGCCTGCTGCAAAATATTACAGCAAAAATTGTAATTACACGCCCCTGTTAAACAGGGGCAGAAAAATTGGGCTTTAGGCACTGGTGCTGGTGCCACAACACTGCAACCCCTCACGGATACTCTAGTTGAGTGCAGGAACAAGCCCTGCTGCAAAATATTACAGTAAAAATTGTAATTACACGCCCCTGTTAAACAGGAGCAGAAAAATTGGGCTTTAGGCACTGGTGCTGGTGCCCAAAATGTTCTTAGAAGCTATCAACATGAACATTGAGGAGGAATAGGATAGTCATTCAGCATAACAGGATAGTCACTCAGCATCAGCATAGGCAGTCTTCAAGGCATCTCACATTCAAAAAAATTTAATCGTTTACATCAGCATCAGGTGCTTGGTAGCTGGTGATCCAAGACTGATTCATTTTTATGAAGGTGAGCCGATCAACCGAGTCTGTGGACAGGCGCATTCTGTGATCAGTTACAAAGCCTCCAGCAGCACTGAATGTGCGTTCAGATAGAACGCTGGATGCAGGACAGGCCAGTAGCTCAATTGCATACTGTGCAAGCTCTGGCCAGTGATCCATCCTCAAGACCCAGTAACCTAGTGGATTTTCGGTTGGAAAGGTCTCCAAGTCTGATCTTGCCCCAAGGTATTCCTGCACCATGTAAATCGGACTCTGGCGATGGTTGCTGGAACCAATCAGACCTTGGGACTGCAGACTAAAAAATTATCTGAACGCATCGGTCAGACGGCCACCTTCTCCACCGCTCCTTCTGTGACTGACCGAAGCCTCAGCAACACTTTGTCCAGGAAGACCAGGAAATTGTAACCTCCCAGGCTCTGGAAACACATTGCACAAACCTTTCTGCAAGGCCTCCCGAAGATGTTTCATCCTCTGCTCCCTCTGCGAAGGCTGGATAAGTTCCACAACCTTACCCTTGTAACATGAATCAAGAAGGGTTGCCAGCCAGTATTGATCCCTCTCCTTGATACCACGAATCTGAGGATCCTTTTTACAGGCTTTTCCGGATCAGGGAGGCCATGCAGCATAGGTTTGCTGAGGCATTCGGTCCGGAGTCCTCTGGGTCACTAAGGATGACATGATCCGCACCCACCTCCTCCCAGTCACGTAGTCAAGTCCATGGGTTTCTGGGGACTGAGAACGATCCCTTGAAGACTGCTGCTGATGCTGAGTGCTAGGCTCCACCTCCATGCTGACACAATCCTCCTCCTCCTCTTCCTGTGTAATAGGCGGGCCTGCAGGAATACTGTCTGGATAAAGGGGGCCTTGAGAGGTAAGGAAGTCCTCCTCTTCCTCCCTCTGTTCTGCCTCAAGTGCCCTGTCCATTATTCCACGCAGCGTGTGCTCAAAAGGAGGACAAGAGGGACAGTATCACCGATGCATGCACTGTCACTGCTCACCATCTTCGTGGCCTCCTCAAATGGTGACAGGACAGTGCATGCATCCTTGATCATTAGCCACTGGCATGGCGAAAAATAGCCAAGCTTCCCTGACCCTGTCCTGGTGCCATGCTCGCACAGGTACTCATTGATGGCCCTCTGCTGCATGTGCAGCCGCTGCAGCATTGCCAACGTTGAGTTCCACCCGGTGGGCATGTCACAGATGAGGCGGTTCTTGCGCAGGTTGCATACCTTTTGAAGGTCAGCCAGCCGAGCACTGGCATTATATGACCGGAGGAAATGCCCACAGACTTTCCTGGCCTGCCTCAGGAGATCCTGTAAGCCCGGGTACCTGCACAAGAACCGCTGCACCACCAAGTTAAGGACGTGAGCCAAAGAGGGAACATGGGTCAAGTGTCCCTGTCAGAGGGCAGAGAGGAGGTTGGTGCCATTGTCGCAAACCACCATTCCTGGCTGAAGCTGGCGTGGCCTCAACCACCTCTGAACCTCCCCCTGCAGAGCTGCCAGAATCTCTGCCCCAGTGTGACTCCTCTCCCCTAAGCAGACCAACTCAAGCAACGCATGGCATATTTTTGCCTGAGTGCTTGCGTAGCCCCTAGAACGCATATGGAGCACCGCTGGTTCCAAGGACAAATCTGCACAGGAAGAAGCCATAGAGGAAGAGGAAGAGGAGGGGGTGGAGGAGAGAGGTGTGACAGAATCACCACTACCAGCATTTTGGAGGCGTGGTGGTGGAACAAGCTCCAACATTACTGCACCATGTCCTGCATCCTTCCCTGCTGCCAGCAGGGTTACCCAGTGCGCCGTGAAAGCAAGGTAACGTCCCTGTCCATGCCTGCTGGACCATGAGTCAGCGGTAATATGCACCTTACCGCTGACCGCCCTGTCCAACGAGGCCAAGACATTGCCTTCCACATGCCGGTAGAAAGCCGGAATGGCCTTCCTTGAAAAAAAATGGAGTTTGGGAACCTGCCACTGAGGTATCGCACATTCCACAAATTCTCGAAAGGGGACAGAGTCTACCAGCTGAAAAGGCAGCAATTGGAGTGCTAACAATTTAACCAAACTAGCATTCAGCCGCTGAGCATGTGGATGGCTGGGACCAAATTTCTTTCGACGGTTTAGCAACTGGGGTAGGAAAATTTGCCTGCTACAATCGGATTTAGGTGTACCATTAGCAGATTGCCCGCAAGTGCTTGGGACACCTAATTCTACACCTGCATTCCTCTCAGTACAGGTCTCTGAGAGGACTGAAGGTATAGTGGGGTTGGAGATCCCAGCTGATGAGGAGCAAGGAGAGGTCCGCCTTGTTGTTTGGTGTGGGTCTTTTAAGTACTGTTGCCAACGGACTGCATGGGAGCTCGACCTATGTCTGGTCAAGCATGTGGTGCCCAAGTGGCTGCTGTTTTGGCCACGCTTGATACGCTTCAGACATATGTTGCAAAAAGCAACGGTGCGATCTGCTGCACACGTCTCAAAAAAGGCCCATACCAAAGAACTTTTGAAAAAACGTGCCGAGTCAGCAGCGCCCTGCACATGCGGAGGTCTGCAGTGTGATGCAGTCGGTTGGCTGTCCTTAAGCTTGCCCCTGGAGGGCATCATGCCTTGTTGGAGATGTGCCTCCTCTTCCTCCTCTCTTCTATTAGGCACCCACGTAGAATCAGTGACCTCATCATCCCATCCTCGCCACTGGAGCAAACCTGGCAGTATGCTGCAGCTGGGGGAACTGGACTGCCAGTTTCTTGCCCTTCTTTGGCATCCCCTCTTTCTGGGCTCACATTACTGCCTTCATGCTCAACCTGGGTACCATCATTGGAGCCTTCAAAACAATGCGCATGCTCCTGCAGCATGTACCCGACACTGTGGTCGAACAGATAGGGGGACTCCTCAGGACATGATGGTGGGGCTAGGGAAGGAGTGACTGATGCCATTGAGCTGATAGAATAGGCCGCTTTGGCAGCTGCATTGGCAGCCAAACTTGTCTTAGCCTAGGTGACAGAGGATGAGGAGGATGAGGACGGCTTTGTGATCCACTCTACCAACTCTTCTGCATGTTGTTGCTCAACACAGCCAGCTGTCGAAAAAAAGAACAAGCGTGCCCCACGGCCACGTGCTGAGGATGCATCATGTGCACGACCAGCACTTTTGGCTGTAGACACAGAGCCTGTTTGCCCTCTTTTAGTGGCCTGTGAGCATCTGCCTTTCCTAGATCTTTATCCACTGCAGATCACTGAATCACCTGCCTGCCCTGCCTGCCTGAAAGTGTCTTTGAATATGTACACCAGGAATGGCCTGTAGTCAGGTATAGGCTTGGCTAGACTAGAATGCAGTGGATATATATGTAGGAGACTGTATATATATCTTTATGCACTGCAGATCACTGAATCGCCTGCCTGCCTGAAAATGTCTTTGAATATGTACACCAGAAATGGCCTATAGTCAGGTATAAGGCTTGGCTAGACTAGAATGCAGTGGATATATATGCAGGAGACTGTATATATATTTTATGCACTGCGGATCACTGAATCACCTGCCTGCCTGCCTGAAAGTGTATTTGAAAATGTACATTAGCAATGGCCTGCAGTCAGATATAGGCTTGGCTAGACTGGAATGCAGTAGATATATATATGTTGGAGACTGTATATATATTTTATGGACTGCAGATCACTGAATCGCCTGCCTACCCGCCTGCCTGAAAGTGTTTTTGAAAACGTACACCAGGAACTACCTGCAGTCAGATATAGGCTTGGCTAGACTAGAATGCAGTGGATATATATATGTTGGACACTGTATATTTAATGCACTGCAGATCACCGAATAACCTGCCTGGCCTGCCTGCCTGAAAGTGTATTTGAATACGTACACCAGGAACAGTCTGCAGTGAGATCTGGCTAAACTGGATACAGTGTGTGTGTGTGTGTGTGTGTGTGTGTGTGTGTGTATGTATGTACATGTATATATATATATTATATATATAAATATATAAAGCCGGGATGTATATATATACTAAATACACTGCAGCCAAGTGAATAAACTGCCTGCCTGAAGTATATTAGAAACAGTACACCAAGAACAGTCTGCAGTGAGAGCTAGCTAAACTGGATACAGTGGATATATATATATATATATATATATATATATATATATACCAGTCTGACTGTATATATATATTAAATACACTGCAGCTAACTGAATCAACTGCCTGCCTGCAGTATATTAGAAACAGTACAACAGGAATGGTCTGCAGTGAGATCTAGCTAAACTGAATACAGTATATATATATATATATACTGTATATATATATATATATATATATATATATATATATATATATATATACACACACAAAGCCGGGATGTATATATATATATATATATATATATATATATATATATATATATATCTATACTAAATACACTACAGCTAACTGAATCAACTGCCTGCCTGAAGTATATTAAAAACAGTACAGCAAGAACGGTCTGCAGTGAGATCTAGCTAACTGAATAACCTGCCTGCTCAAAGTAAATGAAATGACACTCTCTCTCTCCGCCAGCAACACACTACACAAGGCCGACGTGCAGGTGGCCTTATATAGTGTGGGGCGTGGACTCTCTTTGCTGACGGCGCTGTGATTGGTCATAGTGCATGCTTGGCCAATCATCAGACAGCAATGCACTGCGATGATGCAGTACATTATGGAGCGTGACGCGCCGCTCGAATTTGGCGCGAACGCCCCATAATGTTTGATCGTCGAACGATCAAACAGCCAATGTTCAAGTCGAACTAACTCGAAGCTCATCGCTATGTACAAACATTATAGTCTATGCATACAGACCTCAGTTTGTAAAGTAAGCGTTTGTGGGGGACTGTTTTGAATGTTTTTGCAAAATCCATTTACATCACATCCACAGGCCTTTCCTTGGCAGCTCACTTCCTCATAGAATAGTAACAGGTTGGTTTGGCAAGAATGACCTTTCAAAAAAAACATGCTGATTACTAATGATACCGTATTTATCAGCAAAATCTTGGATGTAATCCACAAGGGTACACTCTGTGATGGGTTACTAATGATACAGTCTCGACTACTATACCCTTCCTTTTCCTGTGTAAAAACTGAGGAGAAGAATGCATTCAGTACAGTTGCCTTCTCCCTGCCATTTGTAACCAACTTCCCTAATCATCCTTTATGGGGCTAATGTGCTCTGACCTCGCTTTTTTACTATTAAAATATTTAAAGAATTTTTGGGGATTTTTTTTTTTCTCCTCCCCTATGTGCCGTGTCTAATTTAGCTGCCTGATTGCATTCTTTAACTTCTTATTGCATTCCTTTAAGTGCCAACAACCCCTCTGCTTTATATTTTTCAAAGGCCTTTTTTTTCTCTTTATTATGACATTTTATGTTAAAGTTTAGCCACCCAGGTTTAACCTTAGGTCTTTTATTTTTATTGCCCATTGAAATGCACTGGAATATTGAAATATTTAATATTTCAAAATATTTCTAAGTATTTCTAAAACACTCCCATTTTTTCTCAGTTATTATTATTTCTAGGATTTGGTCCCATTTAATATCTTATAGTATTGAGCGCAATTTAGAAAAGCTGTCTCTCTTGAAATTTTGTGTTCTTGTCCTACCCTCGTGCCTCCTTTTTCTATGATTTATGCTGAATTTAATTATGCTGTGATCATTGGTTCCCAAGTTGTCCCTTATTTCCACATCGGCAATCAGATCTGTATCATTTGTGATTATTAGATCTAGCAATGCATTATTTCTAGTTGGTGCATCCACCAATTAGCACATGAAGCTGTCCTGTAAGACGTTTAAGAAATGACGGGCCTTAAATGAGTGAGCAGCTCCTTCTGCCCAGTCAATATCTGGATTATGATGATGTTGCCCTGCCTCGTTGCCATTTCTACCTGTGCCAGGAGATCTACAGTAACTCCTGCTAATCCTTCAGGTTAGGGGGCCTGTAGCATACCCCCTCTATTATTTTCCCACTTGTTTCTTCTTTTTGAAGTTCTACCCATAGGGATTCCACCTCCCACCTTGCCCCATTTGTAATAACGTCCCTTACGTTCACCAGTAAATCATTCTTAATATGCAGGCACACCCCTCCCTATCCCTCTGATGCAAGGAATACCCCTGGATAGTTGCCAGCCAGTCGTGTGAACTGTCAAACAAAGTTTCTGATATTCCCACAAAGTAAAAATCCTCCTCATGTATCAGCAGCTTCAGTTCCTCCATTTTGTTGTCCAGTTTTGTATTGGCGCCAGTGGCGTAACTAGAACCTTCAGGGCCCTGGTGCAAGAAACCATGGAGGGCCCCCCTGACCTCCAGCCAGGGCCCTTCCCACTAATTGCGGGGACAGCAGGACCTGGATAGGAGGGGGAACAAATCCCCCCCATTTTCCTCCTGCAACCACTTAATGCCTATCAGAGGGAGAGGAGGAGAAGCAGACTTTTAGTGGGTGCAGGAGAAAAATTGAGGGGATTTTTTCCTCTAAATGCCCCCCCGCACATCCAGGTGTTCAGGGGCAACATGTGCGCTATCGCAATTGTTACCCCTGTAGTTACGCCCCTGGGATGAGTGGCAACAGTGGTGGTTGGGGAGGGATAGGATCAGTGGCGGGGGATGGGATGAGTGGCAGTGGTGAGGGAGAGATGGGATGAGTGGCAATGATGGGGGGATTGGATCAGTGGCAGCGGTGGTGGTGGGGGGATGGGATGAGTGGCAGCGATGAGGGGGGATGGGATCAGTGGCAAGGATTGTGGTTGGGGGGGTGAGATCAGTGGTGGGAGGGTTGAATGGGATGAGTGGCAGAGGTGGTGGGGGGTGGGATCAGTGGAAAGGGTGATGGTTGGAGGGGGGTAGGATGAGTGGCAGTAGTGGTGGTGTGGGGGGTATCAGTGGCAGTAGTGGTGGTGTGGGGTGTATCAGTGGCAGTAGTGTTGGTGTTGGGGGTATCAGTGGCAGTAGTGTTGGTGTGGGGGGTATCAGTGGCAGTAGTGGTGGTGTGGGGGGGTATCAGTGGCAGTAGTGGTGGTGTGGGGGGTATCAGTGGCAGTAGTGTTGGTGTGGGGGGGGTCAGTTGCAGTAGTGTTGGTGTGGGGGGTATCAGTGGCAGTAGTGGTGGTGGGGGGGATCAGTGGCAGTAGTGTTGGTGTGGGGGGTATCAGTGGCAGTAGTAGTGGTGTGGGGGGTATCAGTGGCAGTAGTGGTGGTGTGGGGGGGGATCAGTGGCAGTAGTGTTGGTGTGGGGGGTATCAGTGGCAGTAGTGTTGGTGTGGGGGGTATCAGTGGCAGTAGTGGTGGTGTGGGGGGTATCAGTGGCAGTAGTGGTGGTGTGGGGGGGGATCAGTGGCAGTGTTGATATTGAAGGATGGGTGCCACTCACTTGCCGATCACTTGGTCCCCCTCCTTGCTCTGTCTTGCTCGGGTGATCAGAGAGGATGGGCGGGGCCTGTGAGTGAAGGCGGAGCGGGCGGGGACTGTGCCCGTGAGTGCAGGTGTGACAGAAGATGGGCGGGGACTTAAGTGAAGGCAGAGCCGGAGAAGATGGGCGGAGCGGGTGGGGATAGAGACCGATGGGCGGGGACTGTGCAGGCGGAGAAGATGAGCGGAGCGGGCGGGGATAAAGACGATGGACGGGGACTGTGCGGGCGGAGAGGATGGGCGAAGCGGGCGGGGACTGTCCCCGTGAGTGAGGGAGCAGAGGATGGATGGGGAGGATGGGCGGAGCAGCAGGAGAGGATGGGCGGGACGATCGGGACTCCAGGTGAATGACTATCTCCTGGGCGGCGGCGGCCCCCCACAGTGGCAGAACTCAGGGGCCCAGTCGCAAATGTGACTGGTGCGACCCTGATAATTCCGCCGCTGATTGGCGCATATTATTGCCTCATTAGTTGTTCTGTGACTGTAATTTTGTTTTGCCAACCCACTTACCCAAGGTTTAGGTATTATGGTTATAGCACCCTCTGACCTCCGCTCACTGCTGGATTTTGCTTCCTCTAATCCCTCCCCCCACCACCTAGCCCCTCCAACTTTTTGGCTATCCTTTCCCCCAACAGAACTGCACCCTCCCCATTAAGGTGCAGTCCATCCCTGCTATAGAGCCAGTAACCGACTAGAAAGTCAGCCCCGTTCTCCAGGAACCCAAAGCCCTCCTTCCTTCCCTTCTTCTTATTCCTGGATAGTGGTAAAAACCTGACAGATGTGCTAATGTTTTCCCATTCTGTCCAAAACTAAGAAAAAATGATTGGATACGACCTACCAAAAAAAAAAAAAAAAAAAAGCTCATGACTACAGAACTCAATAGCTGAAGCTCTGATTATACGATCAGCTGAACAAGTAAGAACAGTGACTTATCCCTCCTCCCTGCTCTGTATGGTTTGGTATGGAGTTTCATTTAGAAAAGGGATATTCCCATAGAGTTGGAAACCATAACATTCCTTGATGCCTATATCATGGGTGTATTCTGTATGAATTATTTAATGGCTAACCAAAAATTTTATATAAATAGTAATACAATTGTATAAAAACATTAGTTTAAAGTGATTGTAAACAAACACATTCTAAAATAACCCATACAGTTTAAAATAGAAATAAAAGGCAAAACATTTGTGTATATGTATAAAAAAGGGGAAAAAGGTATTCATAATGTTTTTCATATGTGGTCACATTCCCTCTGTTGTTAGCTGCATAAGAGCTGTGGGGGTGGGGGGTGGGGGGGGGTGGCAGGACAAGTCTGGTCAGGGATTTCACACAAAGACAAAGAGAACGGGATACTTTTTCATACAAGTACATGTTACAGCAGACACCTATCCTATGGGATAAACAGTTCAATCTCTGTATTTGCAGACGATACTAAGCTAAGCAGGGCAATAACTTCTCCGCAGGATGTGGAAATCTTGCAAAAAGACCTGAACAAATTAATGGGGTGGGCGACTACATGGCAAATGAGGTTCAATGTAGAAAAATGTAAAATAATGCATTTGGGTGAAAAAAATATGAATGCAATCTATACACTGGGGGGAGAACCTCTGGGGGAATCTAGGATGGTAAAGGACCTGGGGGTCCTAGTAGATGATAGGCTCAGCAATGGCATGCAATGCCAAGCTTCTGCTAATAAAGCAAACAGAATATTGGCATGCATTAAAAGGGGATCAAATGCAGAGATAAAAACGATAATTCTCCCGCTCTACAAGACTCTGGTCCGGCCGCACCTGGAGTATGCTGTCCAGTTCTGGGCACCAGTCATCAGGAGGGACGTACTGGAAATGGAGCGAGTACAAAGAAGGGCAACAAAGCTAATAAAGGGTCTGGAGGATCTTAGTTATGAGGAAAGGTTGCGAGCACTGAACTTATTCTCTCTGGAGAAGAGACGCTTGAGAGGGGATATGATTTCAATTTACAAATACTGTACTGGTGACCCCACAATAGGGATAAAACTTTTTCGCAGAAGAGAGTTTAATAAGACTCGTGGCCACTCATTACAATTAGAAGAAAAGAGGTTTAACCTTAAACTACGTAGAGGGTTCTTTACTGTAAGAGCGTCAAGGATGTGGAATTCCCTTCCACAGGCGGTGGTCTCAGCGGGGAGCATTGATAGCTTCAAGAAACTATTAGATAATCACCTGAATGACCGCAATATACAGGGATATGTAATGTAATACTGACACATAATCACACACATAGGTTGGACTTGATGGACTTGTGTCTTTTTTCAACCTCACCTACTATGTAACTATGTACACAAATTCCTCAGCCACTTGTTAAGTTCCCTAAGCTCCTGCTGCCCCTCTGGTGTGGCTCAAGGTACAAGTAGTATTTCTGAGAATATCGCCTTAGAGGTCCTTCTATTCAATATAGCTGCTAAGTCCCTGAAATAATTTTTTAGGACGCTCCACTTTCCCTTACAGAGGACAGGGGGGCACTCTTTGTGTCTGGAGGAAAAGAGATGTAACCTCCACTTACAGCAAAGCATATTCACAGTGAGAGATGTGAAAATGTGGAATAGGCTCCCTCAAGAACTAGTTTGGTCAGCTTGCAAGAAAGTTTAAAAAAAAAGCACAATGCAATCTTAATGCACAAAATATAACTGGATAATGCCATTTATAGGTATTAACCCCAGAAATTGTTGATCCAGAGAATACACAATTGCCTCCTTGGGGACAGGAAGGATTTTCTTTCCTCCTGCTGGAGCAGGACCATGCTTCATAGGTTTTTTTTTTGCCTTTCTCTGGATTAACTGTGGGTATTGTGAAGAGGCGACCCCATTTCACGGTGTGGATTAGCACTTTCACCCTGGTTCTAGTAAACAGAGGCATGCTGATTGCACACCTGTGGGCTGGGTTCATAAACATCCCAGGGATAGAGCTCAGGGCTCACACTTGGAGACAGCTCCACCTAAGCGGACAGGAAATCTCACTGAGGAGTCAGGAGGACGCTGTCCTACAGACAGGACATCTGTGTGTGAGTGTTGGGAAGAAACTCATGTTCTTTGGGAGAGAGACTGCAGGTGGCAGTTTGACCCTGGGTAAGCTAGGAGAGAGCTTGCCCCAGGAATACAGGTTTGAGGAATAGACCTAAGGCCTAGGCATGAGGCCTGAAGCAGCGGTGCTGAAAGTAAGTAAGCCAGGAGGCTGAATAACCATGATGCAATATGGTGGAATCCCCCTGCGAGGGAAATTTCTGTTTGATTTGAACTTTTTGTTTCCTTTAAATAAAAGTGGGCTGCCATGCCCTTGAAAATGCAGTCTGGACTGACACGTGTTTATTCAAATCGCATACACCACTTGAGCTGAATCTTGCAATTGGTGGAGGATATGGCGTTGGGCACGGATGGCGCTGGTCCAGATCCTCACATGCCGGAAACCGTGAGTGTCAAGAAACTGTGTGTGTTGCTTTTGGCTGTGTGAAGCAAAGTGATGTGTGCTGTGTCTCAGCCTTAAGGAGACAGTACGCCAAACATTTTTTCAGAAGTTTCTATTACTACAAAAATGCATGTTGTTGCCTGTAGCAACAAAACCAAGGTCAATCATGAGACCAATGGTAGAATGATACTGATGAGAGTCCTGGCTGGCTTAACCGGAACCATTACAGCCATTTGGAAAGGGCTGCAAAAGTTCTGCAGGGAGAGTGCGGTCCCCCATGGCAACATGAGATGAGCTGCCGTCTGAATGGTGGGGCTGCTTTGAAGAAGTGGCTCACTATTCCCACAAAGAGGGCTGGGAGGCCCGAGAGTCTTTCATTTCACCCATTAACCGCATAGGGAAATACAGCAGAAGAGCACAACAGGCTGACCTGAAGTTCAAGAGGAGAGTGGTTGCCTGTAGCAATGGCTGTGATTTCAAGTCTGCAGACTGGGTGAGAAAGACTGACTATGTGACTGTGCAAACGGAAGTGGAAGTAACCCCAAATGGAAGATCCCTTGTTTGTGCTAAAAAGGACTTGCCTTGCTACAGTGCTCTGTTCAGTGGGGAGGCAAGTGATAAAATCAAAAATGTCATGTATGATAATGCAAAGCTTGATGTCTGGAATGAAACTCCATCTGCTCACGGTGATGAGGGTGGGGTACTGCAACATGGTGTGGTTCAGGCTAGGTTCACACTGCTGCGAATTCTATTGCGAATTTGAGCCGTTGCGATCGCTCAAATTCGCAAGTCATTTAAATTACATAGATTAACATTAGTGCCGTTCACATCGACACGTTGCGAATATAACCTGCGTGAAAAAAAGGTCCTGTGCGAGTTTACTGCGTTGCGTTGCGAATTTAGTCTCCATAGACATCAATGTAAATCGTTCTTGAATCGCATTGATGGTTCACATATGTGCGAATTCCACCACACTACTCTCCACAAAAACCAGGAAGTACACAGGAAGTTAAGACCCTTTTTTTTTTTACATTATGATTCCATTGGCTAGACTATCAATCGCAGCTATATCCAACTCCTGAAATTCGCGGTAAAATCGCGGTAAATTCGCCGTAAAATCGCGGTAAATTCGCACTGCAGCAGTGTGAACCTAGCCTAAAAATGTGTTGCCACAATGCAGTTTAAAACAAAGTGATGTGTTTAATGTTGAGAAGTGTAAAACTGATATGACTATGGTAACACAGATGCAAACTGACCATTGACCCCCTACACCTACCATGATATTGTATGCCATATTAAATAACCAGAGGACACCCTTTTTTGGGGTAAAATTGGCCGTACCGGCCATTTATTAAAAAATAATCATAAACATTTTATTTACAAACAATCTCCTAGCTAGATCTTAACCATGTTGTTGATCTGTGAAGGCACTGAAAAGACCCGAAATTGACTTAGTATCAGCATGACCACACAAGGTGCCCAGTCGCAACACACCGACTCAAGGACGATACCAACTCTCCACCTTCCAGTGCTGATACCCATATCCAAATGCCCAGTTAAACCTCGGTTAACTGGCATCTTACCAAGGACCCCATACCATAGATGGTTCCACACTATTCCATATTGGTATTAATTTAGAAGTTCTCCAAAGATCCCAACCACCACAGCACACAGGTGTAAAGCCTTACACCTGTGGGCACCCCAAAAAATGCAGGGCTCATTGGATTCCATCCTGCAGGCCCAGAAACCAAAAATCAATGCCCACTGCGTTGAGATTGACGCCATTCCCCCTCAAGTACTGACTAGAAGGCCAATGTGAACGCTGCCCTAAACAAATGGGCTTCGTAGTTAGAATCACACACCGAACTTACCTGCAGAAGCAACTGCTGCAACAGGGAGAAAGTGACCGGGTGCCGTCCGTCCCACTTCTTGGTACCTTTTCTATACCCCTTCAAGGCCTGCCTCACCATAAAAACTTTTGCAATATCATAGCCCCCCATCATCTTGAACGAAAAAGCTAAACCCGCTATCTTGCGATCCATCGCTGAAACGGACAAACTCTTCTCATAATTCAAGCAAATTTAATACAGCAACACCGTAACCATCCACTCACCAGTAACTTCACCCACCCGCTCCAACAGCCCAAACCACTCCTGCCAAACCTTTGCATATGCAGACCACGTACTCCCGCTAACGGAATTCTGGATCAATCCTGCGGCGACTCTGAAGCAATTTGCAACAGCTGCTGGGGACGTGGATATCCGTGCTGCTCTGCTCCAGGTCCCACTGAAACGGAGACAAAGCATCAGCCACTGCACTAATCGTTCCCGGAATATGCACCGCATACATAAAAACATTTAATTGCAGACAACGCAACACCAGGTGCCTCAACAGGCGGACAACTGGCAATGAGGAAGCCGACACTTGGTTGATGACCTGAAGCAACCCCAAATTGTCACAATGGAGATGAATCTTCCTATCATGAAAGAACTCACCCCAGATCTCCACCGCGACAATAACCGGAAACAGTTCCAGCAGAACAAGATTTTTGACAAAACCCGCCCCCTGCCAGTCATCCGACCGGCGCTCTGCACTCCATAGTCCCCCAAAAAAGGCCCCATATCCTGATGAACCGGCCGCATCGGTAAAAAAATTCCAAATCAAAATTACTCACCGGCCCTTCCATCCAAAGCGAATGGCCATTAAAGGAGTCTAGGAAAACATGCCAAACACGAAGATCCTCCCTGTGGTCCCGCGTCAGTGTAATGAAATGAGTAGGAGAAGAGACGCCCGTTGTCGCAGCCGACAAACGGCGACACCCTCCCCATAGGCATAGACCTGCATGCAAAGTTCAACTTTCCCCAAATGGACTGTAGCTGTCGCAGTTGGATTTTGTGCTTACCTATCAACAAGTGGATCTCTGACTGCAGAGCAATCAACTTGTCATCAGGCAACCAACATTCCATTGCCTGGGAATCAATAACAAAACCAGAAAGCTAAGCTCGACCACTGCGCTGACAGTCTTGTCAGGCGCAAGCGGTATTCTAAAGCGTTCCAAAATATGTTGTAGAGTAGCCAGCAAGATACCACACAACCTAGAGGAAGGAGGGCCCACGCATAAAAAATTGTCAAGATAGTGAATGACGGAATTGACGTCCCGCACCACCCATTCCACTAATGAACTGAAGGTCTCAAACAGGAAGCAAGAGATCGAACAGCCCATAGGCAGACATCGGTCCACATAAAAGGCATCAAGCCAATGACACCCCAGGCGATAAAAACTTGGCGTATGGACCAGCAGCAGCCGAAAGAGCGCCTCCACATAGGCCATGGGCGCGCCCGGTCCGTAATACCGGACCCCCAAAAAAACGGCATCACAGGAGGTATATGACACGGAAAAGGCACCCGGGTCAATCGCATCATTAACCAAGCCCCCCTTAGGGAAGGAAAGGTGATGAATTAAACAAAATTTCTGGGGCTCCTTTTGGGTACCACCCCCCAATGGTGAAATCACCAAATCCACTAACGGGGGAAATGGTGCCCTAATGCCACTTCCTTGCATAGTTTCTCAGAAACCACCGAAGGGTGAAGCAGGGCCAAACGCAAATTTTTGGACACTGGGGGAATGCGCGTAAGTGAACATGGAATCCGAAAACCCTCTGTAAAACCCAATTCCAGGAGCCGGGCAGCCACCCGGTCCGGGTACCTATTTAGGAAAGGAAGCATCCTTTCCGTCCCTGCTACCCGAAGCATCTTCGGAATGGCCTTTCCCTTGTTTGAAGACAGCGTGTGACTGCCCCCACAACCGCAGCACTCATGTTTGAAACGGCAACCGTTTTTAAACCTACACGCCCCCTCGTTGTACTGCCAACAAAACCCACATCGTTTAGAGGCTTGCTTTCCTGGGGCATCCGAACTTCTGGCCCTGCTGGGAAAAAACACTGTAAAGGCCCATGCAGACGACATGGCTTCATAAGCTGATGTCCTTGTGGTCCCAGCGCAGTGAGGGGCGGACGAAATTGTTTGTCGTACCGGAGCCACGCCTGACCCCCATAAACCCGCTGAGCCTCCCCAATGGCATCCAGGTAGCAGAAAAGTGCCTAGCAGCTCTCAGGCTGTTTCTCTCCAATCACGCTCCCTAAGATAGCGAACCCCTGTAGCCAGTTAACAAAGGAGCAGGGAATAAAATTCCTTTTTTCACTCATCCAGTTTAACCCAGTCCAAGTTGAACTTCTCAAGCAGCAGCAGGGAAAAAATTTCAACATACTCACCCTTCCATATCTTGTCCCACACCTCTGACTTGAGATGCGCCCCAATGGGCCCTCAAAGCTTACATACACCTCACACTTGGCTGCGTCAGCCAAGCGAAAGGTGTCCGAAACCTTACCTGACTCCTTCACTGTATCAGCCTTGTCGGAAACCGACGACCCCACCTGGCCCCCTGACACACCCCCCCTGCCATACCCATAATCCCGGCACTACAGACCCTGAAGCAGGGGAAGACAAGGCCCCTGCCCCCAAGGGGACTCACCAGGCTACACAGGAGAGGATCCCACAGCCGCGCGTCCTGAATCCACCGCCGTAGAACGATCGGGCACTTCTCCATCGTCTGAGCTGGACAGCTCACCCTCGTACCTGGTGAATGCTGCATCCAGCCGACCAGCAGCAGAGGGGTCATCAATCATGGATGCACCAGCCCCAGATCTAGAAGCGCCTGTCCCAGCACCCAGGCCGTGCCGCACTCGAGCTCCAGCAGCACCATCCGAGCTTCGGGCCTTCTTCCCTGCAGTTATTCCCGCTGCCCGGGGCGCACGTGGCTCTGCCTCCCCCCCCGATCTGAGGACCTGTCCATCATGAGAAGGAGGGGGCTGCCGGCTGCTCTAACCGACTGGCTGGCGTGCGCCGAACAGTCTCCCTCTCGCCGGGTCGCCTCCCTGGAAGGGGCCTCACCAGGTAAGGCGGCTGCACGCTCCTATCTCCCGCGACGGGCAGGCGGGATCGGGGTGGAAGCCACACTGCGGTCCCTGCCAGGGGGGAGGAGGGGGCTGAAAAGCGTTCCAGAGGCCGTGACCTCTGAGCACGCTGGCCCCTAGGCTCTCCCGATGCACAACTCTTCCCCTGTGAAAAAGCGGAGATCTGCTGCTGAAGCCAGGCTGTCACCCATGGCAAAACTCATAGACCCAGTAAAGGCAGGCTGAAGCTGATTCTTCGTCCGATGACCTCCAACTGACCACCGCACACTTGGCTCCTCCCTACCTAACCTGCAAAACCCCTCCTGGCCTCCCCCACCAAACTGACCAACTCAAAACACCGGGTTAACCCCTTGTGTCCTAATTGCCCTGCTAACCTGTCATGCCAGCCCTACACCTATTTCTGTTTCCTTTTTGCTTCTCTAGAGCAGTGTTTCATGTGCTGTTGAACCTCTTGGTCTGTCTAGGTCTCATTGGGCAGATGTAGTGCAACAGAGCAAAACTTATTGGGATAATTTGACAAAGAGACTAATAGCAATGCTGAAAGAAGGTTCTGTGGCTACCCCTTGCCCCTCCTCAAGACATTGTCATTAATTGATGGACACCGAGTCTTTACTTGCTACCCGTAAATACTGACCATTTTGCACTACAGGTTTTGTCTGTTACATGTAATATTGCCAGTTTAGCTCCTCTTGACTTCTATGTTACACATGTGACCATGCCAGCCGTCTTAGGATCGATGGCCCTTAACCGCTTCAGCCCCGGAAGAATTTACCCCCTTCCTGACCAGAGCACTTTTTGCGATTCGGCACTGCGTCGCTTTAACTGACAATTGCGCGGTCGTGCGATGTGGCTCCCAAACAAAATTGACAAATAGAGCTTTCTTTTGGTGGTATTTGATCACCTCTGCGGTTTTTATTTTTTGCGCTATAAACAAAAAATAGCGACAATTTTGAAAAAAAAGCATTATTTTTTTACTTTTTGCTATAATAAATATCCCCAAAAAATATTGAAAAAAAACATTTTTTTTTCCCTCAGTTTAGGCCGATACGTATTCTTCTACATATTTTTGGTAAAAAAGAATCGCAATAAGCGTTATTGATTGGTTTGCGCAAAAGTTATAGCGTTTACAAAATAGGGGTAGTTTTTATGGCATTTTATTAATAATAATTTTTTTTTTTTACTAGTAATGGCGGCGATCAGCGATTTTTTTTTTTTTTTTTTTTTTTTTTATCGTGAGTGACACATCGGACATGTTTGACACATTTTTGCGACCATTGTCATTTATACAGCAATCAGTGCTATACAAATGAAGGGGTTAACCACTAGGTCGCAGTGTAGGGGTTAAGTATGTCCTGGGGAATGTTTCTAACTGTGGGGGGCGTGGCTACGTGTGACACGTCACTGATCTCTGCTCCCAATCACAGGGAGCAGAGATCAGTAACACTGTCACTAGGCAGAACGCGGAGATGCTTGTTTACATTAGCATCTCCCCGTTCTTCCTCTCTGTGAGGCGATCGCGGGTATCCCCGCGGCAATCGAGTCCGCGGGACCCGCGACCCGACTCATGGAGCTCCCGGCCGGCACGCGCATGCAATGGCATGGTGGCAAATTTAAAGGGAAGTACGGGTACGCCCATTTGCCCAGCCGTGCCATTCTGCCGACGTACATCGGCGTGTGCCGGTCGGGAAGTGGTTAATGCAGCATTGTATCTCTGTTTACTATGGTTTCTTTTATTGAAAATAAAATATATTGAAACAAGAAAGTTCTGTGGCTAAAGGTGTAGTGGACACTATGGCTGCTGTGCCAGGAGAGGCATCTGCTGAACAGCCTATAGGCCAAGGGGCGTTGGCGGTTGCAGAGATTAACCCTCTTATTTCTGAAGGTCCGACTGAGCGTAAATGCACAGCAGAAATTTTGCCCACAACGTAAGGGAAAAATTGTTTTGTGTTAATGTGGAAAGTTGTCTCACAGTGTGCTGGATTGCTTCATACAGAGATTGTGTATGACTCTGGAGCACTGTTGGACAGGTCAGTGGTACTGAAAATACTAACAGTAAAAGAAATTGTAAAAAAGACTGGTGTAAAAAATGTATTGAAAAAGGTGTGTTGCAAGAACAGTAGCTGATGGAGTGTTTGACAACAGGGTGAAACTGTGGGAAGGTCCCATAAAGAGCAACTGCTTGCCTGGATGTGGTCCCTCCTCAGACAGTGTCCTAGCAAGTGATGGGACAATAGTTCCTGGTGGTTTTAACTAATATATTTTTGAGAAAACTGTTGCCAAGGGTAACCACACAGGTATCAGCGAACCTGAAACACAGAAAGCGCTGGTTGAAGTTGAGCCAGGTACTCAGAGAGGTCACTCCCTGACAGATGGCATAGAAGTAGTCCCCCTACAGTTCTGGGAGAGTACGTCTGTGGGAGGTAAAAAAGAAAAGGACCCCAAAGATTAGAAAGAGGTGCTCATGGAAGCACACCTGGAAAAAATCGGTGGGGGGAGTGCCCCTTTAGAGCCCATTCACACAGGGACGACTTGTCAGGCGACCTAGTCGCCTGACAAGTCGCCTCCCGTTCTGTGCTATGGAACCGTTCTAAGGGGAGCAACGCAAGTCGCTCCGACTTAGAAAAAGGTTCCTGTACGACTTCGGGGGCGACTTGGGGCGACTTGCATAGACTTCTATACAGAAGTCGTTTTGCAAGTCGCCCGGGCAGTCGTGTGCAGGTCGCCTCGGTGAGGCGACCTGCAAGTCGTGTTGCCCCTGTGTGAATGGGGTCTTAGGAAGGTGTTCAGAAAGGTTTGGACCTCTGGGGGTGGTAGTAGGCACAGAGGTGCCAGATTGAAGGGTGGTATATTTCTCCCTCCAGTGTAAAACAGGGGTGGGGGGGGAATATATGGAGAGGCGACCCCATTTCACGGTGTGGATTAGCACTTTCACCCTGGTTCTAGTAAACAGAAGGCTGATTGCACACCTGTGGGCTGGGTTCATAAACATCCCAGGGATAGAGCTCAGAGCTCCCACTTGGAGACAGCTCCACCCAAGCAGACAGGAAGTCTCCCTGAGGAATCAGGAGGACTCTGTACTACAGACAGGACGTCTGTGTGTGAGTGTTGGGAAGACACCCATGTTCTTTAGGAGAGTGACTGCAGGTGGCAGTTTGACCCTGGGTAAGCTAGGAAAGAGCTTGACCCAAGCATGCAGGTCTGAAGAATGGGCGTGAGGCCTCCTGAAGCAGCAGTGCTGCAAGTAAGCCAAGAGTAAGGATGAGCTCAGGCGCGTTCACAAACAGCACATGCAGAGCCCGCCAGGAAGTCAGCACTGCGGAGCGCTAATCACAAGCAGTGAGACATTGTCCCGATACGCAGCTGCAGAGATTGGGAAATGTCTCACTGCCTAAGATTAGCGATGTGCAGTACCAACTTCCTGGCGGGCTCTGCACGTGCTGTTTGCGAACACGCCTGAGCTCATCCTTAGCCAGGAAGCTGAATAACCATGACGCAATAATGGTGGAATCCCCCTGCGAGGGAAATTTCTAATTGATTTGAACTTTTTGCTTTCTTTAAATAAAAGTGGGCTGCCATGCCCTTGAAAATGCAGTCTGGACTGACACGTGTTTCTTCAAATCACATACACTACTTGAGCTGAATCACCCCAATATCTTACAGTATAGGATTGTGCATATGAAAGTTATCTATTTTTTTTTTCTATTGGTTGGACTAGATGGTCTGGTGTGGGTTTTTTTGTTTTTTTTTTTTGTTTTTTTTTTTTTATGCCTGACTAACTATGTAATTCCGGTAAGTTCCCAGGTATGTTAATGAGCTCTATAGCGGTAAATACTAGACATTATTATTATATTTATGCCCAAAAAGTTAAACTTTCGCTGCTGTTATGTCAGTAAAATCCCAATTATGATGTGTTTTACTAGGTAAAAGTTTTTCTGTTTTTTTTTTTTTTTTAGAAAACGCTTTCATGATTGCAAATACATTACATAAGGTTAGGGAATGTATCTGTATTTTAGATATTAGTGATTCACATTTTGCATATAGACCCAGAGTACTACAGATGTAATGTAATATTTTTCCTTTTTTTTATTCTGTATAGTGCGGGAGTTGGTCGTACTGGAACTCTAATAGCTTTAGACTACCTCATCCAGCAGATCGAGAGGGAGCATCGTATTGGGATTTATAGCTGTGTAGAGAAGATGAGAATGAACAGGGGTCTAATGGTGCAGACAGAGGTAAGTAAATCAAATAGTAATATGATAAGATAATTCATTAGCAGGATTAGTGATCGCATACATGGGTATTTTTATAGTAATCAATGTGACTTTCCTCAAACATTCACTGGTCATGATTCCAGTACTGTCTTTTAAAACACATGAATTGGGAAGATTCACCTGCAGTGAATGCCTGGCAATTGTCATATTCACTGCTTTATAAATATGACCCTCAGTGTTTGGTATTAGAAAATTATGTATAGGGCCTATAGTACCTGTAGGCCCAAGATAACTGTTACCTGATCCAGAAGTTCCAAAGTCTGTGGGTATCAGTAGGCACGTCTTGATTGTTTTTGGGTGAAGATGGGGTCAACTTAATCGCCATCTTGCTGCAAATCACAATTTTCTTAAAGCAAGACAAATGTACTATTGAGAATATGTAACACAGATCTCAGTTCATGAGAAGAATAATACAAATTTGAATAATAAGATCTTCAGGTGCTTTTCAAAACTGAATCAAAAATTGAAAATATATATACAAAAACTATTTAAATCGATCACAAAAAATCTTTCCTGACAGCTCCATGTCAGCACAACCATGGGTACGACCCCCCCCCCCCCCCCATAAATAGGAAGTTTACCTCATAAATTTTAGCACCTGAGCCAGCACCACATTCCTCTTTTTTTTTTTTTTTTCTCCTCACATTGATAGCAGGAGCAAGTGCCTACCATGCTGGGGTAAACCCCTGGCCATTCATCCGTGTCTGCCTGGATGCAGTCCCCACTGAGTGCTTCTAAATGGAGCAGGGTGAGGGAACCCCGCTGCTGGTCCTCGGGGTCTTTGTTGTGTGGCTGGGTAAATCCTGGCTGTGTGGAGGGTTGGCATGGCTTTTCCATCGTAAAAGGAACAAGGATCCTGGCTTCAGAGTCCAGCCAGACAGCTTCACTACAGTCTTCTTCTGGATCTGACTGAATCACGTGACTACAGGTTCACCTAAGACAGAAGCTGCTGAGATGTCAGGTCAGCTGTTTGCTCTCTCTCAAGCTCTCTTGTGGTGTTCTGCACTGCCACCTGCTGCCCAAGCTTGGTACTGTGGCCAGAAGGTATTTTCCTGCATGTAATTGCTTCTGAATGCCTGGAAGGAGTTTTACCTTAGCACTTAGCATGATGTTAACTAGGGATGTGCTGACTGTTAGAGTCGAACATAAGTTCGACTTGAACATCAGCTGTTCGATCGTTCGCCGCAGATCGAACATTATGGGCCGTTCGCACCAAATTCGAGCGGCGTGTCATGGCCCATAATGCACTGCATCATCGCAGTGGTTTGCTGGCTGATGATTGGCCAAGCATGCACTATGACCCGCATGCTTTGGCCAATCACATCCATAAGCTGATGTCCTTGTGGTTCCAGCGCAGTGAGGGGCGGATGGCTTTCCGCTGACGAAATTGTTTGTCGTACCGGAGCCACGCCTAACCCCCATAAACCCACTGAGCCTCCCCAATGGCATCCAGGTAGCAGAAAAGTGGCGAGCAGCTCTCAGGCTTTCTCTCCAATCACGCTCCCTAAGGTAGCGAACCCCTGTAGCCAGTTAACAAAAGAGCAGGGAATAGGGCGATACCAATGCTTTTCTTCCTCTTCCTTTTTTGGCTCGTCCAGTTTAACCCAGTCCAAGTTGAACTTCTCAAGCGGCAGCAGGGAAAAAATTTCAACATACTCACCCTTCCATATCTTTTCCTGTACCTCTGACTGGAGATGCGCCCCCAACGGGCCCTCAAAGCTTACATACACCTTACACTTGGGTGCGTCAACCAAGTGAAAGGTGTCCAAAACCTTACCCAACTCCTTTACTGTATCAGCCTTGTCGGAAACCGATGACCCCACCTGGCCCCCTGATATCACCCCCCCCGCCATACCCATAATCCCTGCTGCTACAGACCCTGAAGCAGGGGAAGACGAGGCCCCCGCCCCCAAGGGGACTCACCAAGCTACACAGGAGAGGATCCCACAGCCACGTGTCCCAAATCCACCGCCGTGGAACGATTTGAACATCGGCTGTTCAATCGTTCGCCGAAGATCGAACATTATGGGCCGTTCGAGTGGCGCGTCATGGCCCATCATCGTAGTGGTTTGCTGGCTGATGATTGGCCAAACATGCACTATGACCCACATGCTTTGGCCGATCACAGTGCTGTAAGCAAAAAGAGCCATAATTGGCCAAAGGCAGGGTGCCTTTGGCCAATTATGGTTCAGGGGGTTATGTACACTCCCCACACTATATAAGGCCGCCTGCACGTCGACCCTGTGTAGTGTGTTGCTGCCGTTATATATATATATATATATATATATAGAGAGAGAGAGAGAGAGAGAGTAATTTCATTTACTTTGAACAGGCAGTTTATTCAGTTAGCTAGATCTCACTGGACACGGTGCATCCTCAGCACGTGGCCGTGGGGCACGCTTGTCCTTTTTTTTTTTTTTTTCGGCAGCTGGCCGTGTTGAGCCACAACATGCAGAAGAGTTGGTAGAGTGGATGACCAAGCTGTCATCATCCTCCTCATCCTCTGTCACCCAGGCTCAGGGTACTTTGTCTGCCAATGCAGCTGCCAAAGCGGCCTCTTCCATAGGCTCAATGTCATCTATCACTCCTTGCCTAGCCCAACCATCATGCCCTGAGGAGTCCCCTGAACTGTTCGACCACAGTGTAGGGTACATGCTGCTGGAGGATGCGTTTTGAAGGCTCTGATGATGGTACCCAAGTTGAGGTTGAAGGCAGTAACGTGAGCCCAGAGAGAGGGGGTGCCCAAGAAGGACAAGAAACTGGCAGTCTAGTTCCCCCAGCTGCAGCATACTGCCTGGTTTGCTGTAGTGGCGAGGAGGGGATGATGAGGTCACTGACTCTACATGGGTGCCTGATAGAAAAGAGGAAGAGGAGGCACATCTCCGAGACAGGATGCCCTCCAGGGGCCAGCTAAAGGACAGCCAACCGACTGCATCACACTGCCGACCTCCACATGTGCAGGGCGCTGCTGACTCGGCGCGTTTTTTCAAAAGTTCTTTGGTGTGGGCCTTTTTTGAGACGTGGGTGCCAGATAGAAGAGAGGAGGAAGAGGCACATCTCCAACGACGTGTGCAGCATATCGCACCGTTGCTGTTTGCAACATATGTCTGAAGCGCATCAAGCATGGCCAAAACAGCAGCTGCTTGGGCACCACATGCTTGACCAGACATATGTGGAGCTCCCATGCAGTCCATTGGCAACAGTACTTAAAAGACCCACACCAAAGAACAAGGCAGACCTCTCCTTGCTCCTCATTAGCTGGGATCTCCAACCCCACTATAACTTCAGTCCTCTCAGAGACCTGCACTGAGAGGAATGAAGGTGTAGAATTAGGTGTCCCAAGCACTTGTGGGAAATCTTCTAGCGGTACACCAACATCCGATTGTAGCAGGCAAATTTCCCTACCCCAGTTGCTAAACCGGTGAAAGTAATTTGGTCCCAGCCATCCACATGCTCAGCGGCTGAATGCTAGTTTTGGCTAAATTGCTAGTGCTCCAACTGCTGCCTTTTCAGCTGGTAGACTCTGCCCCCTTTCGACAATTTGTGGAATGTGCGGTACCTCAGTGGCAGGTTCCCAAACGCCAATTTTGTTCTCGGAAGGCCATTCTGGCTCTCTACCGACATGTGGAAGGCAATGTCTTGGCCTCGTTGGACAGGGCGGTCAGCGATAAGGTGCATATTACTGCTGACTCATGGTTTAGCAGGCATGGGAAAGATGCAGGACAGGGTGCAGTATTGTTGGAGCTTGTTCCGCCACCACGCCTCCAAAATGCTGGTAGTGGTGATTCTGCCACACCTTTCTCCTCCACCCCCTCCTCTTCTTTTTCCTCTATGGCCTCTTCCTGTGCAGATTTCTCCTTGGAACTAGCGGTGCTCCGTAGGCGTTCTAGGGGCTACGCAAGCACTCAGGCTAAAAGATGCCATGCGGTGCTTGAGTTGGTCTGCTTAGGGGACAAGAGCCACACTGGGGCAGAGATTCTGCCAGCTCTGCAGTGGCAGGCTCAGAGGTTGGTGACGCCACGCCAGCTTCAGCCAGGAATAGTGGTTTGCAACAATGGCACCAACCTCCTCTCCGCCCTCTGACAGGGACACTTCACCCATGTTCCCTGTTTGGCTCACATCCTTAATTTGGTGGTGCAGCAGTTCTTGTGCAGGTACCCGGGCTTACAGGATCTCCTGAGGCAGGCCAGGAAAGTCTGTGGGCATTTCCGCCGGTCATATAATGCCAGTGCTCGGCTGGCTGACCTCCAAAAGGAATGCAACTTGCCCAAGAACCGCCTCATCTGTGACATGCCCACCAGGTGGAACTCAACGTTGGCAATGCTGCTGCGGCTGCACATGCAGCAGAGGGCCATCAATGACTACCTGTGCGAGTATGGCACCAGGACAGGGTCAGGGGAGCTTGGCTTTTTTTCGCCATGCCAGTAGCTCATGATCAAGGATGCATGCACTGTCCTGTGACCATTTTAGGGGGCCACGAGGATGGTCAGCAGTAACAGTGCATGCATCAGTGATACTGTCCCTCTTGTCTACCTGCTGGAGCACACGCTGTATGGAATAATGGACAGGGCACTTGAGTCAGAAAGGGGGAGGAAGAGCTGGACTTCCTTACCTCTCAAGGCCCCCTTTATCCAGACAGTATTCCTGCAGGCCCGCCTATCACACAGGAAGAGGAGGAGGATTGTTTCAGCATGGAGGTGGAGCCTGGCACTCAGCATCAGCAGCAGTCCTCAAGGGATCCTTTTCAGGCCCCTGAAACCCATGGACTTGTACGTGGCTGGCAGGAGGTGGCTGCGGATCAGGTTGTCCTTAGTGACCCAGAGGACTCTGGACTGAATGCCTCAGCAAACCTATGCTGCATGGCCTCCCTGATCCTGCAAAGCCTGCGAAAGGACCCTCAGATTTATGGTATCAAGGAGAGGGATCAGTACTAGCTGGCAACCCTTCTTGATTCACGTTACAAGGGTAAGGTGGCGGAATTTATCCAGCCATTGCAGAGGGAGCAGAGGATGAAACATCTTCGGGAGGCCTTGCAGAAAGGTTTGTGCAATGTGTTTCCAGAGCCTGGGAGGTTACAATTTCCTGGTCCTCCTGGACAACGTGTTGCTGATGCTTCAGTCAGTCACAGAAGGAGCGGTGGAGAGGGTGGCCTTCTGACCAATGTGTTCAGACAATTTTTTTTTTTTAGTCCGCAGCCCCAAGGTCTGATCGGTTCCAGCAACCATCCCCAGTGTCTGTTGTACATGGTGTAGGAATACCTAGGGGCAAGATAAGACTTGGAGACCCTTCCAACCGAAAATCCACTGGGTTACTGGATCTTGAGGATGGATCACTGGCCAGAGCTTGCACAGTATGTAGTTGAGCTACTGGCCTGTCCTGAATCCAGCGTTCTTTCAGAACGCACATTCAGTGCTGCTGGAGGCTTTGTAACCGATCAGAGTGCCCTGTCCACCGACTCGGTTAATCGGCTGACCTTCATAAAAATGAATCAGTCTTGGATCACCAGCTACCAAGCGGCTGATGCTGATGTAACCGACTAATTTTTTTATGAATGTGAGATCCCTTGAAGACTGCCTATGCTGATGCTAAGTGACTATCCTGTTATGCTGAGTGACTATCCTATTCCTCCTCAATGTTCATGTTGATAGCTTCTAAGAACATTTTTGGCTCTGGGCACCACCACCAGTGGCCTAGGCCCAATTTTTCTGCCCCTGTTTAACAGGGGTGTGTAATTACAATTTTGATCAAATTTTTAACAGCAGGGCTTGTTCCTGCGCTCAACAAGAGTATCTGTGAGGGGTTGCAGTGTTGTGGCACCACCACCACTGCCTAAGACCCAATTTTTCTGCCCTTGTTTAACAGGGGCATGTAATTACAATTTTTGATCTAATATTTCACAGCAGAACCCATTCCTGCGCCCACCAAGAGTAACTGTGAGGGCTTACAGTGTTCTGGTACCACCAACACCTAAGGCCCAATTTTCTGCAGAGTATATAGGGCAGGCCGTATAGTACATACAGGCGTTCCCCTACTTTCAAACATCTGACTTACAAACGACTCATACTTACAGAGGGAGACAACAGGAAGTGAGAGGAAATCTACCCCTAGGAAGGGAAATTCTCTGCTGTAAGAGTTAATATGGGAAAAGGGTGTCTCCACTGATGCTTTATCACCAATCCTTGTTTCCTTAATAACCCCAAATTTTCAAAATCCAATTGTCATTGGGACAGTAAGTGAGGAGAAATCTTCTGAACAGTGGCATAGACAGCAAAACAAATGTTACAGGGGTGATAACCCTTCCCTATGTTATCCAAAAACCTTAAAAATTGATTTTTTGTCTGGAGCTACACTTACAAAATGTACCTCTTCCAAATTACAAACAGATTCAACTTAAGAACAAACCTACAGTCCCTGTCTTGTTTGGACTGCCTGTATACTGCTGTTCAGAGTATGTAGGGCCTGGGGCCCCACACCTTTTCTTTTTTTAATTTGGGGGGTACCCATGCCGTTTTTCTCAATAATTTTCATCCATATTGCCTGGACCCGACATTACATTACAGCCGCAAGCAGTTTTAAATGACTTTTATTCCTTTAGAAATGTCATTTTGTGCAGGGACTGTTCTAAAAACGGGAAACACGTGCCACTTTACAGGCATACCATAGTCACCCCCCCCAGGTACGATATTTAAAGGAATATTTCACTTTTATTTTTTCACTTTAAGCATTATTAAAATCACTGCTCCCAAAAAAACGGCCCTTTTTAAAACTTTTTTTTGCATTGATACATGTCCCCTGGGGCAGGACCCGGGTCCCTAAACACTTTTTAGGACATTAACTTGTATATTAGTCTTTAAAATTCGCACTTTTGATTTTTCACGTTTGGGTCCCATAGACTTTAACAGTGTTTGATTGTTCCTGCGAACTTTTGGTCCGTTCACATGTTCTGCCGCGAACCAAACTGAGGGTGTTCGGCTTATCCCTAGTGGTTACATGAGGGGGGCGAGTGTGTCCAGGGAAGATGACGGTAAACTGTTGTTTCTACAGGTGGTTCTACAAATGTTTCTATTAGGTGTTTTGAGGAAAAGGAATTGGAACACAGGGAGAGAGTGAAGCTGATAAGGTAGTGATCAGAGAGGAGAAAAGGATTGTTGGAGAGGTTGCAAGGAATGCATAGGTAGGAAAATATAAGGTCAATGGAGTTGTTATCAGATTAAAGTGGTTGTAAACCCTTACAACACACTTTTTGCTACAGGTAAGCCTATAATAAGGCTTACCTGTAGCTACCCTGGATGGTTTAGGAGCTATCCCCTGTATTTGCATGTGCCAACGTCATCGGCACATGCGCACTGAAGCAATTGCACATACGTGCTGTTGCTTCAGTTAGAATGTGCCGTTATCGGCGGCTCCCAAGCGCATGTGCAGGAGTGACGTCATCGCGGCTCTGGCCAATCACAGCGCTGGAGCCCTCAATACCCGGAAGTAACTCCGGGAGCAATGTGAACGAGGACCGCTGCGGGGGCTTCAATCTAAGGTAAGTAATACATAATGAGCTAGTATGCTATGCATACTAGCTCATTATGCTTTTGTCTTGTAGTTTTTTTGGGGTTTACAACCACTTTTTTGGGGGTTTACAACCACTTTAAGTAAAAGTGTGGCTCCATTGTTTTATGTCAAAAGAGGTTAGACTGAGCTGTTTAGAATCTTGACACTGGTCCAGGAGATCACATAGATCACAGTAACTGTTAAAAAACTGGAGAACATAGACAAATACATAGTTCAGGATCAATAGTGATTCTTAAATGATGAGGGACAAAGAGAGAGGTGAGTGAAGAACCTGAAAAGTGCTTTGTGGGAATAGAAGGATTATGATTCCCCTTTCTTCCCATAAACTGAGTCTGGGAGAGTCTAGAGGTGGGCATCATGGGAGTGGGAAGCAAAAGAGGCAGAGGCAGATTCTTGAAGCCAGGTTTCAGTAACAGCAAGTAGGTTAAAGGAGTTTTCAATAAAAAGGTCATGGTGAGTTTGTTACAGGCATTCCAAAGAGCACATGAGAAGTGGTGGCTGGTTCTGGGAAGAAGAGGAATAAAAGCTAGATTGTGTGTATTGTGGCTGCTGCCACAGGATGGGGGGTGCCGGAGATGTGTTGGTCGAAATTAAATGATGGAGGCCCAGGGTTTAGAGATATATCTCCAGAAGTTTAGAGAAGCAGCAGGATGAGGGAAGTAATATGGGAGTGTTTTTTTTTTTTTTTCTAGAAGGGACATGCCCTGTTTTGCTGGTGGTTTTTAGCATGTGGGTTAAGAATTAGCAGGAGTTGAGGCGCGCAGTAATAAGGAGAGGACAGAAGTGAGGGTGATATATATAAGCTGTGGGGTGGAGAAAAGGGGTGAAGGAAAGAACGTTTAAGGAGAGAGGACAGAACAGTCAGAAGGAGAGGTAGACAGCGCACATTACAGAGTGGAGAGATTAGGAAGCAGACTGGGTATGGGATGATACTGTATGTGGCAGATCAGACCGTATCGCAGGCAGAGAAAGTAATGTTTATCAGCAAGGCAGCAAGGTGTTATATACTTACTGATCATAGAATGCCAGAGGTTTACTTCCCTTTGAGGTCACACAGTAATCCCCAAAAGTCCTTGAAGATATGTGGCTGCAAGTGGGAGACTTTGAAAAGCTTACGAAAAAGAAACGCTGTAATGGGAAGCCTATTCTTTCCCTCCTCAACAGGTGCCTCTCCCTAATGCAGTTCCTCTGATGCTGTTCCTACTATCTCCTTAATCAGCAAGGCTCCATCCCTAACTCACTCCCACAGTGAGGGTGCACCAAATGATGCAGAATCTCCTATTTAGGCAGTTTTGAGTCAAGATGGCTGTCCAATAGGGGATGCCGACTTCCACAGGATGGAGCCCATAACAGAACAGGATAGTCCTCCATGGTCCCCTGCTTTCCTGAAGGCACAGCACTTGGCAAACCTTCAGGTCAGCGGATACAGTATACTGCAGTTTAATGTATGCCTACATTCATGCACTTTTGCCTGCCATCTACTGTATGTAGGAGCATTTAGAATATTAACAAAGAAAATAGTATAAAGGTGAAATGAACTTTAAAAAAAAATGTTGACCTCCTTGAACCTGCGCAGTTTTTAACTAAAATAAATAACATTATGTGATATTACTAGTCACTACTGTAAATATAGGAATACTTCTATGTGTTTTAGGATTGTTAGCACACAAAAATATTACACAGGGCAGAATAATGTAGTCACTGGTTGCTCCAATCGAGGATCAAGCAAGCAATTGGAAGGAGCCAAGGTGCTTTACTTTGTGGAAGTAACTTGCATAATGCGTTTCACTTACAAATAAGTAACTTTCATTTTGGTACATTATTAACAGAGATTTATGCATAAACATCGTCACTAAGGTTTTTTTTTTAATCTTTTTGTAGGAACAATATATATTCCTCAACAAGTGTATGCTGGACCTAATTGACCAATCTTCAGACTCAGAGGAAAATATTTATGAAAATCAGGTTCCCACAGATCTTATCTATGAAAATGCTACAGTAGTCCGAAATTTCCAAAGAGAAAATGCTTAGCTGTAAAGCACTGAGGATCTTTGCACTGGAGCTGATGAGAGCAATATGGACATAGCAAGAATATAACCTTCCTGTGAGCTTTCAAAGGATGTTCATATGTGTGTTTAAGAGCTTTTTTTTTATATTGTCTATGGTCTGAATCAAACCTAGAAGACTTACCTCTGCCAGGAGCTGTGATCATGTTTAAATAGGGAATAGATAGCTACAGTATATTCCAGCAGCTGCCACTACTAGTAAATCCCACTCTATTTGAGATCTGAATGGGTAAATATTACCACTCAGGGCCACAAACATATTTTATTTGTGCTGGCTTTGGGGGAAAATTCTCCCCAAGCCCAGTCCTCCCAGACTGAAGGGCCACGCTGTTTATTTGTGAATTTTATTTTTACATTCAGCTGTCAGCGGGGAAGCCCACTAACAGCTGATGACTCATCCGTTGCTAAGGGTGCGGTGGCCGGCTTCCCAACCTGCTCTTTAGCAACCAGCTATATACAGTGAATGTACAAAAATAAAAAAAGACGCAAAACGCAAATTGCGGTAAAAAAGCAGAAAGCACAGCAAAAAGCACTGCTGAAACGCTCAAAAGCAACATGCATAGATGTGAATCGAGCTTCAGCCTGGGTTCACATTGGTGCGTGGGAAAACTTGCATGAGATTCACAAAGTAATCGCACTGCATTCCTGTTCACATCACATGCAATGTCTGTGAGGTGCGATTTCAGCCATATGTTTTGTATGGCTGAAATCTCATCGTATACGCACCAAAATGGTGCACGACCCTTTTTTTTTTTTTTTTTTTTTTTTCTCCCCACACCTGAATCACGTTGCATGGGTGTTCACAAAGAAGCAATGTGATTCTGGCACAGTAGGGGTGCTCTAGTTGACACTACCAGAAGTGTCGGATATTGGTAAAATGAGTAATGGTTCAACAAACCACCTACCGAAGAGGTACTGTATGTATAAAGTTCTTCTTTTACAGAGAGTCGCTATTGTAAGCCTTTCTACTTCCTGACATGGTCTCTTTGATAATGTTTTCATTTAACATATGATTTAGTCTCAAATTTATTTTTTATAATGCACTAAATTAGAGAAATATGATATACAGTATGTACATATTGATTATGTTTTCTTTTATAATTATGATAAGCATTTTATTTAAGAAAAACACCATAGTAAGTATAGTAATCATAGCAGTCAAACTGATATTGGCTTTTAGGCTGGGTTCACACCGCAGCATGGAGCGGCTCACAGCAGGGGTCCGGTGTGTCCCCGTTCGCCATTTCATGTCCGAATTCACCCAGGATTTTTTGGCTGAATTTGGCCCTGAAATGGACCAGAAGACGCACAGGACTGTGCACTTCGTACCGGAGCCGCTGTGGAGATGTGTGAACTGGCTCCATAGAGCAGGGTGACCAGATGTCCCCAGTTTCCGGGGACAGTCCCCGGACCAAGTCTGTCCCCAGATTGGTTTTGAACAGGGGCCCCGGGCAATTTCAAAGACAGTCAGTGAAGAATTAAAAAAAAAATCTGAATTAAAAACCCCCGCTCCTACTAGCTTAGGGGGGTGTACTTTTTCCATTATCTGTGCCCCTTTCTAATGATCGTGTGCTGGTCGGAGTGGAGGGACTATTTCTTCAGTTTCGGGTGCATGCCCATTCTGCTCCCGCTCGCATGTTCTTCTGCCTTGGCTCAAGTCCCAGCCAGCCGCCTGCCTGCCTATCTCCTTGTCTTCCCCGGCAGAGTGATCTTCCTCCACTCAGCTCAGCTCCCCACAGTAGTAGCCGGGGCCCGGAGAGTGAGACTTGAGAAGCTGTGAGGCGGGCGGTGGTGGACTGGCAGAGAGAGGCAGCTGAGCTCAGCTGACAGTGTCCAGCAGCAGGAACATTGGGGAAGCTGCCAGCGCCTTCAAGGCTTCAAAACAGCTGTGCTTTGGGGGTGTCTGTGAATAGACTATATTGCACTGTGTCTGTCTCTCTGGCATAATGGATGGTATCATCCCTCACAGGCAACAGGCACTCTAGAATGGTTCTGGCTGGCAGTGCACTGTCACAGTGTGTCACATAACATGGCTACTAGGTGCTGATTTTGTTAACATATTGGTCATAAGTATCAGCACCCAGCAGCCATGTTATGTGACACACTGTGACAGAGCCAGTCAGAGCCATGATAGAGTGCCTAATGCCTGTGTGTTATCATAATGTTGATGATCTTAACCAGTTGCCGACCGCCCCATAGCAGATTTACTGTGTGTGTGTATGTGTGTGTGTGTGTGTGTGTGTGTGTGTGTGTGTGTGTATATATATATATATATATATATATATATATATATATATATACCTTGCATTTCTGGGTACCAGAGCCGATCAGCAGGTCTTAATGTCTTCCGGTGCCCACCGTTCATTCTGTACACAGGCAAAAGGGCATTCTGCCTATGCAAACAAGGCAGATCGCCGTTCTGTCAGTATGGAAGACACTGATCCTGTGTTCCTGCAAAGCAGGGACAGGGATCTATGCCTTCCCCTAGTAAAAGCACCTCCCCCACAGTGAGCAAGCACTTGTTAGGCACACATTTAACCCCTTCCCATCCAGTGCCATTAGTACAGTGACAGTGCATATTGTTAGCACTGTTCACTGGTTCCCACAAAGTGTCAAAAGTATCACTTAGTGTTCCGATTTGTTGGCCGCAATAGCGCAGTCCCGCTATAAGTCGCTGATTGCCACCATTACTAGTAAAAAAAAAAAAAAACATGTACCCGGGTTTCATTTTAAAAATCTGGTCACCTTACCATAGAGAGCTGGTTACAATCTCCTGACATTGGATGTGGGGAAACCCAATTCACAATAGTGTGAACCTAGCCTTATTGTTCTGAATGCACTAAACTGATGGCAAGTACAAACTGATTGATTGCTAAATATCATTGTTCCTTGCATCTAGCTAATAAATGTCTAGCATTGACTAGAATGTATCATATTTGTCGTAATGTGTTTTTTCTTTAGCTAGAAAGCCGCATATGCTGGGCTGACAAAAAGTTGAAGAGAATCTGCTTGAAATTGGTCTGTCATCCTATAAAAAAAATTGGTACAGCTGGGCAAACTGCTCCACTTAAGCCAGGGGTCGGCAACCCACGGCCCACGGGCTGCACCCGGCCTGCCACCGCTAGACGTCTGGCCCCATCAGTGCCGTGATTAATTTATAAAATGTTCACCGCTGTCCTCCTCATTGGACAGCAGCGAGCGGCCAGTATCACAGAGCTGGATGGGGGCGGGAACCAGTGGAGTTAACTTTTTTCATTACACAGCAGGTGATTGGTTGTCGGGCGATCCTAGCAACCAATCACCAGCCTGTTAATGTGAAAAGTTAACTCCAGCGCCCCCCCCCCATCCAGCTCTGTGATGCCAATTTCTCTGCTCTGCTTGCTGTATACCTGTGTAAGGTAGTAGATTTCTACCTTTGTGTGTGTGTGTGGTGGAGGGGTACAGAGAACACTATGGGGGTACAGAGGACCCTACAGGGGGGGTTCAGGAGACAGAGGACACTATAGTGAGGGGGTGCAGGGGACAGAGGACACTGCTTTGGGGGCACAGGAAGCTTGCTATGGAGGAGGGGGCAGAGGGCACTATGGTAGTGATGTGAAGGGGGACAGAGGACACTGCTATAAGGGTACAGAGGACACTGCAATAGGGGGACCCTATTAGGGACCCCTTCTCACCTGGGGACAGGTGACAAGACATAAAACACACATAATAAAATTTCCTCAACAGGCCCTCCTCTGTCATATGCTCCCATGTGTCCCTTGGTGAATCTTGATCTTCTTCTTAATCAGTCCTTAAGTTCATAGAAAAGGAAAACTTGGCTTGAATTGTAGACTCTGTTCTTCAGGAGGGATGACTTAGAGGAGGACCTGAAGACCGCTCGGTCTGGGATCCGCTGCGTCTTGGGTTGGGCTTCGGGAAGTCTCATCTCAGAGAGGAAGATGTGGTCATCTGCTCGGGCTCTGTTCACTCATCCAATCAGGCAACAGTAGCGCCTCATCACGACATATAGAAGGAATAGAATCAAAAACATGAGTATATATAACCCTACTTGCTTCAACTATACTGCTAAAAAATAAAATCCCCAAAGATTCCCAGACCCTTAAAAGGACTTCAGCCATCACTAGCTTTAGCTCTGGCTTTGCCTTGCAGGGATCTAAATCTTATCCATATGGGCCTGAACTTTGTCACTAGTGATAGGGAAATCCCAGAACTTAGGGGTTTCCAATAACATTTTGACTGCTGAACCACATTCAAAAAGATGTATTTAATATTAAAAAAAAACAGAGGTATTGCCTGGATCAACCAATTAATTAATTCCATAAATGGCCATTTTAGCGGGTGAGTATAAAACAATCATGCAGGCATAAGCCTGCATGCAGTTCCAGTTGCCCTATGAACAAGTAGCAAAAAACAATAGAGAAAGAATTCACTAAAAGAGGTCAACAAAGAACACTGATGTTAATACAAAACCAGCTTTATTTATTACCTAAATTATAAACCAAACTGAGATACAAAAAAGTGAAAAAAGCAGCAATGGAGACTGACGGTTACCACAAACCAATTAAAAATTCCCCCTGATTCTTCCCCCCCCCCCCCCCTCCCTTCCCTTGTTTTCTATCTCACAATCACCACCTTTATTAGTTCACTTATGTGCTTAATGTGTACGTTTTTCCCTTTGCTGAATGTCTTACACATGAGGGGAATGGATGGTGACATCTAGTGGATAGAGGCAGGAATTGCATCCTTTAGTACCTATTTAAGTCTCTCGCCACAGACCCCTCCTTGCTCTGAGTAAACCAGCGTCCATTGGCTGGTGAAACGAGTCAGCGGTGTGACGTCAGCACGTCACTGGGAGCCGCGCGCAATTCGATCTGGCTATATGATCTCGCCTGTGTTTACACAGGCTCAACAGCTGATGCTAGTCTCCTCTGCTAACATCGCACTATACTGAGACATCCGCCCTACAGCGGCTTCACAGCAAGAGACGGTCCTTTATTTTGGATTTCATCTGTACCATCACAGCGGCACCTATCCATGTAGAGACCCAGGAATTAAAGGCTTATTGCAATCTGGCGACGGTGATACTGCGGCTGATGAGATCCTCCCACTTCATTCAGCACCTTCAAAACGTATGTCAGTTTTCTTTGCATTTTCCTATTGCTGTCTCCATGGACATATATCCTGCTGCTTGTGTAGTTTAATCTACATCCTCCCTTGCTGGAACCTGGACATGGTTTGATTTGCAACCTGCTTTACAGCTGTTATATACACAACGTTAGTGCAAAGTTAATCCTTTACAAGATCGATTTTTCTGTGTAGAACAACATCACACCCAACCTATAGCCAGATCGTTCATCCAACCACATCCTAACTATATCGGTATAAGAACTGCCCTTGCTATACTGGACACTCCATTTTTGGTTAATTGTTACCTATAATTGCTACTCCAACTGGGTTAGACCTTCTTATTGTTCATTATACCTTATCAATATACCAGAGATGTGAATGATGTGTATGAGTGGATGTGTAACTGCGGCTCCCATATGTTTTTAATTACCCCTTGTGACAACGTTGTCCATTTTTAATTGGTTTGTGGTAACCGTCAGTCTCCATTGCTGCTTTTTTCACTTTTTTGTATCTCAATTTGGTTTATAATTTAGGTAATAAATAAAGTTGGTTTTGTATTAACATCAGTGTTCTTTGTTGACCTCTTTTAGAGAATTCTTTCTCTATTGTTTTTTGCTACTTGTTCATAGGGCAACTGGAACTGCATGCTGGCTTATGCCTGCATGATTGTTTTATACTCACCCGCTAAAATGGCCATTTATGGAATTAATTAATTGGTTGATCCAGGCAATACCTCTGTTTTTTTTTGCTTAGTATTTTGGGGTGTCTTTTGCCCTTTCTTTGCCTTGGGGATCCCACCACTATTGTATTACTATTGGTGATCCAGCAGACTGACAGACGGTTTATTTGCACAAACTGCACACATAAGCACATACATGGCATATATGATTGATCGAGATTTAGATGACGAAATTAATACGGCCTTTTCTATTGATGGAAAAAATGAAGAAACAGAGGGGGAATCAACACGCAAACTTTTCAAAAATCATAAGAAGCTCATGATTAAATTCCTGAACCATAAATTGGATATTTCTTCTTTAAAATCATACATATCTCATAACATCATCCCTAGAGGATTGAGGGAGAGAATCGTTCCTGCAGAACATCTCTACACCCCTAGATTCTTGGAGGCGTGGAAAGAGGAATGCCTAAACAGAGGCTTAGCATTAATGAAAATTATAGTTTTAGAAGAAGAAACACAACTTGAGGAGATTAAAGGAGAATTAGAGATAAGTGCAAAGGCCCTGGAACCTCATAAAAATGAACCTGACTTTGAGAAGAATAACGAGTTTAATAAGAAAGAAATAGAAAGAATACAAAAAAATCTCAAACACACCAAACAGGAAAAATTCAGACAAAATATTATTGATTTTGAAGGGGGAGATATCTTTAATCCTACTTTGCCGAATAGAAGTAGATCCTCCTCAAGAAATTCTAGACACTTACAATGCACCAGTAGGAACAGAATAGGTTCCTCTTCAGATAGTGACCTTGACAAAGAAACTCCCATAAAATCTGTCACTTTTTAGAGGAACCTCAGGGCAATATATCAGCAGATTGCCCAAAACAATCAGTGGACAAGAGTCATTTCAGGGAAACAGGAAACGTAAACGTAGAAGGAAGAGGAAGGGACCGAAACACAGTTCAGAATCGGCGCAGTGGGAGATTAAGAAGTCAGAAAAGACGTTAAGTGGAATCTCTAGCTCAGCCTTTACGGACATGAGCATTGTTAATTTATCTGATTTTCAGTTAGATTCTAATCATATTAAACTTCTCCAAAAAGGATTATCCTTTTCCCCCACTGCGCCCATGAATGAATTTGAAGTGTTTAAAGACATAAATTTATTCCTTAGAAAGGTCCTCTTCAAACTCTGGCATCATAATGATCCCAATAATAGATCTACCCCCGATCCTAAATTTGACAAGGAGGAAAATGAGGCCATTAACAACTTAATATCCTTATTAGAGGAAAACGCTAACAGCGACTCTGAAACTGAAAGCAGCTATCCAATCAGAAGGAAATCTAATCTGAGAATCAAGTCCACAAAGATGCCAGCCCTATCAAAGCACAAATGGCTTCAACTATTCCTAGATCAGGTTAAACTTGATCTTGGGAGGATTAATTGGGAATGGTTGGGATCAAATAACTTAACCAGCCCTGAGAGAAAAGCACTAAAAGAACTACAGGAAGCTCCTAACTTGGTGATAAAAAGAAGTGATAAGGGCGGTAATGTGGTCCTACTCAGTGAAAAAATCTATGAGGACGAAGCCCTTAGATTATTAAATGATACCTCTACTTATCAAAAACTGACTGGTACCCCATTCCCAGCCCTGGTAGACACTCTGAACACCAAGTTAAAATTAGCTATGGAAGCAGGTTTGCTTACTAAAAAGGAATATCTATACCTCAGAGCTGAAGATATTACTATCCCAACCTTCTACATAATCCCTAAACTACATAAATCGCTAACCAACCCCCCAGGGAGACCGATTGTTTCAGCAATCAAGGGTCCCCTTTGAAAGAGCTGGTAAATTTGTGGACTCGATGATCAAAGACATGGTAACCAAACTACGGTCCTTCGTCCGGGACAGCAGAGACATACTCTCTAAACTATCCCATTTCTCCTTGTCACCAAATGCCCTATTGGTGGGAATAGATGTCGAAAGTCTATACACATCGATTCCCCACCACTGGGGTATTCAAGCGACTAAAACCTTCCTTGACATCCACTACCCACTACTGGGAGCCCATAATGAATTCATTATCGATATACTTGAATTCATGCTGGGCAACAACTTTTTTCAATTCCTTGGGAGATTCTATCAACAGGTGAGAGGCACCAGTATGGGTGCCCCGTGGGCCCCTTCATACGCTTGTCTCCACCTTGGTCTCTGGGAGGAGGAGGTGGTATACAAGTCCTCGATGTACCTTGACCACTGTGCGTTGTGGTTAAGGTACATCGACGACGTACTCATGGTATGGGAGGGCACAGCAGAGCAACTTGTGGAATTTCTTTCCCAACTAAATACTAACGATAGGAATATCCATTTAACTTACTCTTGTTCTACTGATGCCCTCTCTTTTCTTGACTTACAAATCACCAGATGCAGAAATCGGATAGTAACTAGTACTTTCCGAAAAGGAAACAGCAGCCAACACCCGCCTCTTGGCACAGAGCCATCATCCGAAGTCTCTGATTAAAGGGATACCTACAGGACAATTTTTAAGGATCAGGCGAAACTGCTCAGAGGAGGATCAATTTCTATCTGAAGCACACGAGATGTATAAAAGGTTCAGGAAAAGAGGGTATTCACATAATTCCCTCAAAAAAGCCAAAAACAACGCATTAGAAAAGAAACGTGAAGATCTCCTAACTACACAGAAAAACACCCAAGAACCTAAAAAAATAGCATGTGATTTCCCTAGAATCATCACTAGGTTTGGTTCACAATGGACAAAAGTCCAGGAGATCCTCAATAGACACTGGCACATCCTTAAATCGGCACCCTTAATTACAAACTTAATTAGCCCCAGACCACTACTTACAGCTAAAAGGGCACGGAACTTGGGCGATGTTTTGGTCCACTCAGAATACACTAGGACCATCAATAAAAATTGGCTTACCGAGAGAAGACCCCCTCCAGGTATGCATGCATGTGGACACTGTAATATATGCAAATATGTGCATCACACTGATGTGTTCGCCAACCCAAGAGGAGGTAGGCATTATCAAATTAAACAATTTATTAATTGTTCAACGACACGTGTCATATAATGCTCACGTGTCCTTGCAATAAAAATTACATAGGCAAAACTAAACGCCAACTCCGAGTCCGGATTGGCGAACACATCAGTGGCATTAGGAATAAGAAAAAGAATAAAGAAGATGATCGACCTATTCCAGTACATTTTGCCAAATTCCATGACAGTAATCCTAGGGGCCTTACAGTTAAAGGGATTTATGTGCTGAATTTACCCCCTAGAAGAGGGGACTTCAAAACTATTCTCCTTCAAAAGGAGAAAATGTGGACGTACTACTTAGACTCTTTAGCCCCTAAGGGGTTGAACACTGAATGTAGTCTACAACCCTTTTTAGAGAAATGACAGCTTTCCCTAAAAATTTTCGGGTGAATTCTTAATATAGTCATTATCGCTAATAAATAAGTTCTTCACTCTTTCTATGGCTATTTTCTACTAGTCATTATTTAATAATTATTCCCCATCCCCCTTCCCCCTGATTCTTTCCCTCCCCCCCTCCCCTTCCCCCCCTTCCCTCCCTTCCCTTGTTTTCTATCTCACAATCACCACCTTTATTAGTTAATTTATGTGCTTAATGTGTACGTTTTTCCCTTTGCTGAATGTCTTACACATGAGGGGTATGGATGGTGACATCTAGTGGATAGAGGCATGAATTGCATCCTTTAGTACCTATTTAAGTCTCTCACCGCAGACCCCTCCTTGCTCTGAGTAAACCAGCGTCCATTGGCTGGTGAAACGCGTCAGCGGTGTGACGTCAGCACGTCACTGGGAGCCGCGCGCAATTCGATCTGGCTATTCGACTCGCCTGTGTTTACACAGACTCAACAGCTGATGCTAGTCTCCTCTGCTAACATCGCACTATACTGAGACATCCGCCCTACAGCGGCTTCACAGCAAGAGACGGTCCTTTATTTTGGATTTCATCTGTACCATCACAGCGGCACCTATCCATGTAGAGACCCAGGAATTAAAGGCTTATTGCAATCTGACGACGGTGATACTGCGGCTGGTGAGATCCTCCCACTTCATTCAGCACCTTCAAAACGTATGTCAGTTTTCTTTGCATTTTCCTATTGCTGTCTCCATGGACATATATCCTGCTGCTTGTGTAGTTTAATCTACATCCTCCCTTGCTGGAACCTGGACATGGTTTGATTTGCAACCTGCTTTACAGCTGTTATATACACAACGTTAGTGCAAAGTTAATCCTTTACGAGATCGATTTTTCTGTGTAGAACAACATCACACCCAACCTATAGCCAGATCGTTCATCCACCCACATCCTAACTATATCGGTATAAGAACTGCCCTTGCTATACTGGACACTCCATTTTTGGTTAATTGTTACCTATAATTGCTACTCCAACTGGGCTGGACTTTCTTATTGTTCATTATACCTTATCAATATACCAGAGATGTGAATGATGTGTATGAGTGGATGTGTAACCGCGGCTCCCATATGTTTTTAATTACCCCTTGTGACAACGTTGTCCATTTTTAATTGGTTTGTGGTAACCGTCAGTCTCCATTGCTGCTTTTTTCACTTTTTTGTATCTCAATTTGGTTTATAATTTAGGTAATAAATAAAGCTGGTTTTGTATTAACATCAGTGTTCTTTGTTGACCTCTTTTAGAGAATTCTTTCTCTATTGTTTTTTGTATTTAATATTCAAGCCTATAGTTTTAGCCATAGGCAGGGAGAACAATACAGTAAGGTGGGGGCTACCTTGTAAGTCTCTTTGAAGTCCTGATTAACTTGTTGGTCATTTACATTGCTAAACAGATGGTCAATTAAGATATACAAGTTACTTCCCAAGTTCTGTAGGAAAGCCAGAGATAAACCTTTTCACAGCTGAAGGTTTGAATGGCATTTGACCACAACCAAAACAGCTGTTACATCATATGACTTTTAACATATTGTATCAAGTATATCTGCTTAATCAGAATACATGTTTTGATAATCAGAACTAAATGTTTGATAAAAAAAAATAGCTATTCCATTTACCCTATCAATCCCATCTTTTGGTCAAATTAAAAATTGACCACATAACTAACAAAACATAACATAACAGCACTATAACAAACAATTCATACACTGGTTGTGGACAGTTGGGTTCTTGACTATTCAGTGTAGAGATTCCTTTGGTGACAGTTAAAGCTGTGTGGGGCCTAACTAGATGTGAATATTATAGGCAGTGATATTGGGAGGATGGAACAAACTAAGTCTCATAACACATGCACAACCTAACTTAAACTGCAAAAGAAAGGCAGATAAAATTACAATTCCTATAAATCGCTTCTAAATTCCAACATCTCCCTCCAACTGCCTAATCTTAGTTTAAATATGTATTTCTCTAGTTCATATTCCTCCTAATTTATATACCCAATTTGCAGAAAAATCTCATTTTGCTTTGTCAAGGCTAAACAAAAATATAAAAATACAAAAATGTCTAAAGATAAAAATTACATGTTGGTCTAACAATGTAGGAACACCAAGTCTTAAGGTGATTCCTCCGCTGTAACTTTGACAGCTCACCCTCCATAAGACTCCACTGCAACACCTTAAGAAGGCATACCATTTTCATACATAATCTTCTTTTCTTCAGGACTATTGCTGTCAACCTGACAAGAAACTTCCAGTAGGTGTGCAGATCTTTTTGCAATTATAGCAAACTGAGCTGTGATTTTTTTTAGACAGCTGACATGATAAGTATCAAAGTTCTTCAGACATCTAAAAAGCTTTTGAAAGCACGCTTTTCCATCAATGCTGTTTGTGGCTGATGTCATAAAGCCAAGGAATGAGGGAGGATATTTTTGAGGATGGCGTCACTCCGATTGTTCGTCCAACATTTGATCATTAACAAAAATGCCCATAAAGCCGTTGAGTTTTTTACTGCTGAAGTAAAAATGTTCTAGAGGTAAGACCTAGAAGAAAAGAAAAATGTCTTAATACAAGGAGAAACCATTCTCATTTAGTATAAAATGTTATTCAACTGTCATTTAAACTAAACTGTCTAGACCATAAACATTTATAATGAACAACAGGCTTCTCAGAAGGGGGGGGGGGGGGGCTATCACGTATGGCCTGGATCATTGATCCTACAGGAACATAGACAAGGATTTACAAGAATGACAGGAGTATAGTGCAGTACTGGGTTCACTGGAAGTCAGGTACACAAGATACAGTTGATGTGTACAAGGATTCTAAGGCAGGAAGGATACCTAATGGTACTATCTGGGGAGAACGCAGCATGTCCGCACATGCAACAATAGTGAGGGCCCTTGAAAGGGCCGAGGCGCAGAGTCTAAGGAACTGCCTTGTCTTCTCCAGAGCTCTTGATGGTAGAGATGGTTTGTGCTGCAGACAGTTCCCCGGTTGCGGCCCTTTTACTCACCCAAGCAGGCAGATACCTAGAACTAAGGGCCAACAGACAAATGAGAATCCCTTGCAGCACTGAGGTGCTGGGATCACTAAACAGTAGGGAGCCAAATTCAAGCTGACAGGTGTGTGCCTGGACACACACAGACATTGCGGACAGATACACAATGACACATAAACAGCTAAAAATGAGTAACCATGCAGTCACACAGGAATCTATAAGAGTAGTGAAGTTGCATGGTGTCACCGAACAGGAAACTAGCTTACAAATATACTTGGAGACACAAAGGCAGACTTGCTTGGGACATTATTATTCAAAGCCTAAGGCAATCTGTTTCAGCTTGAAAAGGCAGTACTGGCTGGGCATGTAGCTAATTCAATTAACAACAGGAGGTTTAATCTAGTCTTAAAAACAAGTTTTGTGGGACAAGATACAACCACAGACCTTATAAGTTAAAGCATTGGAACTAAATGCCAATGCCAATACAATAATCACACACATAGGTTGGTTTGTGTCTTTTTTTTTCTTCACCTACTATGTAATACCAGCATACCTGCTGATCTTTGGGAATAGATCTGTGACAGGTCTAATTTAAAATCTTAATAATACCCAAGTAATTCTTAACACTCAATGTAGTAACACTGACATACATGTAGTAATACACTCATTACTTTTTTTTTTTTCATCATAGGTGTTTAAACTAGAGCAGCAATTATTCAATTCACTCTTAATAACTTTTTCATCTTAAAATAATATACAAAAACTATATAAGGCTCAGTTCCCACTATTGCGACTTAAGGTTGCAGCGACTTTGAAAAGGTTCTTGCACTACATTGATGCGACATTCCATGCAACTCTGATCTAGAGACTGTAAAGTTGGACCAAAGTTACACTCCAGAGTCTCTCAATCACGTGACTTTGGGGGTTCATTATAGTGGAAACGTAGTCTAAGACAGGAGACGCTTAGTTATCTAGGGCAGGGGTGTCAAACTCAATTTCATCGTGGGCCACATAAGCATTATGATTGTCCTCAAAAAGGGACAGTTATATCTGTAAGATTAGATGTCCAGCGCATCCCCTCCCCTTACATTAGATGTCAAGAGCCACCCCACCATCAGAAGTTGAGTCCCCTACTCTTCCTTACAGTGCACCCCCTTTCCTTATTCTGCTGCTGGGAAGAAGCTGGATGCATTGCTTGAAAGCAGAAAGTATGGGTCTGGAGGAGGACCAGAGGAGGGCTGGAGCTCTCCTGCAGCTGCAGGAGAGGTGCAAGGGCCACATGAAATGGTCTGGAGGGCTGGATTTGGCAACGGGCCTTGTGTTTGACACTTGTGATCTAGGGCATTGAAACTCGTTAAATTTCAAAGCTCATACATGTCAGATCATAACACAACATTAAATTTAGCACCTTATATTGTAAATAGGAACAAGAAACTGGGCAGTACAGACTCAGATGACTGCATCAATATTTAGCTAGTGGGGGGAGTGAAACCCATAAATGTTTACATATGAAAATAGAAACACTTTAGAACAATACTTCCATTGGCGAATTGTCTTTGAAGGCTGTGGTCTCCTTCTGTTCGGAAGACCTTAAATAAATCAACTCAGGGCATAAAACTAATCTGAGGAATAAGCATCAAAATTTTAGTAACAACACATTATATTTTCCTCCTAAAAATAAACCAAAGGTTAGAGATATTTAGCATACAGTAAGCATTTTGAACATTTTCTTTCTTAGATGTTTTACCAGTGCACTTTTTCTAAAGCCAAAAAATTGTTTGACGTCAAACTAAATGTTACCACGTGGATTTTATGTATAGAATACCATTACTATAAGAAACTATTATTCACCATGGTTAAAAATGAGCAGCTCAAAAAAACAATTTTTTTTTATAAGTTCCCCTTTGTCTTGCAAGACAGTTATACTTCACCATACTGAGCACATTGGAAAACTTCTTCAAAAACTGTTTCTTCTATGGAAACAAAGATTACTGTTAATACACACACACACATATAAATATACATTATTAGGAGGTATTTTACTTTCTTTTTTTTTTTTTCGTTTACAGTTCACTCAGTTCACTCAATTTGCATGACAATACAGCTGTTCACACACACACAAGCCATGCAATTTAACCAGTGTCAAAGAAAAGGGAGGGGGGGGGGCTCGTTGCTCCTTTAAACTATAAAACACCATTCCTTATTTTTAAACTTTAATCATCAGTGAAAAAGTTTTTTTTTTTTTTTTTACGACACTAATCTTTTAACATTTCACTTTAATATTTTTTAAAATTTTATCAAGTATATTGGGTATGACTCCAATGACCACATGATTAGCCACCCCAGCAAGTATTTAAATTAACGATTTTCAGCTCACAGTTTTTAGATTAACTTTTCTTTTAGAATAAGCAAATATAATATTTTATGTTTTCTTTTTCATATTGAATTGACAATAGTGCAAAATTACTACACATTGCACATGATTTTACAATTTTAAGTCAATTTTTTTTATACCCAAATTATATAGATCAAATTGTTCTTTTAAGTCAGAAATACAATTTTTAGTCTTTTTAAGGTCCCACTTTACAGAAAAAATATTTTTCTTGCTTCTAAAAGTTGCAATGACCAACATTCCACTGACTTGTTACCTGTAATTGTCCATGTGGCAATGTCCCATCACTTTAAAACATACATAACAAACACAAAACAAATCATCATGCCACCCATATTCATACTGTGTTACTATTATTTCACATTCATCAGTCCCTACCCTCAAGGAGCTTACAATCCTAAGGTCCCTAACTCACATTCATACATACACTAGGGACAATTTAGACAGGATCCAATTAACCTACCAGTATTTCTCCAGAGTGTAGGAGTACCCGGCAGTAACCCATGCAGGCACAGGGAGAACACGCAAACTCAATGTAGGTAAAGTCATGGTTTGGATCAACTGTTTTGCTGATACAGCACTTTGGGCATATTAATACAACTAACATGACATAATAATCCATGGATCTCACACACATATATACAACAAACATAACTCTCACACTTAGCCAACTACACCCTGTAGACAAAAATATTTCTCTAATAAAACTGTACTTTCCCTTCTTTTTTTTTTTTATAAGTTCACTCATCTATAATGGGCTCCAATCCATATGTCTACTTAGGTCATTATAAGTGCGTTGGGTTGTAGGGTATAATGTGCTTGCAGTTATTTCAGCATTGTTATTATTAGGTTCAAATTCATATACAGGACAAAAAGTTTCTTTCATTCTCTTTTTTTCAACTTTTTTGTCATTTGTTTTAGCCTTCTAGTGGTACAAAACCACTAGTATGTCATCAAAATGGGACACGTTTCAGAACTACTGATTGGTTCCTTCTTCAAGCCAAGGTCATTCTTACCTTCTCTGGCGCCATCAGATCCTCACGATCGTCCGTGACATAAGATGCTGGGATGAGTTTCATCCAGACGCATGAGCCTCTTACATTAGGGGGAATTACCTTATAAGCTGTGGACCCGCATAAATACCAAACTAAAGTTGAAGCGCACTTGTGGGCTACCTAGTTGTCCCAATACCAAAACTGGCAAGAACCAGAGCTATTGTTAAAACTATAACTAATTTTACCCTCTAGAAATGTATCGTTAAATTCTATTGACAAGTGTCTGTTTGGAGTTTTTACTAGTTTGTAAAAACTCCTCATACCAGTATGAACATCATATATATCCTGTACCGCTGTCATCGCTGGGATACTAAAGCTCGGTGGAGATTCAGAGGAGACACAACAATTGGTCCTGTTCGCTTTCTTAGCTAGTTGGAGAATACAATTTAAACAATAAGTTGGGATGCTTTTTATCGTTACCCTTGCCAAAATATACTAAACTAAAAAATATAAATAAAGATACTCCTCATCCTTTGGTGTAGCTGAGCAGCTTTTTGCAGTGGCTGGCGTTGATCCAGTTGTCTCATCCATCAAGCTTCTTTCCAATGACCCAGTCACCTGGTTGGAAAGAATATAAACCGGTTATTGTGTCAGGGTCCAGGAGGGACTCATGAACCCTGTGGTGGACCTTTTAAAGTTCATATTACAGTGACTGTACCCACCCCATCAGCTGAGAATTTCGACAGCTGCTGAGGAAAGTACAACCCCGTTTTTGGTTGACCTCCAAACAAACCTAACTCAATGACTGTGGTCACTGCATAACCTGTGCGTGGCTTACCATCTGGGGTGTAATACCTGGAACCATTGACAAAAAGTTTCTTAGCATCTGGGATGGGAGCCTCCTTCACCGGACTGCTGCTTGCTGATTCAGATTCCATCAAAGAAAGACAGTTGTGGAACATGTCATCCTACTAGGTCACAAACTTGGCTAAAATTAGAGCGGTATGTATTATTGGTTTGAAAATTGTCATTATCACCATTATCTACCCATTTTCTTCTTCATTACAAACTGGAGGAAGACACGCAGGGTTTAGAATGGTGCAGAAAAAAAAACAATGAAACAGTGATATAGCCTATGATACTTTTACCTTCTTAGGTGTGTGTATTTATGCATTTGTACAGCTATCTACATACATTTTCAGAAACTCCTTGGACCTGAAAAGATACTTATAAACAAAAGTTATTACACTATCCTTCATATTTAACCTGCAAAGAATGGTAAACAATACAACATTTGTGTACATTGGTAAATTGGCACTGACATTCCTCAAAACTGACAACAACGAAACCCTCTGTAACCCTTACTTTCACGTTCCTACAAAAACACAACAGCCGCGACACATAGGAGGGCCGCCGCGGTAGGTTCAAACATATTCATGTTACTACATACAAATAATGAGAAGACTAAAACATGAAACAAACATTTAGATACCAATTTGAAGGAGATATTTCATAGTTCCCAAAACAATAATAATAAAAATTTAAAAAAAAACCCAGATGGAATGCTGCCTTCACTCTTTTAGCAATAGAAAAAAATACAATGGGAAAAACACGAGAGCAGCTCGAAACCCTGCATGGGCCAGCCACACAAAGTTCAAAAACAGGCATGAGAATTTTTATCACACAAGCGTGTAGTACACATCCAACCCGCTCATCGCAGATTTCTGAAGCCACAGCCGATCTACTTCCAAGGTCTTTTTATTCTGGGGTCTCGTACCTCCAGACATCAAAAGTAACTTCCAAAGGAATACACCTTACTGTACCCTCTGACCATATATGCCAATCTTTAAGGGGTTTAATAGCCTTTTCCCCAAAACTAGACTTCATGTACTGTGCAACCGTCTGACTGTGGAAAGCCTTGCATTCCTACCCTTGCATGGACTGCTCATTACTAGGGATGAGCTTCGAGTTCGAGTCGAACCCATGTTCGACTCGAACATCGCATGTTTGACCATTCATCGAATTACGAATGATATGGGCCGTTCGCCCCAAATTCGAGTGGCGCGTCACGGCCCATAATTCACTGCGGCATCGCAGTGCATTGCTGGCTGTTGATTGGCCAAGCATGCACTATGACCCACATGCTTGGTCAATTACAGCGCCGTCTGTACAGAGAGCCGTAATTGGCCAAAGCCAGGGTGGCTTTGGCCAATTATGGCTCAGAGGGTTTAGTACACGCCCCACACTATATAAGGCCACCTGGACGTCGGCCCTGTGTAGTGTATTCCGGTGTTGAGAGAGAGATAGAGAGAGAGAGAGAGAGAGAGACAGTGTCATGTGATTTAAGTTAGAGTAGGCAGGCGAGTCATTTAGCTGCACTTACAGTGTATTGTGTATATATATATATGCATCCTAGGTGTTTTGTGTGTGTGTGTGTGTGTGTGTGTGTATATATATATATATATATATATATATATATATATATATATATACACACTGTATTCGGTTTATCTAGATCAGTTCCTGTTATTCTCTTCCTAGACAGGTGCTTTTACAGTATTTACAGCTACCTCTTCTTCTGAACCTATTAGTCCTAATAGCTACAGTATTTACAGTTAGTGTAGTGAGTCCTCTGCACAGTGTGCCCCTAAAGCTACCTGAAGAAAATTGGTGGTGTTCTTCTGATCCTATTAGTACTGAAGGCAGCTGCAGTATTTACAAGTTAGTGTAGTGCGTCCTCTGCACAGTGTACACCTAAAGCTACCTGAAGACAATTGCTGTTGTTCTGCTCCTATTAATACCACAGGCAGGAAGCTACAGTATTTACAGTTAGTGTACTGTGTCCTCTGCACAGTGTGCACCTAAAGCTACCCGAATAAAATTGGTGGTGTTCTTCTGCTCCTATTAATACCACAGGCAGGCAGCTACAGTATTTACAGTTAGTGTACTACGTCCTCTGCACAGTGTGCACCTATAGCTACCTCAAGACAATTGCTGTTGTTCTGCTCCTATTAATACCACAGGCAGGCAGCTACAGTATTTGCAGTTAGTGTACTGTGTTCTCTGCACAGTGTGCACCTAAAGCTACCCGAATAAAATTGGTGGTGTTCTTCTGCTCCTATTAATACCACAGGCAGGCAGCTACAGTATTTACAGTTAGTGTACTGCATCCTCTGCACAGTGTGCACCTAAAGCTACCTGAAGACAATTGCTGTTGTTCTTCTGATCCTATTAGTACCGCAGGCAGCTGCAGTATTTACAAGTTAGTGTAGTACGTCCTCTGCACAGTTTGCACCTAAAGCTACCTGAAGAAAATTGGTGGTGTTCTTCTGATCCTATTAATACCACAGGCAGGCAGCTACAGTATTAACAGTTAGTGTACTGTGTCCTCTGCACAGTGTGCACCTAAAGCTACCTGAAGACAATTGCTGTTGTTCTGTTCCTATTAATACCACAGGCAGGCAGCTACAGTACTTACAGTTAGTGTACTGTGTCCTCTGCACAGTGTGCACCTAAAGCTACCCGAATAAAATTGGTGGTGTTCTTCCGCTCCTATTAATACCACAGGCAGGCAGCTACAGTATTTACAGTTAGTGTACTACATCCTCTGCACAGTGTGCACCTAAAGCTACCTGAAGACAATTGCTGTTGTTCTGCTCCTATTAATACCACAGGAAGGCAGCTACAGTATTTACAGTTAGTGTACTGTGTCCTCTGCACAGTGTGCACCTAAAGCTACCCGAATAAAATTGGTGGTGTTCTTCTGCTCCTATTAATACCACAGGCAGGCAGCTACAGTATTTACAGTTAGTGTACTGCGTCCTCTGCACAGTGTGCACCTAAAGCTACCTGAAGACAATTGCTGTTGTTCTGCTCCTATTAATACCACAGGCAGGCAGCTACAGTATTTACAGTTAGTGTACTGTGTCCTCTGCACAGTGTGCACCTAAAGCTACCCGAATAAAATTGGTGGTGTTCTTCTGCTCCTATTAATACCACAGGCAGGCAGCTACAGTATATACAGTTAGTGTACTGTGTCCTCTGCACAGTGTGCACCTAAAGCTACCCAAATAAAATTGGTGGTGTTCTGCTCCTATTAATACCACAGGCAGGCAGCTGCAGTATTTATAGTTAGTGTACTGTGTCCTCTGCACAATGTGCACCTAAAGCTACCTGAAGACAATTGCTGCTGTTCTCATACTAATAACACTACAGGCAGGCAGCTGATTCTGCTAGCTGCAGTATCAGTATATATATACATCCCAGCTTTGTGCAGCTACATCTCACAGCAGGCCATTAGTATGTCTGGAAGGCCAACAAGGAGAGGCAGACAGTCACAGGCCAATAAAAGAGGGCAAGCAGGCTCTGTGCCTAGAGGCAACAGTGCTGGTCGTGGAGATGGTGCATCCTCATCAGCACATGGCCGTGGGTCAAGCTTGTCCTTTTTTTTGGCAGCTGGCCATTTTGAGCCGCAACATGCGGAAGACTTGGTAGAGTGGATGACCAAGCCGTCCTCATCCTCCTCATCCTCTCTCACCCAGCTTCAGGGTACTTTGTCTGGCAAAACAGCTGCCAACGCGGTCTCTTCCCTCAATGGCATCAGTCACTCCTTCCCTAGCCCCACCATGTCCTCCTGAGGAGTCCCCCGAACTGTTTGACCACAGTGTTGGGTACATGCTCCAGGAGGATGCCCAGCGTTTTGAAGGCTCCAATGATGGTACCCAGCTAGAGGAAGGCAGTAACGTGAGCCCAGAGAGAGGGGGTGCCCAAGAAGGACAGCAATCTAGCAGTTATGTTCCCCCAGCTGCCACATACTGCCACAGCTTTGCTCCAGTGATGAGGAAGAAGGGGATGATGAGGTCACTGACTCCACGTGGGTGCCTGATAGGAGAGAGGAGGAGGAGAAGGCACATCACCAATGAAGCATGATGCCCTCCAGGGACCAGCTTTTTTTTTTTACTCATTTATTTTTATACATTTTTACAAAAACATATACCACTGATCAAGAGGCACCTCGTATAAATACTATTATAACATCTTTACAATGTCGTGTATAAATTCACACTTAAATAACCTTCAATACATTAATATACCCAGTTCGTATTTACTTCCTTTAAAAGGGGGGGGGGGAGGACCATTTAGAAGACACACAACTACTACCAATACCTCAGCTCCCTCTCCTCTGTGGTTCTCTAACCTTTTATGATCCCTCTATCCTTTTATAACCCCTCCCTCCCCTCTCCTCCCTCCCTAATCTTTTTTAATAAAGTGCAACTGTCCCTTCCATACACCGTGTCTATTTAAATACCAAATATATTATGTGTTCTTATTTCTCTCTTCTCACTCTTATTTGCCACTTCCCTTCGTCCTCTCCACTCCCCCTTATTTTCCCGATAATATCCTCCTAGTCTTTGAATATAATCTCCTCTCCCTAGTTTTTCCCTTTAAAGGGGGCATCCCATTTTATCTAGCCAGGGCTTCCACATCATTAAGAATTTGTCCAGGTTCCTCCATCTAACAAATACCACTTTTTCCCTCCATACTGTGGCATCCATCACTTTAGTCCATTCTTCTGAATTCGGGGGTTTCACTGATTGCCAGTTCTGAGCTATTATCTTTCCAGCTTGGAATAAACATCTTATTACTGCAATTTTACTATTTTTGGGCACAGTATTTTCCTCTATTTTCCCCAACAGACATGTAGCACCATTCAGGTCTAACTTAAGCCCAAATGTACTATTAATATCCTCCATTATCTCTGTCCAGTATCTGAATAGTTTTGGGCACCTCCAGATCATATGAATCAAATCCCCTATTCGTTGACACCTTGGGCATTTATCGTCAGCTCTGTATCCGTACCGAAAAAACTTCTTTGGAGTGTAGTAAACTCTATGTAGCAAAAATAGCTGCGATATTTTCTGTGAAGGGGAGATTGACACCTGGGAGCTCAAGTCCAATATGCTTTTCCACTGTTCTCCTGTTATTTTTTTCCCCCAGGTCCTCTTTCCATCCCTTCTTAGTTTTAGCCAGTCTTTCCCCATTAATGGTTTTACTACATATCTGTTCATATATATCTGATATTAAGCCTTTGGAGGATCCTGTCATAGCTATTTTTTGTATAAGAGGTACTTTACACCATTCCACCCTTTGTGTTTTAAAGTGGGCATTCAGTGCATGTCTAATTTGAAGATACCGGTAGAATGATTGGTTTGGGATACCGTACTCACCCCTCAACTCCTCGAATGATTTCAACGTACTCCTATCATATACAGTAGTTGCGCAAGTTTTCTGATAACACAAACCTCCCACTCATTTATTTTACCCAAGGGGATCAAATCTGGAAATTGCTTGCTGTCCCAAATTGGGGTATATTCTGTTAACCCAGTGTATCCCATTACTACCCTGGTCGCCTGCCATACTTTTGTTATTAGTTTTAATGTGGGGCATCCAGCGAGTAGGGAGTCCACTTCCAAAGCTTCCACCAAACTGCTATGCAAGGCTCCCTGCAGCATCATACGTACATTTTTATTACTCTCCCCTGGTATATTACATCCCCTGAGATGCTGCAACTGGGCAGCCAAGAAATAAATGTGGAACTGCCGCTCCTCCCTCTTTTATTGGTAGCTGCAGTATCTGTAAGCTAATACGGGCCTGCCCCTTCTTCCAGATTAGTTCCCGGAACAATGTTTCAATTTTTTTGAACCATCTCATTCCGATCCAAACTGGAGAATTATGTAGCTGATACAAGAGTTGGGGCATCCAGATCATTTTAATGAGGTTAATTCTTCCAGGTTAATTATTCCAAGACGACTCCAGGTATCACACTTCCGCTGAAATTTAAGCAGAAGGGGAGCAAGATTATCCTCAATATACTGACCTGGGTCCCTTGTTAACCATACTCCTAAATACTTAATCTTGTCTACCACCCTCAGTTGCCCAACCGAGGATGGGAAAAGATCTATTGTGTCTACAGGCATCAGGGCCGATTCCTCCTAGTTAATTACCAGACCTGAGTGCTTCCCAAACTCCTCTACTATGTTCATAATCCCCACCAGGGATGCGTCTATATCTCCGAGGAAGAACAAGATGTCATCTGCATATAATGCAATCCTTTCTTCTCCCATCTCTCTTTTAAACCCCTGTATCCCCCTTGCAGATCTAATCGCAATTTCTAATGGTTCTATTGCTAAAGCAAACAATAGAGGTGACAGGGGACATCCCTGCTGTGTTCCCCTCTCCAGCTGGATCGGATCAGAGTATGTATTATTAATCCTTATCTTAGCACTTGGTGTCTTATAAAGTGCTTTCACCCAGCCTATAAAAGTGGGTCCGAACCCAAACACCTCAAGAGCCTGCCACAAATAGTCCCACTCCAAGCTATCGAAAGCTTTGGCAGCATCCAAAGAGACGACCGCTCGTGAACCCCCATTTATTGTCGGGATCTGAAGGTTCAGGTATACTCGCCTTACATTAATGTTAGTAGATCTATTGGGGATACACTCAGATTGATCTGGGTGTATAAGCTTTTGTATATATTTATTCACCCTAGCGGCCAGCACTTTTGCCAGTATTTTTGCGTCTGAACACAGTAGGGATATTGGCCTATAGGGCGAGGTATCCATTTGGTCTTTCCCTTCTTTTGGGATAACCACTATTGTAGCTTCTGCCACTGAAGAGGGCATCCTCCCCCCCGCGGCCACCTCCCCCAGCATCCTCAATAGCTCTGGAAGCATCACCTCATCGTACCGCTTATAAATTTCAGTGGGAAGACCATCTGGGCCGGGGGACTTTTGGTTAGCCATCTCAGCCACTACGCTTTGCAATTCCTCCAGAGTTATGGGGGCTTCTAGCTCGTTTTTTTCCCTTTGTGAAAGAGCTGGTACCTCAATCCCCCTAAAGAAGCGATCCATATCTCTTGCCACTTCTCCCCTCCTGAATTTGTATAGGTTCGCGTAGTACTGTCTAAATGCATCAAGTATTTCAGGGGTCCGAGAAGTAATTTCTCCCCCTGGCATCCTAATGGCTGCAATTACTGTTGGTCTTCACCAACCGAGCCAAAAAACGGCCTGCACACTCCCCCTCAGCAAAAGTACGTTGGAATTGAAAAAGACGCTTATTTTCTGCCCTTCTAGTAATGATGTTATGGTATTTTTGTTGACTTTTAAGCCACCTCTCTTTTTTTTCCGGGGTTGGATCTACCACATACTGATTTTCAGACTCCACAGCTTCCCTCCCAGTAACCTCCTCCCACTCCTTGGACCTCCTTTTGATCTTCGCAACCTGTTGTATTATTAGCCCTCTGAGGAAAGCCTTCAAAGTATCCCACACTATCCCGGCACTTGCGGAGCCCTTATTCAATGTTACAAATTCCTTTAATTTTAGTGCTACCTCTGTTGGTTTCCCTCATTAACTCCAACCAAAATGGACTTATACTCCACACTCTTGGGGGGTTCTGACCTTCCAACTTAATCGCCATTATTAATGGTGAATGGTCAGACACTCCCCTAGCAGCGTATACTATGTTTTTTACCAACTGTACCATATCCCCGTTTTCAAAAGCCATGTCTATTCTTGACAATGTTGCATATGAACTAGAGAGACATGAGTATTGCTGCCTCATTGGGTTTCGGGTTCTCCAGACATCACACAATCCCAGCTCTTCCATAAATTGGGCCAACCGTCCATCAGAAACGTTGTCAGATTGTTTCCCCGGGGGGAATCGATCTTTGCTCTTATCCATAACATCATTAAAGTCCCCCACCACTATAACCAGCATGTCCTCTTTAGCTTCGAGAAACTCTGCCAATTTATATAGAACCTCCATCTTAAAAGGAGGCGGAATATAAAGACTGGCCACAATATATGGTTTGTTCTCTATCTGGCAGTTCAGAAACACGTACCGTCCCTCTGTATCTATCTTGGCTTCCCTGCAGGATAAACTCACACCAGATCTTATTATTATACTTGCACCCCTAGAATAAGAGGTATGCACTGAATGGTATTGAAACCGAAATTTCCCGCCATACAGGCCTGGGATCGTGTCTCTCGTTAAGTGTGTCTCCTGTAGGCAGCCCAAATCTATCTGACCCTTCTCAAGTGTGGAGAAAACCGCCATCCTTTTAACCGGGTTCCCAAGCCCCCTAACATTCCAGGAGACTATATTAAGAGTACTAGATTGCATCACGGGGGTCTCTATAATATTCCTGGAGTGGTGGGGGGTGGGGCAAAAGGCAAGTACGTTATACCCCTTCCTCAAAAAAAGAGCACACCAAAATATTAACATTTCACCATTTTCTATACTTACATAATTGTCATTTACCCGTGCGTCACCTTGAAAAAGTATATTGTTGTGCTTAAATCATTTTGTGTAATCTCACAGCGTACCTTCCTTGTGCCTTTGTGCTTATTCTTTATATCCTTGACCCCATTCAGTATATACCTTTTAGTGTAAATAGTAATATACCCCCCCACCCACCTCCCATTCCCCCGCCCACCTTCCAACCCCCCACCCACCTCCACCCCTCCCCTCCACCCCCTCACCTCCCCCTACCCATCTCTAAACCTCCCACCCCACTCTCAGTCCACCCTCCCGCTCCACTTGTGCTTAATTTTATGTTTCTGCAGAGAGCGTTTAATCTCTATGAAGTCTGCTCTTCGCTTTTGCAATGTTGGGGAGTAGTCTGGGTAAAATGATATCCTAACGCCTTTAAAAAATATATTCCCCATCTCCCTGGCTCTTCTTAGGAGGATCTCCTTGTCCTTGTATTTAAGAAATTTTAGAAGGATTGACCGGGGGCGCCCGCCCAATGGCGGTGCCCTAGCAGGGACTCTATGGGCTCTCTCTATTGAGAACTGTGGTGAAAAAATGTCTTCCCCAAATGTCTCCTTGAACCATTTCTCTAGGAACTCAGCAGGCTGGGGGTCTTCAACCACCTCTGGGAGTCCCACCGCTCGCACATTACTCCTGCGTGCCCTGTTCTCAAATTCATCCAATTTTGAGGCTTGAAGGGCCATTAGCTCTCTCATTGCTTTAATTTCCCGTTTTAAGGGGAAAAAATCATTATCAATTAAGCTCAATCTCTCCTCTAGGGCACTAGTCCTTTCCCCAACTTTCTTCAAATCCTGGCCCATCACCAGCAGTTCCTCCTTAATTCCCCCAATTTGTTCAGATAGACTATTTAATGAACATTTGCATGCGTTTACCGCCATTAGTATATTCCTCAGCGTTGGTTCTGATTCTTCCTGTGATGCTGACAGTGTATGAGGTGTTGGTTCAATGGGGAGTGGTAGGCTCTCACTTTCTGCCCCCCTGCTATCTGCCATTTTTGTGCCTGTTAATACTGTGGCCTTCTGACCCTGACCCTGACCTTGTCTCTTTCTGTCCTGTGGGGTCCCGGTTGGGCCTTTACACCTGACTGCGGGGGTCCTTTATTGGGTGACTTTCCAGGAGTATGGGCAAATCTATCCAGTTTAGCCGCCACAGCAGCCTGGATCCCTTCTTCCTTTGCTGAACGTGTTGCCAAAGATCCAGTATTCTCCTGCTGTGCCTGCTCCTCTCCCTTCTTTCTAGTCATACTGTTTGCTTGTGAGCAGCGGACCAGGAGGGCACAGAAAAAAAAGAAAGAGAGAAAAAAAAAAAAAAAATTTTCCTTTCTTTTCCACTTCCAGCTCCCGTAATACCACTGGACCATCCTATAGATTTAAATATCGAGGTAATAAAGCTATAATTCAAACACTGGTTCGCTTGGGATAGCAGCACACAGCACTATAGTGCTATAGCTCGTAATCTCAGCTAAGCATATGCAACAAACATAGGTAACACCTTCAGGATTAGCTACTCAGCGCTTAAATAAAAAAGAAAAAAGTTACGTTTGCGCTTCCCGGTGCTTATCTGGTTTATATGATTATATGATTTATATATTATGTCCCAGGCATAACCAAACACTGTTCATAAGTTGCAATTCACAGTCCCGGGCTCTTAGTTTCGCACCATAAGGCAGCAGCGGGGGGAGGGGACAAGAATACAAATACTTTGTCACTAGTTTACGTCCATTCCTCCAGGATTAAATAGTTGGAAGTTTCTCACCCAAAAAAAGTTCATATATCTTAGTCTTGCAGGAAAAAAAAAGAAAAAAAAGAAATCACTCTCCTTTATTCCAGCATATAAGACTGTGACAGTTTGCACTATCTCTGAGCAGCTTCCTTCCACTTCCTCCAATTGATAAATAAATGGAAATGTCTCACCCAACCACAGCGCGGCGAGTTGTCTCACTCTTTATCCCTATCTTCAAGGGTGCCAAGCTGTAGCAGGAGTTCAAAGGAGTTCAAAAGGAGATTTCTCACACCAGCACTGTCCATCTTCATCCATAGAGAAGCCGTCCCGTCACAGGGGAAGGAGAGAGGAGAGGGGAGAGGGGGGAGGGCGGTGGATTCTCTCACCACCGCCGTTTCCTCTCACTGCAGCGTGCCTCTGTCAGATGGAAAAGGAGGGGGGAGGGGGGAAGCTGCTCTAATCTCCTCTGTGATTTTCACTGCTGATATCAGTGTGTGCTTGAGGAGAAGACTGCTCTCAGTAGCACACCATCCGAGAGCCACATCTCACAAACGGCAGCCGTTTTCAGACAGCCCACGGCATTTAAAGGCCCCTGGGGGGAATCAGTCCCGGGAAAAGCAAGAGGGGAGGGAGGGAGAAAGCACTCTCACATCGTTTTCACATCTCACATCAGTCCACTTCCGGTTACGCCCCTCAGGGACCACCTTAAGGGCAGCACACCGACTGCATCACACCGCAGAGCTCCACATGTGCAGGGCGCTGCTGTCTCTGCGCGTTATTCCGAAAGTTCTTTGGTGTTCGCCTATTTTGAGACGAGTGCATCAGATCCCACCGCTGCTATTTGCAACATATGTCTCAAGCGTATCTTGCGTGGCCAAAACATCACCCGCTTGGGCACCACATGCTTGACCAGACATATGTCGAACCTGCCATGCAGTTCGTTGGCAAGCGTGCCTAAAAGACTCACACCAAAGAACAAAGAGGACCTCTCCTTGCTCCTCATCAGCTGGGATCTCAAACTCCACTATACCTTCAGTCCTCTTTGAGACCTGCACTGAGAGGAATGAAGGTGTAGAATTAGGCGTGTCACAGCCAAGTACTTGGAGGCAATCTGCTATTGGTACACCGACGTCAAATTGTACCAGGCAAATTTACCTGCCCCAACTGCTGCACCGCTTAAAGACGTTCGCTCCCAGCCATCCACATGCCCAGTGGTTGAATGCTAGCTTGGCTAAATTGCTAGCACTTCAACTGCTGCCTTTTCAGTTGGTAGACCCTGCCCCCTTCCATGAGTTTGTGGAATGTGCGGTTCCTCAGTGGCAGGTTCCCAAACGCCACTTTTTCTCATGGAAGGTCATTCCGGCTCTCTACCGGCATGTGGAAGGCAATGTTTTGGCCTCGCTGGAAAGGGTGGTCAGCGGTAAGGTGCATATTACTGCTGACTCATGGTCCAGCAGGCATGGACAGGGACATTACCTATCTTTCACCGCGCACTGGGTGATTCTTCTGGCAGCTGGGAAGGATGCAGGACAGGGTGCAGTAGTGTTGGATGTTGTTACGCCACCACGCCTCCAAAATTGTACTAGTGGTGATTCTGCCACACCTCTTTCCTCCACCCCCTCCTCTTCTTCCTCCATGGCCTCTTCCTGTGCTTATTTGTTCTCGGAACCAGCGGTGCGCCGTAGGCGTTCAAGGGGCTACGCAAGCAGCAAGGCAAAAAGATGCCATGCGGTGCTTGAGCTGGTGTGCTTGGGGGACAGGAGCCACACTGGGCCAGAGATTCTGTCAGCTCTGCAGGGGCAGGTTCAGAGGTGGTTGACGCCACGCCAGCGTAAGTCAGGTATGGTGGTTTGCGACAATGGCACCAACCTGCTCTCCGCCCTCCAACAGGGACAACTGACGCATGTGCCCTGTTTGGCTCACATCCTTAACTTGGTGGTGCAGCGGTTCTTGGGCAGGTACCTGGGCTTACAGGATGTCCTGAGGCAGGCCAGGAAAGTCTGTGTTCATTTCTGCAGGTCATATAATGCCAGTGCTTGGCTGGCCGACCTCCAAAAGGAATTTAACCTGCCCAAGAACCTCCTAATCTGTGACATTCCCACCAGGTGGAACTCAACGTTGGCCATGCTGCAGCGACTGCACACGCAGCAGAGGGCCATCAATGAGTACCTATGCAACTATGGCACCAGGACAGGGTCAGTGGACCTTGGTTTTTTTTTCCCCACGCCAGTGGGCTATGATCAGGGATGCATGCACTGTCCTGTCACCATTTGAGGAGGCCACGAGGATGGTGAGCAGTGGCAGTGCATGCATCAGTGACACTGTACCTCTTGTCCACCTGTTGGAGCACACGCTGCATGGAATAATGGACAGGGCACTTGATGCAGAACAGAGGGAGGAAGAGTAGGACTTCCTTACCTCTCAAGGCCCCCTTTATCCAGACAGTGTTCCTGCGTGCCCGCCGATCACACAGGAAGAGGACGAGGAGGCATGGAGGTGGAGCCTGGCACTCAGCATCAGCAGCAGTCTTCAAGGGATCATTTACAGTCCCAAGAAACCCATGGACTTGTATGATGCTGGGAGGAGGTGGCTGCAGATCATGTCGTCCTTAGTGACCCAGAGGACTCCGGACCGAATGCCTCAGCAAACCTACGCTGCATGGCCTCCCTGATCCTGCAAAGCCTGCGGAAGGATCCTCGTATTCGTGGTTTCAAGGAGAGGGATCAATACTGGCTGGCAACCCTCCTTGATCCACGTTACAAGGGTAAGGTTGCCGTCGCAGAGGGAGCAGAGGATGAAACATCTTCGGGAGGCCTTGCAGAAAGGTCTGTGCAACGCGTTCCCAGAGACTGGGAGGTTATAAACTCCTGTTCCTGGACAACGTGTTGCTGAGGCTTCGGTCAGTCAAAGAAGGGCCGGTGGAGAAGGTGGCCGTCTGACTGATGCGTTCAGACAATTTTTTAGTCCGCAGCCCTAAGGTATGAACGGTTCCAGCAACCATTGCCAGTGTCAGTTTTACATGGTGCAGGAATACCTAGGGGCAAGATCTGACTTGGACACCTTTCCCACCGATAATCCTCTGGGTTACTGGGTCTTGAGGATGGATCACTGGCCAGAGCTTGCACAGTGCGCAATTGAGCTACTGGCCTGATCTGCATCCAGCGTTATTTCAGAACGCACATTCAGTGCTGCTTGAGGCTTTGTAACCAATCACAGGGTGCGCCTGTCCACCGACTCGGTCGATTGACTGACCTTCATAAAAATTAATCAGTCTTGGATCACCACCAGCTACCAGGCACCTGATGCTGATGTAACCAAATAATTTTTTTTGAAATGTCATATCCCTTCAAGACTGCCTATGCTGAGCGACTATCCTGTTATGCTGAGTGATTATCCTCTTCCTCCTCAATAATCATGCTGATTGCTTTTAAGAACATTTTTGGTTCTGGGTGCCGCCACCAGTGGCTAAGGCCCAATTTTTCAGCCCCTGTTTAACAATGGCATGTAATTACCATTCTTGATATAATATTTCACAGCAGGGCCCGTTCCAGCGCCCACCAAGAGTAACTGTGAGGACTTACAGTGTTGTGGCACCAGCACCACCACCACCAAAAGCCCAATTTTTCTGCCCCTGTTCAACAATGGCATGTAATTACAATTCTTGATCTAATATTTCACAGCAGGGCCCATTCCTGCGCTCACCAAGAGTAACTGTGAGGGCTTACAGTGTTGTGGCAACACCAACACCTAAGGCCCCAATTTCTGCAGAGTATATAGGGCAGGCCCCTACTTTCAAACATCCAACTTACAAACGACTCCTACTTGCAAACGGAAGGAGACAACAGGAAGTGAGATGAAATCTACCCCTAGAAAGGGAAATTCTCTCCTGTAAGAGTTAATATGGGGAAAAACGTGTCTCCTCTCCACTGATGCTTTATCACCAATCCTTGTTTCACTAAAAACCCCAAATTTTCAAAAAACATTTGTCATTGGGACAGAAAGTGAGGTGAAATCTTCTGAAGAGGTGCACAGACAGCAAAACAAATGTTACAGGGGTGATAACCCTTCCCTATGTTTTCCAAAAAGCTTAAAAATAGATTTTTTGGCTGGAGCTACACTTTAAAAATGTACCAGTTCAAAATTCCCTGTCTTGTTTGCACCCCCTGTATACTGCTGTTTAGAGTATATAGGGCCTGGGGGCCCCACGCCTTTCCTTCTTTTAACTGGGGGGGGTACCCATGCCGTTTGTCGAACTAATTTTCAGCCATATTGCCGGGACCCGACATTATATTAAAGCGCAAGCAGTTTTAAATGACTTTTATTCCTTTAAAAATGTCATTTTGTGCAGGGACTGTTCCACTTGTGCAGGAAACACGCGCCACTTTACAGGCATACAATAGACACCCCCCAGGTACAATATTTAAAGGAATATTTAACTTTTTTTTTCACTTTAAGCATCATTAAAATCACTGCATCCGAAAAAATGGAACAATTGTAACTTTCACAAAAAAACCTTTTAATGTTGAGATGAAATGTATCTTTCTCTGAAATAAATTTTCCTTTGCAACATTGTTGGTTCTACTTAAAATATTTTTTTTAAGAATGCTAGAATGTGGAATGTTTTGGTAAAATATATTTTTCTCTGTCACTTTCACTTGTTACTTTCCATCTCACAACAATCTTTACCCAAACTCACACAGGTGTCTTTACAATCCACAAACAATACCATTGCTGATGCAAATTTAAAATGAATCACAATTTTTGGTGCTTTTTTTATTTCCAAATATTCATAAGTTTAGCCAAGAAAATGTGATATGTGTACCAACATCAGAAATCAAAATGTAATTCCCAAAAATTTGAGGGTAATATTCTACTCTCACCCACAAAAAAAACCAAATATCACAGAATAAATCAAGAAGAATAACTCTTGAGTAATGTAATTCCATCACCTGTATGTCCAAAGAAATGCAGTATTTTGGGGGCGTGGCCTGGACATGGCTGGGTGAGGATGCTTTTACCTCGAGCTCCCGGCCTTCCCCTGCCTATCCGAGCCTATTATGATCTAAAATCCATCATCTGAACGAGGCATGTACTCTAAGGAGAAAAAAGGGGAAAACTAAACAAGCGAGACCGAGAGAATCTGGAGGGTCTATTGAACACTTTTTAAAGCAACCCCAGCTCACCCCTGCTGATCCTAAGATGGCGGACCCATGTGGAGAGAGGAGCGGGACTCAAGGAAGTCGGCCAGCTTCCCCAGATGCTGTGCTGGAATCTGACTCATACTCGGATATCCCTCCTGCTTTACAATCGGAATCGGAGACCCCACTACTGTGCTTCGTGAGTACCGGGGGTAATGCCAAGATGTGGGCGCTTCTAAAAGCCCTCCCAACCAAGGCGGATATCGAGTCTCTCATCAGCCGTCTGGAGGCACAACACCGCAAAGACATTCGGGAGGTGCGAGGAGAGCTGAGCTCCGTGACTGCTAGGCTGACTGCGGGAGAGACCTCAGTAACCGATCTGGAAAGAAGAGTCTCTGCATCAGGAAGAGTCAGCTGCATCAGGAAGAAATGGAAGACAGAAGCAGACATAACAATCTCCGTTGGATCTAGGCGACGGGACCAGAGGATCTAGCCGTCACTGTCACTGCCATCTTCCGCAGACTCCCAGGAGACCCGCTTCCGCAAAATCTGGAGTATGATCGCATCCACCGAGCGTTAGGACCGAAATCGCAAGACCCAATAGACCAAGGGATGTTATCTGCCGTCTCCACCATTACTCCTATAAGGAATCGATCGCCTGCAGAACCTGGAAAGCGGGAGACATAGATTTTGATGGAGCGAGTGTTAAAATCTTACCTGATGTCTCCCGCGCTACCTTACAGAGGAGAGCCATGCTCCGCCCGGTGTTAGAGGTGGCCCGCCAGCAAGGAGCCACCTATCGTTGGGGATATCCCCTTTCGGTGATCTTCAAGAGGGACCAGCGATCGTTTCACCTCCGCTCTCCGAGAGACCTACCGGCTCTTTTCGCATTCCTGGACACAGCCCCCATCATAATGCAGAGCTGGCTGATGTTCCTTCCACAGACGGGAGGTCGTTCTGGTCCGCAATCCTCGCAGGGGAAAATCCAGTCGAGACCGCAGAGACAATGCAGCCGATCAAGAGCGCCTTCTTCAGAGTGAACACGTTTGTTGTGAGTGAGTCTATTTCTCTGCCTGACATTTGACTTCCATCATCTATGCTTGCCCTTACCCCGCTGAATCTCCCTCTACTGGCTTCTTACATATCTGCCCTGATCCCTGAGGTGACTTCTTTTTAGGTATCCCACCGCAGCGGCTTTGCCACACATGATACCCACCATGCAAGATTGGGACACGGGGAAAAACGATCCCCTTTACCCCTCCCCACCCTTGGATAACACAGTCCCCGGTGGGAAACGTTTAACTGGTGACGGCATACCGCTCTCCATCCTCTGGACTTGTGTTGGCTGCCATTGAAGGGACAACTTTGAACAAGCCTTAGACTCTAAATGGCTGTACAGTTATGGCAATTTCTCAGGAAGATCGAAAATATTTGGGGAAACAGTGTTGGGGCCTAAGGGAGGGAGAGGGACTTGATTCCTTACTATGTCCAGATGGGAGAAAATACTACCCTTTTGGCCGTGAAGGGGGGAGGCAGACTCTTCAGGTGAGGCAGGTGGGAGAGGCTTCCCCATCTTCCCCCACCCTACTCAGTACACCCTGCAACTAGTTACCAGCACTATGGTTTTGATTTGTTCAGTATTCTTTTTGTATTACAGTTAAGTTTAACCGTAATTTGTTTGAACACCTAAAATTGTATATTATATGTGTTTGATTATATACGGTCGTTACTATGCAGAATACCTCTCTATGTTCGGTAATAGGGGTTGCAGTATGTCCGGAAAGTTCAGTATCTGCCTGTGACCGCAAAATGACTGGCACTCCATTCTGCAATGAGCTGCACACATAGCCCTATCCTATGTACTTTGATTCCAGGACCGAACTGGGGTGTTATAAAATATAAGAATTTTATACCTGGAAGGTTCCTGCTAAAAACATTAGCCTATTTGACTCACTGGAATTCCTGCCTATTTTAATCAATTTACAGGATTCCAGCCTGCAAAGACCCTATTTGGCCTATTATAATTTAATATAGCATACAATGTGTATGCTATTATCCAGCCTGTGGATACCTAGAAGGGTCTATGTGTCTTTAAAGACTGAGGTTTATGTGGAGAGCCTAAACGCAAGACTGGCACCTCCTCCCTCCTCCTCTCTCCCCCACACCCGCCTTTTAGTGGGATGGGGGAAGCGGACGAGGCAAGTATGTAGTTGAGATGGATCTCATGTTTTCTGCTCTTAGGCTTGGGGTGAGTAGGAGAGGTCGTGAGCACCTCTCCGCAGCACAATACAGTCATTCCCCCTCATAGGCCAGCACGTCCCCCAACTGTTGTAGGTTGAGACGTGCATATGCAAGCATATTGCTTGTCATTAGTAGCTAACCCTTTTCCCCCCTGACTTGAATCATACTATTTTGATTCCCACCCTAGATTTAGCTGCACTCCTCCTATTACATTATTTGATTGGGCGGTCCCTTAGTAGAGGCCTCCTGTAACTCTTATACAGCTAAATCCTTCCCCGAACCCGTTTGCCCTCCCCTTCCCACCCCCCCTCAACCATTTTTTTTTTTCTTCCCTCTTCTGGTTGAGGATGGACGGCCTGCAAATATATTCTATTAATGTAAAGGGCCTCAACATCCCGGAGAAGCGACGTATGTTGATGAATGATTTAAAACGAGCCCGAGTTGAAATAGCCCTAATTCAGGACCGTTTGCTGGTCCTCAAAAACAGATTCTTCCCCCTAGCATTTCATTCTACTAATAAAACTAAATCTAGAGGGACCTCCATTCTCCTATCTAACAAAACACACTGGACCCATTGTAATTCCAAGATAGCTACTGAGGGACGATTTGTGTTTATTAAGGGTCTTATTGGAGGTGTACAATTAACTATAGCGACCACATATGCTCCGAATGACGGCCAGGATATCTTTATGCAACGCACTATCTCTAAACTGACTGATTTTCAGGAAGGCCAGCTAATTCTGGGGGGAGATTGTAACATTCCTTTAGCCCCTAATGTGGACACCTCCTCGGGATCATCCTCCATACCGTAAGCGAATTGCCAAAACTTTACACGAAACACAACTGATTGACGTGTGGCGCCTGCAGCACCCAAGTGAAAGAGACTACACGTTCTATTCTCCTCCCCATAAATTATATACAAGGATAGACTATTTCCTTATACCCCACAGCCAGCTCCATGCTGTCAAAGACTCCGCTATAGGTCAGAGGACATGGTCTGATCATGCTCCCATAACTTTAACTTACTGGGTATCCAATGACCCCTCCCACAGGACGCGATTTTGGCGTTTAAATGAAAGCCTCTTACAGAAACCTGAAATTCTAGAGGAAGTGAACAGGGAACTGAAATTTTATTTCCAGACTAACACAACAGCAGACTGTTCCCCAGGAGCGGTGTGGGAGGCACACAAGGCGGTCATCAAGGGTGTCTTTATAAAACACGGCGAACGTATAAAAAAAGAAACCGGAAAACAACTAGACTCACTTATTGTCAAACACAAAAACTCCCCGGACCCCCTAGTGGAGGCTGAACTTTCTGCCCTTCGCAGCCAAATCAACGACCTTCTAGGATATAGAGCTAAAGCAGCACTGCAGAAATGTCGGCTCATAGCCTACGAATCAGGTGACAAGTGTGGGCGTATTCTTGCTAGAGCAGTCAAAGACCTTAAGATGCAAACCTACATCCCACATATTAAGACGGAGACGGGTACGAAGGTCAGCCTACCGCACCATATAGCTAACACATTTAGGGAACATTATAAAACCTTGTACAATCTACTGACCTCATCGGGAACACAACCCCTGATGGAAGCCTACTTATCTTCTAGCCAGATCCCTACATTATCGCCAGAAAGTGTGGCTGAGTTAGAGACCCCGATAACGCCGGAAGAACTAGAATAAGCACTTCATTCGACTAAGCCAGGGAAAGCTCCCAGGCCTGATGGCCTTACCCTCCAATAATATAAAACATTACTTACTATCGTCCCTCAGCCCCCATATGATAACTTTCTTTAATGAAATAGGAAAGACGGCAACCTTCTCGAGTGATACCACGCGGGCACATATCACGGTCATTCCCAAGTATGGCAAGGATGCTTTAATTTGTAGCAGCTATAGGCCAATTTCATTGTTGAACACAGATCTTAAGCTTTTTACCAAAATTTTAGCGACCCGACTAGCCCGCCATCTACAATCCTTGGTCCACTTGGACCAAGTGGGCTTTATCCCCATGAGAGAAGCTAGAGACAGTACAACTAAAGTACTGAATCTAATACATGTGGCCAACCAGACCCATACACCCTCAATCTTCCTAAATACAGACGCAGAAAAAGCGTTTGATAGGGTTAATTGGGAATATATGTTCACAGTCCTTCGACATATAGGGCTAGGAGAAACAATGACTACATGGATTGCCCAAATATATACTACCCCTACAGCACAAATTAAAGTGAACGGGATTTTATCAGACCTCCTTCCAATCAAGAATGGGACTAGACAGGGCAGCCCATTATCTCCCCTTCTTTTTGCCCTTTCATTGGAGCCATTTTTGTGTAAAATTAGGAATAATACAGACATCCAAGGCCTAGAGGTTGGAGATATACAATATAAGGTCTCTGCATACGCAGATGATCTGTTATTCTCCCTATCAAATCCAGTCACGTCCCTTCCAAACCTTCTCCAGGAATTTGACGTTTATGGGAGGATATCCAATCTTAAAATTAACTACAGTAAGTCGGAGGCCATGGGCATAGAGATCCCGCAAACCACAATGCAAGCACTCCGCTCCAGTTTCAACTTCAAATGGACATCTACGCTTTAACATACCTAGGTACCTCTGTCCCAGCCAATATAAACCACACCTTTAAATTGAATTCCCCCCCTTACTAATCAAAACCCTGACCTTACTGGAATCATGGCAGAAAGGCCTCCATTCCTGGTTCGGTAGATGCAACCTTATTAAGATGTGCATTTTACCTAAATTCCTCTACTTATTACAGGCACTTCCAATTATGATTCCCACGTCATTCTTCAAACAGGTACACAGTCAGTTTAATAGATTCATCTGGGCAAATAGGAAATCGAGACTGTCCCGAACCCTACTTGCCTTCCCTAAGATGAATGGGGGTTTAGCTGTCCCGGATGTGAAGAAATATTACCAGGCTGTGCATCTAGGTAGAATTATAGACTGGTGCCGTCATCAAGATCTAAAACTGCGGCCGCACCTGGAGCAAGCCCAAGCACAGGTACCTTTGCAGGGAGCAGTCTGATGCTATGAACACCTTACAACAGAAGTTAAGAGACACCCACTGATAGGGACGACGCTTCAGGTGGGGGCACAAGCCAGTTTCGCGCAGTCACTATCCACACCTAACTCTCCGTTATACCCCATTATAGGAAATCCGCGATTCCCTCCAGGCCTAGACCCCCAAGTTAAGAACGCACTAACCAACATAAATTGCACGCAAGAAAGACACTTCCTAATAAAAGACTCTTGGCCTTCCATAGAGACACTAAGTAATAATACGGGCCCCTTTAAACTACTTTTCTGGTCTGCCGTTCAGCTAAGGCATTTCCTTAAGTCTATACCTAACTCGAGAGAGTTTTCCAGACCCTTAACTATTTTTGAAAACTACTGCTCTGAAAGTGGGGCACTCCCGAGAACGTTGTCCACAATGTATAACCTCTTTATTGCCCCGTCAGATAACACACACCTGACCTTCCTGAAAAAGTGGGAGAGGGATTTGAATTGCACATTTTCTTCGAACCAGACTCAACGTATTCTAACGTTCGCCCTAAAATCCTCTATCTGTACGAAAATACAGGAATCCAATTATAAGCTCCTAACAAGGTGGTATTTAACTCCTCAAGCCTTACATGCTTATTACCCGACTGCCTCACCACTTTGCTGGAGATGTCAGACGGAAAGGGGCACACTGTTGCACATATTTTGGTCTTGTTCGAAGCTATCCTATTACTGGTCTACGGTCAGGACAATTATCCAGAAGTTCACGGAATATAATATTCCAGATGACCCAGCCTTCTTTCTCCTACACGTAAACACAATGTCCACTAAAAGATACAAAAAGTCTGTCATATGCCACTTGGTGAATGCTGCTAAATCCTGTATCCCACTCCAATGGAAAAGCCAAACCCCACCATCGGTGGCGTCTTGGATCCGGAGAGTAGAGGACATTAGTAAAATGGAAGATCTGGTGCTCTCTGCGAGGCACCAACAGGCTCGGGCAATTCGGTTTGGCCTGGGTGGATGGGGGGGGGGGGGGGGGTAGAGGATAACTGTTTATGTACTTGCTGCCTCTTATTAGAGGATTTCTGTTCAAGAGGGCTTAGGCCTCTCAACAAGTAATCACAAAATATTTGTTACCTGATGCATACAGATGGATTTGAAATGTATATGCACTCTGCCTCTCCTTCCATCCATGTGATGAAGTACTGTAAATATGTGTTTTTTTTTTCCTCTCTTTCCCCTCCCTCCCCTGATGTTTCCAATATATGTATGTACTGTATTGTTTCAGCCCATGTTGGGCATTTCTAAAATAAATAAAATTTATATTTGAAAAAAAAAAGAAATGCAGTATTTATGTGTTTTTATGTGTATTTATGTGTAATTATGTGTAGGAGGTTCTCACATGTGGCAGCTCAGTGGCTTAAAGGTTAGAACTTCTGCTTGGTATCCCTGAGCATCTGGGTTCAAATCCCAAACATGCTGCTTCATGTAGGGAAGTTGTCTAATCTCCCAGGTCCTATAACTATGTCTAAATGTAGTATTTATGTGTAGGAGGGTTCCACCACCATTGTAAGTCTTTTTCCAGATACACTATTTAGCCAAAAGCATTGGGACGCCTGCCTTTACACACACATGAACTTTAATGGCAGCCCAGTCTTAGTCCATAGGGTTAAAATTTGATTTGGCCCACCCTTTGCAGCTAGAACAGCTTCTGGGAAGGCTGTCCACAAGGTTTAGTGTGTCTATGGGAATGTTTGATCATTCTTCCAGAAGTGCATTTGTGAGGCTAGGCACTGATGTTGGATGAGAAGGCCTGGCTCGCAGTCTCTGCTCTAATTCAGCCAAAGGGTGTTCTATCGGGTTGAGGTCAGGACTCTGTGCAGGCCAGTCAAAGTTCTCACCCCCATACTCCCTCATCCATGTCTTTATGGACCTTGCTTTGTGCACTGGTGTGCAGTCATGTTGGAACAGGAAGGGGCTTTCCCCAAACTGTTCCCACAAAGTTGGGAGCATGAAATTGTCCAAAATGTCTTAGTATGCTGACACCTTAAGAGTCCCCTTCACTAGAACTAAGAGGCCAAGCCCAGCCCCTGAAAAACAACCCGACATCATAATCCCCCCTCCACCAAATCATTTGGACCAGTGCACAAAGCAAGATCCATAAAGACATGGATGAGTGATTTTGGGGTGGCGGAACTTGACTGGCCTGGACAGAGTCCTGACTTCAACACAACAGAACACCTTGGGGATGAATTAGAGCGGAGACTGTAGGTCAGGCCTTCTCGTCCAACATCAATGCCTGACCTCACAAATGCACTTGGAAGAATGGTCAAACATTCCCATAGACACACTCCTAAACCTTGTGGACAGCCTTCCCAGAAGAGTTGAAGCTGTTATAGCTGCAAAGGGTGGGCCAAATGAGTTTTGAACCCAATACTAATACTGGGATGCCATTACAGTTCATGTGCGTTTAAAGGCAGGTGTCCCAATACTTATGCCAATATACTGTATATTGCTTGTGACACTGAGCATGGCTATGGACTTAGGGCAGGTTCACACCACAGAGATGCAGAGAACATGTGTGAGGCTGCCTGGTGGCTAAGTGGGTAGCAGTTCTCTCTAGCAGCCCCTGGGATGTGGGTTCAATTCCCCAACATGCTAATCCTTTTGTTGAAGTATATATGTTCCCCCTGTGTGGGTTTCTCACCACAATCCAAAGACATGCTGGCAATATATTTGTCTCCTGTCGAAATAGGTTCTAATGTAAGAAAGTTACTTTTGGACTTTAGATTGGAAGCTCATTGCAGCCAGGGACTGATGTTAATGTTTGTTAGCACTAATCATGCCCAGGGACTTGGACATTTAAAATTTTAGGGTTTACACTGCACAGGTACATACAGTATACTTAGAAAACTGTTGCTTTGTATATGTGGATGCAAATGGACTTCGAACTTTGGCCTGTAGTTGGAGATTTGATGTACATAGCCAAGGGCTAACACAGTTGCGAATAGTATTATGTGTTCCTGATCATCAGGTGCAATCACTTTAGACATACATGAAGATATAGATTGAAAGATACTGGTGGGAGTGTACTTCTATTGGGTGTGTCAGTGTGCTAACAATACAACCTCTCTTATATAAAGGCCTGCAGTAGGGGGGAGGGGGTTCGTTTGGCCTGAGAAGGTCAGGTTTTTTTTGCTGTGATTTGTGGGGGAGAAGGAATGATATTGTGCCTATTGACAAATGCCCAACTATGGATATTTGCTGAAATGCTTGTGCATTTTTTCAATCAAAAGTGGGTTTATGTGGCCATGCTGTCAATGTTGTGTGTGTATTGTTCCTGTCTGATCATGCAAACATTGTTTGGAAGCATCTGCTGACCTTTTACTCTTTTTGATCTCGTTGTTTAATTGTGTACACCGAATTGCAGCTTCCAGCAGAACATGGTCACCAATGTATGTATGTGTGGAAAGTGGGCTGGTGGTGGGTGTTTTGAATAAGTCTTTTTTAATATTATGTTGGAATGCTTGGTAAGAATGACTGTTAAGTATGTTTCTTTAAACTTGCAGATAAAAATGTGATGTGTTGCCCGTTATACACTGAAATTAAAGCTGTGTCCACTCTAAGGTTTTGTCAAATTTTAGATTGTAAGCTCCTATGAGCAGGGCCCTTAAAATCCTATTGCTAAATGTAGCACCATATATCCTGTCCACATTTTCTTGAAGCTAGTAAATTAATGTACATATTTTTTTTTTTCTGCAGGTTAAAATAAAAGTACATTATTGAGCTTTGTTGTGTTTTTTTTTCTTCTACTTTTCTTTCTCTTTAGTTTTTGTGGGTGGTGGTGGTTTTGGGGAAGTGCAGTATCTTATATCTTAATTCAATATGTATTTGTGAACCAAAAAACTAATCTCTTCGCCCGGGTTCACATTGATGCTACTTTGAAATCGCGCTACTTCACTTGAAGTAGCGCGATTTCAGGTGCTAGTTGATAGACATCTGTGTGGCTTCATACACAGATGTCTATTGAAGTCGCACCTGAAATAAGCAAAAGTAGTGCAGGAACTACTTTAGCAAATTGGTGCGGCACCACAAAATCGGTGTCACATCGATTGGAACAGTGCCATTTCTGCCAATAGTCATGCGATTTGATTTCTAAAATCGCATGACAAATCGCTCCAATGTAAACCTAGGTTTCTGCACACCTGCAAGTAAATGATAAAGGTGGAATCTTTAAATATATATATATATATATAACATCTGTGGAGAATTGCAGGTAATGAATTCAGCTGGTGGATAGGCAGTGTTGTATGTGTCAGCTTTAGTTCACATTGGTGCGATTTGACATGTCAAATAGGTGGCAATTGCACCGTTTTAATTGGTGCGACTTTGGGGTGCAATTTGTATTGATATCAGTGCAGAAACCTGCACAGATGTCTCTGAAATTCCCCCTGCAGTTGGGACTGACATGCTGGAATAAAATTGTGTGATTTCAGCTGAACGATTTCCTCCCTCTGTTAGTGTGAACCAGGGCTCAAACTGGGCCTTTTGTTTTTGTCATTCACCTGCTGCTAACCCAGGGACACCATTTCTTATTGAACGCCTTTAAATGTCATAAGTAGAAATACGAATTTGCATATCTGCAAATAAACAAAAATAATAAAATTCTAATCATGGTTGCGATCAAATATTCGCAGCAGCGATCATCTTTTTTTTGCACTAACTGTTTTATGAAGACTCACTTTGTTCACGTTGGAACTGTATTACATTAATTGGATTGACTTGTGGCTATTTTTATAGCGTCTCTGCACTTTTATGCACTTTATGCAATTTTTGTTATTGCATGCGATTTTTCTAAATTTTTTCTAAATTTGTGATTTTTTTCATCTTGATGCACTTTTAGACTATTTTTGGATTTATTCACCTTCATTTGAATTGTCTATTTATTTATTTGACGTCATATTTCATGAATTTCACTGTTATTTATCCCATGTCACTTTTTATGAATTTAATGGATGTTTAGTCACTTTTTTTTATGTGATTTTGCTCTTTACACATATGCACTTTACTTGAAGAATTGGATTATATTTATTTTATCACATTTATGCACTTTGAGTTATCTCTATTTACCTTATTGTTTTTTCTGTGTGGGAACACTGCCGTATGTGTGGCGGCTTCTTAGTCCTCTTTAGCTGCTTTGGCTCGCCTTGGTTTTGCGCATTAGTTTTCTTCTCTGGATCAAAAGAGTGTGGTTTCACCTTCTGACCTAGAAATAAGTCATTGTCAATCACCCAGAAGTTCCTGTGCCGGTCAGGATCTCCATCTAGGTGGACATGGCGAGGTCCCTCTTTAGCAAAGAGGAGGTGCTGCTCATTTTCCGGCTAAGGGTATGATATGTACTTGTGCTTAATCAACGTGGGGTGGATGTTGTAGTTAGATTTGGTGAGGGTGGGGTTCATTGATTTGTTTGGCATCCCCACACATTTGCTTCTGTGCACACATAACTTCCTGCATTTGTTCTGCTGATGTAAATGCAAGAATAAATGAGAGCTCCTTTCTATTAAAATATATATGACTTTTTTCACAGTTGGGCGACTTTGGACCTCCGAGTTGCTTGACAAGTTGTACCCCATGATTCTCAATGATAACCTGGGATGGGCCGAACACCCCCCTGTTCGGTTCGCAGCAGAACATGCGAACAGGCAAAAAATTTGTTCGAAAACGCGAACACCGTTAAAGTCTATGGGACACGAACATGAATAATCAAAAGTGCTAATTTTAAAGGTTAATATGCAAGTTATTGTCATAAAAAGTGTTTGGGGACCTGGGTCCTGCCCCAGGGGACATGTATCAATGCAAAAAAAGTTTTAAAAATGACCTTTTTTTTCGGGAGCAGTGATTTTAATAGTGCTTAAAGTGAAACAATAAAAATGTAATATTCCTTTAAATTTCGTACCTGGGGGATGTCTATAGTATGCCTGTAAAGTGGCGCATGTTTCCCATATTTAGAACAGTCTGACAGCAAAATGACATTTCTAAAGGAAGAAAAAAGGAAAAAAGTAATTTAAAAGTGCTAGCGCTAGTGCCAGTGTTCTGCCGAGAAAGTTCCCCCTGGCGGATAAGGACTCCCCTGTACTGCGCAAGCGCATCGCTTGCGTAGTGCGAGCCGCTGAAAATAGCCAAAGCTTGAACACCTGTGAGTCAGCTGTACACGGCACCTGTAACAGGGCCCCTCGCGTAGCGTCAGAGGGGGGTGGGGTCACCTGTACATGTCACTGGGTAACCCCGCGGTGTTTCCCCGTTGTGTCAGAGGGGGCGTGGTTACCCGCGCACATCACAGGTGGCCCCGCCCTCAGCTATTTAAGAACTGTCACAGCAGGTCTAGGGTCATTCAGCGGGCTCCTCCCATGGAGGCAGATAGTGTCATGGCAGCGTCTTTCTCCGTATCCCGGGACGAGGAAGGATTACATCGCTGTAATTTTTTTTTCTTTTTTAATAAAGGACTTGTCCCATGCTGTGTCTGTGTGTTTTTTACAATTTTTGACACTTTTTTTGTGAAATGGTAGGAGTACAATGTGCCCATTACCATTTCACACAGGGGGGGCTGGGATCTGGGGGTCCCCTTGTTAAAGGGGGCTTCCAGATTCCAATAAGCCCCCCGCCCGCAGACCCCCAATATATATATAAAATATAATGGTGAAAACACAACCGAAAGCCTCAAACTGCATTCAAATCATGACATTAAATCAATGCAAATCCGCGATAGTACATGCTTATTAATAGAGTTAGAGGGGATCACTAGTAGATTACCTCACAAACCAAAATGTGGAATGACCAAGGTGGAGAGGGGGGAAAGAAGTGGGGGGGGGAATAGAAAGGAGGTAATGGGAGGGAGGGGGGGAAGGGAAGCCCAAAGCAACCCGGACAACCAGTGATCACAAGCCCCATTATATTATCAGGGTATAAGCATTATTAATCCTAAGCCGTCCAAGGTGACCAAATACCCTCAAACTTCTTGGGGCATTTCCTATTTAAGTACGTCATTTTATACAGTGGGAGAGCTTTATTAATTGTATCTTCCCATAGCGTCATGGTGGGGGGGGATGCAGACGTCCACCTAAGAAGAATCGTCTTTTTTGCGTAATATAGTAAAAAACTGATAAGAAGTTTAGTATACCTTGGCATCTGGTCATCTCCCAGCACTCCCAGTAATGCCAACTCCGGTGCCTGTATCAATGATAACCCAAGACGCTCATTAATGGCCTCAAACACTGCAGCCCAGAACTTAGCCACCACCGGACAAGTCCAAAACATATGAAGGTATGTCCCTATAACTCTCCTACATCTCCTACAGTCTGTGCAATCGCTGCAGAGTGTAGTACACTCTGTGAAGAAACTTAGCCTGGATTACTTTATCTCTGGATGAAATGACCAACCCAAAACCCTCTTCAAAGCAGTCATTCCACTCCTCTCTCTCCAAAGTGGGAATGTCAGCTTTCCATGACTCCCACAGCTTCTCCAAACCAGGAGAGTCCAAACTAAGTAATGCCAGATAAAGGGAGGAGAGAGGCTTGGAAAGTGACTCCCGAGCCTATAGTTCCTCTATGGGGTCCATGGACAGGACAATGGGTCCCGTGAACTGTACGCGCACAGCATGGCGCAACTGTTGGTACCTGAAGTACATCCACCCAGGTAACTTAAACTTAGCAGAAACGTCTTTGTATGTCAATAAATTCCCTGCAGGCATAATATCCCGAAGGGTCTTTATTCCAAATTTTGCCCAAACCTGAGGGTCCGGAATCGTACTGAAATGTGGGAAATTAGTATTACCCCATAGAGGTTGAAATGGTGACCACTGACTGATTTTGAAAAACCTCTTCCTGGCTACCACCCACACCCTAAGTGTCGTTCTAATCGGGAGCGGGAGATTAGCATAAGCCCCAGGTCCCCTATACACAAGGTTTGCGAGGTCTCCAAGGGATCCCAAAAGAGCTGCCTCCAGGCACACCGCCGCATTGGCTCTAGAGCGGAGAAACCACCAACGGACCGATACCAAGATGGCCGCCCAATAGTAGACCCGAAAGTTAGGCAACGCCAAGCCCCCGCACCGCAGAGGAAGATATAGGGTGAAACGCGCCAGCCGAGGGGTTGACCCTCCCCAAATAAAGGATCCAATACAACTGTCCAGCTCTTTAAAGAATGCGTTTGGGATCCACACCGGGGAGTTCCTAAACAGATAGTTTAATTAAGTTGAATTTTGGGAGAAAAACCATCTTTATCAGGTTAATGCGCCCTAACAGGTTAAGCGGAAGGTTACTCCAAGAGGCACAACGAGCTCTAAGTTGTGATAGAACCGGGCGAATATTAAGTTCATGAAACTCCAAGGGGTCACAACTTATTCTAATACCAAGATATTTAAAGCTCGAGACCCATTGCAACTGAGTAGGAGCCGCCGTCACCCGCGCCGAGGGGTCAAGAGGGAACAATACTGATTTGGACCAATTTATCCGGATCCCCGAGAACCGGCCGAACTCGTCGAATAGCTCCAAAGCAGCCCGCAAGGAGGAGCCCGCTTCATGTAAATATAAGAGCGCATCATCGGCGTATAGTGACACCTTTTCCTCCAGGGGACCGATCCGCAGCCCCTCCACCACCCGGGACGCCCTGAGAAGGATGACCAGAGGCTCCAACACCAGGGCGAACAGGGAAGGGGAAAGAGGGCAGCCCTGCCGTGTACCACGTTGCAGCAAAAACCCCTCGGAGATCCCACCACTGGTCCTAATACAGGCCGAGGGCTTGTCATAGAGCAACTGTAGCCAGCGCAAAAAGTGAGGGCCAAACCCATATCTACCTGAAACCTTCCAAAGATAGCCCCACTCAACCGAGTCAAATGCCTTCTCGGCGTCAAGTGAGGCAATGACTCTAGAACCGGCATTATCATGAGAGGCAGATAGGTTAAGGTGTAGTCTCCGCAAATTGATGTCAGTGCCCTTACCGGGCATGAACCCCGTCTGATCCACATGAATAAGTTCATCTAGGACCTGCGTCAGGCGGTTAGCCAATATCTTTGCCAACAACATTGCATCAACATTAATTAAAGAAATCGGTCGATATGACGCGCATTCTTCGGGGGCCTTATCCGCCTTAGGCACCAACACAATTACAGCTTCAGACATATCCTCCGGTAACCAGCCAAGTTCGGCAAATTGGGCAAACAGTTTTGTAAGCTTAGGGGCCAGGAATTCTTGATAAGTGGAATAGAACTCGATCGGGATGCCATCTGCACCGGGAGTTTTCCCAGGCTGCATCTGAGTCATAGCGTTCTGGACCTCCTCCAGGGTAATATCCTTCTCTAGTATCTCTCAGGCTTTCCGAGACAGAACAGGAAAGTCCACCCTATCTAGGTAGGCCCCAAGCTCTGACAAATCATAATTCACTCTAGTCGAGTAAAGTGATTTGTAATATCTCATAAATCTAGCAAGGATTTCATCAGAGTTCGTGAGATGAGCTCCTCCCTCGTCTCTAATACTCCCAACATGGGTACTGGGATTTTGACCCCGGGACAACCACGACAACATTTTGCCGTTTTTGTCACCGTGTTCAAAAACCCTTTGAGCAGTATTGAGCATTGATTTCTTTGTCATCTCTATCCTGACCGCCTGCAACGCAAACTGCCAATTCCCATGATTAAGAGGCGTGGGATCGGCCACATAACATGCCTCTTTGTCCCCCAGTTCCTCCTCCAGTTCCTTCAGCGACTGCACAGACTGTTTCTGGCTATGGGCAATGCGGGAGATATATTCTCCCCTCAACCAACTCTTGAATGCATCCCAGCCCACCAATGCTCCCACTGAATCAACATTTTCTAGCCAATAATGACACAGGGCCTCTGACATATCTTCTTGGATCTTAGGATCTGCAATCCAGTGTCCTGACAGTCTCCACAGTCTCCTCCCAGCAGTGGGTCCTGTCTGTACCGTCAACATAATGGGGGTATGATCTGAGACTCCTCTAGGGAGGATCTGCACTTTCGAGACCCTCTGCAGCATTGCCCGCGTAACAAACCCCAGGTCAATGCGGGAAAGGGTACGAAAGGTGGATGAATGACATGTAAACAATCTCTCAGATGGATGGTAATGTCGCCACACATCAGTAGGTTCGAATGTGTCAGCCCACTGCATGAGATTAGGAGGCCTGCGAGTAGACTGGTGGAGCCTGTCGATCTGCGGACACGGAACCAAATTATAGTCCCCCAGCAACACGACATGTGGAGTATTGAACTGTACAACCATTCGCATGATATCATATAGCAGGGACATATCTGCAGGAGAGGGGAGGTAAAGTCCCACAATCACATACGCCATATTGGCGATTGTCACATGAATAATTACATACCTTCCGCCTGGGTCAGTTTTAACCTCATGAAGCTGAAATGGAAGGGACCGGTGAACCAAAACACTAACACCCCGAGAATAGCTGGAATATGTGGCATGATATTGAGAACCTACCCAGGCCCTTCTGAGGCCAAGAATCCGCGAGCCCACCAGGTGGGTCTCTTGTAGTATACAAATGTGAGGGGCATAGGTTTTTAGATATTTGAAAACCAGCGAACGCTTAATCGCCGAGTTCATTCCCCGGACATTCCAGGAAAGAATGGAGAAATTAGCCATAATCTGTGTAATCAAAGTTAATGGACCATCGGAATCCGCTTCCATATTCCATCCCCGGGGACAGGATCAACCACCCAGGCGGAAAGATAGACATCAGCGACCACCGCCACATCAGCCACCAGATTAACTTATCATTAAATCTTGCACCATAACTAAGAGTTAAGAATATTACTGTAGATAACTTGTGAGAAAAATGCACCGTGAAAAATAAAAAAAACAAACTAAAATTAACCAGGGTCAGCAACGGCTGCCTTCCCCACCCCCCACCCCGCAGACCCCTGAAACTGGGATCATGCATATTTCCCCAAAACCCCCGAGTCCTTCAGAGTAACTTACTCAGGGAGGCGTGCCCCAGTCAAACAAACAGAGAGTCAATCACCCCTCCACCTTAATTGCACAGAGGAGTAACCACACTCCGAGCTAACCAGGGGGCCTTCTTACTTCCCAGCAAGAGTTGCTAGAGAGTCTTAGAATACCAAACTGACATGAACGTACATAGTTCACCTGGAATATCCAGGGGCACAACACTTAAGAGGATGAGTTCAGTAACATCCCATATCTTGTAAGGATGTCAGGTATGCGGAGTCTCGTCTTCAGGGTTGGGATAAACACAGCCCCCAGACCCCAGGTGCCATCCAGAAATCCCGCATCCATCAGATCCAACAGGGTTGATCTCTTAGGGCCTTTGCCAAATAAAACGAGAAAGGGCGGCAACTGATGCCAGGGGGGTCACTAGGAGCCCATCAACTGTAAAATCCAACAGCTTGAAATCTGCTCCTTATCTTAAAACAGTGAAGTTCAGTGCAATCGCTGAAAAGCAGATATATAGATACAGTTACCGATCCGCTCACTTCAGTGCAGGCAGCGATTCCAACCATGAGGAAGCATCCTTGGGGTTGGTAAAGAAATGGATCGTCTCGCCGTCTATCACTCTCAACTTCGCAGGAAAGAGAATACTGTATTTAATTCCCTTCGCCCTCATGGCAGCCTTAACCGCTTCAAAAGACCTACGCTGCTTCTGGGTCTCTATGGTGTAATCAGGAAACAGTAGCAGCCTATTATTCTGGTAGGAAATGTCCTTCGTCGTTCTTGCAGCTCGCAGAAGTTCATCTCTGTCCCTAAAATTTAACAGGCGTAGGATCAGCGTGCGGGGTGGGGAGCTAGGCGGACCTTGCTGCGGTGGAACTCTATGTGCTCTCTCCACGGTGAAGTAAGAGGACAACTGGGCTCCAGGGAACAGAGATCTCAGGAGGTCTTCCACGAAGGTGGTCGGATTCTGTCCCTCCGCTCCCTCTGCAAGGCCTACTATTCGCAGATTGTTGCGCCTACTGCGATTTTCTGCGTCCTCGGCGCAATATTCCAGGACCTTCACCTTATTTTGCTCTTCTCCAGATCCTGCCTAATCAGTCCTACATCAGTCTGTACAGCCTCCATCTTCCCTGCTAAAGTGACCTGACATGCTGAAATCGCCGCCATCACTTCAGGGATTCCAGGAAGGGAGGCGGAGGGGCTCTCCTCCACCGCCGTCTGAGTGGCCATATTGGAATGGCTGCGCAGGCTTTTCACCCCAGGCACTGCGGACACAGCAGCCTCCGGTGTATTCGGGGGGAAACGGAGCTTCTTACCGCTCTTCGGTCCGGCAGATGATCTGGACGGCATAAGGGAATCCAGACGCCCAGAACAAGGGCAATCACTCGCCTGGATAGTGTATAAGGATTAGTCTCTAGCAGAGCTCCGGGAAGCACGTCTGCTCAGGCCGACATCTTGGACCCCAACACGCAGAACTTTAATGCAACGCAAAATGGTGCGTCCATTACTGGAAGCAATGCGGAAGGCTGAAATTAGATATAGATGGGGATTTCCTTTTGGATTAATAGCCACATGAGATGGGAAAATGGCGGTACTCCGTACAAAAGATGATTTTAAAAAGTTCGTGGAGATATTGGACCTCCCGCTAATTGACTTTGCAGATTGGAGAACAAACAATATAAATAGCATAATACAACGCCCTGAACCTTGGTCTCAAGTTCCAGAGAAAAGTTGACAAACGACTTAAAGAATTTAAATAGAAATGTTCCGAAGCACTGAGGAGGAGACGGGGGAGGGGAGCGGAGGGGGATGGGGGGAACATCTTTTTTTTTTCTTTTTTTTTTTCCCATTTCTTTCTTCCCTTTCCTCCTCAGCGTTGAGCATAGAAAAATTGTAATAGAATTAAATGGAAGCAGCTATATAAAAAGAATTTAGAAAGAATGGTCAGGGGTATAAATGAGGGAAAGGGTACCCTCAGTAAAAATAGGTAGGTCCCGATGAGGAATTGGATAATCTGCATTAAGCAGAGGGGTGGGAGGGTGAAGGTAGGGCAGGGAATGCCCGCGGGGGATTACCCTCCTGGTAGATGGTACACCAAGTAGCAGGGTGTTATGTTGTGGTGGATGTGGATTTTTAGATTTTAGTACAAATTCCCTAATAGAAAACGAAAAGATAATAGTTGTCAATGGGTTAAAGAAGTGTAGATTCTGTATACTTTTGGAGAAAATAAATGATGGATAACTCACTGAAGATTATGACATATAATGTAAGGGAGGTGAGTTCACCCCAAAAAAGGGGCCGCCTATGGCAGGAGGTGCGTCACCAGGCAGTGGATATAATCTACATGCAGGAGACGCACTTCATGCCGGGATCGGTTCCTAAGCTACCGTTATCTCACTATAACCAATGGTTCCATACACTATCTCCTAACGCAAGGGCAAGGGGCGTATCTATAGCTTTTGGGAAAACATGTCCATTGATTTCCACAGCCGTACAAACAGACCCAGAGGGGAGGTTTTTATTTATTAAAGGAACTTTGTATGGGTTTTGTTATACGTTTGCTTCCTTATATGCCCCAAACAATAGCACAGTAGACTTCCTATTGAAAACGTTAAGAAAGTTGGAAAAGTTCAGGGAGGGATGCGTAATTTTGGGGGGGGGGATTTTAATACTATTCTGGACCCTGAATTAGATACTACATCAAGAAAAACAGTTTTCTCATATAAAGCACTTTTAAAAAAATATATTTACGAAGTCTCCACCTGGTGGATGGTTGGAGGGATGGTTGGAGGGTCTTTAATGAGAGGTTGAAAGACTATAGCTACTACTCAAAGACCCATAAAGTATATTCTAGATTGGATCTATTCATGGTGGACCAGTATTATCTGGAATATGTTAGAGCCGTGACAATAGAACCACTGAAAATCTTCGATCATGCACCAGTGGTGATGAAGTTTCTTCCGGTATCTGTGAGTCAACGGGAGCGAATATGGCAATTAAATGAGTCATTGTTAAATGATGAGCAGATAGCGGAGGACATACGGAAGAAAATGATAAGTTATTTAGAAGAAAATATAGCAGGAGAGGTATCAGAACAAATGATATGGGAAGCCCCCAAGGCCGTCATTAGGGGGGAGCTGATAGCTCATGGGTCCCGAGTTAAGAAAAAGAAAAGGAAGGAGATGGAGGATTTATTAAGAAATATACATGAGTTAGAGATCAAACATAAAAACAGTCTTGACCCTGAGGAAGCTAAACAGCTGGAAAAACGCTTAGAATAAAACTCTCCACATATCTTGATAGAAGGGATAAGGACAAATATAGATTCTTTGCTCATAGATTTTATGAACATGGGAACAAATGTGGTAAACTTTTAGCCAGACAATTAAAAAAACAACAAGAAATTTCCCACGTGCATAATATACGAATAGGTAATAAACAGATAATAGACACAAAGTTCATAGCTATGGAATTTGAGCAGTTCTACAAGGGCCTATATAATATCCAACCAAATTCGCCAGGATTAGAAAAAGGGATTCAAGTGTAGGAAATTAGAAATTATATTAAAGAATAAGCATTATCACCCCTCACTTTGGAAGTGGTGGAGAGGTTAGAGGAGCAGATTACGGAAGAGGAAATAAAAAATGCAATAAAAAAATTTACCAATGGGGAAGAGTCCAGGGTCGGATGGTCTAACAAATGCATATTATAAAAATTTTATTAATATCTTGACTATACCAATTTGCAATTATTTTAACCAACTTACAGCTACCAACCTGTTACCCCCAGAAGCTTTGCTGGCTTTTGTGACAGTAATTCCAAAACATGGGAAAGACCCACAATACTGCGTAAACTATAGACCTATCTCCCTTTTGAATTCAGATACCAAATTACTAGCAAAATTCTAGCAACTAGATTACAGGATAAAGTAATACAGTTGGTACACTCTGATCAAACGGGGTTTATGATGGGACGAGAAACTAAGGATAACACCATCTGGGCCCTTCATGTTCTCCATTGGATACAGAATGGACCTAATAAAACACCAAGGGTAGTGCTATCAATGGATGCCGAAAAGGCTTTTGATAGAGTGAACTGGATATTTATGATGGAAGTACTAAGAGGAATAGGGCTGGGGGAACGGATGATGGGGTGGGTATAAGCATTATATGCTGGACCAAGAGCAAGGGTAAAAGTTAATGGGACCCTATCAGGAGGTTTGGATATACGAAACGATACAAGGCAAGGGTGTCCACTGTCCCCAATATTATTTGCCCTCGCGTTAGAACCTTTTCTATGACAATTTGTTATTTTTCCTTTCAAAACCCCAAGAATCCATTAAAGAAGTGATACAGGAGGTGACAAAATATGGGAAATTATCAAACTTTAAAATAAATTTGGAGAAATCGGTACCCTGTCATATGCCATCACCATTAACTACATCTCTGCAAAACAAATACCCGTTTATCTGGAACAGGAAATCTTTGTTTTATTTGGGAGTACATATATCTGCGGATGTAAAACTACTATATGAACAAAATTATAGTCCCTTACTTGCCAAAATAACAGAGGATTTGCATATCTGGAAAGGACATATGTTAACAATGTTTGGGAGGATCAACACCCTTAAAATGAACATAATACCTAGAATATTATAATATATATACTGTACACAGTACCCATACCACTCCCCCAAGTATTTTTTAAAAAGGTACGTAAAGAATTCCTATCCTTCATATGGAAGAATGGAAGAGCTAGAATAGCATATAACATCTTACGCAGAAGGAAAGAGGAGGGAGGAGTAGGGTTGCCAGACATTGCAATGTATTACAGAGCAATAACTCTGGTACGCATACTAAACTGGTGTCATGACTCTGAAAACAAAGCATGGGTGTTGATTGAAAAAAACATGGCAGAAAGGGATTTAGCGGGGGCACCATGGATACCAGCCAAGGACAGGGGACTATCTAAATGGACATCTCCATTAACTCGAAACACACTGGCAGTATGGGATAGAATAAATAAAACGGGTAAATATGGTATAGGTCCATGGGAATCAGGAGTGAACACAATGTTTTAAGATATGCCCCCCTAGGCACTCTTATGTCCCAAGTAGAACTGATATCATTCCAAGGAGACATAAAGATGGCAGGATTGAGATATAACCAAATGCGAAACGTTTTAAAAAAAATAGAACACCAAATAAGGCCCCAAAATACATTAACCACATTTTGAGAAGATGTGTATGAAGATATCAGAACCCAATCATTTGTTGTCACAGATGTATAAACTAATGCTTAGCGAACAAGAAACCACAACACCATATTTTATTAAAGAGTGGGAAAATGAACTAAACTGTACATTTACCCCATCACAAAGAAAAAAATTAATAGGGGTAACACACTCATCATCTGTAAGCTCATCTATTCAGAAAATGTCATACAAATTTTTGACTAGATGGTACAGAACCCCGGTGCGATTAACACAGATATATCCAAATGCAGATATTCGTTGCTGGAGGGGATGTAAAGATAGGGGTACATATCTTCATATTTGGTGGACATGTCCTAAGATCAAGGTATTTTGGGAAGAAATAGCCCCATGGATCAAAAGAATGTCAAATAAATGTATAGAATTAACACCAATACATTTCCTGTTCCATGGGACTATTGGATCCACAAGATCTTATAAAAATAGTCTCACACCGCATTTACTAAACGCAGCAAAGAGGTTAATACCCAGGTATTGGAAACAGGCTACATGCCCCACATTAGGAGAATGGAAAATGGAGGTGGAGGAGATGATGGAGGCAGAAAGGTGGGTATATAAGACCAGAAATAAACAGGACAGATTTGAAAAAATATGGGCAAAGTGGGAAAACTGATAAGGTGTTAGATAAAATTAATTAGAAGCCATTGCCGGAAGTCAAGACAAACTCTAAAGGGGAATTTGATAATGGGGAAAAAAAAGTAGGGAATGATCCACAACATTTCTTTTATATCCTTTTTTTTTTTTCTGTATTTATTGTTTACTGATAAGACTATTAAAATAAATTAAAGTGATTGTGTGGCGTATGCTGATTATACGGGATGGCTCCCTCTGAGGCATTTGCTTACCTCTTCCACTCTCCCCCTTCTCCCCCTTCCCTTACCCCTCCCTTTTTTGGGGTATTTTTTTTTTCTCACGTAATAAGTTAATAATATACACAAAGCACAAGCACTTGAAAATGTTTTGAATTATTACAATATACTCATAAATGAGGGGAGGGTTTATCCCCCTTATCCCCCTCCCCTTCTTTTTTTTTCTCATATTTAATAAGTAATAACAGAGGTAGAGCACAAGCACTTGATATTTTTGAATTTTTATATACTCAACTAATAAATAGGGTAAGTTTTCCCCTCACCCCCTTCCCCCCCTTTTTTTTCTCTCCTTTTCACGTAATAAGTTGATAACCTACACAAAGCACAAGCACTGGAAAATTTTTTGAATTATTTTATAATGCATTTATAAACGAGGGGAGGGTTTACCCCCCCCCCCCCCCCACACACACACACACACACTCCCCCCCCCCCTTTTTTTTTTTCTTTTCACACATAACAGGTCAATAATATATATAGAGCACTAATATTTGAATAATTTAAATACGTTTTATAACACTTTCATAAAATTGGAGTTTTTGGTTTTACTTTCTTTCACTTGTAATAAGTTAATGACACATATAGAGCACAGGACTCGAAAGAAGGTCTTTTCCCTTGCTTTCAATTTTTTTTTTTTTCCCCTCTCCTTTAACACGTATTAAGTCAAGTCAGGGTGTAGAGGGAGCCATACCTGTTGTTGGTGTGTATATATAAACCAGGATATTAAATATTGTCCTCTGTCCTGGGGAGATGAGTCATGTAAATGTTTATTGTAATAAGAGAAAAATGTTTAATAAAGAATGAATTATAAAAAATAAAAAAGACACTGGTAGTGAAGGGGTTAACCACTGGGGGCGGGGAGGGGTTAAGTCAATAGCAGGGAGTGTTTTCTAACTGTAGGGGGATGGGCTAGCTGTGACATGTCACTGATCTCTGCTCCCGATGACAGGGAGCAGAGATCAGTGACACTGTCACTAGGCAGAACGGGGAGATGCTGTTTACATCAGCATCTCCCTGTTCATCCTCTCCGTGGAGGCGATCGCGGGTATCCCTGCGGCGATCGAGTCCACGGGACCCGTGACCCGACTCACGGAGCTCCCGGCCGGCGCGCACGCAATGGCACAGAATTCAACGGGTCTTGCATGTACGTCCATTTGCCCAGCCGTGTCATTCTGCCGACGTACATCGGCGTGCGCTGGTCAGGAAGTGGTTAATAGTGCTGTGGCATTAGGTTTATTCACTGTCCTTAATTGCTCTCTTATCAGGGGACCTCCATCTTCATTCAGGACTACTCCTGCAGCCCCTGTTTATCTTTTTATCTGCTCCCTTTGATGTTTAGCGTCAGGGCAGGTTCTATATTACCTGGGACATTTACCATCTTGCCTTCTATGAACTGTTGACCTTTATATAATTTATTATAGCTAATTATTGTATTCATTTCCAGTTTGTAGTATGAGCTTCATATGGTGGATATAAGTTTTCTGTATGATTGAGAGATGTTGTCTGTGGTGATCACCTGTTCATGACAAAGATGTCATCAATTTTAAATTTTCAGTGGAGGTAGTGTGATAGCTCATTACATTTAGTGTGGGTGAAATTTTTTTGTTTTTGTAATTTTCAAATAAAGAATCGTTGAATATATTATTTGGGTGTTTCTCCCTTGAATATATTATTTGGGTGTTCCTCCTTTCCTGCTTTTTCCCCGTTCCTGGAATTTTGTTTATTTTCACCACTTCCTGATTCCTGTGTCAACCCGGAAGGTTGTGCCATGAGGCCTGGTTCAGCAAGGTGGGCGGGACCAGGAAGTGATGATGCAGCACACCTGATTAGAGAGTATTAGTCTTTTCAATCAGCGGCGAGACGTTCAGTCTCCAGCCCTTACTGAAGAAGTCATGGTGGTGTAGCAGCCCATTTGACATAACGCTTATAGGGGTAAGGAGATGCAGTGGCAGCGTCATCCTGCGAGCATCTTGTCATTTCTATGCATCCTGAGCCCGCACTGCTTAAGTGCTGCGTTTGTGAGTAACGTCTTAATGAGGAAATAAACAGTTTTCATATACAGAGAGCACTAGATTTTGCCTTTTCTATTCCCATGTGCATCGGACCCCATTGAGGGAATTTGTACTGGCTGGTATCCATCTAATCAGCCGGAAGCAGCACGGAAGGAATAGGAGTTCCATGACCAGCTGATCAGTTTGTATCCCAGAGAGGGAACCTGCTTTTTCTGACCTTCTGTTGAAATAGGGGTCAGAACGTGAGGTGAGCGGCTAGGATATTGAGGTGGAGGAGAGCACTTGCATTTTCCTTGTCAAAAGAAGTTTATTGAGTATACAATATTATAAAGATACATAAAGTAAGTTTACAAGGATCTATAAAGTAAGCTCATTGTTTTATAGTAGGGTTTATATAGGTAAATATCATGAAATTTCAAATATTAAACATTGGGTTCACGTAAACCTAAATTAAAGATATATATCATTTCCTTAGTTACTTTTGTAGGTATTTAAATGATTTATACCTACTATACATATTGTTTACAAGTAGAGTGTATATAGGTCAAATAAATTCTGATAATGAGCTTTAATCGTAAGGTGGAGAAAAGGAAAGAGAAAGAAGAAAAAGGGTTGAAAGGTAGAGGTATGGTCCACAAGGTTGTCCCGCTCGTCAGTTTATTATTCTTTTTAGTTCTCTTTGAAGCCTTAGAATGGGTGTCTCTGTAAGTCATTTAATCTGTTACCATGGCAACAGGACAGAGTCATTGAAGTTTGACAGGAACTGTTGTTTTATCCAAGGATGCCAAAGTTTTTCAAATTTTGGAATTTGATTTTGATCGATGGCTACCATCTTAGCATGGGACATTGTATTATTCATTCTGTGAATTGTTTCTGCTAGTACCAATGTAGGAGATTTCCATGCCTTGGCCACTGTTTGTTTTGCAGCCGTTATTAGTTGGATCATAAGTTTGAATTGAGAGAGTGTTAACCATTCCGGTTTTAGATTAAGTAAAGTTAAATATGGATCTAGTTGTATTATTTTTTTAAATATTTTAGATGCAATCACGAAGACTTCCTTCCAGAAGGTTTGGATTACTGGGCACGTCCACCATATGTGTAAATATGTGCCTATTTCTGGGCATCCTCGAAAACAAAGAGCTGAGGTATTAGGTGAATATTTTGCCACTCTAGCGGGTACAAGGTACCAGCGAGTTAGGACTTTATAATTTGTCTCCAGTGCTAAGATGTTGGGTGAAGATGACTTAGATGTGAGCCATATGTTAGACCAGTCCGTGTCTTCTAAAGTTCGTCCCAGGTCCTCCTCCCACCTCTGAACATAAGAGGGTCTATTAAGATTTGCTACTCCATATAATTGATTATAAAGTGAGGAAATTGTACCTTTAGCAAATGGATCTTTTGTACAGATTGATTCAAAAATGGATAATTTAGATAATGGTGTATCCCCCTTTAGGAATGGTGTATAGAAATTTTTGATTTGGAGATATCTAAATATCTCAGAGTTTGGTAGATCATATTTTTCTCTAAGCGATGGGAATGAAAGGAATGATTTAGATGCTATGAAGTCATTTAGTGTCTGAATGCCTGATGTTGTCCAAATTAAAAGAATTTGGGTAGATCCATGCCGGATAAAAGGCCGGATTTCTGATAAAAGAAAGGAAAGGATTGTGTGGAGATTGTAACTGATATTTGGTTTTTAGTTTATCCCAGAGAGATAAGAAGTGTTTAGTTATGGGATTATGAATTTTAAAGCGGTCTTTAGGATCAAGCCATAATAAATTTGATATTAATAGAGGGTCATTTTCTGAAGCCTCTATAAATACCCATAATGGGATTTCCTGTTTTGCATGGTATTTGGACAGACTGGCCAAATGTGCTGCTCTGTAGTAGTTAGTAAAATTAGGGTATCCCAGGCCTCCTTTATTTTTGGGAAGATGTAGTGTGTGTATAGGTATACGTGGTTTAGAAGAGCCCCATATAAACGAAGTTGCTCTTTTTTGTACTATTCTCAAAAAATAGGAAGGAATTGGAATAGGGAGGACTCTGAATAGATAAAGCAATTTGGGTAGAATAGTCATTTTGATTGCATTAATCTTCCCTATCCAGGATAAAGGAAGTTGCGACCATTGTTTTATTAGATTTGTGATCTGTCTTAATACAGGAGGATAATTGGTTGAGAATAAGTCAGAATGAGATGCTGTTAAATGAATTCCAAGATATGGGATTGATTTTTCTGCCCATGTGAATGGGAGTGCAGCCCTAGCCGGGATCAATTCCATGTTTGTGAGTGAAATATTAAGCACTAGGCATTTCTTAGGATTAATCATAAGGCCGGATAGGGCTGCAAATCCATCAAGAGCTGGTATTAAGTTAGGACCAGAGACCTGTGGTGATGATAGAAAAAGTAATATATCGTCTGCAAATATACATAATTTGTGTGTAATACCTCCTACTTCAATTCCAGTTATAGTTTGGTTTGTTCTGATGTATTGGGCCATGGGTTCGAGTATAAGGGCAAATAATAAGGGAGATAATGGGCAACCCTGTCGGGTACCTCTTTCGATATTAAAGGCATCAGATTTGTATCCAGCATATTTTATATAGGCTTTGGGTTTATTATATAATGCTTTGATCCATGTTAAAAAGTGGGGTCCAAAACCCCATTTTTGTAATGAATATTGCATATATTGCCAGGATACTGTGTCAAATGCCCTCTTAATATCGAGAGATAGAAAACATAAAGGGATTTTCCGTTTTTTAGCAATATGTGCCAATAACACTGCCCTGCGTATATTATCGCCTGCCTGTCTATTTGGCATGAAGCCTACTTGATCTCTATGTATTAATTTTCCTATAATGCTATTGAGGCGTTTTGCTATTATTTTTGCTAATAATTTAATATCGAGGTTTAATAGAGAGATAGGCCGATAATTCACACAGGAAGTATCATCAGAAAGGGGTTTTGGGATCATACAAACAATTGCCATTAGTGTTTCTTGCCGAAAAGAATGTCCATCTAGAAGTTTGTTAAAAGTTTCAGTGAGAATGGGAGAGAGTATTTCTGAGAATGTTTTATAGTATAAAGCCGAGTAGCCGTCTGGGCCTGGTCTTTTGTTAAGTTTTAGTTCTTTTATGGCGTTAGCAACTTCATCTATAGTTATAGGCTCATCCAAACTGCTTTTTTGATTCTGAGATAACTCAGGTAAGGTTATTTTTGAGAAGAAGGATTCAGCCTCTGTAGGATTAAATTCATTGTTTGTCTTGTATAAAGTTGCGAGATGTGAGTGAAATTTATGGACTATTTTAACTGGATTACAAGTGTAAACATTTTTTGATAATTTCAAACGTATTGGTTTGAAAGATTTGTTAGTTGAATTTAATGCCCGAGCCAAATATGTACCTGGTTTGTTTGTATTCATGTAGAAATTGTGTTTGGAGCGTTTGAGGGATTTATCAACGGACTCAGTGAGAAACAGATCGTATTCCAATCTAGATTTTTCAAGATGAGATTTTGTACTCTGAGATGGATTATCTTGAAATGATATGTAGGCTGCATTAAAATTGAGTTCTAGTTTTTTTGCTAGATTTTTGCGTTCCCGTTTAAATAGTGCCATTTGTCTTTGTATTGTACCACGCAAGACAGGCTTATGAGCTTCCCACAGTGTTATTGGGGAGATGTCTGTTGTATTATTAATTGATATGTATTCCTTTAAAGCTTGTTCAATGGCCATCTGATGTAGTGGGTGTTTGAGCATTATGTCCGGTAAGTACCACGTTGGGTCATGCGCTTTTGGTATGGCTGAGGCTATAGTAGTGTATACTGCATTATGGTCAGACCACGGAATCGGAATTATATCTGATGCAATAATTTCTGGTATCATTCCTATTGTTAGAAAAATATGATCTATTCTGGTGAAGGTTTGATGAGGGTGCGAGAAATAAGTGAATTTCTTTTTCATTGGGTTACTTTCTCTCCACGAATCTACCAGATTGTATTTGGAAAGAAGTTGAGAAAAAGGTAATCTAGAGGTTATTTTGGATGGTGTAAAAGGTGATTTATCTAGAAATGGGAGGAGGACCTGGTTCGAATCCCCACACATTATCACTGTTCCTATTTTGTGTGTATTAATCACTTGTAATATATGTGAGAGGAATGGTGTAGGTTGTTTGTTAGGAGCGTAGTAGGAAATCACCGTGATTGCTGTATCCATTATATAACCCATGAGTATCAGGTATCTTCCTTCTGGGTCTTTAATTTCTGATGATAAGGTGAATGGTGTGGATCGGTGAAATGCAATTAGAGTTCCCCTTTGCTTGGTACAGGCAGAAGCCATGTAAATTTGTTGATAAAAAGGAGAAATATATTTTGGAGTAGAATCTTTGGTGAAGTGTGTTTCTTGGAGGCATACTATGTGAGCCTTCTTGTTATGAAACGTACGGAAGGCTTTGGTCCTTTTTTGAGGGACATTTATTCCCTGAACATTCAGGGAAAGTATATTCAGTGGTGCCATGGCAACAGATCAAATAGTTTTGACTTACTTTTTGTTATGCAGAGCTGACTGTGCAGATCAACCTGTGTGGACTGAAGAGATGAATAGATAGAAAAGAAACCAGTGAATTCTGGAGTAAAGAGTAAACAAAAAACATATGAGATTAGATGATACATTGTATAAATTATTTTTTGTAAGTAATCACAATTTACCCGTGAAAGAGAGTAAATATCTCTCTCAGGGGAATAAGTGCCTTCGTCACACTCCCACATAATATGGTTGGGAGAATGAGGAGGGCTAATGGGGGTACACGGATCTTCCGCTTACAGGAGAGAAGTGCTATGTCAAAAGACATCAAAATGATGTTTCATTAATTGGAGTGCAGAATATAGTTTTTGTTGAAATTATTTATTCCAGGGTGGTTGTATATGGTTAGTCTTGCCCTAGGATAAATAATTCAGTTAGAAAGGTACTGTTAATAACTTTGGTATTGATGAAGATAGTTTGAATTATTTTGGGATTTTAACCCTTTTAGAGTAAACAATTACATATTTTATTCATATGTAACTGTTTAGATATGTTAACTCATAAAATTGAGGTCGTATTGCTTCAGATTAGAATAAACAAAAACATAATTCTAGGAACTAGTTAGGTAATAATATATTTGTTTTAAGAAAAGAAAGAAAAAGCTTCCATTACTTCTGGATTATTGAACATATTTGTCCTAAAAAGTAATAAATCTATTGTTATTACCTGATAATATATAACTGAACAAGAATTTCCTTATTTCACTTATATATTCTAAGGCTATATGAATCAGAAGTAATAAGAAATATAACTGGAATGTAACATGATCCCATACAGTGTGTGACTATCAGAATGCAGTTACATTCAGTTATAAATACAGGTTTTTTATAGAGAACCATCTCTTAGTATAATAAATGAAGAGATATCAGGAATTAGGATGTCAGTCCATTGAATCTTCTTGGTCCATGAATGATGTGGCATAACGGCCTCTTTTGTGAGAATGATGATTCCCATTTTGTTCTGAAATTTTCTGAGTGCTGCCTGAAGGTGAAGATGATGCCATTCTTCTGCGTGTGGGAGTGTTGCTGCTTGTGGGTTCTGTCAGATTTAATTTTAAAAGGGTTTGTTGTAGTTCATCTGCTGATCTGCTTCTGTAAATTGTACCTTGGTATTTAAATCTGACTGAAAAGGGGAAGCCCCATTGATACATAATGTTGTGGCGTTGCAGTTCCATTAGTTGGGGTTTCATGGATCGTCTTTTAGTAATAGTAAGTTGGGGTAGGTCAGCAAAAATTTGATAATTGTGTCCTTGAAAATTAAGTTCCTTTTTTTCTCTTGCAGCAATTAGTATTTGTTCTTTCGTTCTGTAATAATGAAATTTTGTGATTATATCACGTGGGGGTCCATCTTTCTTTTTGGCTGTGAGGGCTCTGTGTACTCTGTCCAGTTCTAAACGTTCAATAGGAATATCTGGCTTTAGTTCTTGTAATAGAGCAGTAATAGTAGATTGCAGGTCTGTCACAGTTTCAGGTATTCCCCTTATGCGCAAGTTTGAACGTCTGGCTCTATTTTCGTAATCTTCGAGCTTAGTTTGAAGTATTAAATTCTCTTCTTTTAATTGTTCCAATTCTGTTATATTTACTTGGGTTGTAATTTCAATTTCATCCATTTTTATTTCTAAGGCTGCTGTGCGGTTTCCCAGCTCTCTTATTTCTTTGGTTAGGCTTTTTGTTATTTGGTCTGAGGTTTGTTTTAAAGCCTTATGAAGCATCTTTTCAAATTGTAATAATATTACTGGGGATGCTGAGGAGGCTTGTGGAGAAGTTTGTGAGAGGATTTGTTCTGTATCTGACTCAAATGGAGAGTCTTGCTGTGACATTTTCTGTCTGTGAGAGCGCCCTGATGCTGTATCTTGTGAGGTGACTGGAGCTGCTTTAGTTGCAGTGAGTGCCTGTGAGCTCTTTGTGAGGTGATTTTTATTTCTGCCACGGTTTCCTCCCAGTACCATATTTCCTGCCCAAACTTTCACAGTTTGTTCCCTGGGGCAAAAAGGTTCAGATGGATACCTTTTGAGCCTGCAGGCTCCGCTTTGTCCTTCTCTTCTCTCCTCAGTGGTGCGGAGCTCTAACAATGAATGTCTGCTCCGCTAGGTTCCGCCCATCTCCCCCGCACTTGCATTTTCAACGTTTATGCACTGGTGGTGTGTTGTATGGTTTTTCTTTTTTTTTGTGCAGAAGACTCTGAGGATTATATTTGTGCATTCGAACTCTTATTTTTATTACATTCATTTTTTGAGTGTGTGGACTTTATCTTTATTGTTTATTGTTCACCATTCCCACTTAGGGAACACGTATATTTCGTTATTGTGTATTTTTCACTATTGCCAGTCAGGGAACATGAATATTTGATTGTGCACTCAGTATCTTGCTATATTACAAGTTAATCACATATTCTTATTTAAGGATTTATTGGGAGATATTTAGGAAGCACAACACTGTTTTGTTATGTAAATTGCAATGCTCTGTTTGCATAGCATTTGCCAAGTTAGCTGACAAATCTCCATTCATAAGTGGTATGACAGACTGGAAACATGTGCATCAGCGCATAGAGGAACATGAAAAGAGCATGGCACACAAAACCTGTGCAGAAGCATACTTCTTAAATGCCTCTAAATCTGAAGTTAAACGTTTACTTAGTTGAAGCCAGCTGTCCTCACACAGAGAACAAATCAGAAAGAGGCGACAAACACTGGAGCGTGTAGTTGATGATGTAAAATTGATCGGCAAATGAGGACTTAGCTATAGGTCAGAGAATGAGGCTGCATACATGCTTGATGACAGCAATATTGATCATGGTAACTTCTTAAAGATTATACTCCTATTAAGCAAGTATGTCTGTCTGAAAGAGCATTTAAAAGAATGCATTGAAAAATCTAAGAAGCTACATTAGACTGGGGCAAAAGGCAGAGGTTCCCTGGTTACGTTACTGTCTGCAAGAACCATTAATTCTGTCATTGACACCATTTAGCATCTTATTCAGGAGACCATTGTGAGAGACATTAAGGATGCTGTAATGTTCTTGGTGCAGATTGACACAACGCAAGACATCACCTCACAAGACCAGTGTTCTATTGTTTTGTGATATGTTACAGACACCATTCATGAAAGGCTTATTAGCATTGTCAAGTGTAAGGAATCTACTGGACAACGTTTTGTGGATATTGTTTCTGAGCTTGCGGAGAAGATCAATTTGGACTTGAGCAAGTGCAATGGACATGCTACAGATGGTGCCTCTAACATGCAAGGCCGTTACAAAGGCTTTTCTACTCAGATGTCCAAATTTTCACCAAATCAAGCGCATGTTTGGTGCTATGCGCATGTTCTTAACATAGTTTTGGCTGACACAACCCAAACAGTAATTCAATGTGGATCACTTTTTGCAGTGCTTAATGACATCGCAGTGTTCTTTCGTGAGTCATATAAAAGGATGAATGTGTGGGAAAGTGATAGCCAAGACAAGCACCAGAGACGACTCTCACTAATTGGTGAGATGCGGTGGTGGGCCAAGGATAACGCTCTCAGGAAAGTGTTTGGATCATTTGCAAATCCAGACAATTGTCTCTATGTGGATGTCATTCTTGCATTGACAGCATTAAAAACAACTGCTCGCATTCAAGCACGAGGATTTGTAGAAGCTCTGCTGAAGTATGAGATGATACTGCCTGCACAAACCTTCCTCAGAATATTTGAGAAGACTTCACCACTGTCCAAATACCTTCTAACACAGGGGATGGATATACTGTCTGCCCATAGAATGGTTATGGCAACACATGAAAGTCTTAAAAATATGTTGAGATTTTGCCTCAGCGCAGCTACAGAGAAATTTGTTCTGTGTGCAAATGAAAATTTACTGGAGCAGGACAAAAAGATAGAAATTGAAGTTCAATCTACATTGCCATCACAAAGAAAAAGGAAGGAGAAAACCATGCCTGGAGAAATTGCTCATGCTGAAAAGATCACAAGTCCAGAAAAGGCTTATGAAGTCACAGTACACAATCAGATAATGGACACAGCTACAGAGACATTGCACAGAAGGTTCCTGAGTCATGGCACACTCTATGCTGACCTTGCATTTCTGGACCCAAGAAACTTCTCTCAGTTAAATTCCTTGTCTCTTTCACCACTGATGTTCCAAGAACTTAGCAAATGTCTGTCGAAGTTTGACAGTGAAGCAAGTGCTGAGAATCTACAATGTGAATTAAGCAGTATTGCTCTTCAGTGGGAAAGATTAAAAATGTCTCCACTAGATGAATACAAGGTAAAAACATTGGAGAATGAGAGTGAGGACGAGCAGGTTGAAATCCAATGTAAGAAGTGTTCCTCATGTAAAGAATGCCTGCTGTATTGCTACCAGATTCTCAGGAGGTTCAATCTAATGTCAAATGCCTACCACCTCCTAGGTCTTGCATACCAGTTCCTACTCACCCTGTCCATCACTCAGGTTACTTGTGAACGTACATTTTCAACACTCGAGTTCATCAAAACCAGACTCAGAACCAAGCTGTCACAAGAGCATCTGGAAGCTTTTATGTTGATGTCAACAGAAAAGGACATCCTCTGCTCTCTTGACTCTGAAGTGATCATTGACAAAGTTGCAGAGAAAAGTGAATTGTTTTCTAAGCTTCTTCTATAGGCACTAACAGTGATTTTGGACCTTTTTGTATGGTTAGCCGTTTATACTGCCTTGTTAATTCGCATTGTATGTTAGAGTGGATTTTTCCCTGTCTTTTTAGGTTTGTGATTGCCACAATTTATTGCTTGAACTGTTTCTTGTTAATATTATATTCAAACATAAGATGTTATTTATAACTGTTTTCCTTATTTATGACACCTGCCATTGAATGGAGTGTAACTTACACATTTCATTCTAAAGGCATCTGTAATGTTGGAATGCATCTTTTTCTCTAAATAATAAAAAAAAGACATTTATACTTACAGTGGAATGTTTTTACTTATTTTTTTTGCGCAATTGCATATATTTTATATACTGTTTTTGTGTGTGTTTGCAAAATTAAAGTGGGCCGGTCTGGATGAAGTCCAGGGCCAAATTTTTGTCCCAGTCCAGCCCTGCCAATCAGTGCCCACAGTGCCCACCAATCAGTGCTCACCAGTACATCAGTGCCACCTATCAATGCCCACGAGTGCCACCTATTAATGCCCACCAGTGGTGCCAATCAGTGCCACCTAGCAGTGCTGCCTATCAGTGTCACCTACCAGTGCCCATCACTGCCACCCATCAGTGCCATCTATCAGTGCCACCTATCAATGCCTTTCAGTGCCACCTCTCAGTGCCACCTCTCAGTGCCCACCAGTGCTGCCTTATCAGTGCCCATCAATGCAGCCTATCGGGGCCTATCAGTGCCCATTAGTGTAGCCTCATCAGCGTAAATCAATGAGAAAAATTACCTGTTTGCAAAATGTATTAACCACTTCAGCCCCAGAAGGATTTACCCCCTTCCTGACCAGAGCACTTTTTACAATTTGGCACTGCGTCGCTTTAACTGCTAATTGCGCGGTCATGCAATGCTGTACCCAAACAAAATTTGCGTCCTTTTCTTCCCACAAATAGAGCTTTCTTTTGATGTTATTTGATCACCTCTGCGGTTTTTATTTTTTGCGCTAAAAACGAAAAAATGACATTTTCTACTTTTTGTTATAAAAAAAATTCAATAAACTCAATTTTAGTCATACATTTAGGCCAAAATGTATTCAGCCACATGTCTTTGGTAAAAAAAATGTCAATAAGTGTATATTTATTGGTTTGCGCAAAAGTTATAGCGTCTACAAACTAGGGTACATATTCTGTAATTTACACAGCTTTTAGTTTATGACTGCCTATGTCATTTCTTGAGGTGCTAAAATGGCAGGGCAGTACAAAACCCCACCAAATGACCCCATTTTGGAAAGTAGACACCCCAAGGAAATTGCTAAGAGGCATGTTGAGCCCATTGAATATTAATTTTTTTTAATAATGACAACAAAAAAAAAAAAATTACAAAAAGTTGTCACTAAATGATATATTGCTCACACAGGCCATGGGCATATGTGGAATTGCACCCCAAAATACATTTAGCTGCTTCTCCTGAGTACGGGGATACCACATGTGTGGGACTTTTTGGGAGCCTAACTGCGTACGGGGCCCCGAAAACCAATCATTGCCTTCAGGATTTCTAATGCCCGTACACACGGTCGGATTTTCCAATGGAAAATGTTAAATCGGAGCGTGTTGTCCGAAATTCCGACAGTGTGTGGGCTCCATCGGACATTTTCCATCGGATTTTCCGACACACAAAGTTGGAGAGCAGGAGATAAAATTTTCCGACAACAAAATCCGATCGCGTCAATTCCGACCGTGTGTGGCCTGTTCCGACGCACAAAGTGCCACGCATGCTCAGAAGAAATTCCGACACGGAACAGCTCGTTCTGGTAAACTTAGCGTTCGCAATGGATACAGCACTTTCGTCACGCTGCAATGTTAAAAATGGTTTAATACAGCGCACTCTCTTCTTCTTTATAATGTGACAAGAATAGAGTAGTTTTGCTGCTCATATTCACACAGACTTCTCACAAACTTATTTTGTTACTATTTATCGGGATTCCCTCAATATATTTTGATTTCTCACATCTGACAACATAATTTTGTTGTATTTTTTTTTTTGTTTGGCTTTAATGTAGATTCTTTTTTTGTGTTTGTATTTTTTTGAAGGGTGTTATTTTTTTTTTTGGATTTTTATTTGTACTCCCGAAAATGTTTGTGTGTGTTTTTTGTGTCAAGTTATCACAACACCATTGATATGTTGTTCTATTTAATCTGTCGGAGATTGTTTGGTGTTGGTGTCCCTTGTTAATTTCACATTTTATGTTAGAAATGTACCTGAATCGTCACCAACAAACTGTCCTTTTTGGATTAAAACACACACAGGAGAGTAGAATTTCCCTAAAAAAATGTTATTAAGGGGTCACAACTAAACAAAGAGGGAGGCAACGCTGGAGAAACAGCAGAAGTGGGTGAAGCCTTGGACCCCCAGGGCAGACATCAATAATTTTAAAGCAAAATTGGTGGCCTGAGGAGTCCTTATCTAAGGGAGTGCAGTCTGGTCCAGAAGTCCCAGAGATCCGTAAAGCAGCAGATGACATCTGTGTCCCCAGGCTGTGGTCATACAAGAGACTGCAGCTTTTGTCAGACCATACTGAACCCAGGGCCATCACTCTCTTGTCTTCCTTCCACGCTTCCTTCCACGCGGTGGCTCTGGTGGTGGAGTTGTGGCAGCAGGAGGAGGAGGAGGAGGAGGATGGTCCAACTCAATGACGTTGGTCTTAGGTGTTAGTTCCCCACTCACCCCCTTACGTAGGACTTTATACAGAAGGTCCTCACAGAGCTTGCGTTGACCCTCCTGCATGCCCTGCAGTTTTGTGGCAGCCATGCAGGCAAAGGCCTCTTCAGGAGTGGGTAAGGCTCAGAGGGACGCAGAAGCCTCCTGAATCAGCCTGAGCGCAGAATCATGCACGGGAGTCGTCTTCCTGGCTCTTTTATATGGAAGGCGGAGGGGAGGAACCTGTGATTCTGTCAGGCTGCGACTGGTCCCAGGCTTCTCTTGGCTGACACTTAGCCCCGCCTCCTCCTGGCTACCACTAATCCCTGCCTCCTCCTGACTGCCACATTCCACAACCTCCTCCTGGTTGAGGTCTTCCTGTGTATGAAACAGGGACATAGTTTTAGTTTTTGATTCATCAATCACACACAATTTTCGCCTCCTGACTGAGGCAAATTGACTGTTACCAAATATAACAGACTATCCTTCTGAGACCAGCATTTTTCATTCTTGTCCCAATTTTGGGTGCCACTACTGTCTATTAATATGTAAAACACTTTTTTCAATCAGCAATTAGTGATCAGTAATAACATCTAATAAACATAATTTATTTATTGACCAAAAATCTGTAGAACAATGCTATACCTGGCTCCAGCTGGGCTCCTCCATTTCTTCCTGGCTTGAAGGCCCAGGTTGGACATCGGAAGCCTCAGCTGGGGTGGAAGGAAGAGTGGAAGGAAGAGTGGAGAGGGATTCCCTGACTTCAGTGTGGTCTGACAGAAATCGCAGTCTCTCATAGTACCACAGCCTGGGGACATAAACGTCATCTGCTGCAGCTCCGGATCTCTGGGAATCCATGACCTTCTTGTGCTCCCTAAGATATGTGCTCCTCAGGCCACCAATTTTGTTTTTTAAATAGGGGATGGTTGCTGTGGGGACCACCGGCTTCACCAACTCCAGCAGTTTCTCCAGCGCTGCCTGCCTCTTTTGTTTATTATTATAATGAGGATGTCTCACCTGCCACAGACAGGGCAGCTCCCTGTACTTGTCTATGAACAGGGGGAGTAAATTGTGGTCGTTGAACCCATCCATTTTCTCTGCAAGACACAACACAAGACAAACCCTAATGTCAGGCCAAACTCCCCTAATCTTGTTACAATATAGGCTTCCATTTCGAAGCAGTATAGGCCCAAGTTTAGATCCTACCTTCGTTATCACGATCGGCGCCTCCGATGCTCCTTCCTCCGCTCACAGATCGTACGTAAGACGCACACGTGTTACGCTTTATACACACTGCGCATGCGTGTAACTCCGCCCGCCCCTGACGTTCTTTCTAGTCTATTCCCCGCCCCTTTTCATTTGGCGCAGTGGGGGAAGAGCACATGGCGGATACACAGCAGGATCGTGATAATTGTAGCAACGAGGAGGAGGAGGAGGAAAGCACGGATCCGGAAACGTCCCGATCCTGAAAATGCTACATTTTGGAACTCTGCTAAACTTGCCAATTGTACCCCACTTCCAAGCAATGTTTCCTATTTATAGTTCTGCCATCAAACATCTGTGTGCTAATTATACCTTTTTGTTTTACATAGGGGAGAAAAGACTTGGAGGACACCCCTCATCCGAGGAGACCAGAGCCCACCCCCCTCTGGAAGAAGGGGAAATCCCCCCAACACAAGCTGAGCAGGAGGAAGAAGACGTGGTGGAACTAGTCACCACAACAGGTGAGTGTCTGCGACCACAGGCTCAGGTAAGAGATGGATGCCGGCAGATTTTTGAGATCTAATTTTTTTTTGGGGTTCCTCTCTTTTTAGGTGATCGTGATGTTGTGGATCCAGATCCTTTCACATCCGAAAGTGCACAGATCCTGATCGGGGTGATCATGGGGTGAAATTTACAATTGGAAAACATCAAGAAAAACATCAATGATGTTATTCCAAAAAATAAAAACATCATTGATGTTTTGGGGCGAGTTTAAAGCCCCTCCAAATCCCTTTGTTTTTTGGTGTGCTACAATGTGCAAAATGTTGTTGTGATTTTTCCAAAAGCCAAATTTGGAGGATGCACACAGTGTGTCAACATGTTCTATCTGCCATCACGGGAGATCAATGGACGCATTTTGGGTGTGCAAACCCTTCCTCAATAATAAAGTAGCTGAGAGGAAGGGGTTTCTCATCCCAAACACGTCCCTTGATCCCCGTGATGGCAGCTAGCACATGTTGAAATTCGTAAATTGCTGTGCATCTTCCAAATTTGGCTTTTCCTGGGGTGACTTCACACCATCTGAACGCAATATCAAACACAGTTCCTAAATACTCATGTCTGATATTGCCTTCAAGTTCTACAGTTTGTAAGTTCAAGATTTGTGTCTTTCTAGTTGGTTTTACATAGGCCTGTTTTATCGTAAATGGACATTTCTATTTTCGATAATGCTACCCCAAAAATTGTTATACAACAAACATGTTGGTTTTTTGAAAAACCTTTGGTAAATGCACATGTGATTGTGCAGGTATAAAAAAGTTTGTTAATCAAGAATGTGTGGATTATTGTCTCAACGCTACAACACTTTTGGGGTGATGTCATTGCTGTTTTCAGAGAAAATGGGGGTTATTTACTAAGGGCAAATCCTCTTGGCACTACAAGTGCAGTTTCAGTGCAGTTGCAAGTGCACTTGTAGTGAAATGTGTCTTTGCATTTAGTAAATAACAGCCAACAGTGCTTTGTATAAGGTTACACAATCACGCCTTTTCTTGACTCAACACATTTCTGTCAGGGTCAGCTAAAACAAACACAAGCAGTAAATGTCCACAAAGAATGTCTTTTTTTTTTTTTTTATTATAAAAAGGCTTCACATATTTGCTGTCATATTGATGGCCCCCCTACCCGCAAAGAACTCCAGGTATCGTAACCGGACATCACAGGCACTCAGGGAGGGCAAGCCAGGACGGCCGCTTTCAAGCGCCGTCAGTGTGGTTTCATGTATCATTCCGGCCTCAGGCCCAACTGAGCCAGCATAGTTGGCCGAATGTTTCTTTAAAAAGTTATGGAGAATACAGCACGCCAGTATAATATGGTTCAGTTTATACTCCGCCATATGGATAGGTGTCAGAAATAGGCGGAACCGGCTGGCCAGGATTCCAAATGTGTTCTCCACCACTCTTCGGGCTCTGGCCAGACGGTAATTAAAAACCCTCTGTTCCGGGGTGAGTGTCCTCATCGGGAATGGCCGCATCAGGCGGTCCCACAGCGCAAATGCTTCATCAGCCACGAACACGAATGGGAGTCCTTCCACATTGTCCTCTGGAGCTGGCAAGTCCAAGCTGCCATTCTGGAGACGCCTGTAGAACTCCGTCTGGGCAATGACTCCACTATCGGACATCCGGCTATTCTTCCCCACGTCCACATACAAGAAGTCGTAATTAGCCAACACCACCGCCAACATCACAATACTATTGAACCCCTTATAGTTGAAATAGTACGACCCCGAGTTGGGTGGTGGGACGATGTGGACGTGTTTCCCATCAATTGCCCCTCCGCAGTTAGGAAAGTCCCACCGCTGGGCAAAGTGGGAGGCCACAGTCTGCCATTCCTGTGGCGTGGAAGGAAACTGTTGAGGGAAAAAAAAAAATTACTATTTTTGCTCAGAAACATGGCAAGCAGATTAGGCACAAACATTATGGGGCAACCTCCAGATAGCATTTATTAAGGGGAATTTAACAACGCCAAAGTATAAGGTACACCTATCATATTCCCCCTCCCCCCCCCCCTCTCATGGGCCATTTCTAACATTATGGGGTGTGTGGAAATCTTGGACAGGTAACCCTCTTCACTTCATTGAGAGATGAATGCCTAAATACAGGGTATTACTTGGAACAGCCCCTCCTTAGTTACACTATTGGCAGCCCACTGGACAGGTAAGAAGTGTCATAATACAAAGATATAAATACACATTGTACACATTTGAGGACATTTGGACATTATGCTATTACCTGTCAAGATAATAATTGGATACAAAAACTTTAAACAGTACCATTTGAAAGTATACAGGCAGGCCCTTGCACTACATGCTTTGGGTAATTCATCCATAAATCAGAGCAAAAAACAGATGGGTATAGTGTGTATGGGTTTGGCAAAGTCAGCAGATAGATGATTGAGGATAGATAGAGAATTGGTATCAGCTGACTTACCAGTTGGGGGGAGGGAGGGTTACTAAAAATGATTTGGGGACACCACAAAAAAAAAGCCTCTGCCACTCTGCCTGAATTTAAAGGTAAAATCACATTTCTAAACATTTTAGGGGGTGTTTGGGGTAAAGCACTACTATGGAGCTGATAAAATACATTGTTAAGTGACTACATGAGGTGGATATAGGGCCAGGAGAGAACATGCTGGGGAGTAGGGATGAGCCGAACACCCCCCGGTTTGGTTCGCACCAGAACCTGCGAACGGACCGAAAATTCGCACGAACGTTAGAACCCCATTGACGTCTATGGGACTCGAACGTTCGAAATCAAAAGTGCTCATTTTAAAGGCTAATTTGCATGGTATTGTCCTAAAAAGGGTTTGGGGACCCGGGTCCTACCCCAGGGGACCTGTATCGATGCAAAAAAAACTTTTAAAAATGGCCGTTTTTTCGGGAGCAGTGATTTTAATGATGCTTAAAGTAAAAAAAAAAAAAAGTGAAATATTCCTTTAAATATCGTACCTGGGGTGTGTCTATAGTATGCTTGTAAAGTGGCGCGTGTTTCCCGTGTTTAGAACAGTCCCTGCACAAAATGTCATTTTTAAAGGAAAAAATCTCATTTAAAACTGCTTGCGGGTTTAATGTAATGTCGGGTCCTGGCAATATGGATGAAAATCAGTAAGACAAACGGCATGGGTACCCCCCAGACCATTACCAGGCCCTTTGGGTCTTGTATGGATATTAAGGGGAACCCCGCACCCAAATTAAAATAAGGAAAGGTGTGGGGCCACCAGGCCCTATATACTCTGAACAGCAGTATACAGGCGGTGCAAACAAGACAGGGACTGTAGGTTTGTTGTTAAGTAGAATCTGTTTGTAATTTTTAACGGGTACATTTTTAACATGTTTAGCTCCAGCCAAAAAATCTTTTTTAAGCTTTTTGGAAAACATAGGGAAGGGTTATCACCCCTGTGACATTTGTTTTGCTGTCTTTCCTCCTCTTCAGAAGATTTCACCTCACTTTTTGTCCCAATGACAAATGTTTTTTGAAAATTTGGGTTTTTTTGTGGAACAAGGATTGGAAAGCATCAGTGGAAAGGAGAAATGTTTTTCCCATATTAACACTTACAGGAGAGAATTTCCCTTCCTAGGGGTAGATTTCATCTCACTTCCTGTTGTCTCCTTCCGTTTGCAAGTAGGAGTCCTTTGTAAGTTAGATGTTTGAAAGTAGGGGCCTGCCCTATATACTCAGCAGAAATTTGGGCCTTAGGTGTTGTTGTGGCCACAACACTGTAAGCCCTCACAGGGCCCTGCTGTGAAATATTAGATCAAGAATTGTAATTACATGCCCCTGTTGAACAAGGGCAGAAAAATTGGGCCTTTGGTGGTGGTGGTACTGATATGTACTAATACTGCAGCTAGCAAAATCAACTGCCTGCCTGTAGTATGAGAACACCACCAACCTTCTACAGGTAGCTTTAGCTGAACACTGTGCAGAGCTCGCAAAAAACTAACTTGTAGCTTTTTTAGCTGCCTGCGGTAGTGATAGGATCAGGAAAACACCACCAACCTTCTACAGGTAGCTTTAGCTGAACACTGTGCAGAGCTCGCAAAAAAATAACTTCTAGGTTTAGCTGGACACTGTGAGGAGGACGCACCACATTAACTTGTAATTTTAGCTGAACACTGTGAGCAGGACGCACAGCACTAACTTGTAGTTTTAGCTGTACACTGTGAGCAGGACGCACTGCACTAACTGTAAATAGTCTAGCTGCCTGACTGTGGTACTAATAGGATCAAAAGAACACCAGCAATTTTCTTTAGGTAGCTGTAAATACTGTAACAAGACAAGCCTGCCTGTCAGTAAGAAGATAACAGGAACGGATCTAGCTGAACACTGTGAGCAGGACGCACTGCACTAACTTGTAGCTTTAGATGAACACCGTGCAGAGGTCTCACTACACTAACTTGTAGGTTTAGCTGAACACTGTGAGCAGGACGCACAGCACTAACTTGTAGTTTTAGCTGAACACTGTGAGCAGGACGCACCGCACTAACTTCTAGGTTTAGCTGAACACTGTGAGGTGGATGCACCGCACTAACTTGTAGTTTTAGCTGAACACTGTGAGCAGGACGCACCGCACTAACTTGTAGGTTTAGCTGAACACTGTGAGGTGGATGCACCACAGTGAACACTGTGAGCAGGACGCACGTCACTAACTTGTAGGTTTAGCTGAACACTGTGAGCAGGACGCACCCCACTAACTTGTAGTTTTAGCTGAATACTGTGAGCAGTACGCACTGCACTAACTGTAAATAGTCTAGCTGCCTGACTGTGGTACTAATAGGATCAAAAGAACACCAGCAATTTTCTTCAGGTAGCTGTAAATACTGTAACAAGACAGGCCTGCCTGTCAGTAAGAAGATAACAGGAACGGATCTAGCTAAACTGAATACAGTGTATATATATATATATATATATATATATATATATATATATATATATATATATATATATGCAACACCTGGGATGCATATATATACACAATACACTGTAATGCAGCTAACTGACTGACTGTTCTGCCTAATCTATCTAACTCAAATCAAATGACACTGTCTGTCTCTCTCTCTTTCCCTCTATCTATGAATGCCGGAACACACACTACACAGGGCCGCTGTGCAGGCGGCCTTATATAGTGTGGGGCGTGTGCTAAATCCCCTGAGCCATAATTGGCCAAAGCCTCCTTGGCTTTGGCCAATTACGGCTCTCTGTTCAGACGGCGCTGTGATTGGCCAAGCATGCGGGTCATAGTGCATGCTTGGCCAATCATCAGCCAGCAATGCACTGTGATGCCGCAGTGAATTATGGGCCGTGACGCACCACACGAATTTGGCGCGAACGGCCCATATCGTTCGCAATTCGGCGAACGGGCGAACAGACGATGTTCGAGTCGAACATGGGTTCGACTCGAACACGTAGCTCATCCCTACTGGGGAGGTTATTGAAGGCCAATCTGTATGAAGGACCTAAAAAAATAATTACATAAAAATCCTGCATGCATGAGAACAAAGGGGACATTCACAGCATATTCCAATCATAGTCATTAGGGAATGAGGAAAGAAATACAATATATTATCAAACATTAAATACAAAAAAATTTGATATTAAAGGATAAAAATCTTACCTTCATATACTCCTTCTGTAGGACCTGTATGATGGCAGAACAGGTCGGGAGATGCCTGTCGAGAACTTCAAGTCCTGCAGACTTCTCCCTGTCGCCACGTACCGCAGGGTAGCGACGAGCCTCTGCTCTGGAGTGATGGCTTGCCTCATGCAGGTATCCTGCCTGCTAATATAAGGGGTCAGCGAAGCCAACAGACGGTGAAACACGGGGTCCGTCATCCTGAGAAAGTTCCTGAAATCATCAGGATTATTCTCACGGATCTCACGGAGCAAAGGCATATGAGAGAACTGGTCACGCTGAAGCAACCAATTCTTGGTCCATGAACTCCTCCCCACCCTATTCATGGACTGGACTTGTGTCAAGGTCAGGACCCCAACACCAAGCCCTCGCACAGCACGAACTCTACGAGGAGTACGCATACGCAACATGGCTAGAAAACGGTCGGCTGCTCAGAACGAAGTAACAGAACGCACTGAAGAACAGCAAGGCCTGTGAAGAGCGACCTGAAAAACAGTAAAGAACGAACAAGAATACAATGACTAATTAAAGTCACGCGGAACTTGCTTGCACGCACTGAAGAGCAGATACAAACCCACAAGCACAAACTGAACGGTAGAAAACGATCTGAAAGCCACGAGTCTGAAAAAGCGCGAATCGTCTCTCACCAAACCTTTACTAACACGAGATTAGCAAAAGGAGCCCAAAGGGTGCCGCGCTTGGTTCTGAACTGGCCTTTTCTAGTCTCATCGTACGTGCTTGACGTCACCGCGTTCTTGGCGATCAGAAATTCCGACAACTTTGTGCGACCGTGTGTACGCAAAACAAGTTTGAGCCAACATCCGTCGGAAAAAATCCTAGGATTTTGTTGTCGGAATGTCCGAACAAAGTCCGACCGTATGTACGGGACATAAGAGTGTAAATTTTTGATTTCACTCTTCACTGCCTATCACAGTTTCGGAGGTCATGGAATGCCCAGGTGGCACAACCCCCCCCCCCCCAAATGACCCCATTTTGGAAAGTAGACACCCCAAGCTATTTGCTGAGAGGCATGGTGAGTATTTTGCAGCTCTCATTTGTTTTTGAAAATGAAGAAAGACAAGAAAATTTTTTTTTTCTTTTTTCAATTTTCAAAACTTTGTGACAAAAAGTGAGGTCTGCAAAATACTCACTATACCTCTCAGCAAATAGCTTGGGGTGTCTACTTTCCAAAATAGGGTCATTTTGGGGGGGGTTGTGCCACCTGGGTATTTCATGGCCTCCAAAATTGTGATAGGCAGTGAAGAGTGAAATCAAAATTTACGCCCTTAGAAAGCCTGAAGGTGGTGCTTGGTTTTCGGGGTCCCGTGCGCGGCTAGGCTCCAAAAAAATGTCTCATACATGTGGTATCCCCGTACTCAGGAGAAGCAACAGAATGTGTTTTGGGGTGTAATTTCACATATTCCCATGGCATGTTTGAGCAATATATCATTTAGTGACAACTTTGTGCAAAACAAAACAAAAAATGTGTCTTTTTCCCGCAACTTGTGTCACAATATAAAATATTCCATGGACTCGACATGCCTCTCAGCAAATAGGCTGGGGTGTCTACTTTCCAAAATGGGGTCATTTGGGGGGGGTTTTGAACTGTCCTGGCATTTTATGCACAACATTTAGAAGCTTATGTAACACATCACCCACTCTTCTAACCACTTGAAGACAAAGCCCTTTCTGACACTTTTTGTTTATATGAAAAAAAAAATTTTTTCTTGCAAGAAAATTACTTTGAACCCCCAAACATTATATATATTTTTTTTAAAGCAAATGCCCTACAGATTAAAACGGTGGGTGTTTCATTTTTTTTTTCACACAGTATTTGCACAGCGATTTTTCAAATGCATTTTTTGGGGAAAAAACACACTTTTTAAAATTTTAATGCACTAAAACACACTATATTGCCCAAATGTTTGATGAAATAAAAAAGATGATCTTAGGCCGAGTACATGGATACCAAAAATGACATGCTTTAAAATTGCACACAAACGTGCAGTGGCAACAAAATAAATACATTTTTAAAAGCCTTTAAAAGCCTTTACAGGTTACCATTTTAGATTTACAGAGGAGGTCTACTGCTAAAATTACTACCCTCAATCTGACCTTCACAGTGATACCTCACATGCATGGTGCAATTGCTGTTTACATTTGACGCCAGACCTACGCTTGCGTTCGCCTTAGCGCGAGAGCAGGGGGGGCAGGGGTGCTTTTTTTTTTTTCCTTTATTATTTTTTTGCTTTTTTATCTTATTTTTAAACTGTTCCTTTCATTTTTTTTTTTTTAATCAATTTAATTGTTATCTCAGGGAATGTAAATATCCCCTATGATAGCAATAGGTAGTGACAGGTACTCTTTTTTGAAAAAATTGGGGTCTATTAGACCCTAGATCTCTCCTCTGCCCTCAAAGCATCTGACCACACCAAGATCGGTGTGATAAAATGTTTTCCCAATTTCCCAATGGCGCTGTTTACATCCGGCGAAATCTAAGTCATGAAATGCTCGTAGCTTCCGGTTTCTTAGGCCATAGAGATGTTTGGAGAAACTCTGGTCTCTGATCAGCTCTATGGTCAGCTGGCTGAATCACCGGCTGCATTCTCAGGTTCCCTGTTGAGACAGGAGAGCCAGAGAAAAACACGGAAGACTGTGGGGGGAGGCATTCCCTCCCACTGCTTGTAAAAGCAGTCTAGAGGCTAATTAGCCGCTAGGATTGCTTTTACATGAAAGCCGACCGCTGGCTGAAAAGAATGATACCAAGATGATACCTAAACCTGCAGGCATCATTCTGGTATAACCACTCAAAGTTGTGAATTGCGTACCTGAAGACAAAAAAATGGTTAACAATAAAACACAGTAAACAGTAAAGTATAAAAAATTGCATACCTGAAAAGCAAGCATGATAAAACATAATTACAATAAAACATTGCAGAATAGAATACAGTAAAAAAGAGCAGAACAATAGAGAGAGAATAGAGAGAGAGAGAACAATAAAACAACATTTTTTTTTTTTTATATTTTTTTTTGTGTTTTTTTTTTTTACACTTTTTTTTGTAACTGTAACTTTTATAACTGTAACTGGTTCCAGGTTCGGGTCTCTCAAAATGCGATGGCATCTTGGGAGACCCTGTGAAAGTGTGTAGTCTGTGCAATGCTGTACCCTACGCTAATACTCAACTAGTGTATGGTAGCGTTCAAAACATTCACCAATGCAAAGACCAGGATTATCAGGACAGGAGGGACAATAATAGCAGGTGTCACGCCTATATCCGCGCTTGCTGCAGACACGACATCTTTTTTGGGGGGGTTCGTTGGGTAGGGGTACTCGGGAGGACATAAAAATGCCTCTCATGCAGCCGACTGCATTTAGTTGGGGATGTGAATGGGGGAAGTACGGGTGCTGCAGAAGTGGTGGGTTCCCAATTAGGATTGGCGAATGCAGCAGGAAGGGCACTATGGGCACGACGGGCCTGTGTTTGTCTTCTTCTTGATGGCAGCGGGACACTACTTGTGCTTGCCACCTCACCAGCTTGAACTGCATTTATGGGACTCGCCACGTCACCAAGTGTTACTGCAGTGCTGGTTTGACTACGACCGGGGTGTACTAGGCCGCTGGTGCTTGCCACTTCACCAAAACGCTACCAAAAAAAACCTGTTAGCGATCGCAGGGATCAGGCCTGACTCTGCGAACGCTGCAGTTATGCGTTTAGTGTTTTGTAAGTGACAGTGATCGATCGATACTGCACTTGGGTGGGCTGGGCTGGGCCGGGCGGAGGGGCAAAACGCAGGTGCTAGCAGGTATCTGGGCTGATCCCACTAACACTGCATTTTTGGGAACCCTAAACTGCTGGGGACGCTAGTATAGGTCTGATCGGATCAGATATTGATCCATTCAGATACTATACCACTAAGGGAGGTGTACGGTGCGTGCGTGGATGTTAGCGGTACTGGCGCTAACCTGATGCTGCTTGGGGCTAGTGCTTGCCAGTTCACCAAAACGCTACCAAAAAAACTGTTAGCGATCGCAGGGATCAGGCCTGACTATGCGAACGCTGCAGTTATGCGTTTAGTGTTTTGTAAGTGACAGTGATCGATCGATACTGCACTTGGGTGTCCTGGGCTGGGCCGGGCGGAGGGGCAAAATGCAGGTGCTAGCAGGTATCTGGGCTGATCCCGCTAACACTGCGTTTTTGGGAACCCTAAACTGCTGGGGACGCTAGTATAGATCTGATCGGATCAGATATTGATCTGTTCAGATACTATACCACTAAGGGAGGCGTATGGTGCGTGCGTGGGCGTTAGCGGTACTGGCGCTAATCTGACGCTACCTGGGGCGACGCATATCACCGCCGGGTGATCAGGGGGCTAAACCTTTATTCGGTAATAAATGGAGGGTGCCCTGACACTATAAAAAACTAACTAACCAGCGTCACCCGTAACAGTTATACGGTGATCACTGGTGAAAGGGTTAACTAGGGGGCAATCAAGGGGTTAAAAGCTTTATTAGGTAGTATATGGGGGTCTCTGACGCTATAAAACGCTGACGGCGAACCTAAATATTTACCTCCCTAACTAGCGTCACCTGTGACACTAATACAGCGATCAGAAAAACGATCGCTTAGTGACACTGGCAACGGGGGTGATCAAGGGGTTAAAACTTTATTAGGGGAGGTTAGGGGGGTATCCTAGACCTAAAGGGGGCTAATACTAACTGCCCTACCACACTGTCACAAACTGACACCAATGCAGTAATCAGAAAAAAACAAAAAACAAAAAACTGCTTGGTGTCACGGGGGGGGGGGGGGTGAACGGAAAATACCGAGCCGAGGAGAGATGACATCATTTCCTCTGCTGCTGTTTAGCATACAGCAGCAGAGGAAGAATCTGATTGGCTGGGAGCGATCGCGAGGGGGGGCTACGAATGGATGGTCTCGGGCACCGGGGGGGGGTCCGATCTGACCCCCCGCCCATGGGAGGCAGATCACGTACAGGTACGTAATTCTTCCTGCCCGTGCCATTCTGCCGCAGTATATCTGCGTGAGGCGGTCAACAAGTGGTTAACAAAAACGGTTAAACGGTTTTGTATTTTTCTAAAAAAAAATTCGGTCTTTTTAATTTTTTTTTTTTTTACAAAAAATAAAAAAAACCAGAGCTGATCAAATACGACCAAAAGAAAGCTCTATTTGTGAGAAAAAAATGATAAAAATGTCATTTCAGTACAGTGTTGTATGACCGCGCAATTGTCATTCAAAGAGTGACAGCGCTAAAATCAGAAAGTTGGTCTGGCCAGGAGGGGGGTTTAGGTGCCCAGTAAGCAAGTGGTTAAATGTCCCTGCAACAATGGAAGCTGTCTTTCAGTTGGGCACATCCAGGGTGGCAGGCTGACCTGATCCTGCTGAAAGGAGAAAAAAAAAAGAAGCACATTCTGCTACTCCCCAGCAGTTCATGCGTATGGTCTCCATGCCTACTGTCACTCCTCACAGTCTCCAAGGCATAGAAATGGGGGTCAGGCATCTTTTCTGGCCTCCCCCTTCCTCCCCGCTCTCTGGCACCCGCAAAGCCTTGGGGATATGCAAGAAGTCCCAAATCATGTCATTCTCCCACTCCCCCTGGGAGTTCTCCACAAAGTACATTATCTGGGGAGGGACATAGGGATAATCCAGACCCCACTCCAGAGCCACCCTCCACTGCACTTCCAGCTGGAACCGGGCAAACTTTGGCAATTCCTTGGGTCTTCCTTTCCCCGGCAGGACACATGCATCTTGGGACCTCACAACCCACTGGCAGTAGGCCAGTGCTCTGATCTGGGTGGTGGAGGGTCTGTTAAAGAAAAGCTGCCTGATGCTGGTCAGGGTTCCTGTGGCTTCTTCAGACTCCACTACTGACTCTGGCCCATCTCCACTCTCAGACTGGGCCTCTTGGATTTGAGCTCCTCCTGTTTGACACTCCTCTTCTGAGCTTTCACCTAGGGATGACCACTCCGCCCGTCTCTCTAGGGATCCAAACTCTGTGGGGGGGAAAGAGTCTGAGTTATTTTATCTGTTGTGTCCATGTGTGAAAATAAAGGAGTTTATTCCTGCTTGACCCTCAAGACAGAGCCTTGTCTCGTATTTGGGGGGAGAATTATTCGTATGGAAAAACCAAAAATAATAATAGTGCGCCAACCAAGACAAAGAAAGAGCTGCCAACACAACAATCAGACAAATTGTGATGAAAGTATGGTGTGGATAAGTGTGGCGCTAAAAAAATATTATAAATGTACGTTAGTGAGCAAAGTCAAACAGAATAGCCTCTGAGAGACGGTATGCACAATAAAGTGTATTAGTGAAACTTTATCAAAATTGAGAGTGACAGCAATATATACCCTAGAGTGGTGGAATAAAAACACCTAAGTGGAACATAAATGAGATGTTAGCCAACACTGACAAAAACCAATGTGAATAGGATATATATAAGAAAATCTTGCGACTACTACACATCCCAATAATGGGAAGGAGTAGTACAAATAACTAGAAGTGAAACAAGAAAAAGTGAAGCAAAAAAATATAATATGATATCAGATTTTTTAAGATATTTTAAGACATCCTAAGACTGTAATGTCCCCAAATGTAAAATCAAAACAAATGGTGAAAAAACTAAATCTAAAATGTTGCAATTATAGGCTAGAAACATATGGACTGGGGCTAGAACACCAGACATAAACTTTTAAGTTACTAATATAACCAGAAGTCCAGAAAACAATGGGTATACATCTGGAAACGCAGACCGAAGAAATCACCAGTGGCCGAAAAAAGGAATGTGGAAATGGGAGTCCCCCAAATCCAAGGATGGCATCCACAAGATGGAATATCCAGCTTGTAAGTGAAAGGGATATGAAGAGGTACCCTTACCAGCAGTGATGGACTCCCAGCCAGCGGCTTGGGGGTCAAACAGGCTTGTAATGGAGCAAGGGAAACAGCTCTTTGTCCCCAATGGCAGGAGTTGATAGAAGGATAAAGGCACTCACCAACCGACACTCACTAATCTCACCGACTCTCGGCTTTGATGGTGTAGGTGAAGGGCTGTTCGCCAAAGAATGAACTCCATGCAGTGGGTGGAAATCTGGTTCGCAGGGTGGAGGTGTTTCTTTGAAATGGGAAGTGTCCTGGGATGTGCTGTTATTTTGTTTCCGGCTCGGATTTCATTCCTTCAGGCGTCTGGGTGTGGAGTCTGTAAACAGGCTGAACCGCTGCATCCAGTGCATGGAAAGCTCCACGCTGACCACTCTGGAACGCAGAAGCGGAAATGACGTCACTGATGCACGGCAAACGTCCAGGCTGGTGTTGGGGATGATACATGGATAGTACAGGCTACGCGCTCGGGCTCACAGCTCCTTCTACTGGCCTTTAGAAGGAGCTGTGAGCCCGAGCGCGTAGCCTGTACTATCCCTGTATCATCCCCAACACCAGCCTGGACGTTTGCCGTGCATCAGTGACGTCATTTCCGCTTCTGCGTTCCAGAGTGGTCAGCGTGGAGCTTTCCATGCACTGGATGCAGCGGTTCAGCCTGTTTACAGACTCCACACCCAGACGCCTGAAGGAATGAAATCCGAGCCGGAAACAAAATAACAGCACATCCCAGGACACTTCCCATTTCAAAGAAACACCTCCACCCTGCGAACCAGATTTCCACCCACTGCATGGAGTTCATTCTTTGGCGAACAGCCCTTCACCTACACCATCAAAGCCGAGAGTCGGTGAGATCAGTGAGTGTCGGTTGGTGAGTGCCTTTATCCTTCTATCAACTCCTGCCATTGGGGACAAAGAGCTGTTTCCCTTGCTCCATTACAAGCCTGTTTGACCCCCAAGCTGCTGGCTGGGAGTCCATCACTGCTGGTAAGGGTACCTCTTCATATCCCTTTCACTTACAAGCTGGATATTCCATCTTGTGGATGCCATCCTTGGATTTGGGGGACTCCCATTTCCACATTCCTTTTTTCGGCCACTGGTGATTTCTTCGGTCTGCGTTTCCAGATGTATACCCATTGTTTTCTGGACTTCTGGTTATATTAGTAACTTAAAAGTTTATGTCTGGTGTTCTAGCCCCAGTCCATATGTTTCTAGCCTATAATTGCAACATTTTAGATTTAGTTTTTTCACCATTTGTTTTGATTTTACATTTGGGGACATTACAGTCTTAGGATGTCTTAAAATATCTTAAAAAATCTGATATCATATTATATTTTTTTGCTTCACTTTTTCTTGTTTCACTTCTAGTTATTTGTACTACTCCTTCCCATTATTGGGATGTGTAGTAGTCGCAAGATTTTCTTATATATATCCTATTCACATTGGTTTTTGTCAGTGTTGGCTAACATCTCATTTATGTTCCACTTAGGTGTTTTTATTCCACCACTCTAGGGTATATATTGCTGTCACTCTCAATTTTGATAAAGTTTCACTAATACACTTTATTGTGCATACCGTCTCTCAGAGGCTATTCTGTTTGACTTTGCTCACTAACGTACATTTATAATTATTTGTATGGGTTTCTTGTTCGGCTGATTGAAGTGTCCGGTAGCTGCCTTTGTGTTTGGGTATGGAATGTCCTAAACGACTTTAATCCCTTTCATACTCGGGTTGCCGTTACAGCGTTAAACTTGCAGTAACGCAATGAAATATATGGAGTTAAACTTGCAGTAATGCACAGAACTATGTGGCGTTAAACTTGCAGTAATGCAATGAAATATACGGTGTTAAACTTGCAGTAAGTTAGATAGATAAAAGGGGATATTGTGAGTCACAATGGTATATTGCCTCAAATGTGGAAATCACCTAGCTGCCCGCGCAGAACACGTTTCATATGCCGTGCAATACAATGTATACAAAAGATACGCTGCGCTAAGGTGAAAATGTCAATCTGGAGATCATTAATGCATATGAGGTATACTGAAAATACTGCATAAGCGGCTTATCCAGCCACAGCAAGGCACAAAGGATATATGTATAAAAAAAAAAATGTTTTTAAAGTGATTATAAGGTGCAATGTGTAAATAATATACTAGATGTATACCATTAGAATAAGAGTAGCGGGGGGGGGGGGGGGGCGTGGCCTGGACGGAGACCTGAATGGCAGCATAATCTGTCTGCTCCTGCAACCCGGGAATCAAATCTAACCATTTGGGAATCCTGCACCCGAAATCCATCATGAATAGATCTACTCGGAGTACATCTGCATCTCGTGCCACTATGGATTCAGGTACTCAGCTGAGTAAGAACATTCCGGAGCTTTTTCGGACACAGCGCCAAGCAGCACTTTCGGCCTCACAGGCCCAGACCCCGAGCTCGCCTAGCGTGTCACGCAGCTCACACGCAGAGAGTGAAACCCCTGCCTTAGACCCGGTCAGGGATCAGTTGCCGAGCCTGACTGACCTAGAAAGATTTGTGACCGCTGCGATCGCAGAGATAAAGATGGACATCCAGGCAGTTGCTCACCGTATAGACAACGTGGAGCAAGTCACCCAGACACACGCGGCGGCCATTCGCAGCGCACGTATGACACACAGCTCTCCCAATTATTTGAGTTACACAAGCATGTGGAAGACCTCGATAATCGAGGAAGGAGGCATAATATTAGGGTGAGGGGGGTCCCTGAAAGCATTGACCCAGGATCTTTACAGCAAACCATCTGTGCGATATTTAATGATTTGATTGATCGCCTGGCTGATTCACCTATTGATATTGAAAGAGTCCACCGAGCCTTGCACCCACAACCGCGTGAGAATAAACCTCCTAGGGACATTATTTGCTGCGTGGTTAATTTTCCACTGAAGGAGGAAATCTTAAGAAAAGCAAGAGAAAAAGGCCGAATTATTCACAATGGTGCAGAAATAAAATTATTCCAGGATCTGTCCCAAATAACGCTCCAAAACAGAAGAGCTCTTCGCCCCCTGCTGGATGCTCTTCGTGCACGTAACATTCAATACCGCTGGAAATTCCCGTTTGGGCTCTCGGCATCCACCAGGGGGCGCTCCGCCTTGCTACGAACACCAGAAGATCTACAGAACTTTTGCGAGCAACTCGACCTCCCTCGCATAGAACTTCCGGAGTGGTATGCCCTGTACTTCCCTTCGGAACCCTGGATGCCAACCTCGCTCAACCCGACACCAAAAGCACAGCGGCAGAGATCACGCAGACGGGGAACTGATTCAGCGTCCTCTTTCACTCGTTCCTCCCGCTGTGATCTCTATCACCGTAGCCTAGAACCACCCCTCTCGCCCTCAGCAAGGAGGGGGCTTATGGATGCTTAAGAACATTACGCTGCTTTCCAGTATCCCTCTTTGTAAGTACAATGCCCGACACTACCCGATCTCCTCCTCAATCTGATACGTGACTTCCGCCTGGTCCCCACATCTAACCCTCTCTCTTCAGCTCCATAGCCTTAACTAACTTTTTTCTCCACGTGAACTCTCCCTCTCTCCAGCAGGACAAGAACGGATTGGACCCAACCATGGATTGTCCTTGCTTTTGACCCCTTAAATTTACACCTCTCAGGTAAAAAGCTGCTATAGGAAACTACCTTTGCGATCTACGGCCTGTGCCAACATGAAGGAAATCACCTATCCAGAGGTAAATTTATGACCTACTCCAGCAATATGGCAAAGATAACTATACCCTACCCACTGGATATCCTTTTGATCCTAACAGAGGGCACATCGATATCCCTCCTCCTCATCTCTCCCCCTTACCACTGTTTCCACGATACATGGCCAATGAACGGGACTATGACAGATTCTGCTTGATAGATCGCTCAGATTGGCCGTCTTACTCAGTAACTCTGTATGCATGATAATACTTGTTTATCCTTATCTAGATAGGCCATTATGGAAGCACCCGCATGAATACCTGGGATGCATTTTTTCAACCTCCCTGGTAATTGTACATGCTTACCCTTCAGAAACGAATGCATAACCTTTTGCTTTATAGGCTCTTTTCTTATTAACTTAGGGGTCAGGTACCGACTTTTCCTCTTTTTGGCGTTGGCATCCCAGGTCTCCATGCACTGATTTAAAAACTACCCTGCTATGCTTTTATGTTAACAAAGATAACTTCCAATTACTATTCAATTAATTAACAAACCGTCTTATGATTGTGCCTTATGAGGAGTAGCTTAGACCTGAACAATATACTTTCTTGCTCCCTGTAATGATAAGTAAAGGGCAAATTTATACCGCTGGATAAGCTCGGGTCCTTTCCAATCTTCCAATTTTCCCCCTCTTCCTGCCTCTTCCTCATCTCCCTCCCATTCCTCATCTCTTTCTCTCCCCCCCCCATCCTCTCCCACACCATATTCCTCATCACTCTTCTTTTCATGGTGGCCCTCCCTTCAGGATACCATACTCCTCACCTCACCCCCTTCCTCCGTTTTTTTTTTCCTATCCTAGTCCCTGACTCCCTTACTTCTCGTCCTTAATACTCCCACCCCTTCACCTTCCTTCCCTTATCCTCCTCTCCTTCCCCCGCTTTTAAACTTAACCCCCTCGATATTGTACTATAGAGGTAGAGTTTGAGTCCACTTGATTATACCTGTTGAACAATCTGTAGCCTGTAGTCTGGGGGAACACCAATCAACCCCTCGCTCTCTCTGTCCAGCTCACCTGGTGGTGCACCTTCCTCTGACACTTGCTCCTTCTGGACAAAGATGGCAAGAGGCTTAGAGTTGGCTGGTACCTCAGAGACTTTATCTTGCTCCTGCTGGGCAGTACACACAGTTGCCAGGTCCCTGGCCAGGCCGCAGGTCATGATAGTCTCTTCTCCTCCGATGTTCGCTCTGTTAGCAGGGGAGTCACCAGGCCGCGACTCCACTCTGCCTTTACAGGGTGATTCCAGGCCCTCTCCAGCCTTCCGGGACATCCGCGGCTGCAGATGTCAGAGTCTTGATAGCAGGTCCACAGTATAGTATTGCGGCTCCTGCTGGATGGGTCCCAACTGAGTTAGCGGTTCATCACAATGGCCACACCGAGCCCAGGCAGTGACCACCGCGGTTGGGATCTGGAACTCTGGGCACAGCAGATACAACCGCTCCGTCCCATCGATCACCCCGAGGGCGAATCCCCCATGAGTCTCCATCCGGATACCGGTGTCCACCAGTGCCTTCTCCTGCTTTTCAGGCAATAAAATCAGGGCTGGGAGTAGACATCCACCCTCCACCATCTTGCTCCGCTGCCTACTGGTGTCTGCTGCTAGCAGGAAATGATGGGTCTCCTCCAGGGTTGTGGTACCGCCCCCTCGCTTCCAGATAGGCTGGCATCTGCCAAACTAATAGGCAGACCCCTCCCAAGGCACGCTGCTGTAACCCCTTGATAGACGAACTGAAGTTAGCAGGCATGCTAATGCTAGCAGAACTTGTCCAGGCATGTCACTCGGCAGGACTGTGCCGAGCAACTGGGAACTGATGAACGCTGACTTTTCCGCTGGTTGCCGGTAGCAACAATAAAGTTTGTAGCCAATGTTTCACTGAAAGGTACTATCTCAGAACAGTCCCGCAGGCTTACCCTGATCACCCCGGGCAACAGCAGACACTTCCAGGCACACTTTACTGAATAATGCAGGAGTTTGGAGCAAAAGTTCAGAATGCCCAGCATTTGCAGAGCGCTGGGCATATTTGTAATCCAGTGAATGATGTCTAGCATTTGCAGATCGCTGTACATTTTTATAATCCATGGGCATGATCGCCTACTGTGGTTGCCATGGGTGACAGCACGTGAAAAGTTACTGAATTGCAGGATTGGTATAAGTATCCACCCCAGTGCTAGTTAGGGCAACTGGGTAAGCAGGTGGCAATAATTAACAATGGCTCCCGCTGGTTGCTATGGGCAGCAGCACTTATCTTCTTAGTACTGAAATTGCAGGCCGAGCACACAAGTCCTTCCAAGGGTTCAATTCCTCAATATTGGTAGAACAAACTGTCAAAAACCATGAAATCAGGCCGAGATAGAAGTACAGTTAAATCACACTTGTTTAATAATAAAAGTAAAAAGAACAAACATAGTCAAAACATAGCCAAAGTTCAGTAACTGAAACAGATAGTCAGCCAAGCCAGAAGTCAGGGATCAATGTAGTGGAACAGCAAGCAGGATCTGGAGCCAGAAGGGATGTCAGCAAAGCAAGTCTTGAACAGGATCACAGGAGATAGTTTCTGTGATGTGACCAAGGCGAAGGCAGAGTTTCTCTGGACTGGACGGCTTAAGTAGGCAGGACTGACGAACAGGATATCAACAGCTGAGTAACTGTGGAGAGATAGGAGCTGACAATTAGCTGACAGCTGAGCGGCCAGCTCAGAGAAGGAAGGGCTGAGCCCAGCCCTGACCCAAACACAGTTACCCGGCTTGCTCAACCGTGGTTGCTAGGGGCAACGGCTGGCAGGTCACATGTGATCAGGTGGTCCCGGAACGAGCCCCCAAATGTAGCGGTACCCCCCTAGGGGCTGCTGAGTGATGTTGCCCACCTGTCACCCTGCCAGCCCGGCATTCACTTCCCAATCACTTTGGAGACATTGAACAGTCCATATGTTTGTTTTATTATTTTTATTGAGGGAATTTAACTTGGATGAGTAAGGGAATTTATGGGATTCCTAGTAGAATGAACAATTGGCTGATTGCTATACAATCCGCTAATTGATTGATATACAATCAATTGGGACAGCTATATACACTTTGTCTCCTCCAGCACAACTCTTGCTTGCAAACTGTTACTCTCTCCAGCACATGACTTACTCCGCAGGCACAGCTAGCACATGTTTTAGGCCTGACTCTGACTCAGCCAGGCCTCAGCATCCACCTTTTGCAGGCAGGGACCCGGGGCCCCTTTAATGTAGCAAAAAAAGAAATAGAAAGTCTTTAGGAATGGGAGCCATGGGATCTTTTGGATTACGGGACTTCTATACCACACATCACACCCTAATAATATTATATTAACTCTACATTGATGGTGCCCATTAGTCTTCCCCCATTCCTGTGCACATCATTTGATGCCTTACTAGATTTTCTATTACATAATCTACACCCCCGGTGGAATTCCATGCCTACTATATTGTTGTGATTAATCTTGAGGTTCTGAATTTCTACCTATAAACCACCTATTTTGTATATCAAGGGAAAGCGATGCAATACACACTTGTGCCTAGTATCTGTGAACATTATTCACTTATCTGTTATTTCTACTCTTTTTTTTTCTTTTTATCATGTCTGTTTATATTACACTTTCATTAATAGTGTATTGTACATTATGTTACAATGTTATATTTGTTATCTGATAACCCAATAAAAATACAATTTTGAAAAAAAGAAAGTCTTTAGGGCTAACTGCCCTACTGCTTCCAGTCAGTCCTCTTCAGGCCCTGCCAGCTCTCCTGGCTGCAGATGCCTGACTTCACTGCCCATGACATTGCAATCCTCACTGGCTCCACACCCAGCTAAGTCCTCCCAACTGCTCATGTCACTCACCAGCCCTCCGGTGTTTTCCTTCTGAAGACTTGCCAGGCAGTATTAGCTCCTGCTGTCCTCTCTGACTCCTCCTGTGCCTCCTGTCCAGATCCTTCATGAGTTCTTGAAGGGCTCCGTTCTGCACCCGCGTCCGAGGCCCAAAGGCCCTGACAGCCTAGTACTCCATCCTCAGTTCTTCCACCCGACAGCTCCTCCCCAGCGGGGCTAACCCTGGGTATTTCAAGGAGGCCTGCCTCCTGCCAATCCTAGTTTGGGATTGGTCAGGGCTCCCTGAAACACCCCAGACAGCTCCACCTCTCTTCACCTTTTCTTCTTCTAGAATCCTCCAGAAGAAAGAGGGAGTTGACAGTGGACTGATGTTGTCCGTGTGTCACAGCTGCTGCTCCGAGCCGCTCCCAGCCCACACAGATCAAAACAAACAGGCCTAGCTTCCAGCTAGGCCTGCCTAAATTTACCTGTACTACAAAAATCCTCACTTCTAGCACCTAACTAGCTGGAGGGTGCTACGAGCATAACATCCTGCATATAAGGGTAGGCAGGTGGTAGTTGTTTGTCACTTCTTCCATGTTTCCCTCCTCGTTGGGCGCCAAGCAAGGGTCACATGAAAGGCCTACCCCCAGGGTGAGTTCTTATGGGTTATGCTAGACACAGGATCACTTCACTACACATGGAGTATCTTTGCTTTGTGCTGTTTTCATCAATGCCCTGGGACAAGGCTGAGGCTGCTGTTGGGCGCCAAGCAAGGGTCACATGAAAGGCCTACCCCAGGGTGAGTTCTTATGGTTTATGCTAGGCACAGGGTCACTTCACTACACATGGGGTATCTTTTGCTTTGTGCTGTTTTCATCGATGCCCTGGAACAAGGCTGAGCCTGTTGTGGGGGAATACTCGACCTTAAGGTGTGCCTCTACTCTTAGAGATGAATGTACACCATGTAGACTTGTGCTGCAACTGTTCTCCAGTTATCTCTCAGTTCTCTGTGACAATGTACACCTTCTCTGTAATTTGCATTTAGGAGGGACATACTGAGCTTTGTCCACATCCACCTGTCCTGTGTATTCCACTACAATTCCTCAGTAGTGGAGTGAGCCCTGCCATGCACCTTGCGTGGGCTCCACGCATGCAGTTAACTTAACTCTCAAATTTCTGTACCTCTGTACAGGATGGGATCCTCTGTGGCACAAATCTGTTGCTCTGGGAGACAGACCGCTGGTAGAAGGCATGCCGACATCTCCCTCGCTGCTAGAGGCTGTTCCGCCTATAACAGGTACGCACTATCGACAGGCTGCTGTAAACTTCTGTTACCCTAGATCAGCCCTCAAATAATGGAAATAAGCTGAGGGGGAGTGTTGAGTCACATCGGAGTGGGGGATGGGTGCCGCCAGCAGGCAGGGTTGAACAGGAGCCAATTCTCCTCACAGCCTCCACCCCCCTGTTTTTTCCTCTCCCTCTCTATATGGAAAAACTAGAGCTTTGAATCTATCTACATATATTGAATGGATGACAGCAGCGGTTTGGATTCATTCCAGTGACCTCATGTATGACATCTTGGATTTTCCCATGTGCGTAATTTGACTCCCTGTAATAGGGGTCAATTAAGTCTGGTGAGTGCATTGTGTGTCTACATGCGGGAGGGAAACCTTTCCTATACTCACTGAGCACGTTATTCATGTGTGAGATCTATACATGGACTTCACAATTTCTATGTATTTTTAATAACTCAAATGAAGATTTATTTGTTTATTCTCTATGGTGATTTATGATGTGTAAGTTATGATATAAGAGCACGGTTCCTTTGTTTCTTTTCACGTTTTGGGCTTTTTTTGACACTTTACAACACACAGCTCTTTATTGTAGTTTGTTTTTGGTCATTGATTTGCACGGGGATCGAACCTATTGGTTCCTATCTTTTCTTTTGTTCTCTTAGCATGGCCTGGGATACAGCGGGAGTCGGCAAAGAAGTAGATGAGGTAAAGGCAGGGTGGAGGCAGAGCGGGAGCTGCCAAAGTTTACTTTTACTATTAACAAGCTGGTAATTGGTTGCTCGGACTGCCTAGCAACAAATCACCAGCTTGTTAATAGGAAAAGTTATCTTCGGCAGCTCCCTCTCCCCTGTCCAGTGCTGTGCTCCGCTGCAAGTCTCTTTGCATCCTAAATCAGTGAAAGTGTCATTCATTGGTTTTAATTTTTTTAATGCTATATTTAATATAGCATTAAAATATTTACTTTACAAAGCAGTAATGATGTGTACAGTGCCTATAGTAGCCAATTATATGTTATCCTTATTTCGTTTATCACGGTCAGATCAATAAAATATGCTTTATGTTAATATTGTTAAAGCTGCTGTTAATATCTATTTCTGTAACTTAAAGCGGAGTTCCACCCAAAAGTGGAACTTCCACTCTTGGTACTCCCTCCCCCCCTCCGGTGCCACATTTGGCTTCTTTCAGGGGGAGGGGGGACAGGATACCTATCTTTCACAGGTATCCTGTTCCCACTTCTGGGAGCCTCATGTGCGGGTATTGACATCACCGCCTGGGCTCCCTCCTCCTCCCTCCTCCTTCCCCGGCCACCGGGCCTGTAGGAAAGAGGAGCGGAGCCTCGCACATGCGCCATAGGGCTTCACTGCTGGGTTCCCTTACTCGCAATGGAGGCGGGCTCCACTCCATTAGAAACATCAGCTGTGGTGCCTACATCGCTGGACAGGTAAGTGTCTGATTATAAAAAGTCAGCTGCAGTATGTGCAGCTACTGGCTTTTAATTTTTGCAGCAGTGGGCGGACCTCCACTTTAACACTGCATAAAACATTTAATAGTGTCATTTCATGAGATAATGTACAAGGGCGTGTTTAAGGGTGGAATTAGGGGTGGGGCAGGGTAGGGGTTGGGTGGAGCAACTGGTGGTAAGTAGGGATGAGCCAAACACCCCCGGTTCGGTTCGCAGCAGAACATGCGAACAGGCAAAAATTTGTTTGAACACGCGAACACCGTTAAAGTCTATGGGACACGAACATGAATAATCAAAAGTGCTCATTTTAAAGGCTAATATGCAAGTTATTGTCATAAAAAGTGTTTGGGGACCTGGGTCCTGCCCCAGGGGACATGTATCAATGCAGAAAAAAGTTTTTAAAACGGCCGTTTTTTCGGGAGCAGTGATTTTAATGATGCTTAAAGTGAAACAATAAAAGTGAAATATTCCTTTAAATTTCGTACCTGGGGGGTGTCTATAGTATGCCTGTAAAGTGGCGCATGTTTCCTGTGTTTAGAACAGTCAGAGAGCAAAATGACATTTCTAAAGGAAAAGAAGTAATTTTAAAAGTACTCGCGGCTATAATGAATTGTCGGTCCCGGCAATACACATAAAAGTCATTGATAAAAACGGCATGGGATTCCCCCACAGTCCATAACCAGGCCCTTTGGGTCTAGTAAGAATATTAAGTGGAACCCGGAACCAAAATCAAAAAAAAAATTGTGTGGGGGTCCCCCCAAATTCCATACCAGGCCCTTCAGGTCTGGTATGGATTTTAAGGGGAACCCCGTGCCAAAATAAAAAAAATGGGGTGGGGTCCCCCCAAAAATCCATACCAGACCCTTATCCAAGCATGCAACCTGACAGGCTGCAGGAAAAGAGGGGGGGACGAAAGAGCGACCCACCCCACTCCTGAAGAGCCGGACCATGAACGGGTTGGTGCCAGAAGCCAGGTTACCCTCACTCAGGGAGCCAGGTGGCCCTGCCACTGCCTCGAATATGGGGATGCCCTCGATGAAAAAGGTTATACGAGATCTAGTTGATACGGTCACCTCTCTCTGGCAGGAGGTGGCAGCTCTGCGGAGCGGGTATGAACAACCCCGGGCGGTGGTCAGCCCACTCCGGGGGACCTCAATATTAACTGAAAATGCTGGCAGTGTGGACGGTTAGGCCACGTCGCAAGGAATTGTGCAAGACGGGGAGCCCGGAAAGTACAAAACCATCCTTCAACTAGAGACTCCTGTGGCGGAGGGGCGACCCATGGGAAATGTTTGTTCACTGCCTCAGTGTGATACTGCAATGATTTCTGGGTGCCCAGTGGTGACAGTAATGCTCAACGGACAGCCGACTAGATGTCTGATGGACACTGGATCAGAAGTCACCACTATGACATATTCGTTCTACCAGCAACAGTTTGGGCCGACCCCAACTCTAGACCCCTCCTGGCTGAGGCTGAAAGCTGCTAACAACCTACCAATTCCAGTAGTAGGGGTCACTTGGATGTCCATGAAAGTTTATGAGCAAACCCTCCCTAGGGTTGGGGTCGTGGTGACCCAAAGTCCTCCTTCCCAGAAATTCCAGTGGTGTTGGGCATGAACGCCCTCAAAGAATTGGACTTAACTCGCCTTCTACGGGAGGCTTCAAAGCAAGCAGTCAGAACGCAAGCTGGGCAGTCAGAACCACAGCTGCAGAATCCGATCAACGCTTGTCGGACTGTTCAGAGGCAGGGTCATAAACACACAGAGAAAGTGGGGGTCATCCGTCTCCCTGCCCGTCATCTGGTTATTATACCCCCCACGTCAAGAGTTGGTGTGCCCCCTTCCGGTGGTAGCTAGAAGACACGTAAGAGGAGCCACTGATGGTCAAACAACAATGCAACCTGGAAACCAAAGGTGAATGGTTGGTAGCCAGAACTGTCTGTTGTCCGGCAGGGACAAGTGCTGGTGCAACTGGTCAACTTGGGGTCCACACCGATACAAGTGCCCACGGACGTGGTCATGGACGTGGCCATTGCAGATTTGTATACAGTACCCAAAAGCTGCATTACTGATCCTTGCCCTGGGGTGGAGGCCACCTGTGCTGCTTTGCAGACGGCTCTACCTGATTCAGCAGAGACCCATCTCCCGAAATTGTTAACACAACTGGCACTTCCGGTCCAAGGGATGACCCCGGAACAAAGCAACAAGCTCCAGCAATTAGTTCGCAGACATTTGATGGCATTCTCTCAAGGCCCTGAAGACTACGGCTGTATTAATGCTTTGGATCATTCTATCCACACTGGAGACACGGCTCCTATTCGGGATAGGTATCGTAATATACCCCCGGCTCTTTGTCAACAGGCCAAAGACTTATTACGCGGAATGCTGCAAGGGAGGGTGATTCGTAGTCCCTGGGCTGTGCCCATAGTTCTTGTGCGGAAAAAGGATGGCAACTTACGTTTTTGTGTGGACTATCACACATTGGGATGCTTACCCCTTGCCCCGGGTTGAGTAATCACTAATATCCTTGGGACAGGCCCAGTATTTCTCTACGCTAGATTTGGCCAGCGGATATTGGCAAGTCCCGGTAAAATAAAGATCCTGAAAGAACGGCCTTTATCACCCCTCTGGGACTATACGAGTTTAATCGGATGCCCCTTGGCCTGACTAATGCCCCCAGTACGTTCCAGAGGCCAATGGAACGTTGCTTGGGAGACTTGAACTTTGAATCTGTCCTGATTTACCTAGATGACATTATCATCTTTTCCAGAACGTTCGAGGACCATTTGCTAAATCTGGATTAAGTCCTCCAGGGAAAGCTCAGTATGGCCTTCGGCTCAAACCGCAAAAAATGTGATCTCATGAAAACAAAAATCCAATATTTGGGACTTGTAGGCGAGGCAAAAGGGGTGTCCCCCGATCCAGACAAAATTCAGGTTGCACAGACATGGGCAACCCTTAAAGCGGTAACAGAGCTTCGCTCTTTCTTGGGGCTTGTGGGTTACTACCGCAGATTCATTCCAAACTTTGCTACTATCGCAGCCCCTTTGACCCAGTTGTTGTGCGGGCAACCAGCCAATCGAAAAGGAAAATCTTCTCCCAGCATTAGTGACAGTTGGGGGGGCAGCACAAAGTGAGGCACTGGAGGCCCTCAAGGCGGAGCTAACTTCCGCTCCCATATTGGCTTACGCTGACTATCGTAAACCCTTCCGGGTGTACACCAATGCCAGTCTCCAAGGATTGGGGGCTGTGCTGGCTTAAAAACAAGATGGAACGGAGCGTGTGATGTCGGAGTTTACGCCCTACCGAACGTCACCCAACCAATTACAGGTCCTTTAAACTTGAGTTGTTAGCAGTAGTCTGGGCCATCACCGAAAAGTTTGCTGAGTACTTAGTAAGTGGTCACGTGGACATATATACCGGGATGCTCCAATGGTAATGCTGATGCTCTCTCCCGATTTTCCATCGATGGGCCTCAGGATGATCTAGATCAACAACTCGAAGAGGATGAGGTTGTTCCCTCTGGGATTCACAGGCAAGAACAACTGGCTTCAACAGCTCTGCAGAGCAACCAAGTTACGCCAAGAGAACCAGAGATTCATACTCCTCGAGAGTGGCCGCAACTCCAGTGGTAAGATCCTGACATTAAACAGCTCATGAGATATTGGGACAGGATTCTGAAACAAGATTCATGGGAGCGAAGGAGGCTCTCGCCGACGTTGTGTCAGCTGCTAAAGCAGTGGGATAGGCTGGAAAGATACAAGGGACTCTTATACAGAAAGGTCCGGGTTCCAGGGGAGCCGCGAGTTATTCATCAACTGATTATCCCTCAATTGGAGGCCTTAGAGGTTTGCCAAGTCTTTCCCCATATTGGAGGACACTTCTGTGCAGAATGGACGGAGGCCTTTATTCATAAATACATATTTTGTCCGGAGTTATCCAAGTGGATGCAGAAGGCATGTCAGGGGCGTAAGGGTTGTGCTATCCACAAAGGGAGTACAGAGAAAACTACCCCTTTGGTGGTGAGCACAGGAGAACCCTCTGAATTTACTGATCATGGACTTTCTGACAGTGGCCAACACCTCTTCCGGGTATCGCTATGCCTTGGTGTTTGTGGACCACTTCTCTAAGTTCCTCATCTTGGTGCCAACTAAAGATCAGACTGCTGCCACCACGGCTAGACTGTTCTGGACCCAGGTAGTCAAGCCCTATGGGTGCCCCAAACGGATTCTGTCCGACCAAGGGCCGAACTTTGAGTCTAAGGTGTTTTCTGAACTGTAACGTTTTAGTGGTATTCCGAAGTCTGATACTACTCCTTACCACCCACAGGGAAATGGGGCATATGAACGCTTTAATCACACACTGTTGGGATTGATTTGCACATTAGAGCAAGAGCATCGAGGCCGCAGTATGTAGGAGATGTTGTTTGGGCTTACAATCAGACTGTGCATCGAGTCACTGGTTATACCCCCCATTTTCTGATGTTTGGGCATTGTGGCCGTCTACCGGTGAATTTACTCTTGGAAACTCCTGAGCCTATTACGTCAAGGACCCCCAGTGGATGGGTCCACGATCACTGGCACCGCCTGGATCAAACCAAACAGATAGTACTGGAAAAGCACCAGGATTTAGCCGAGGAAAGTACTGTTCGATTGCTACCACTTACATCGGGAGACAGTCTTGGTGAGGAATCCTAAACCCCTGAGGGGCAGTAAGCTGGAGCCCAAGTGGGAGCCCTGTCCATATCGAGTCACGCAACAACCTTTCCCTGTGCAGCCTGTGTATGATCTGGTTTCAGATAAGCAGGATGGACCTCACAAGAGACTGCATCGTAATCTTCTTCGTCCCTGTGTGTTCAGTGCCCATCTGCAAGATGGGACAACAGCCAGGATGTCCTCAACAGTGATTTTCAACCTGGTACCTGCCCCCTCTGAGAGACCTTATCCCTAGCTGGGGGAGATACAGAGAACCAGGCTGCTGCTACTGAATGGGACTTATTTGTGAGGGAGCCAGATGTGCCTGAGCCCCTGCCCCCACTCCGGAGGAGGATGAGCCTCTTGTGGAGGAAATAGCACCTACCAATCCTGTTGCTTCGGAGGGGGAGGGACATTTGGAAGACCCGGAGCCTCGCTTGCCCAAGCGTATTACCAGGGGACTGAAAACTGTAAAGTATTCTGACTATGTGACTTTAACTGTTATGTATTGCTTGTTTTATTGCTTGTTATATTATTGCATTATTATTATCCTCTCCCAGGGTGCATGCAAGGGATTGCAATTCTTAAAGGGGAATGCAGGCAACTGTAGTGCAGGGCAGCCTAGTTGGCTATAATAAGTAGTGGGTTAGCAAGTGTATATGCTCACTTTTCAGCCGATTTGATATGTTTATGTGTACAATTGTTCAGAGCTGTCTGCCTCTATCATTATCTCCGGCACCATTTTGGAGAAGCCTGGTTTCCTGATAGGACAGCAAATCTCTGGAGATTTTGTCAGCCATTTTTGGGTGGATACCTTATATAGGGAATCCAAACCAGGTTGAAGAAGGTTGACGTGTGTGTATAGACAGGGACAGAGACCGCTTGTGAGGGAGGAGTTAGGAGGAGATAGGGAGAATGTTCCGGCCTGTGAAGGATAGCTCAGGGTTCCTACTGAGTTCTGTATCGGCAATCCTGATCGGATGAAAGACTCCCTGTGACAGATAATAAAACCGGTGCCCTCACTGTGAGGGCGGGACAAGCGTATCAGATGCCTATATCCATCTGCTGAAGAAATATCGTTGTTTCCGGGTAACGTGTGTGATTATCAGCCTCTACAGATACGCATTGTGTGCTTGGGTTTAGACTGTGTTAGTCAGTGGAAAGTGCTTATAGTGCTGATGAATACAATTACTGCTTACATCAGAAGTGACTGTGCTGTGTATCTATGCCTCCATGCTTGGAGTGAAACTACGTGCATTATTGCTGTAACTACTCTTCCTACTACCGTCTCTCCGGTAATAAACGTTGCCTGGTCTATAAAGTCAGTACATGTGATTCCCTCTGTGAAGCAGCTACACCCTAGCCCCGCTTACACCTCTGCGGGACCCGCACAAATTCCCACAGCTGCAACCACCCGCACAGTGAAATGCAGGACCTGCACGTCACCCGCACTGGGAACCGCACTGAAGGCGGCTGCGATTTTTGAAAGTACTGTGTAGAGACTTCTTTCCTGTGTCTAAAAGGCATGGCAGCCCATTCAAATGAATGGGCTGCCATGACCAAGCAAATGGAAGCCACAGAGCCTGCACAAATTTCTGCGCCCCTCTGAATCTGGCCCCTAAGCCAACAGCCCTTGCTGCCCCCCCCGCTATGCCACTGTATGCTCCTCAGGGCATTCACCATGGAAAAAGTTAGCCGGCACATGCGTAGATGCCACCTGCAGCCTGCCGAGTCTCAGGAATGTTTGCTTCATGAAAGCCTGCAACTGTGGCACGCCGGTGCCTACTACACTGGCTTCTCCACCTCCGCGGCCGCTCCTCTCCCTGGACCCCAGTCATCTATAACAGCATTTCTTAAAGTATAGTTCCTGTGTGTGGTTTTTTTTTTTTTTACCCCTAGTCCAATGGCCAAGTTTTTTATCTAAGAGTGTACCTAAACTTATCATTAAATTAAGGGTTCTCAGCCTGGGGTATCTGTACCCTTTGGGGGTATAGGAACCAAATAAAGGGGGTGTGGGGCTGGATCTCAGAATAATTATTAAAAATGTGAAACATGAGTCTCTGTGTTATTGGCCCTGAAATTAAGGTGGAGATTTGCCATTCATACATAAAAATATGATAAAAAACCTGTGTACATTCCCCTAGGCCATCAACACACGATTCTCACCTGCTCTTTTTTTCTCCCAACAGTTCGGCCGGGCCAATCACAGGACCCCCATGTCCACCTCCCACACATGACCCAGTTTAGCCAATCACAGGACGCCCATTGCTGAGCTCTGACAGATGGGCGGCTCAGAGTGCCGGATGAACTCGGAGCACACTGGTGCACTGTCAGTGTAAATAATTAGGATGCGACAGAGTGACATTGCGGATGGCAGGCACGGGGTGCGCACCACTAGATGTTGCGCCCGGGGCCACCACCCCAGCTGCTCCACCCCCCCCCCCACTCTACGAAACTGGAAATGACACAGTGCATTGCACAGCTAGTTTCAGTAGAGGCAGGAGCATTGCAGATTGGCTCGTAATGTGAGCATAATTGGAACAGGTGGTCCCCTTTTGAAACGTGGGGAAGTGATCTCTATAAGATTTTATAAGATAAGTTCACCTTCCGAAACAACATGTTACATTTTCCACCCATTCTTAGCTTCTTCAGTGGCTCGGAGATCCAAGCCCTCTGTGTGACAGCAGTATGGGGAGAACCAGCGCAGCTGTGCGTCATTCATTCACAGAGTTCTTTGGATGAATGAACTACAAGTACCGATATTCTTTTTAGCTGTGGGCTTGTACTTCTCAATGAACTACCACAGCCCTGTTGAGCACTGTGGTAGTTCATTGATTCTTCCTGTCAGTGTGAAACTGCCTGCCCATGCTTATACTGACAGTTTGCAGGAGTCCTGCATGAGATCAGTGATCTGCTGATCGCTGGTGTAATGCTTTCTAGACTCCTAAAAAAAAAAAAGTTTTTTTTTTTTTTAAAGGTTAATTTATCTTTGAAAGTGGGAGTAAATGCCCATGCATGAATTTGACCTGTTGGTAAAGCATAGGCTTTACCTATGCAATAAAATAAATGTGCACCCTTTAGGAGATACAGTATTTACTGTACATGCAGCCGGTGGCATCACGGCGCATGCACTCCTGAAGGAACAGCCACCCTGGTTGTTCCTTCAGAGTCCTGTGCCGTAAAGGCAGCTCCCACGCGCATACACAGGAGTGACATCATTGTGGCTCTGGCCACTCACACACCCGGAGTCCCTGAACCCGGAAGGAAGACCGGTTGAAGATAGAAGCCCTCTCAACCAGGACAGCTCACCGCTGCAAGGCTTCGTTCTAAGGTCAGTTTCACATATTGTGCTAGTATGCGATGTATACTAGCACATTATAACTTTGCGTTGCAGGTTAAAAAAATGTAAAAAATTGCTGGCGGTTTACTACTGCTTTAATGCCATTTCAAAATTTGTGTTTTTTTTTTTTTTAATCCGTAGCACATGGTGATCCTGCCACAAAGGTCCTTGTCTATGCACTTCCTGGTATGGGGTGGCAACTATCTCCTAATTGTGCTGCTTGTACTGTCACCCTGTCTTATGTGCTCTTGGTAGAGACTGCCAGTGGCTGTGATTATACCTGCTGCAAGCATGGTTCAACTGTTCTCACTTTCAGTTAAAGAACAGTATTTTATGAAAAAAATATATATGATGTGCCTTAATATTTATTTGTCAATTGCAATCAAGCAGAGTCTTTAAAGCATGCAAAGTTTTTTTTTTTTCATTTTATAGTTACTATATTAGTATAGAACTGATTCAGACAGATTCAGTCTACATGCTAGAAAGGGCAGCTCAGCTGTTTGAAGATCCATTTCCAATAATTAAAGCGTTAATAAGATTATTAAGAGGGATATAAAAAGGCTAGTGTGTGTGTAGAGGTGGGGGGGGGGGGGGGTAACTTCCTGTTATCATTTTAGCTTCTGTTTGTAATGATATTTGGACTGCAGGGAAAGAGAATAAAAAAGAGATCGAGCATTACAAGTCCACCCCTTTACCAACATCACCCTCAGCACTTCCAGGAATACAGAGTGAGGGAGGGCTGAGAGGGGACCTAAGAGGGAGGGAATATAGCAGACAGCAGCCAAACAAATACTCGCAGCTGCTGACAAGCCACTCCCCTTACCAATAGTCGGCTTGAAAAATAGAAAAAAAGCGCATACACTATGAAAAACATCCCCTCCCCCTTCAAAAAGTGCAGCTTTGAAAGTGGTAAAGTGGGATCTGACTTCCAATGGGAACGTTGCTTAAGAATGCAGAACCAATGCGACTTTTGCAAAAGAGAACATAATATTGCAAACGGTTTAATTATTTGCATTACCTTACAAGAATCGAGCACTTTATGAGTAAAGCCAATAGGAGTATTAGGACGGCACAGATTTCTTAAACCACCTTCTACGTGTGTAAATATCTATCAACATATTATTTACCAAGATGCATCGTGTTACGTTTAATTTCTCAGGACAGTTTTGACTGTGCCGGCTGGACGAAGAGAGAAGCTGGTGAGCGTTTAGTGAGCAGTATAGGTAAGTTGGACCTGATCTGTGTTTGCATTACGGTTTTGTTTTTGTTCAGCATTACACAGTCCTCACCCCCTCCCCTCCCCCTCGCCTTAGATAGCATACTAATGATATTCCATGGTTTTCTGGTCATTGAAATGGGGAAATGTACCTAATTTTATTTGTTGGGAGGTCCATTAACCATCTTGTGCGCTCTGCATAATTTACAGTATATCAGCTGATACTCATGTGGTAATTAACATTTATCTTGAGGTCGGGCTTCCAAAACCGCGCTTCATTTTTGTCTGTTATTGAACATTTACTATGCAACCGGTGCCTACATTGAACTGATTTAGAAAAACAAAAGGGTAAACGTTCCAGCAACCCTACCCCACTGTATATACCCGCTCTAAAGCGGCGATGAAAAGTTGACATGTGTTTCCTGGACAAAAATATTGTTTTCAGTCGTACCCTGGCCTGAACCATCCATACTTATCTGCCCCCCCCCCTTATATTTTAATTTACCCCGCTATCTTATTCTTATATACAAAACATGCAGCTGAGATACAGATCTTTTTGTTATCTGTAAAATCTATGGATGGATGTCGTTTTTTGTACTTTACGATAATCTGTCTTGCAATTTAGATCTCACATTACAGCTTATACCATCCCATACACAACACTACTTTACATGCCAACTTTTATAAAGGGGATTCAACCTTTAAAATGGAAGTGGTGTGTTTTTTTTTTTTTTTTTCTTTAGAGGTACAGGGATGTATAAAAACAGAGTAAATTTTGCATCATTGTGCACACATAAACAGTTTTCTATGGGAAAGATAAACTACAAATTATGTTTTGCAGATTTAATGACACTTGCCTTTGTCAAATTTATGCAAAATAGATTTGCATAATTTGTGGAAACTGGAACAAAGTAAAAACAGAGCTGTTGCCTAGGACAACTAATGAGGAATCTTTTATTTCATCAACTTCTCTGGGAGTCTCAATCAATTATGATTGGCTGAAAATTGCAACGTGTAAGGTCATTGTAGCCATATTTTTGCACTTGTAACAAACAGCCAAACAGTTGAGTATTATATGTGACAGTTTTTTAGTTTTTTTTTTTTACACTAAAGTCTGCCATGGATGGATCAAATTTCAGCCGGTTCAGCAGTGAATGGCTGAGATTCAATTCACATATGGGCAGGCTGGTTGTATTGAAGTTCAGTACAACCAGCCAGTCGGATTTTGGCATGCAATCTCTGTCAGTGGCTAAAGCCGGTAGCAGTAATTATTTTGTTCTCCCAGCCAGGAACCTTCCTCTCCCCCTCCCCCACTGGCAGAACACAATAGCACTGCAGGAAGCATTCCCCTATCAGTGTTGATGGGTGAATCTAGCGATTTTTATTCCCTGCAACCTGTGATTGCAGGAAAGGAAATCAAATCATATATGACCTGCCAAAGGGCTGTTTCAAACATGGGGCAGGGTTGAAAAAATAGAAGGTTGTTCCATGGTTTTATAACCCCCTTATTCTATACAGTATCTCACAAAAGTGAGTACACCCCTCACATTTTTGTAAATATTTTATTATATCTTGTCATGTGACAACACTTAGGAAATTACACTTTGCTACAATGTAAAGTAGTGAGTGTACAGCTTGAATAACAGTGTAAATTTGCTGTCCCCTCAAAATAGCTCAACACACAGCCATTAATGACTAAACCGCTGGCAACAAAAGTGAGTACACCCCTAAGGGAAAATGTCCAAATTGGGCCCAAAGTGTCAATATTTTGTGTGGCCTCCTTTATATTCCAGCACTGCCTTAACCCTCTTGGGAATGGAGTTCACCAGAGCTTCACAGGTTGCCACTGGAGTCCTCTTCCACTCCTCCATGATGACATCACTGGGCTTGTGGATGTTAGAGACCTTGCACTCCTCCACCTTCTGTTTGAAGATGCCCCACAGATGCTCAATAGGGTTTAGGCCTGGAGACATACTTGGCCAGAGCCTCACCTTTACCCTAAGCTTCTTTAGCAAGGCAGTGGTCCTCTTGGAGGTGTGTTTGGGGTCGTTAGCATGTTGGAATACTGCCCTGCGGCCCAGTCTCTGAAGGGAGGGGATCATGCTCTGCTTCAGTATGTTACAGTACATGTTGGCATTCATGGTTCCCTTAATGAACTGTAGCTCCCCAGTGCCGGCAGCACTCATGCATTGAGTTCATGCTTGACTTTTACGCTCGTTTGTGAGTATTCATTTGCTGTTTTTACTTTCTTTAATAAATGCTACCAGTGTAATGCACTAGATCGGTGCGCCCCCCTTTCTTTCTTTTTTTGTAGTCCATGAATACCCATTATTCTGAGGAAGGCTGCAAGACGGCAGATACCACTGAAGCATTCGGTCTTACCACATATTGAAGAACTAGATACTCGAGCGCAGGAGAAATTTTTAGTTTTGACTGTAGGCAAGACACACTTGTCTTTGTACTCCTCACCTTCGTTGCCGCCACACACGCTTGACACCATCTGAACCAAATAAGTTTATCTTGGTCTCATCAGACCACAGGACATGGTTCTAGTAATCCATGTCCTTAGACTGCTTGTCTTCAGCAAACTGTTTTCGGGCATTCTTTTGCATCATCTTTAGAAGAGGCTTCCTTCTGGGATGACAGCCATGCAGACCAATTTGATGCAGTGTGCGGAATATGGTCTGAGCACTGACAGGCTGACCCCCTACCCCTTCAACCTCTGCAGCAATGCTGGCAGCACTCATACGTCTATTTCCCTGTTCTGAGTGTAACCTGGACTATGAAACCGCAGTATGGTCTTGGTCACTGTGCTGCAGCTCAGTTTCAGGGTCTTGGGAATCTTCTTATAGCCTAGGCCATCTTTATGTCGAGCAACAGTTCTTTTTTTTCCTCAGAGAGTTCTTTGCCATGAGGTGCCATGTTGAACATCCAGTGACCAGTATTAGAGAGTGAGAGCGATAACACAAAATTTAACACACCTGCTCCCCATCCACACCTGAGACCTTGTAACACTAACGAGTCACATGACACTGGGGAGGGAAAATGGCTAATTGGGCCCAATTTGGACATTTGCACTTAGGGGTGTACTCACTTTTGTTGCTAGCGGTTTAGACATTAATGCCTGTGTGAGTTATTTAGAGGGGGCAGCAAATTTACACGCTGTACACTCACTACTTTATATTGTAGCAAAGTGTCATTTCTTCAGTGTTGTCACATGAAAAGATATAATAAAATATTTACAAAGATGTAAGGGGTGTACTCACTTTTGTGAGATACTGTATATACCTCCTATTGTGCTCTGTGGGCAGTAAATGGGGCTGCACTACAAACACCTTGCAACAGCCTACAATGCATGCAGTTGCGGGTCAGTGGTTTAGGCTTTTTAGGGTTATAATAGGCAGTGAGGAGGTAACATATCGCTTTCCAATAGCCTATGAACCAGCCTCTGAAAAGCCATCCATCGAAGACCAGTGTCATCTGAGTGGTTGCCATGGATTACAGTGTTCTGTGTTGCATTGCTAAGGATAAAGAATGTGCTATTTTGTTAATTGGCAGGTAGTTATGCTGAAATAAATGGGCAGCATATTCGCAATGAATGTTAATGTGCAGCATAGTATGTGTTAATGTGCATGTGTTAATGCACCACAGAAGTGTAAATCCAGCCTTGCAGTAGACTTTCAAAATTCCAAAGCCATTTATTCTTATCCTTATCTTTTCTTAATAATATTATATTCAAGTCAGAGTTTTGCTTTTCCATTGAGGATAATGCCAAGGTCACAATTTCATTTTTCCACTGAGGGATTCTGCCTCCAGTAGCGAGTCCTTTTCCTCCTTCTTCTGTTTGCCCCCACTTTCCTTCTATTGCCAATTCTATTGTCCTTACAGTCATGCTGCCCTCCCCGGCCCAGCAAGTCACCAAGGATGCCATCCAAAAGCAGTTCACATCCTACAAAGACAATATCTCCTAGGCACCGTCCTATTATTTTAATTTTCATGCTGTTCTACATATTACCTCATCACCCCCTCATGCAGATCTCTCCTGGCAGTTTAACAACCCCGGGCACCTCACCTCTGCAATCCCTGACCACTCTTTTGACACCTCCGCTGCCCACAGCTGCCTTCCAGCAAATACACACCTTTACTGCTACTGCACTATAATAATCTCTCGGTCCCAACCCCCCCCCCCCCCTACACATGCATGCACATGCTCCCTTTATCAGCTGAGCAGATCCCAACACATAAAGATCTCCCAAACTGAGACATACTCAGTACTGATTCTGGTTTCCAGCTTCTTTATATCTGTAAGTGATTCCACCCTCCTGCTGTGGGAGACCTACTACAGGGAGCCTAACCCTAACCTGAGCTAATACCCTTTGCACTCCTCTTCTGCACATGCTGCCTGCCATCATACCTCTCACACTCCTCTCCTGCACATAGTGCCTGCTGTAATACTGTCTGCACTATACTCCCACACATATTGCCCCTGTCATACCTTGCAGTCTCCTCTGTTGCACATATTACCCCATGTCAAATCTTCCACACATCTCTCTTCTGCACATACTGCTGACTGTCATACAGCCCATAGTTGCCAACATTGTAAAAACATTTATAGGGACGCTTTTGTCTGTAGGCAGAGTCTTCTTTTAATTAGGGGCGGGGCATGCATTTGTAGGTGTGGCATAGGTTGGGAGAAATAATGGAGGGAGGCCAAATTGTGAAGGTTGGCAACTATGCAGTGTACGGAGGTCAGCAGGTTGTAGGGCAGTGTACGGAGGTCAGCAGGCTGCAGAGCAGTGTACGGAGGTCAGTAGGTTGCAGGGAAGTGTTTGGAGGTCAGCAGGTTGCAGAGCAGTGTTAACATGTGTGCCACTGTGAACCTTGCTCTCTATTTATGGAGAAACATCACAGCTAGGTTTTAGGAACAGTGAGAAGGCAGCACTTACCTGGTCCTGCTGACCAGCCAAGTTCCGCTCACCATCCACGGGCTGTAAATACAGCCTTCTACCGCTCTTAGCAGCTCCTACCCCGCAGCATCCCCAATATGCAGGCAGCATGGCATAGGGCGGGATCAGAGCAGCAGTGACGCTTAAGGCCCCGCCCACTCCTTCCTCACTTGGCAAACACAGCAGCTCGCTGCCTGTCTCTCTGAGTCCCACGGCGGTGTTCTGACAATGGCAGCTTGTTGCGTGTGCCGAGATGATCCGTCCATTAGCATAGCTGTCATGACACTATGCTAATGGGTGTATCATCTGAGCCGGCCATGCCCCCCTTGACCAATCTGCAGTTCTTCCTTGAGGAGAAAAAATTCCTTCTTCTCCTCAGTCTTCACGAGTGAATCGGGGGGCTTCAGTAACCAAAACTGCAGTGTTTATCCTCATGACACAACACAGGAAGCACCTACATGGTTAACAGAGGACGGAATTAAAATTAGACTTGAGAAACTTAACATTAATAAATCACCGGGACCAGATGGCTTGCATCCGAGGGTACTTAGGGAACTCAGTCAGGTGATTGCCAGACCGTTGTTCCTAATTTTTACAGACAGTCTATTGACTGGAATGGTACCAGCTGATTGGAGAAAAGCCAATGTAGCACCAATATTTAAAAAGGGCCCAAAAAACATCCCTGGGAATTACAGACCAGTTAGCCTAACATCAATAGTATGTAAACTCTTGGAGGGGATGATAAGGGACTATATACAAGATTTTAGTAATAAGAATGATATCATTAGCAGTAATCAGCATGGATTCATGAAGAATCGTTCTTGCCAAACCAATCTATTAACCTTCTATGAGGAGGTGAGTTGCCATCTAGATAAAGGAAGGCCCGTAGACGTGGTGTATCTGGATTTTGCAAAAGCATTTGACACAGTTCCCCATAAACGTTTACTGTACAAAATAAGGTGCGTTGGCATGGACCATAGGGTGAGTACATGGATTGAAAACTGGCTACAAGGGCGTGTTCAGAGGGTGGTGATAAATGGGGAGTACTCAGAATGGTCAGGGGTGGGTAGTGGGGTTCCCCAGGGTTCTGTGCTGGGACCAATCCTATTTAATTTGTTCATAAACGACCTTGAGGATGGCATAAACAGTTCAATCTCTGTATTTGCAGACGATACTAGGCTAAGCAGGGCAATAACTTCTCCGCAGGATGTGGAAATCTTGCAAAAAGACCTGAACAAATTAATGGGGTGGGCGACTACATGGCAAATGAGGTTCAATGTAGAAAAATGTAAAATAATGCATTTGGGTGGCAAAAATATGAATGCAATCTATACACTGGGGGGAGAACCTCTGGGGGAATCTAGGATGGAAAAGGACTTGGGGGTCCTAGTGGATGATAGGCTCAGCAATGGCATGCAATGCCAAGCTGCTGCTAATAAAGCAAACAGAATATTGGCATGCATTAAAAGGGGGATCAACTCCAGAGATAAAACGATAATTCTCCCGCTCTACAAGACTCTGGTCTGCCCGCACCTGGAGTATGCTGTCCAGTTCTGGGCACCAGTCCTCAGGAGGGACGTACTGGAAATGGAGCGAGTACAAAGAAGGGCAACAAAGCTAATAAAGGGTCTGGAGGATCTTAGTTATGAGGAAAGGTTGCGAGCACTGAACTTATTCTCTCTGGAGAAGAGACGCTTGAGAGGGGATATGATTTCAATTTACAAATACTGTACTGGTGACCCCACAATAGGGATAAAACTTTTTCGCAGAAGAGAGTTTAATAAGACTCGTGGCCACTCATTACAATTAGAAGAAAAGAGGTTTAACCTTAAACTACGTAGAGGGTTCTTTACTGTAAGAGCGGCAAGGATGTGGAATTCCCTTCCACAGGCGGTGGTCTCAGCGGGGAGCATTGATAGCTTCAAGAAACTATTAGATAATCACCTGAATGACCACAATATACAGGGATATGTAATGTAATACTGACACATAATCACACACATAGGTTGGACTTGATGGACTTGTGTCTTTTTTCAACCTCACCTACTATGTAACTATGTAACTATGTAACTATGTAAGGTGGGGGGATGACAGGGTGGCCCGGGGGCTGGGACAAAAATTGGGATATAGGTTGGATTTTTAGGATTGTCCCGGCAAATTCGGGACTATTGGCAAGTATGACAGCCCCACACTCTTCTCTTGCACGTTCTGCCCACTCACATGCCCTCTGCACCCCTGTTCTGCACACACTTCCTGTTGTCATGCCTTCTGCACACCTCCCTGCGCATAATACCCCCATCATACCCTCCGTATTCCTGTTCTATGCATATTGCCTATTATACTTTCTGCACTTCTCTTGCTCGTACTGCCTACTGCAATACCCTCCACACTCTTCTCCTACACATACTCTCCACACTATTCTCTTGCACATTCTGCCTGCTGTCATAACCTTCACACTCCTCTCCTTCACCTACTCTGTGCTGTAAATTCCTCTGCTCTCCTCTTTATCACTCCCTGTCCACACTCATACCCTCAGCACTTCTCTCCTGCACACACTGCTCACTGGCTCTACCTTTTTCATTACTTTGCTGCACATTCTGCCTGCCGACATACCCTCCACACTCTTTTCCTGCACACACTTCCTCTGCCATACCCCACGCTCTACTCTTGCACATACTTCCCATTGTCATAACTTCCACAGTCCTCTCCTGCACATACTTTGTGCTGCAATTTTTTCTACGCTCCTCTTGTGCACCCCCTGTCTACTCTCATACCAGCACTTTTCTCTTGCACACACTGCCAACTGTCTATACCTTCTGCATTACTCTGCTGCACATTCTGCCTGCCATCGTACCCATCACACTCGTCTCCTGCACACCCTGCCACTGCTCCTCCTCTCCTACACATACTTCACATAGTAGATGTAAACTCTATCTGAATTGCATTCATATGCTAAAATAATGCATACAATAAACAAATGCTTTTTATTCCTTTTTAAAGAAATACAAAAAAAAAAAAAAAATCTCAAGTGCTCCTGCTCTTCCGCAGGCATTTCTAGTCTACATACATGGACTCCAGTGGTGATGGCTGCATGGCGTTTCTGAGGGCAGTTTCCTGATTGTGAAAACAATGGAAAATGCCTGAGTAATCTGTGTAAAAATCCTATTTGTATTCTCTCTTGGAAGACTTATTTATTTATAATCTTTTTTTTCCTCTCATGAATTTTTTTTTTTTGGGGTGGAACACCACTTTAAATCAATAATGTGCCTAAAAAAATACAAAAAAATAAACATTTGGAAATTTTTTTTTTTTACTCACCTCTAAATGGCTGTTGCTAGGGGGTCCCTCGTAGTCTGCCTCCTTCAGTGCCTGGGCTCTTGACATCACTTCCCCTCAGCGCAGGAAGGGCTCAGCTCTGCCCCCTCCCTCTTGTCAATCATCTGGGACACGTGACAGGTCCCAGATGATTGCGCGGCCAATCACGGCGCGCGGTGCCGCTTGCGCATGCGCAGTGGGTGCCCGTCTGTGAAGGCACAGCCGGACGCCCACAGTTACTATGCAGGTGCCGCTGAACGGAGGGGGAGACGAGCGGGGCTTCGATCCCCCGCATAGCTGGACCCTGGGACAGGTAAGTGTCCGTTTATTAAAAGTCAGCAGCTGCAGTATTTATAACTGCTTGACTTTTTTTTATTTTTTTGTTTTATAATGGGAACACCACTTTAACTAAATGGACTTGTGCCTTTTTTAAACTTGACCAACTGTGTAACTATGTAACTCCTGGTGAAAGGGTGACAACACAGGAACACAACTGTTAGACAGGGCTAGAGCTTTGTTACCCCATAACAGAAGGTACCCAAACAAGAACTTTCATGGCAGGAGCAATAGCTACAGTTTTAAAAATATTACAATTATTTTAAAAATCTTTTGAAGTTACACTGACATGTCAAAGCTTATATGAGATTTTTAGTGATTGGGTTTATATATACTTTAAGGGTTCTATTTATAAATGTTTTCACACAACTTTCATCCAGGAGTCATACTTGATTTGATTGTAGCCGTATTAGTGCAATTGTGACAGAGAAAATTGAGTACTGTCCGTGATACTTTTTTTATTTGCACTAACATACAATTTTTCAGGACAAGCTTTCGGGGTATGTCCCCTTCTTCAAGGTCCAAGCAGTACTGCTTGGACCTTGAAGAAGGGGACATACCCCGAAAGCTTGTCCTGAAAAATTGTATGTTAGTGCAAAAAAATTGTATGTTAGTGCAAATAAAAAAAAGTATCACGGACAGTACTCAATTTTCTCTATCCAGGAGTCACACATTTTTCTAATATGATTCAATTGGAAAAAATTTGTATTCTGGGTGAAAGTTTTGTGAAACCCCCCTAGACCCCTAAGTATTTGCGTCTTCTTGTGGATTATAGCACACAAAGCTGTCAGCTCTGAACTGGCTTTGGGCAGATTTCCGTAATAAACTTTTCACTCATTAAGATGACAGGGAGATTGTTAATGCTGTGTTGCAACATATTTGTACACAGCGTTCCTGCTGTCCTGGGTGAGTAACAGTAGTACAGCGGTAGCAGCCATCAGCTTGTGTTGGTTTTGTTTAGCCGGCTCCTGGCTTGAAAGTAAAAATGATGCTGATAGCTGCTGATCACTTTCACAGAGGTGGCAGCGCGGTGCCCTGCCCCCCCCTCTCCCGTGGTTTCCAGGCTCTGCTGTTTTTACACATCCGCTGGCTTGGAGAGGGAGATCGCTGTGAGACTCAGCCCAGATTCACACTACTGCACCTCTGGGGCCGATCGCAGATGTCTGTGAGATCAGCCATACAACTGTGAAATGTGAACTCGCATTAGATTTGCAGGAAAAAAAAATACAGGGACTTTTTTCCCCCGCACTGAAATCAGATTGAATGGGTGTTCTCACCTATGTGATCCGATTCCTGTGCGAGTTCACAGTTCGCACTGCCAACCCACTCCCCCCCCCCCCCTATCATAATAGCTCACCTCCTCGGGCGGTGGAGGGTGGGCGGTGGAGGGTGGGCGCCCCCCCGTTACCCACCAGCTTAAGGCAGGTGCTGGATGGCTCAGCCTGAAGTACACCTGGGCAGCTGCTGGGATCCAGTAGAACCTGTACCGCCCAGGTGGAGAATAGTGACAGGAGGTGGAGAGTAGTGACAGGGCCAGGCTCAGACTCAGCAGCGCAGTGAGAGAGAGGAGGAAAAAAAACACACACACCAGTGGTGTTCCAGCTGAAAAAAAATGCCAAAGGGAGCCAGGGCTTTCACCACATTCGGGATGGTGTCACCCCTCTGTCGGGTGTCACCCGGGTGCGGACCGCATCCCCTGCTCCCCCATAGCAATGCCACTGCATACCATACAATGCATCAGTCACATCAACACAATAAAGATATTCAAAACCGGGAGTCTGAAAAAGTTTTAAGGTGGGCCATCCACAGGGCTATCCTGTCCTGAGGTAGTGGTATCTAACTCCAACCGGATATGCCGGATATGCCATATCTTGTTGAATTTTTGTGGGCAGCCCCTGTTCAAATAGGCTTCCTTGTACAAGGGGATAACTGAGTTGACCTAGGATTTCCACATATTTAATGTAGGAACTGAGGATACTCTCCATTTGAGTATAATACTTTGGATCACTTTAAATACTTTGATAGCCCTGGAATGGGCCAGAGCATTTTACCAGCCCTAGAAAACAAACATCTATCTTCTGAGGTATAGGGATAGTGGTTAGGCAAGTAATGAAACTTAGTACACGCGACCAAAAGGCCTGTAAGGGAGCGCAATGCCAAATCATGTGTAAGTAATTGGCCAGGTCAACCTGGCAACGGCAGCCTGGCGGGCAATTAGGGTAGATCTTGTGTAGTATATATGGCATAAAATGATTCTTATGGAATATTATATACTGGATCAGTCGATCCCTGGAGGATATGATGTTTGAAAAAGGAAGTTCCCATATGTCTTTCCAATACTCTGTGTCCGCCCCTCAAAAAGTGCGCAGGTTATCCAAACCATGGTGCACAGTCGGTTGCAGTTAGGGTTGCACCAATACCAATTTTTTAAGACCGAGTACAAGTACTTTTTTCAAGTACTCGCCGATATCGATATTTTTTTTAATGTTACAGTGGCCTATGTCAGGATATATATATATATATATATATATATATATATATATATATATATATATATATATAATATATTGTACAGGATGCCGTGGCTGGGTCCTGGAAGGACGCTATATTTCCCCTCTGTTTGGACTGTGGTCCCTTTAAGGGAACAAAAAGTGTTAACTCACCTGTCAGAGGAAGTGGGTTTAAAACAAGACAGGAAGTTATAGATGGGTGTGGAGGAGTGTAGAGGAGAATGTGGATGGTGGATGGTGTTTTGGTGTGCAGCAACAGAAGTGAACAGCAGTGTCCTGCCTGGAAGCCTCCTGGCAGGGGAAGCTACCTGCAACAGAAACCAAGGACTGTTTAATCTGTGATAGCAGTTCTGGACTTTGCAAGTCGGTGAGACTGAAATCTCTTTCTTTTGTTTTTGCCGCTGTAAAGCTATTTAAGTTCAATAAACCTCCTTTTGAGTGAAAAGCCTGTGTCCTGCGATCTAGCTGGTTCCCTGAACTTTACTAATTAATATATATATATATATATTTTACAATTTTATTTTTTACAATTTTATATTTTTTTTCCTTTTTTTTTTTTTTTTTTTACAGTGCTTTCTTTTTTTTTTTTTGGGGGGGGGGGAGTGGACGGTGTCAGTTTTTTTGTTTTTTTATTATTTTACTTTTTTTATTTTTTATTCTTTTACAATTTTACCTTTTAAATATTTATTAAAATTTTTATTATTATTATTATTCTTTTTTTATCAGCCCTGTTGGAGGGTGGATTTGGTGAGATTTCAGGGGTCTAAACAGACCTCTGACATCTCCCCTTTGAGACAGGGAAAAGGACTGAGGACACAGATTCCCCAGTCCCTTTCTCTGCAGCCTCAGCTACACTGAAAATGAATGGACCGGAGACAGGGGCTCCTCCCCATTCATAAACTGAGACACAGTTTACGATGCTCAGTTATGAATGGACAGTCAGTATTCACTGACTCTGTGCATTCAGAAAGGGAAGGAGCCAGTAAATGACGGAGGCCACAGAGGGGGACTGGATGAGTACACACGGGACAGTCAGGGGTGATCAGTGTGGCAGTGACAAGCACCAATCTCACTGTATAGATTTCAATAAAGCAGCTGAAGGGTGGGGGGGGAAGGGGAGAAGCGGCTGTCAGCTGCTTTATTGAAATCTATACAGGGAGATTTCACCGCCGGAGATACACTGCCGCAACGATCACCCCTGACTGTCCAGGTATCGGGTCAAGCATCGGAGCATTTGCACGAGTACAAGTACTGCAAATGCTCGGTATTGGCTATCACTCAAGGTATCACTCAAGGTGAAATATGAACCCCCAGATACTTAATCTTGTCCATCCAACTTAGGGGGAGCGAAGGGTCCGCTACCTGTGTGGCACCAGGATCAACTGGAAGGATCAAAGATTTATCTCAGTTCACCTTCAACCCAGACATAGGCAAAATGCGATAAGAGGTCTAACGCCGCAAGGTGGGAAGGCCCAGGATTCCAGAAGAAAATAATAATGTAGTCAGCATTAAGGGCCAACTTTTCCTCCATGGATCCTACCCTCACCCCCTCAACCGGACCAGATGGCTGAGGCAATGTGCTCCACCATAAGAGAGAAAATGGTAGGGAAAAGGGGGCATCCCTGTCTAGTACCCAGTTAAATAGGGAAGGGAGAGGAGAGAGCCCCGCCAAGTTTATTTTGGGCCATCAGCTGGTGGTATAATAACTTAACGCATTTGCAGAACATGGGACCAAAGCCATACACTTGAAGCACCTCCTCCATATAGGGCCAGGCAACAGAATCAAACACCTTTTCTAAATCTAGTGCCACCAGTACCCTGGTATCCTGATCTTCAGAAGGGATCTGCAAATGAATAAAAACTCTATGGGTATTGACATCCGTCAATTTGCCTGGCAATAAAACCAGTTTGATCAATACTTATCTAGAATGGAAGGTAGCTAGGATTTTGGTTAAAATTTTCTTTAAATATTTTTTAACTATCAAAAGGAATGTACACACGGACAAAATATTGGCCAACAAGGCCTGGAGAAAATCAGCAAAACAGCTCATCAACATGCAGAAATACAGAAATTTGTGCTTTGTGAACCTTAGAGACAAATCTCATTAAAATAAATAAATACATTTCTATCCTACATGACATTACGGTCTGGTAAGGCAATAATAACAAAAACACCTGTTGGAATACAAAATTTTAGAAATATCAGAGTGTCGGTTGAGTAGCCAATACAGTACCAGATAAGATAAAGGAAGCGATGATGTCGGACAATCCTCTCGCCACCCCAAAGGGATCACGCTGTGGACAGGAGGACTCCAACAACATGAAACCGCTATCAATTTTGTACAGGGCTACCCAAGCTGAGACCCGGGAAGCATAAACGCAAATGAGCTAACTTGAGGGTATTGGGACAACCCGTTATTTAAAATGCTTTTGTCGGGGACTTGTAACAATCAAAGAAAATTCCCTAATAGGGCATGTTAATAACATAGCTCTCTATAGATAATAATGTTCCTAGAAAACGTAAAACCTAATAACAAAGCACAGTCAGTTAACTGAGAATTCGCCCAAAAGACAAACAAGGTAGGAGCTTGGTATTAATGCAGAAAGGCATTCTGGATATAATGGGCATTGAGTGCGGAAATGTATCCACTTACTGATTTCCGTAGTTTAGTTTTTTGCTTGTTATGTCTTGCCAAGCACACAAAGAAGTGAGAGTTGAAGGGATAGGAAAGAACAGGAAGAAAACAAAGTAATGACAGAGGAAGAGAGTTGGAGGGTCACCTAGATTCGGTCCGATTGAGCAGAGATGGCATCAGAATACAAGGAAATGTGAGCGTAATTGGACCAGGGCTCCCAAATTTAATTCAAAGACGTAAACTTTGTCTTTGTCTCCTGGGCCATGATCCAGGAGATCTTGGGTTTAACGGCAGAAAACTCCCGCTTTCTGTAGCCTTTTTACAAAATCTAGCTATGGTAGTTTTGGCCCCAGAAGCATGAAAAAGACTAGTGCTTGTGTGTATTTAGAGAGCCTCTCTACCTTGTGATTAAGCAATGCTATTTTGGGGTTTTGGGAACTAGGAGAGCCCGCTACCTTACCTTACGTAGTAAAGAGAAAAATCGTTTGCAAAGGCCTCCAAATTCGAGGCCAGGTCCACCATGTGTGGAATAATGTGCCCAGATGATTGAAGGCCCTAAAGCACAGTGGGGAGGCTTCTGGGTAGATTTTAGCAAGTAGAGAGGGTACTCGGTATCAGCGAGCTATGATTTTAACATTAGCCTCCATCAAAGAGACGTTCACTATTCCCTTAAAGGAGCGTTGGAAGAAGTAGTACCATTTTTCTTGATCCTGCGCTTCCTTGATGTCATCCTCCCAGGTTCGGGCATAAGGTGGTTTGCTAGCGGCCTTTGCTAGGGAGGAGTAGATGGATATACCACCCCTCGGATCCATAATATTGGAACACCAGGTTTCATATTCTGTAATTCTAGAAGGGTCAGTTTTATTGGGCCATATAGAGTGTAGATAATGGGATATTTGAGTTAATCTAAATCGTTCCGATGTGGGCATTTCGCGTTTGCTTACGCAGTAACCTATTGAGAGGGGGGCCATTGAATTAAAGAAGTGTCCTATTCTGAACATGTCCTTATTAAGCCACCATTTAAAGGCAAGAATATCTAAGCCCGGGGGGAAATCAGGGTTATGTAATATGTGAGTTAAGGGTCAGTGTCGAAATCAATGAGGGTTGTTTATGTATTTACAGAGGGCCAAGGAGTGGGAAAGTGTGGGGGCTAGGCTCAGGGGTCTGAATTTGGGGAAGCTCCAGAATAGGTAGTCTATTGTGTGGCGTGGAACCGCTTGTCGTTCTTTCACAGCCGGTCTGGTTTGGGACCACGGGAGTATGCAATGGAAATCTGGGCTGCCTGGTAGTACCACCATTTGTTAGGAAGCGCTAAGCCTCCTTGCGTTTTTGAGTCTATAGAGAATATCCTTAAAGCAACGCTTTCCTTTGGACCCCCAGATAAATTTAAAAATTTTGGATTGGAGTTGCAGCAAGTGTTTTCCTATTTGGAATTGGTAAAGATCGAATATAATTTATGAGACGTGGTAGTAATGTCATTTTGAAGGAGCTAATTCGTCCCAGCCAGGATCGGTCGTGTTTGGACCATGAGGAGAGGTCCGCTGACATTTTTGTGGGAGGGTATTTAGATGAATATAAGAGATCAAAGTTAGGCGCAAGATTGACCCCTTGATATATATAAAGGAAGAGTTCCAGGTGAAAGGAAAGTGTTCCTGCAGATGCTCAAGCAAATTAGGGGGTACTGAGATATTCAGTGCCTGGGATTTTGATATATTAACTTGGAGGCCAGATGCATTTCCAAATTGGTTAAGTAGTTTAAAAATATTTGTAGTTGAGATAAGAGGGGGGTGACAAAGAGGAGGAGATCATCCGCGAATAGAGCACGTTTATGTTCCTTGGGCCCTCAAAATACTCCTTTAATATCGGGATGGCTTCTATAGCCAAGGACTCAATGGCAATCGCATAAATTAGGGGCGAAAGTTGGCAACCCTGTCTATTGCCTTTTTCAATGTTGAAGGGCTCAGAGTAGCGTCCTTGGAGGGCCGCCGTCCCACTGTGATTTGAGTATGGAGATGACGTCTATGGCTCTCCTTATCTGATCCGGTCTCTGTCTCCCTGGGATAAAACCAGCCTGGTCCTTATGAACACATTGAGCGATGATGGAAGACAGTCTGTTGGCTAATATTTTTGTTAGAAGTTTGAGATCATTGTTTATTAATGAAATTGGGCGGTAATTGCTGATTGCGCTCAAAACTTTACCAGGCTTAGGTATAACTGGGATGTAAGCTAAGTTCAAGGTTTTATCTAAGTGGGAGCCTGATTTGAGAGCGTTAAAAAAACGGACCAGATAAGGTGACAATGTGGATGCAAACTTTTTATAGTAGCAAACCGAGAAATAGTAAGGACCTGGGGCAGAGTTTTGCCTAAGGGATTTAGTGACATCCATGAGATCAGTAATTGGTTTTTCGAGAAGGGTGGTATTTTTCTCTGACAGTTTTGGAAGGGGTATGGTGTTGAAGTTAGCTAGGTGCGATTCTGTATTTGACGCCTTCTCCTTTATAAAGGTCCGTGTAGAACTCGTGGAAGGATTCCATAATGCGCTGCGGGTTTTGTCACAGGGTGCCAGATGGGGTGCGGATTTTAGGGAAGGCTAGGGAGCGTGGTTTAGGTGATAGTTTAGCTGCTAATGTAGCGTCTATTCTATCTTTTTGGGAGTAAAACCGAGCTCCCGACCATCTGAGGTGCTTTTCCGCTTCTGTGGTTAAGGTGTTATGGCTATTTTTACCTACCTCACTTATACACTTAAAGAGGAAGTAAACCTTGATGGGTTTTACTTCCTCTTTGTTTCCCTGCAAAGGTAAAGCATAATGGGCTACTATGCATAGTGGCCCATTATGTGTCACTTACCTGAAACCGAAGCCTGCGATGTGCCCGATGTCTCCGCTGGCTGGAAGCGTCCATCTTTGCCCCTCTTCCTTCTGGGGGCTGCAAACTCTGGCTCTGTGACTGGTCGTGTGACATCACTACCGCCCGCGGGAGCCGCCAGTCACAGCATGACCCCAGCTAGAAACGGCACATCGTGCCCTTTCTAAAGTGCGCATGCGACGAATACATTGGCGCATGCGCAGAAGAACTCATCGTATGGGGAATTTTAAATATCTCCTAAACCGTGTAGGTTTAGGAGATATTTCCAGCACCTACAGGTAAGCCTTAATCTAGGCTTACCTGTAGGTGAAAGTGGTTGTACAGGGTGTACAACCACTTTAATGATACATAACATAAGTGATTGATTAAAACCTTTTATCTATATGTGCATCAACCAATGTGGTTGCAACTATAACCCATGAAATCAATAAGGAATGATAATGGTGCTAAAGTACAAAGATCTAATTTATTTATACAGAAAATAAACGTTAGAATAATCAGATATTACCAAATATAACATAGTGATGTTACAAATACAGTGTTGCCAGTCTACAAAGATAGTTAATGCAAAAAGGAGATATGGTTACAATTGACATACACATGCTATCAAGGTATGAAGGCAAATCCTCCTATTCCCACCCATCCAGGTCCCCCCCCCCCCCCCCGGAACCTTGTCATTGGTCCAGAGTTGCATCAAATTCTGATTGGCTGTAATTTCAAGTCTAGTTGATCATCATGCTTCTCACATAAGCATTAGACTTTCTTCGGTGCCTCTCTGTCTGAAACATGATTACCTTCGTTAAGTCTATCTCTTGATTTGAAACAGTAAGCCCACTTTGATCTTAATATAACCAGTTCCGAAATTAGCATATCAAGCCCCCAAGACCAAGTGGAGACACAACGTCAGTTATGGCCATCTCTATAAACAATAGGGTAACTTAGTTATCACCTGACCATTGAAGACATCAAACAGCTTTTTAGAAACAGGAAAAAGAAGTAAGCTGTGCCCATGTCTCATCATAATATCGTAAAATATATCCTGTACATCATCTTCTTGTAAAAACACATATATATATCTAAAGGGGCATGGTAATTTAATTAGAAAGTCCTCACAATGGTTCCCTTGAAGCTCCTTGATATAAATATTAATTCCAATATTTCCACATCAAAGGCCAAATTCAGGGATAAACGGGTTGCTTCTAGGTGGTCCAAGGACTCTTTAGTGGGGTTTCGTTTGAGTCTTGCTTAATTAATGGAACTCCTTAGTAAGTTTATCTATTGTAGCACGATGTTCTCGTTTTAGGCGGGAAGTAATTTGAATAATTTTTCCTCTTATCACCACTTTATGTGCTGCCCATAGGGTTTCTGGGGAGACTGAATCAGTGTCGTTTAGTTGGAAATAATCCTTTTCAAGGAGTGAACATTGCACTGGATCACTTAGGAGGGTCTCATTGAGGCACCAGGTAAACTGTTTATTGGAGATGGTAGAGCGCCGCAGGAATAGTGGAACCATAGAGTGGTCAGAAAGGGGGTTGTCTCTAATGATGGATTTAGTAGCATATGGTATCTGAGATGCTTGAATGAAGATATGATCTATCCTGGCATAGGTGCGGTGTGGAGCAGAATAATGAGTGTAGTCTTTAGAGTGAGGGTTGGGTTCCCTCCAGATGTCAATCAAACCGGATGAGAATAGAAGGTTGGCTATTTTTATACTTTGTTTGGGAGGTTGTTTTGTGCGTGGAAGACCCTTCCCAGATTTATCTAGCGATTGGCCAAATGCTAAGTTTGAATCTCCCCCAAAAATTATCACGCCTTCTAGGTGAGGTCTAAGGGATGAAATCATGGAGGAGAAAAAATTGGCCTGACCACTATTCGGGGTAGAGTAAGACAAACAAATTAATTGTCCTATCTATTGTACCCTTCACCAGGCTATATCTGCCTAAGGGGTCCCTAAGGACTTCCGACTTAGATAAGTTTAGATTTTTTGAGAAAGATATAGCTACTCCTTTCGTTTTATTAACCACGTTGGATAAGTAGAATTGGGGATGATGCTGGTATAAGAAGGAAGGGTTAAATGAGGTAGGGAAGTGGGTCTCTTGGAAGGATATCTATCTTTTGAGAGTGATAGAGCTTAAACAGTTTCCTCCTTTTTGATGGGGGAATTCATGCCCTATGTATTTGTCAGACTTACCCGTATCAGACTGACGAACCCGGTATAGCAGGATGGCCTCCCGTACGTATCTGGTTCCCGGCCCCTGATAGAGCACACAGAAGGCATGGGAGCACAGAATGGTATGAGAGCCTGGCGGGTGGTTAGCAGGGATGAGGCCCAAAGTCCTGATGCAAGCTGGCAGGAGATGATAGGTAGGCTGTAGGTCAGCTACAGGTGCAGAGCAGGAGCAGGCAGATCCGAACACAAGCAAGGTTGGCAACAGGCAGTCAGCACGGTACAAAAGGAGCAGGCAGATACAAAGTCCAGGTCACAAGCAGGTTTGGCAGCAGGCGGTTGGCACGGTACAGAGGTGTCAGGCAGGTTCAAAGTCTGAGGCAGGCCAGGGGTCAGGTGCAGGCGGATAGCAGAGCAGAGTCCAGTAAACAAGCCGAGTCACAGAGAGATCAAACAGTACACAGGAAACAGGAAGCACGGGAACAGGAAGCTGATGATCGGACAGCACCGAGCACAGCATCCCAGCAACCTAAATAGGGCAACCGGCGCCAAACACCGCAACCGCGCCGGCACGCCCAGGCACGCGCACCCACACGCGCCCGCACGGGCGCCAGCACGACGCGGCGCACTCCAGAGTGCCCAGCAAGTGTCCTGAACCGAGATCCTCTCTGATAGTGCCCCTTCCTTAAGGGCAGCCTCCGGATGCCCAGCCGGGCTAACCTATCCGCATGGGTACTCTGAAAATCCCTTAAGAGTTTTTCAGCGTGCAATTTGGCCTCCGGTTCCCAAGAATTGTCTTCTGGCCCATACCCCCTCCACTTGATCAAGTACTGGATTTGGTTGCGTCTCTTCCTACAATCCAAAATTGCCTCCACCTCAAACTCCTCCTCGTTGTCGATAATTACGGGTTCAGGCGGGCCAGTATTGCGACCCGAAAAAGAGTTGGGGATAACGAGTTTAAGTAGGGATACGTGAAAAACCGGATGGATTTTCAATGAATTAGGTAAGTCCAGCTCATAGGCCACATCATTGATTTTTCTCTTGACTGAAAGGGACCCATGAACCTGGGACCTAACTTTCTTGAAGGACAAGCCATCCTTAAGTTACTGGTAGACAGCCAGACCTGATTGCCAGGTTCTAGCAATAGTTGTCCTCGCTTCTTCCTGTCATACATTTTTTTGTTGTATTCCTGGGTTCTAGCCATTGTTTCTTGCAATAGTTTGTTGTTGTTGATGAAGAAGTTCATAGTTTCAGAAACCGCGGGAATCGCACATTCAGGTAAGGAACTGGTGAAAAAGGATGGGTGAAACCCGTAGTTCGCAAAAAACGGTGTCTGTTTGATGGCCGAATGCACAGAGTTGTTGTAGGCAAACTCGGCAATAGGCAGAAAAGCAACGAAGGTACTGTTCCAGCGACTGATTAGTTCTCTCCATCTGCCCATTCGTCTGGGGGTGGTAGGCCGAAGAGAATGCCAATTCTATCTCCAGAGACCTACAGAGAGCTTTCCAGAATCTGTAGGTAAACTGAACCCCACGATCGGATACTATACTTGAGGGAACTCCGTGGAGGCGTACAATTTCCTTAATGAATATTTTTGCGGTTTCCAAAGCTGATGGGGTACCCTTCATGGGTAAAAAGTGGGCCATCTTGGACAGTCTGTCTACAATGACGAAGATGGTGGAGTAGCCTTCTGCCAACGGGAGCTCAACGATTAAGTCCATCGCAATCATTTTCCATGGCCCATGGCACGGGTAAGGGCCTTAATAGCCCCCAGGCCTTCGTTCGGCTGCTCTTGCTCTGAGCACAGGTAATACAGGACTCCACAAAGCTCTTGCAGTCGCTTACCAGCTGGGGCCACCAAAAGGTACGCTGTACAAGTTCTGTTGTTTTCAACACACCAAAATGCCCAGCCAATTTGTGGTCGTGGCAGAGCTCCAGTACAGCAATCCTCAGATCCTCTGGGACCAAGATATTATCCTTGTGTCGGACTAAGCCGTCTTGCAAGCTTACCTCACCTTCTTGAGGCCTGTTTGATCCGGGATATAAGATCTCCCTGAAAAAGCAGAAAACTTCCAGCAGGGAGAATGGTGTCTGGAGGCAGAGATTCCCTGGAGTCATGAAACATACGGGATAATGCATCTGGTTTGGTGTCCTTGGTACCTGGCCTATACGTAATGTGGAATTGAAATCTCGAGAAGAACAGAGCCCATCTTGCCTGTCGTGGTCTCAATCTCTTGGCCGTTCTCAAATACTCAAGATTTTTATGGTCCGTGTAAATCAGAATGCGGTGAGCGGCCCCCTCCAATAGGTAGCGCCACTCTTCAAGTGCGGCTTTAATGGCCAGCAACTCACGATCTCCTACATCATAATTTTTTTCGGCATCAGAAAGTTTTCCTAAGAAGAAGGCTACGGGATGAAGGAGAGCCTTGGCACCTTGCCGCTGAGACAGTACTGCCCCTACCGCGACCTCCGATGCGTCCACCTCAAGGACAAACGGCAAGGCAGGGTCTGGGTGCTTCAGGACAGAAGCGGAAGTAAAAAGTTCCTTGAGTTTATCAAAGGCTGCTTGCGCCTGAGGAGACCAACAGAATCGATTTCCCTGTTTCGTCAGTTCTGTGATGGGGGCGATTATTGTAGAAAAACTCCTTATAAATTTCCGATAAATATTGGCGAAACCGACAAAGCGTTGGACCCCTTTTTTATCGGAGGGAGCGGGCCAGTCCAGAATAGCTGCAACCTTTTGCGGGTCCATTTTAACACCATCGGTAGAGATGATTAGGCCAAGGAACTGAATGCACTGGAGCTCAAAATCGCATTTGTCCAATTTAGCATAGAGTCCATGCTGCCTGAGCCGGGTTAACACATTCCTGACATGCCTGCGATGTTCAGTAACAGAAGAGGAGAAGATCAGAATGTCGTCCAGGTATACGATAACATATAAATCCAGGAGGTCACGAAAAATGTCGTTTACGAAATGTTGAAAAGTTGTCGGTGCGTTGCACAGGCCGAAGGGCATGACGAGGTATTCAAAATGTCAGAACCTGGTATGGAAGGCTGTTTTCCACTCGTCCCCCTCTCTGATGCGAATCAAGTTATAGGCCCCACGGAGGTCGAGTTTGGTAAATATTTTTGCTGAACCCAATATTTGGAACAGCTCTGGCACAAGAGGTAAGGGATAGCGATTTTTGATGGTCACCTTGTTGAGTTCTCTATAATCGATGCAGGGACGTAGCGAGTGGTCCTTTTTCTCGACAAAAAAGATGCCTGCCCCGGCTGGTGATGTCGAAGGACGGATAAAGCCTCTCTTAAGATTTTCATCGATATACACCTTGAGAGTACCCAGCTCCTGCTGTGTTAAAGGGAATATTCTCCCAAAAGGAACTTCAGATCCGGGCAACAACTCAATAGGACAGTCGTAGGGTCTATGAGGCGGAAGGGTCTCAGCCCCTTTTTTGCTAAAGACATCGGAGAAGTCCTGGTAAGGGATGGGAATCGCCTGCTGCGATTCCGTGTTGGTGTTCAGACACAAGAGTTGACTGGGTTTTGCAGGAGTTCCGTGCAAACAGTGCTGTTGGCAGTAACTGGAAGAGAACTTGACTTCCCCAGAAACCCAATCAATACTGGGGTTATGCGCCTACAACCAAGGCATTCCTAGAATAATAGGGAAGAGTGGTGAAGAAATGGCGTCCAGCCGGAGAAATTCCTGATGACAGGTGTTCATGGTGGCTAGCAGTGGGATGGTTTCCAAGGTGACCGGACCAGAGCTGAGGGTGGAACCATCTGCGAGATAGACAGCAAGTCCCTGCGATTTTGTCCGGAGAGGGATACGGTGTTGAGTTGCAAAGGTGAGATCAATGAAGCAACTGCACGCTCCTGAGTCAATGATGACCGGGGTAAGCAGATCCTGTCCTGGAAGCTGGAGGGTAATGGCGAGAGCCAGATGGTTAGCAAGGTTAGGCAAGGCAGGTGCGATTTTAGAAGTAGCTGAAAGAGACTTACGTGTCTTATTTGGGCAAGATCTCACGTAGTGATCTGATTCCCCGCAGTACATGCATAAGTTGTTGACCCGTCGACGTTGTCGTTCTTCGGGAGTGAGGGATGGGCGGAGAAGCCCCAGTTGCATCGGTTCAGAAGTGTTAAGGGCTGAGGCAGCCGGTACCTGAAGGCTTTGGCCTACGGAGCTGGTAGCACTAGGGACCTTGGGGAGGACCCAAGTGGGGCGGAACTGGTTGACCGACCTCTCGGAACGACGCTCTCTCAAGCGCCGATCAATCTGCACCGACAGGTTAATAAGGTCTTCAAGAGATTTGGGTACGCCTACCCGTGCCAGCTCGTCTTTGAGCGAATCGGATAATCCTAAGCGGAATTGGTATCGCAGGGCCGCATCATTCCATTCAGTGTCTGAACTCCAACGCCTAAATTCCAGAACATAGTCTTCTGCAGGCCTGCGCCCCTGTTGTAGGGCGTGTAAGGCGGATTCAGCCGTGGCTTTTAACTGAGGGTCCTCATACAATTGAGACATGGCAGTAAAGAAGGTATCCAGATTATCCAAGCAGACTGACTTTTGCTCCAGGAGACGGTGGGCCCAGGCCTATGGTTCTCCAGATAGAAGAGAGATGACAAAACCCACCCTGGTTGTTTCCAAGGAGAAGGTGCGTGGTTGCAAGGCGAAGTACAGTTCGCAAGCATTACGAAATGCTTGATACTTGTTGCGCTCTCCGGTAAACCTTTCGGGTGTAGGGACCCTGGGTTCGGGAGGTAGCATAACCACTGAGGGTGCAGGTGAGAGCCCGGTAGCAGAAGCACCTTGCGGGTTAGCAGGTGAGGATAGCACCTGAACTCGTTCCTCCAGTCTGGTATAACCTTCTTGAAGGCTCTTCACAGCCTGCATGAGACCCGCCAGGTGTCTGCATAGCTCCTCCATGGGAGAGCACACAGAAGGCACGGGAGCACAGAATGATATGAGAGCCTGGCGGGTGGTTAGCAGGGATGAGGCCCAAAGTCCTGATGCAAGCTGGCAGGAGATGATAGGTAGGCTGTAGGTCAGCTACAGGTGCAGAGCAGGAGCAGGCAGATCCGAACACAAGCAAGGTTGGCAACAGGCAGTCAGCATGGTACAAAAGGAGCAGGCAGATACAAAGTCCAGGTCACAAGCATGTTTGGCAGCAGGCGGTCTGAACGGTACAGAGGGGTCAGGCAGGTTCAAAGTCTGAGGCAGGCCAGGGGTCAGATGCAGGCGGATAGCAGAGCAGAGTCCAGTAAACAAGCCGGGTCACAGAGAGATCAAACAGTACACAGGAAACAGGAAGCACGGGAACAGGAAGCTGATGATCAGACAGCACCGAGCACAGCATCCCAGCAACCTAAATAGGGCAACCGGCGCCAAACACCGCGACCGCGCTGGCACGCCCAGGCGTGCGTCCGCGCGCACCCGCACGGGAGCGTGCCTGGAAGCGCCCGCGAGCGACAGCGCGACACGGTGCCCAGCAAGTGTCCTGAACCGAGATCCTCTCTGACAGTATTGTGAGAGTCTATACACAGTGAAACGGAGGCAGGGATGACAGAGAGCATGGATCAGGGGGTGGTATATGCGCATTATCAAGTGGGTTCTTACCCTGAGATGTGAGGTGCGAGACGTTGCTCAAGATCTGGATTCCGAAGTCTGCCTGGATCAGAGGCCGGTGGGAGAGGACGCCTTCTAGGTGACCCAAAGGCAGAGAGAAAAGGTTGGAGAAGAGGAGAGAGAAGAAAGTCCACTGAAAAAAGGAGACATGTGAGAAGCTAAACACAGGAAAAAATTAACTCCAAACCCCAATGAGGCAAGAAGGGGCCCACCCATTTCTGCCCCATGTCTTCCCCCAGGAGGCATCCTCAAAGGTAAGGGATGAGACATCGTCCAAGAATGGAGTGAAAGTGCCATTCAGGGACAGTTGGAGGCGTAGGACATCCGTTCCGGCCTCTCCGCTTGATTATAGCTGACGGTATGAGGAGAGGCACAACCCCGTTAATGCGGCCTTATAAATAATGAGGGTTTCACCCAATACCACAAGCCAGCCAGGAGGGACCCCCAGTAGGAGTCCATCCCGGCCTGGGCCGGTGGAAGAGGGAGAAACACCACCGTTAACAAATGCAGCTCGCCAGGCCCAAAATGTACCCTGACTCGCCGCATTCATCAAAATGTTCTATTTGCTATTGTACAACGATATGCATTCCAAAGGAATGAGCAGAGGTATGGATTTAAAACACTAAATGGATAATACTAGGCAGTCATAACTTTATCAGAACAAGAACAAAAAGTGAATAAGGAGGAGGAATAAGCTGCTTATGTGGAGAGAAATATATTAGCATGGATTCCTCAACTTGAACCACATTGGATGAAAGACGGTATATGAACAGGTCAAGCAAAGCATGGCTCAAAGGGGTGGAGAAAATGAGAAGGAACTCCTTGGAACTGAGTGTTCAGGATCCAAACTTGAAAGAATCTTGAGTGATGGTCACGGATTAAGAGGGTCGAGAGTCTTTGGATTTCTTTGATTGGTGCCTTTGCCAGACAGGAGTGATGGGGCTGGTCGGCGGGGGTCTCTTGGAAAAGCTGGGCCCTCTGGTAGCTGAAATTGTAGCATGTTCTTGAGAGATAAGTCCCAATTGCAGGAGCAGCCGTTTGCCATCAGCAAATAAAGAGAAAATGTAGGGTTTATTTTGGATGGAGAAGTTCAAGCGAAAGGGGAAGGACCATCGGTATGTGATAAGATTTCTTGATCAACACTTGGAGGAGAGGTTTCAGGGCTCTTCTCCTCTGTATAGTATAGGGGGAAAGATCTGCAAATATTTGTATAGGATGGCCTTGTATTTTGAGGTCAACCGCTTCTCGAGCACGATGCAAGATGACTTCCTTGACCTTGTAGAGGTGTGGTTTGACCAGGATGTCTCTAGGGAGGCCATCTTGGCATAGAGGTTGCAGGGCCCTATGAGCCCAATTCATCTCCAGACGGTGATCCGGAATATTAGGGATAAGGTCCTTTAATAAAAGTGCGGATGACTGTCGACACCTTTTGACTCAGGGACCCCCCTGATTTTGAAGTTATATCTTCGCAATCTATTTTGTAGATCATCCAGATTGGATAGCGCAAAGTCCAGTTGGTCATGTAGTTCTTGTATTCTGTCTGTATTCTGGTTTGTTCTGGTTATTGTTTGGTTAGTTTTCATTTCAATGGCTTCTATTCTGGCCCCTAATTGGCGTAGGTCAGCCTGTTAGACAGCAGTAATTTGGGCCGTATTTTGGGCTAGTCCCCTGGTCAGCATTTTAGAGAATGTGTCCATCATGGAAGCTAGGTCAGCTGGTGTATTGGGGAAAGCTCGATTGGGATCTCTGGGCTGCTCAGGGCTACCTGTCAGGTCATCCAAGGGGGTGAGAAGGAGCTCATCCAGGGTCCTGCCTATCAGGGATTCGGTGGAGGACGGAGACGGCATAGCAGGGATCTGTGTACTTACTGCAGGTTTTTTTCAGTGAGCCCCGGTGTGTGGCAGAGCCGTCCTGATCCGCTATGGACTCCTCCATCTCTGTCCCATCGCCTTGTGGGAAAGTCGCGGCTGCCATCTTGGAAGAGGTCTCGCCGAGCCTCCTGCCATCCGGGGGGTCCCTCAGCTCCTCCGCGGGCGATGGGTTGTGAGTCCGCCTGGGACCGAGCCATTTAGTAGCTGCAGTGGGGAGAACTTGTTGGAGCGGTGTGGAGTTCTCGGATTAAGCGTCCATCCGTGGAGCAGCCATGCATGCGTATCTTGGTTAAAAAATTTAAATTGTAATTTAAGAGGGATCTGGGGCGATACACTGAACATTAAGTGACATCTTTCCCAGGTTTTTGTATTAGGACAATATAGGCTAGAGACACAGGGGGTTATTTACGAAAGGCAAATTCACTTTGCACTACAAGTGCACTTGTAAGTGCAGTTGCTGTAGATCTGAGGGGAAGATCTGAAATGAGGGGCAGCTCTGCTGATTTTATCATCCAATCATGTGCAAGTTAAAATGCTTATTTTTATTTTCCTTGCATGTCCCCCTCAGATCTACAGCGACTGCACTTGAAAGTGCACTTTTAGTGCACTTGTAGTGCAAGGTGGATTTGCCTTTCGTAAATAACCCCCTCAGAGTCAGGTAAACAACCTTCCGCTAAGCAAATGGCATACAACTGCTAGTCTCGGGGCTAAATCTGCAATGTACACTTTATAAGAGGTTCCCTGGAAGTCTGTCCGGACCCGAAATTGAGGGGGGGAAAGAACGAATTTGTATTTTTAATTTCCTCTACCAAAATGATGGCGTCAAGTGACGCAACATCTTCTTCTGCCAGAGTCGGCAGGGACAATTGTTGTAAGGTGTTAGGAATGTCTATAGCTATAGGAGGAGTTGGCGATTGGTATAATGAGGCATAATTCTCCCTGAATTCTTCCAGGATATTGGATGGGTCAGAGGTGACCCCACCACCAGCCTTTTTGAATAAGGGAGACTATAGTTTGAAATGTAGGATCTACTACCAAATTGGCAAGAAGCCTCCTACTCTTGTCCCCGGATTCAAATATTCTAGCTTTCAATATATTTTCTGTAGTAGTAGTTGCACCAGAAACATGCAAGGAGAGCGATCTTCGAGCCTGTTCCAGAGAGGAGTACGCCACGGGAGAGGGGCCCATTGCAAAAACCGCCTTAGCCTCACTCACTTGAGACTCTAGGTCTGCCAACTCTGAGCCATATCCACCCTGGCAGCCTTAATAGCAGATTTATAGATGCCATGAATAGGAGCTATAAAGGCATCCCGGGTAACCAGGGAATCGGTCCTACTCATATTAAACTCCCAATACTGGGCAATTTTCCTCCACTTTATCATTTTTAAGGCACCGAGTGGCTAATCTCCAACAACCTCTCTCAACCATCCTCCCCAAGTTGCAGGACAACCTTTGAGCAGAAAGTGATCCAATATCTCTGCCGGAAAATAAGAGACCGCAGTGATGAAGGATAAGGTAGTGGTTGGACAGAAATCGAGGTCTATTATGGAGCCCGATCGGCCACAGAGTGATGCGAGATATGTCTGACCCGTGGGTTTTTCCACCTCCAAATCTCAGTAAGTTTTCTAGCCTGGGTGGGGCGATTTTCTGTTATTTTTCTGTTATTACATATCTCCTTCAGAACTTTACTCCTGTCAGAAGGAGTCAGACACGACTGGACGTTTTAATTGTGAAATGGAGAAGCCCTCTCAAGCCTGTCAGGACCTGGCTGTAAGGGGGTAAATCTGTATGTATTGTATGTATGTATGTATTGTGTTTTGTTTTGGACATATTGGGGAAAGGGTAGTGACCACTGTTATCGGAACTGAAAGTCAGCGAAAAAATTTTTTAAGGGTGTCACCGAAGCAAAAGGTGAGGATTTATCATTTTGTTGGGATCAATGTTATAATGACAGCTAATTAAGATTGAAATTACCCTCGCTTTTGGAAGAATTCCTCTTATTTCCTGTTGTGGCTGCAAGACAGGAAGTAAAGGGAAATCTTCCCAGTGGGACACAGACAGGTAAAAAATAACCTGTTAAAGAATTTAGCATTCTACAAAACTAATAAAAAGTGTGGGCTATTCATGCAGTTTAACTGTTTGCGGTCCGCCCCATTGTAAAAATACCGCTGCAGGGCGGCCGCTCTGCACCAGATCACGTACATGTGCTGTGCTGTGATTCGGTGATCTATGGCTGGGACCTGCTGATCAGCTTAGCGAATCACAGTACAGAGCCCTGTGCTTTCTAACAACACAGGGCTCTGTACACGGAGGAGCGATGTGGCTGTTTTTTTTTTTTTTTTTTCCCCCTTCAAAGGGTATCGATACTAGACCAGTAACAAATATTTAAAATCACCAAAAATGCAAACATATCTATAAAAAATCCATCTATATAAAAAAACATCTTTATAAAAAATATATATACTTTTCTACTGCCCAAAATTAAAAACTCACTCTCTAGTGAACCAATCAAGCTCATTTCAAATAAAGAAAAAATGTACAAATGATAAACATGTACAGTGGATATAAAGTGTACACACCACTGTTAAACTGTCAGGTTTCTATGATGTAAAAAAATTAGACAAAAGATACATAATTTCAGAACTTTTCCACCTTTTTAATGTGACCTATAAACTGTACAGCTCAATTGAAAAACAAACGGAAATCTTTTAGAGCCCTTTCACACTGGGGCGGGGGGCGGCGTCGGCGGTAAAACGCCGCTATTATTAGCGGCGTTTTACCGTCGGTATGTGGCCGCTAGCGGGGCGGTTTTACCCCCCGCTAGCGGCCGAGAAAGGGTTAAATACCACCGCAAAGCGCCTCTGCAGAGGCGCTTTGCCGGTGGTATAGCCGCGCCGTCCCATTGATTTCAATGGGCAGGAGCGGTAAAGGAGCGGTATACACACCGCTCCTTCACCGCTCCGAAGATGCTGCTGGCTGGACTTTTTTTACCGTCCTGTCAGCGCATCGCTCCAGTGTGAAAGCCCTCGGGGCTTTCACACTGGAATGCAAGCAGCGGCACTTTCGGGTCGGTTTGCAGGCGCTATTATTAGCGCAATAGCGCCTGCAAACCGCCCCAGTGTGAAAGGGCTCGTAATAATAATTATTAATAATAAAACTAACTAATAATGTGATTGCATAAGTGTGTACACCCTTTTATAACTGGGGATGTAGCTGTGATTAGAATTAAGCAATCACATTCAAACTCATGTTAAATAGGAGTCAGTACACAACTTCCATCATTAAAAGTGCTACTGATTAACCCTAAATAAAGTTCAGCCGTTCTAGTAGTCTTCCCTGACATTTTCTTAGTTGCATCCAGTAGTGTATTTAGGTTTTGTGCTGCCCTAGACCTGACTAAACGCATGCACCTCCTAATTTAAATATGACCCACTCCTTCCTGTCAAGGCCACACCACTTACTGTTTAAGACCCGCCCTGAAATTTTTGAGTGGGGACACTAGTTCTGAGGGCCTGAGGGGGGGGGGGCAATGGATTGCCTTAATTTGCATAGATTTCCTCTCACTTGCTGTTTGGCTATGGGGCAGGTAGTGAAGGGAAATCTCTGCAATGTAACAGAGATGGTAAAAAATAAACTGACAGGGGCTATAACCCTCGCCCCCCCCCCCTCAGTTGCCGAACGCTGGCCACCCGCATACTGGAAGCAGTGTGGGCGCTAGACTAATTTCCCTCTCAGCACAGTCCGCTCCATAAGACTGGCACTACACTAACAGCACAAGCCAGCGGGGACTCTTTTTGTGCTGACCCCCTGCAAAGTGCTGCCCTAGGCCAGGATACAGCGTTGGTTGCATCCGACAACAAATGCCATGGTCCGCAAAGAGCTTCCAAAGCATCAGAGAGAGCTCATTGTTAAAAGGCATTAGTCAGGAGAAGGGTACAAAAGAATTTCCAAGGAATTGGATATACTATGGAACACAGTGAAGATAGTCATCACCAAGTGGAGAAAATATGGTACAACAGTGACATTGAAGAAAAAGAAGATTGGTCGCACACCATGGAAGAAAGAACTTCTGTAGAATAGTTACTTTATTGTCAAAGTGCCAAAGGACGTAGACAGGACATTACAGGAACATTGGTAGACCGGTTTCACGCGCATAACTCGTGCTTGTTCACAACAAGCTGTTGTGAACAAGCATGAGTTATCCATGTGAAACCGGTCTGCCAATGTTCCTGTAACGTCCTGTCTACGTCCTTTGGCACTTTGACAAAGTAACTATTCTGCAGAAGTTCTTCCTTCCATGGTGTGCGACCAATCTTCTTCTTCTTCAATTACTATTGACGGTGGTGAGCCGAGGCCAGCACCCACAAGGAAATCTTTATCCACACTCTGAGCGGTGTTACACTCTTTCTCAACAGTGACATTAAAAAGAATTGGACGTCCCTCCAAGACTGGTGAAAAGAACTGGTCAGGGAGGCTGCCAAGAGGCCTACAGCAACATTAAAGGAGCTGCAGGAATATCTGGCAAGTACTGGCTGTGTGGTACATCTGACAACAATCTCCCATATTCTTCATATGCCTGGGCTATGGGGTAGAGGGGCAAGATGGAAGCCTTTTCTTGCGAAGAAAAACATCCCAGCCCGGCCAAATTTTGCAAAAACACATCTGAAGTCACCCAAAAGCATGTGGGAAAAATGTGTTATGGTCTGATGAAACCAAGGTTGAACTTTTTGGCCATAATTTCAAAAGATATGTTTGGCACAAAAACAACACTGCACATCACCAAAAGAACACCATACCCACAGTGAAGCATGGTGGTGGCAGCATCATGCTTTGGGGATGTTTTTCTTCAGGAACAGGGGCCTTAGTCAAGGTAGAGGGAACTATGAACAGTTCCAAATACCTGTCACGTACCTGGTCCTGAAGCCGAAATGCTGAGAGGGCTCTCCTTGCGGCTGAGTGCTCCGTGCCCCTGAAGGTGGTAACAGGAGACACGAAGCCCAAAGAAGCAGGGGTTGCCAGCTGTGCCACAGATGAGAGATGGTGGTGTGGAAATCTCTCTGCAGGTGAATCCCAGATGAGGTGTGCAGTAGGACCCAGGAGAGCTGTAGGTGGGGCAGACTGCAGGAAGCAGGTTGCAATGGCAAGTGAAGCAGGCTGGATACAATAGGTTAGTGATGCAAGCTGGAGCAACAAGTGAGTACAGTAGATAGGTACTGCAGGCTTGGTACAGCACGTAGGCACCAAGGTGGATCACAGCAGACAAGGCACAGCAGAAGGCGTAGTCGGGGATGATGGCAGAGGTCAGGAAGCCAGTGGTCAGCAGATCAGGTATCAGAGTCGTGGTTAGGCAAGCTGGGGTCATACACAGGATGGGAGACAAGAGAAGATCCGTGGGCAATCCAAGGTCAGAGCTGGCAGCAAGACAAGAGGTATCCAAGGGCAAGCGGGTCAGTAACAGGTGATCAGAAACAGCAGCAAACACAGGAAACAGGAAGCTGAAGACCAGTCAGCAATGTCCATGTGCTACAGTCATCCTTTTAAAGGCTGGAGGGCGCCAGGGTCTGACGTGCATTGCGTGCGCTGACATGCACGCGTGTTCCCCATGGTGAACGTGCATTTACAATATGTGTGCGTGTATTTATGCGGGTGCGGCCATATTGGGAATTGGCTACTGTGCCAGGTCTGCGGATAACTATCCTCCGGCTTGTTCCCTGACAGTGCCCCCCCTTACGGGCAGCCTCTGGATGCCCAAACGGGACACTTTCTCTGGGTTCCTATTAAAGAATTCTCGGAGTGAACCTGGGGGCATGAATATTTTCCTCAGGTTCCCACAAATTTTCTTCAGGTGGGTATCCTTTCCACTTAACAAGATACTGAATATGTCTCCCTCATTTTCTGAAGTCAAGAATTGCTTCCACCTCAAATTCGGCTTCCTCGCCAACAGTAACTGGAGGTGGTGGTGGGTCTTCCCTTCCTGGAAAACGATCTGGAACAGCAAGTTTAAGAAGAGTCACATGAAAGACCGGGTGGATCTTGTAAGCTTGGGGAAGAGTAAGTTCAAAAGCCACGGGATTGATCATTTTTCTAATTACAAATGGTTCGATGAACCTCGGCCCCAACTTACGGGAAGGACAAGGGAGTGTTAAGTTGGCCGTAGAGAGCCAGACTTTGTCACCAACCTTGAAGGCCGGGTTCTCCATCTTCTTCTTATCATAGTATTTTTTGTAGTCATCCTGGGCCTTTTGTATTGCCTCCTGCAGGATCTGGTAGTTTGCAGAGATAGAGGTTAATCTGTCTTGCACCGCGGGTACAGCGGTTTCTGGCAGGGGATCCAGGAAATAGCATGGGTGAAAGCCATAGTTAGCCCAGAATGGGGTTTGGTTAGTGGCTGCATGCACTGAGATGTTGTAGGCAAATTCAGCACAGGGGAGCAGAGATACCCAATTGCCTGCGAGAAGGTGGTGAAACAATGAAGATACTGCTTCAAGGTCTGGTTGGTCCTCTCTGTCTGACCATGAAAGTGCATCTGCCTTGCCATTTTTAGACCCAGCCGGTAAGTGATGTGAAAGTTAAATCGGGAGAAAAGCAAAGCCCATTGTGCTTGCCGAGGCCTAAGGCGTTTAGCAGTCCTGAGATATTCTACATTTTTGTGATTCTTGAATATCATCGCAGGATGGGCCGCTCCTTCCAAAAGATATTGCCATTCTTCTAAGGCTATTTTGATAGCAAGTAGCTCCCGATCACCGACATTATAATTCTTCTCTGCTTGACTCAGCTTCCGAAAAGAAAAAGCCACTGGATTAAGCAAGGCTTTAGGTCCCATAAGCTGCGACAAAATTGCCCCAGTGGCGACCTCTGAGGTGTCTACTTCCAAGACATAATGTAATGCTTCAGGCAGTGAACTATGTTGGAATGTGTGGATCACAGCTTCGGAAGTCTATGAATACTATATTCTTAACAGTTAACTTTAACCTTAATGCCCTGTACACGCGGTCGGATTTTCCGACGGAAAATGTGCGATCGGAGCTTGTTGTCGGAAATTCCGACCGTGTGTGGGCTCCATCGGACTTTTTCCATCGGATTTTCCGACATACAAAGTTTGAGAGCAGGCTATAAAATTTTCCGACAACAAAATCCGATCGCGTCAATTCCGACCATGTGTGGATAATTCCGACGCACGAAGTGCCACGCATGCTCAGAATAAATTCCGAGACGGAACTGCTCGTTCTGGTAAAATTAGTGTTCGGAATGGATATAGCACTTTCGTCACGCTGCAATGTTTTAAATAGTTCAATGCAGCGCACTCTCTTCTTTATAATGCTAGAAGAATGAAGTAGTTTTGCTGCTCATATTCGCATAGACTTCTCAGAAACTTCTTTCTTTATTATTTATCGTGATTTCATCAATATATTTTGATTTGTCACATCGGACTAAAAAATTTGAATTTTTTTTTTGTTTTTTTGGTTTGTATTTTTTCAAGCCTGATCTTGCGTGTTTTTTTTTTTTTTTTTTTTTTTTTTTTTTTTAACTCCAGAATATTTTAGGGTGTGTTTTGTGTGTCAAGTTACCACAACACCATTATTATCTTGTATTATTTAATCTCAAGGAGGTTGCTTGGTGTTGGTGTCTCTTGTTAATTTCACATTGTATTTTAGAAATGTACTAGTCTCCTCACAAACAAACTGTCCTTTTTGAAGGAAAACACACATAGGCAAGTATAATTGAAACAAAAATTCCTATACTAAGGGCTCATAACCAAACAAAGAGGGAGGCAACGCTGGAGAAACAGCAGAAGTTGGCAAAGCCTTTGGCCTCCAGGGCACACATCAATTATTTTCCTGCAAAATTGGTGGCCTGAGGAGTCCATATATAAGGGAGTTCTATCTGGTCCAGAAGTCCAAGAGATCCTGAACAGCTGCAGATGACATGTATGTTCCCAGGCTGTGGTCATACAAGAGCCTGCATCTTTTGCCAGACCAGACTGAACCCAGGGCCATCACTCTCTGGTCTTCCTTACACGCTTCCTTCCCGGCTGTGGCTCTGGTGTTGGAGGTGTGGCAGGAGGAGGAGTAGGACCTGGAGGAGGAGGAGGACCTGGAGGAGGAGGACCATGGGTGAGCTGACAAATGTGGCTTTCGCATGTGAGTTGGCCCCTCAACCCCTTATGTAGAGCTTCTAAAATGACAAACTCACATAAGAGGAGTTGGCCCTCCACCATTTGCAGCATTTTGCATGCTGTTAGGTCAGCAAAATCCTCTTTCCCACTGTGAGGTGTTCTGAGGGCCTCAGTAGCCTTCCAAAATAGGCCTATTGCAGCCTCCTCCAGGTTACTCCTCTTCCTGCCACTTTTTCTTTGAATGTGGAGGGGAGGGACCTGGGTATTGGGCAGCCTACTTGGCTCGGCCACTTCCTGGCTGAGACTTTCCTGTGTATGAAAAAGGGACATCGTTTTAGTTTTTGGTTCATCAATCACAATCATAAATTAGTACTCCAAACTAACATAGATTTAACATCATTATTTGGACAACCAGAAATAATTAGAAGAATGCTATACCTGACTCAAGCTGGGCTCCTCCACATCTTGCTGCCTGGAAGGCCCAGGATGGACATCAGAAGCCTCAGCTGAGGGGGAAGGAAGCGTGGAAGAAAGACTGGAGAGTGATGGCCTGGGTTCAGTCTGGCCTGCCAGAAAATGCAGCCTGTCATAGTACCAAAGCCTGGGGACATAAATGTCATCTGCAGCTGCTGATCTCTGGGAATCCTGGACCTTCTTGTGCTCCCTTAGATAAGTGCTCCTCATGTCACCAATTAGGGCCTTCAAATAGGTGATGTTTGCTGTGGGGATCACCGGCTTCACAAATTGCGGCAAATTATCCAGCGCTACCTTCCTCTTTGTTTGGTTCTTATAATCAGGGTGGTTTACCTGCCACAGACAGGGCAGCTCCCTGAACATATCTATGAATATGCTGATAAACTCCTGACCCTTCAAGATATCCATTTTCACTGCAAGACACAACACAAGACAAACCCTAATGTCAGGCTAAAGTCTCCTAATCTTGTCACAATACAGGCCTCAATCTAGAAGCAGTATAGGCCCAATTTTCAATCTCACCTTCGTTATCACGATCGGCGCCTCCGATACTCCTTCCTCCGCTCACAGATCGTACGTACTACGCACGCGTGTTACGCTTTATATACACTGCGCATGCGTGAAACTCCGCCCGCCCCTGACGTTCTTTCTAGTCTATTTCCCGCCCCTTTAGCAGATGCGTGCTAAATACAGCAACGAGGAGGAGGAAAGCCCGGAGCAAGAAATGTCCCGATCCCAGAGGAGACGATTTAAGGCCTCAAATATGTCCTTTGGGGAGATGTTGGAGATGGTCGACATCCTGAAGAGGACCGACTATGATGGGAAGTATGGACCTTACCCCAACCCCAATGTCAGAAAGGCCAAGATCATGGCAAAAGTTGTCAAGGGTCTGCAGAAGAATTTTGAGGTACGACGATCCAAGGATCAACTGAGGAAGCGGTGGTCGGACCTCAAATTAAGGGAGCACGAGCAGTACAGAAGGATCAGGAGTGTGCTGCAAAAAAGTAAGTAGTTGTGCTGTGTTCCTATTCTTTATTTTTCTAACGTTCGTGCTGCTCCATGTGCTTTTCTTAACTGTTATACAGTTTAAAATGGCAACTTTCATGTTCATGGGCACATTATTCGTTCGTATAAAACATTGTTCGTTCGGCATAGAAAACACCATGTTTTGGACATATGCATTTGAATACATTTTTTCTAGCCTACTTCTCTTAAAATAATTTTGGTGTCTAGATGGGTTGGTAACTAGAATGAAGTGCAAACTAGATTCTGTGTAAGGAGAGGACACTCAGCAGCTGTTTACACATCTGGACACTGGAGCACTAGTGTGGGACAAAAGAACACCCTTTTTATTAGGTGCTCCAGTGTATACTACAGGGGTGTCTCCATCTGTGAAGCTTGTACAAAACAGGTAAGTATTCAAGCTTGACAAAGGACAAAAAATTTCTTCATCTTGGAACTCTGCCAAAGCAGACAATTGTACCCCACTTCCAAGCAATGTTTCATATTCCTATTTCTGCCATCAAATACATGTGTGCTAAGTATACCTATTTTTTTTTTACATAGGGGCTAAAAGACTCGGAGGACACCACTCATCCATGGAGACCACAGACCCCCCACCTCAGGTAGAAGGGGAAATCCCCCAAAGCCAACAGGAGGAGGAGGGAGACGTGGTGGAAATTGTCACCACAACAGGTGAGTGTCTGCGACCACAGGCTCAGGTAAGAGATGGATGCCAGCATATTTATAATACATGGTGTGTTTTTTTTTTAAATATTTTTAGGTGATCGTGATGTTGTGGATCCAGGTCATTTCACCAGTGAATGTGCCCAGATACTGATCGGGAGATCATGGGGTGTAATAGGGACTTGGAAAACATCCAGAAAAACATCAATGATGTTAAAAACAAAATGAAGAACATCATTAATGTTCTAGGGAGCGTTTAAAACCCCTCGAAATCCCTAATGTAGTTGGCATTTTTTCCAAAAAAAATTTGTTGCACCTTTTTTAACCTATTGTCGAAAAGCCAAATTTTGAAGATGCACACAGTGTGTCAACATGTGCTATCTGCCATAACGGGAGATCAATGTAGGCATTTTGTGGGTGCAACCCCTTCTGCAATAATAAAGTAGCTGAGAGGAAGGGGTTGCACCCCCAAAACACGTCCCTTGATCCCCCGTGATGGCAGCTAGCACATGTTGACATTCTGCAATTTGTGTGCACCTTCAAAATTTGGCTTTTCAAGGGGTGACTTCACCCCATCTGAACGCAATATCAAACACAGTTTATAAATACTTATGTCTGATATTGCCTTCAATTTCTAACAAAGTTGAACTTTATAAGTTCCAGATTTGTGTATTTCTTGTTGGTTTTAAACATGCCTGTTTTACCTTAAATGGACATTTCTACTTTTATTAATGTGACCCAAAAAATTGTTATACAACAAACATGTTGGTTTGTTTTAAAAACCTTTGATAAATGCACATGTGATTGTGCTTGTATTAAAAAGATTGATAATCAAGAATGTGTGGATTCTTCTTTCAATGCTCCAAAAAATTTTTGGTGGTAAAATTGTTGGTTTCTGTGACAATGGGGGTTATTTCCTAAGGGCAAATCCACTTTGCACTACAAGCGCAGTTTCAGTGCAGTCTCAAGTGCACTTGTAGTGCAAAGTGTCTTTGCCTTTATTAAATAACACCCAACAGTGCTTTCTATTGTTACACAATCACGTCATTTTCAGGACCCCAAATTTATGTCAAGGTCAGCTAAAAGAAAGACAAGCAGTAAATGTCAGCAAATATTTAGTAGTTAAAATTTTGTTTTTTTATTTAAAAATGTCTCAGACATTGTCTGGCATATCGATGGCCCCACTACCTGCAAAGTATTCCATGTATCTTATATGGACCTCGCGGGCACTCAGGGGGGGCAAGCCAGGACAGCCAGCTTCAAGCGCCGTCACGGTTGGTTCATTTACATGAATTCCGGATTCAGGCCCAACTGAGCCAACATAGTTCACAGAATTTCTCCTTAAAAAGTTGTGGAGAACACAGCAAGCCAGGATGATATGATTGAGTTTATACTCCGCCATATGTATGGGTGTAAGAAATAGGCGGAACCGGCTGGCCATTATTCCAAATGTGTTCTCCACCACTCTTCTGGCTCTGGCCAGCTGGTAATTAAAAACCCTCTGGTCCGGGGTGAGGGTCCTTATAGGGAATGGCCGCATAAGATGGTCCCCCAGCGCAAATGCTTCTTTCAGAATGAAGACGAATAGGAGTCCTTCCGCATTGTCTTCTGGAGGTGGCAAGTCCAAGCTGCCATTCTGGAGATGCCTGTAGAACTCCGTCTGGGTGATGACTCCACCATCTGACATACGGCCATTCTTCCCTACGTCCACATACAGGAACTCGTAAGTAGCCGATACCACCGCCAACATCACAATACTTTTGAACCCCTTATAGTTGTAATAGTATGACCCCGAGTTGGGTGGTGGAAGGATGTGGACGTGTTTCCCATCAATTGCCCCTCCGCAGTTAGGAAAGTCCCACCGCTGGGCAAAGTGGGAGGCCACAGTCTGCCATTCCTGTGGGTTGGAAGGAAACTGTGGAGTCAAACAAGAAAATGAAATGAATCATTTTGCACATAAACATGGAAAGCAGATTAGACACAAACATTCTTGGCCAACATTAGTATAACATTTATTTTAGGGACTATTTAAAGACAAAGGTATAAGGTCCACCTATCAGATTCCTCCCCCCTTCCTCTCAAGGTCCATTTTGTGAATTTTATGGGCGGGGTGGGGGGGAGATGTTTTGGACGGGTCACTGTAGTAATACAATAATATGTGTAGTAGTATAGTAGTATCGTGGGTATGATAATTAATTAGTAAGTACTCTTCCGCAGCAACCCAATTCTTCCAGAGAGATGCACTTTATTGACTTCCAACACAGAACAAGGTCCAAAGTCCACAGATGACAAAAATATCCAGCAGAGTATATCATTCAGAGTCCCATGTTCCTAGATTTGCGCCTTCTTAGTCATACACAGACAGATGATATTGACTATAGACTGAACACCATGTTATATTCACTAGACATTGAATGGCTGAGCAATTTGATTGGCCGTCTCCATTTAGGACTTTGAATTGCTTTAGTCTTTCAGACAGACAACAACCCCCAGCCGTGAACAGCTGTAGTCATAAACCGCCCCAATTTGCATTCCCGCATATAAACATCAACAAGTCCCCTTAGATATGTGAGATTAGATTAACATATACCACCTGAACACCCTTTGAAATGTTCAAATAGCCTTGCATAAGATTAACACATCAAAGGGTCTTCAGCTGTCCCCTTGCTATGTTAAAATTCAGTTGGCTCGGACAAATCAACCATTGTCAATTGAATTCTGGCCTGGTCAATATTGACTGTATGTGTACATACATATAGTAATATAATGTCCCACATAAATTGGTGAACATATTACAACATATACAATAGTCACCCTCTACACTTCATTGAGAGATGAATGCCTAAATAATGTGGATTACTTTGGTCAGCCCCTCCTTACTTTACACTACTGGCAGCCCACTGGACAGGTAAGAAGTGTCATAATACAAAGAGAAAAATACACACTGTACGCATTTTAGCACATTTTTACATTCTGCTATTACCTATCAAGATAATAATAGGATACAAAAACTTTAAACAGGACCATTTGAAAGTATTCAGGTCGGCCCTTGCTCTACATGCTTTGGGGAATTCATCCATAAATCTGACCACAAAAGAGGTGGGTATAGTGTGTAGGGGTTTGGCAAAGTCAGCAGATAGAGGATTGGTATCAGTTGAGTTAGCAGTTGGGGGGGAGGGAGGGTTCAAAAAGATTTTGTGAACCTAAAAAAAAAAAGCCTCTGGCACTCTGCCAGAATTTCAAGCACACATCACAATTGTATACCTTTTAGGGGGTATTTAGGGTAAAGCACTACTAAGGAGCTGACAAACTACATTGTTAAAGTGGAGTTCCACCCACTTGTACAACTCTTCAGCATCCCTCGCTAAACTGTGCACTGTAAATGAATTGGATATTTTTTTATTTTTTTTCTCAGCACCTACTGTATATCTGCTGTATTCATTTTTCACTTCCTCCTCCCTGGCCGCGGCCCATCACATAATTTCCTGTTTGCAATGCCTTCTGGGAAGGGGCGGCAACTTCCTCTGACACTGCCGTTGCTATGGAAACCTGACCTGAAACCTATTACACTGCTTGTGCTACACTGAGCATGTGTGAGATCTGCAAGGATGAGATCCATTAAGAAATACAGTCTGGCTTCAGATGCCCACACTTAAGATGGCCACGGCCTGCTGTAAGTTTATAAAATAACAAACTACTGCTATAAACTAACAAAACAGACCTTAGTTTACAGACTAACTTTACTAGAATACATTAAGCTTGTGTATTATAGGGGTATTTTTATTTAAAAAGTATAATTTCGGCCGGAAACACCAGTTTAAGTGACTACACGAGGTGGATATAGGCCCAGGAGAGCATGCTGGGGAGGTAAGTGAAGGCAAATATGTATGAAGGACAATAATAAAAATGACATAAAAATCCAGCATGCATGAGGACAAAGGGGACATTTACAGCATATTACAATCATGGTAATTAGGGAACGAGGAAATAAATACAATACATTAGCAAACATTCTATACAATAAAATGTGATGTAAAAGGATAAAAATCTTACCTTAATATACTCCTTCTGCAGGACCTGAATGATGGCAGAACAGGTCTCTGGGATAATGATCCCCAGAGCCTGGGGGGAGATGCCTGTCGAATACTTGAAGTCCTGCAGGCTTCTCCCCGTCACCAAGTACCGCAGGGTGGCGACGAGCCTCTGCTCCGGAGTGATGGCTTGCCTCATGCAGGTATCCTGCCTGCTGATATAGGGGGTCAGTAAAGCCAACAAACGGTGAAATACGGGGTCCGTCATCCAGAGAAAGTTCCTGAGATCGTCAGGATTATTCTCACGGATCTCACGGAGCAAAGGCATGTGACAGAACTGGTCACGCTGGAGCAACCAATTCTTGGTCCATGAACTCCTCCCCACCCTGTTCATAGACTGGACTTGTGTCAAGGTAAGGACCCCAACACCAAGCCCCCACACAGCACGAACTCTACGAGGAGTACGTATATGCAACATGGCTAGAAAACAGTCGGCTGCTCAGAATGAAGTAACAGAACGCACTGAAGAACAGCAAGGCCTGTGAAGAGCGACCTGAAAAACAGTAACGAACGAACAAGAACACAATGACAGAGTCAAGCGGAACTCGCTGCACGCATTGAAGACCAGATACAAACCCACAAGCACAAACTGAACAGCAGAAAACGATCTGAAAACCACGAGTCTGAAAAAGCGCGAATCGTCTCTAGTCACCAAACTTTTACTAACACGAGATTAGCAAAAGGAGCCCAAAGGGTGGCGTGATTGGTTCTGAACTGCCCTTTTATAGTCTCGTCATACGTGGTGTACATGACCGCATTCTTGGTGATCGGAAATTCCGACAACTTTGTGCGACCGTGTGTAGACAAAACAAGTTTGAGCCAACATCCGTCAGAAAAAATCCATGGATTTTGTTGTCGGAATGTCCGATCAATGTCCGATCGTGTGTACGAGGCATAACAGCTATCAGGTAGGAAGACTCAGATAAGTTTGGAAATACAATCCGTTTTATTTAGAGTGGTAATACACAGCCACGACGGGGAGCTTCAGAGGCAACTTAAGCTTAGTAGCACTACACAGGGATAAAGTTTATAGGAAACGTAAAGATACTTGCAGTGAGTGGATTCCTGGAGATGGGGTCACCCAGTGGCTTCTTGAGAGATGTACTGGTCTCCTATGTGGAAAGGAACAGGTAAGGTTTTCTTCGGGCAAAGTAAGTAGACTGTGGGTAGGGCAGAGGAGAGTCTCTGACTACTAGAGAGAAAGGGGCTCTGTCCGGCCCAACAAGTGGAAGTTGGAGGGGCTCTGTCCGGCCCAAAAGTGAGATGATAGTCAGGGGTCTGTCCGGCCCAAAAGAGAGATGATAGTCGGGGCTCTGACCGGCCCAATAGAGAGATGATAGTCAGGGCTCTGAATGGCCCAATAGAGAGAGATGACGGCAGTCTTCTGTTGGAGATCTTTACCTGGCATCAGGTTCTTAGCAAGAACGTCAAGCAAATGGCGTCAGCTGTTTAAGTAGGGACAAGAGGAGGAGCCGGGTGATGTTGTTGTGACGTCATCAATCTGGAGCAGAGGTAAGAAGGGCCTTCAGTCTGTCAAAGGCCACCTGAGCCTCCTTGGACCACTGGAATCAGGCGTGTTGATGTGTGAGCTGGGTAATGGGTGCAATGATGGATGAGAACCCTTTAATGAATCTCTGGCAGAAATTGGAGAACCCCACAAATCTTTGAATCCCTTTTTTATCCACTGGGGCAGGCCATTCAAGGATAGAAGACACTTTTTGGGGGTCCATAGCGATACCATCAGTGGATATAATTAACCCTAGTAACTGGATGGTTTGTTTTTCAGATTTGCATTTCTCAGCCTTTGCATAGAATCCATGCTTCCTGAGGGTAGACAAGACTTTCTTTACGTGGACATGGTGCAATTCGAGAGATGCTAAGAAAATGAGGATGTCATCGAGAGACAATAAGGAAGTGATCCAGAAATTCTCTAAAGATGTCATTTACGAGGTGTTGGAAAGTGGTTGGGGCATTGTATAGTCCGAAAGGCATTACAAGGTATTCAAAATGTCCGCAATGGGTTCGGAAAGCCATTTTCCACTCGTCTCCCTCTCCTAATTCGGACTAAGATGTAGGCACCCCAGAGATCTAGTTTAGTGAAGACTTGAGCCACTCAAAATCTTTGAAAGAGTTCAGATATGAGAGGGAGCAGGTAGCGGTTTTGTTTAACTCCCTGTAATCTACACAGGGTCTAAGAGTATGGTCCTTCTTTTCAACAAAGAAGATTCCTGCTCCTGCAGGGGTAGAGGATGGACGGATAAATCCTTTTTCCAGATTTTCATGTAAAGTTGTAAAGCCTCCAGCTCTTTTTCAGAGAATGGAAAACTCCGACCAAACGGAATTTCCGCCCCTGGAAGCAGTTCTATAGGGCATTCATAGGTTCGATGGGGTGGCAACACATCAGCTTTCTTGCTATCGAACACTTCCAGGAAGTTATGATAGCTGGTAGGTACATACTGAGTGCTATCTGAAACTGGCTGCACAGTCAGGCAACTGGGAAAGTCCATGGGTTTAGGAACAAAACAGCATTGCCGGCAGTAGACTGAAGAGAACATGATCTCCCCTTTAGACCAGTCAATCTTGGGATTATGGGCCCGCAACCAGGAAATACCCAGTATCACCAGAAACATGGGGTAGTAGAGGACATCAAAACACAAGAACTCTTGATGTCCAGAGTCAGTAATTGTTAGAATTGGTTCAGTCTCCTGAGTGATTGGCCCGACTTAGGGGATGGTGCCATCTGCCAGGTGAATGGTAAGACTCAGTCTCTTAGGTCTCAGTGGAATCTGTAATTTCTTGGCTAATGTGAGATCTAGAAAACAGGCGCCTGAATCAACTATGGCTCGGAACTTGACCTCCCCTTCCGCCACCTGCAGTGAGATAAGCAGAATGATATAAGCAGGAGAGGATCCAGTGACAGAGGCACATGTGGGACGAGAGGACAGGAACTTACTGGGTCTCACAGGGCAGTTTCGAAGAACATGTCCCAGACTGTCACAGTACAGGCAAAGGTTGGCTTGCTGGCGGCGCATCCTTTCTTCGGGGGTCAGAGTAGACCGCATCAGGCCTATCTGCATGGGTTCTCCCTCAGAAGATGCTGTAGTGGAGATGGGTGTAGCCATGGTTACTGGAGGTGCTCTGGGCATTACCCAAGTGGGTCTATGAGATTGAATCCGTTCAGACCACCTCTCCCGTAATAGGCGGTCAAGCTGTATGACCAGCTGTATAAGGCGTTCAAGGGTAGCAGGAGTTTCCACACGGGCCAGTTCATCTTTGAGTGCCTCGGATAAACCAAGCCAGAACTGGTACTTGAGTGCAGCTTCATTCCAGCTAGTATCTACTGACCATTTGCGGAATTCGATCTTATAGTCCTCCACAGGGCAGTGTCCTTGTTGGATTGTATGCAGGGCAGCCGTAGCTATTCGCTGGTAGTCATCATAAAGCTGTGACTTGGCTTCAAAGAAGGCTGAGACTGAGTCAAGGACCGAGTTCTTTTGCTCCATAAGATGGGCCCAAAATTGTGGTTCATCTGTAAGCAAGGAGATAATGAAAGCGACTTTAATGATTTCAAGGGAGAAAGTCCGTGGTTGCAGAGCTATGTATAAGTGACATGCGTTTTTGAAAGCTCTGAATTTTCTTCAGTCCCTGGAGAAAGTTCTGGTATGGGAACCCTTGGTTGGGTGGAGGCACCACTACTGTGCTTGTGACAGTGGTGCATTCAGAGGCAGCGGAAGCTGGAGCAGAGGCCACATGTGCTGGGTTCTGGTCGGCAGGAGAGGACGTAGAGGGTATACTCTGCAGACGACCTTCCAGTTGAAAATAACCTTCTTGTAGGTTCTCTATGGCTTGTGTGAGGGCTGCGACTTGTTGGCACAAAGCTTCCAGCGGAGACGCACCTCTGTCGGCTTCAGACATCTTATGGCTGACTGGTACTGTCACGTACCTGGTGCTGAAGCTGAAATGCTGACAGGGCTCTCCTTGCGGCTGAGTGCTTGGTGCCCCTGAAGGTGGTAACGGGACACGAAGCCCAAAGAAGCAGAGGTTGCCAGCTGAACCACAGATGAGAGATGGTGGTGTAGAAGTCTCTCTTCAGGTGAATCCCAGATGAAGTGTGCAGTAGGACCCAGGAGAGCTGTAGGTGGTGCAGACTGCACACAGCAGGGAGCAGGTTGCAATGGCAAGTGAAGCAGGCTGGATACAATTGGTAAGTGATGCAAGTTGGAGCAACAAGTGATTACTGTAGATAGGTACTGCAGGCTTGGTACAGCAGGTAGGCACCAAGGCGGATCACAGCAGATAAGGCACAGCAGAAGGCATAGTCGGGGACAGTAGCAGAGGTCAGGAAGCCAGTGGTCAGCAGATCAGGTATTAGAATCGTGCTTAGGCAAGCCGGGGTCATACACAGGATGGTAGACAAGAGAATATCCGTGGGCAATCCGGGGTCAGAGCTGGCAGCAAGACAAGAGGTATCCAAGGGCAAGTGGGTCTGTAACAGGTGATCAGAAACAGCAGCAAACACAGGAAACAGGAAGCTGAAGACCAGTCAGCAATGTCCATGTGCCACAGTCATCCTTTTAAAGGCCTGAGGGCGCCGGGGTCTGACTAGCATTGTGTGCGCTGACACACACGTATTCCTCATGGCGAATGTGCATTTACAATACGTGTGCATGTATTTATGCGGGTGCGGCCATATTGGGACTACTATGCCAGATCTGCGGATAACTATCCTCCGGCTTCTTCCCTGACAATATCAGTCAATATTGAGACAAAACCTTCAGGCTTCTGCTAGAAAGCGGGACATGAAGAGGAATTTAATCTTTCGGCATGACAACGACCCAAAGCATACATCCAAATCAACAAAGGAATGGCTTCACCAGAAGAAGATTATTTAGAATGGCCCAGCCAGAGCCCAGAGCTCAACCAAATTTAAAAATCTTTGGGGTGATATGAAGAGGGCTGTGCACAGGGGAGATGCAAAAGAGTGGGCAAATATTGCCAAGTCAAGATGTGCCATGCTGATATTATCAGGCTCGTACCCAAAAAGACTGAGTGCCGTAATAAAATCAAAAGGTGCTTCAACAAAGTATTAGTTTAATGCCGCGTACACACGAGCGGACCTTACGGCAGACTTTGCCCGGCGGACTTTTCAACGGACTTTACGACGGACTTTCTGAATGAATGGACTTGCCTACACACAATCAACCACAGTCCGTTGAATTCGTACGTAATGACGTACGACCGGACTAAAATAAGGAAGTTCATAGCCAGTAGCCAATAGCTGCCCTAGCGTGGCTTTTTGTCCATCGAACTAGCATACAGACGAGCGGACTTTTCGACCGGACTCGAGTCTGTCGGATAGATTTGAAACATGTTTCAAATCCTAAGTCCGTCCAACTTTTGAGAAAACAAAGTCTGCTGGAGCCCACACACGATCGAATTGTCCGACGAAATCCCGTCCGCTGGGCAAAGTCTGCCGTAAAGTCCGCTCGTGTGTACGCGGCATAAGGGTGTGCACACTTTTTTGCAACCATATTAATTTAGTTTTTTTATTTTTACTTCCCTCCACCTACAAGATTTCAGTTTGTTGTTCAACTGAGTTGTATAGTTTATAGGTGACATCAAAGGTGGAAAAAGTTTTGAAATTATTTATCTTTGTCTAATTTTTTTACCTCACAGAAACCTGACATTTTAAGGCCCCAGTCACACCTGAGCATTTTGTAGCTTGAAGCCTGAAGCTACAAAACACTTGAAGTGAGAAAATCCATTATTCTCTATGGATATGGTTCTTTTTCAAATATTTTATTGGTAATTAACAAGCGGCTGTTCCATACATTACATTGGAGATAGCAAGGTAGCATAAGACAGTGCTTTTCATTGTCATAGATTACATCATTAACAAAATGGAATATAGTGGATTATACCAACAAGTGAATACTCAGTCAAGTCGTGAGTTTAAACGGATAAGATTGGGTAGCTGGAAATTTAGAGGGAACTGGGTCCCCAAAATAAGTATGTAAAGGTGCCGGGTTTCTCCCCAGAAAACAAACATGGGAGTCACCAGGACCATTTTTTAAGACCGAGTACAATACCAATAGGTATTAATGGTAGGAGAAGGGAGAAAGAGAGGAGAGAAAAAAAGGGGGGGAAGGGGAGAGTAAAGGTAGATAGAGAAGAGAGGAGCAAGGGAGGGTGTGGGTCAGCCGGGTCGCACGGGCAGAGGTGTGGTATCGTTGTCTCAGGTTTAGGACCGAATAGATTCAAAATCCCAACAAATGTTCATCAATACCAGCCGGGAGGAAGTGATCCATCCATGGTTGCCAGATTCTGACATGTTGGGGGACCTTATCCAAAATTTTCGCCTCGATCTTGCTATGTACCATTGCTTGTGTGATCCGGTTTTTAGTTTCGGTTATACTGAGCGTGGGTGTTTTCCAAGCCTTAGCGATTGTTTGCTTAGCTGCGGTGAATAGCTGGGGGAGGAGGCGAAGCTGTGCTCTTGTGTAGTCCTGGGGAATTAAACTGAGCAGGGCTATCGTTGGGCTGGGTTTTAGGGTGACTTGGTGTAGGGTGGACGCCATTTGGAATATAGTTTCCCAAAAGCGTTGCACCAGTGGACATGTCCACCAGATGTGTAGATGTGTACCTCTGTCACTACATCCCCTAAAACAGTTTGGGGAAAATTCAGGTAAGAATTTAGCAATTCTAGCCGGGACTAGGTACCACCGCATCAACACCTTGTAGTTTGCCTCTGAGGCAATCACGTTTTGGGAAGAATTTTTTGTGTTGGTCCAGATAGTCACCCAGTCCTCCGCTTCAATATTAATATCTAGATCATTTGACCATCTCTGCGCATACGCGGGAAGGCGTGAGGATGGTGTAGTGAAATGGGCGTAAAGTCGGGAGATAATGCCTGGAGCGTGCGGGTCCGAGTCACACATAGTCTCGTACTCTGTCAAAGTATCCAATCCAGAGAGAGATTTTATTATTGATTGAGTGAATTGTGCAATTTGGAGATAACGGAAGCATTCTCTATTGGGGAGTTGTGTTTGTGCTTGGATACTGGCAAATGATTTAATAGCGTCAGTATTGACTATATCACATATGCGAGTCAGGCCCGCTCGCTCCCAGGACTGAAATGATAATGGTTCAGTATAGGCTGGGTAGAATTGTGGGTGACCTAGAAATGACAAGAGGGGGGAGTGCGGGGAAATCAGTTTGAAGGGTGTTTTCAGTTTATCCCAAAGTCTGAGAGTGTGTTGTGTGATTGGGTTAGATATGGGACCACGTGATGCTGGGGAAAGCCATAGCAAATTAGTTATAGTAAGCGGGTATGAGTCAATAGCTTCAAGGCTAACCCAGAGTGGTATTTCGAGTTTCGAGTGGTAGAGAGCCGTCTGGGCCAGCCTTGCAGCTTGGTAATAGTGTTGAAATTTTGGGATGCCAAGGCCTCCATTGGGCTTGTTACGTAGAAGAACGGATCTAGCCACTCTGGGTCTTGTAGAGCCCCAGATAAATTTAAAAACTTTACTTTGTATGATCCTGTGGTAATATGAAGGGACTGTGACAGGGAGAACTCTGTATAGGTATAATAGTTTCGGAAGCAAAGACATCTTAACCTCCCTGGCGGTATGATTATTTCGGATTTTAGGTGCTGAAAGCGGTACAATTATTTTGCATGGAAATTTGGCGTTTTATATTGTAGGTCTGTAAATCTTAACAATAACACACTTAAATCTGTCCAAACCAGAGTCTAGTAGATATCCCGGGTATGATAAAGTTTGAAACACAAAAACATAAATTATAATATAATAAATAAAAATAAATAATTAAAAAAAAAAAAAAAAAATAGTAATAAAATAAATTTCCCCACAATTCACTATCGCTCAATTCTGCAAGTGTTCTAATTTACTATCGCTGTTTTCTAGCTGGTCTAAAGCCACTTTTGACGTAAAGGGACACTTTTTGGTTGCTATGGACAATCTCCAGTTTCCAGGCAGAAAGAACAGTATATATCATATAAAACTGCATGCAGGGCATGGGCCAAAGCACTGGGGACAAAAGGGATGTGAAATCATTTCATACAGTACTGTAATCTGTAAGATTACAGTACTGTATGTGTTATGATTTTTACTATTTTTTGAATTTGCCGCCAGGCTCCGCCCCCGTGCGTCGCGCCGCTCGCAGGGAACGGAGCCTGGCACGGAGAGGCTTCGGAGGAGGACGGAGCCCTCGGACACTGCGGGTGACATCGCAGGATCCCGGGGACAAGGTAAGTAAAGCCGCCCCAGGATCCTGCAATGCGATCCCGAGTGTGGCTTGGGGTTACCGCTAATGGTACTGAATTTTAACCCCGAGCCACACTCGGGAAAACCGCCAGGGAGGCTACCAGCCGCAATGCGGCCGAGCCAGGAGATACATAAGGGTAACCAAAGGTTGAGAAGGGAAGTTATTTGGGTTAGCATTGGGAGGTAATTGTTTTGGAACAAGTGCGATGGGTCACTCGTCAGTTTAATCCCTAAATAGGGAATAGATGTAGTGGACCATTGAAAAGGAAAGTTTTGGCGTATCTTAACTAAGTCAGCTTGCGGCAAAGACACATTAAGAGCCCTCGATTTAGTTTGGTTGATTTCGAGCCCCGAGACCCTGGCAAATCTATCTAGGGTATGCAATAGGATCGGGATGGTAGTATGGGGAGATGTGATGAACATGAGAGCATCATCAGCAAAGAGGCAAAGTTTATGTGAGGTAGAAGCAATCTCCAAGCCCCGAATATCAGGGTTACTCCTTATCAGGGCAGCTAAAGGTTCAATCACGAGTGCAAATAAAATGGGGGATAAAGGACAACCTTGCCTAGTTCCTCGTAAAATGGGAAAGGGGTCTGAACGGAAGCCTGAGTAATGCACGTATGCTTGTGGTTGATTGTACAGTGCGTTGACCCACCCCAGAAAATGTGGGCCGAAGCCCCAACGTTGGAGAATATAAAATAGGTAGGGCCAGGAGACAGTATCGAAAGCTTTCCGGATATCTAAAGAAAGGAGATGCATCGGGATTTTACGGGAGCGGGCTAAATGTTGGAGGAGAATTACTCGGCGAATGTTATCACTCGCCTGTCGTTTAGGTATAAAACCTACTTGGTCTTTATGAATCAATCCTCCAATTATAGGGTTGAGACGTAGGGCTAAAATTTTGGCTAGAATCTTGATGTCGACATTTAAGAGTGAAATTGGTCTGTAGTTAGACCACGAGGTGGTGTCCGTGTTTGGTTTCGGGATCATCGATATAAGTGCCGTCAATGTGTCTCTGCCGAAGGAGTGTTGTTTAAGTATAGCGTTAAAGGAGTTGGTAAGGAGGGGGGCTAATTCAGTTGCAAATTTTTTATAATAAAGGCTGGGTAGACCGTCCGGGCCTGGACGTTTATGTGGTTTGAGTGACTTGATGGCTGATAAGACTTCCTCCGTGGTGATCGTGCTCTCCATAAGTTCACGACTAGCATTAGATAATGTAGGAATAGGAAGATTGCTAAAAAGCTTTTCCGCTTGATTCGGCGAAAATGCCGTTTTGGGCTCATACAAGTTTGCTAGTTGTTTGCGGAATTCAGCGAGAATTTTGACCGGATTGCTAGTCACATTATCTTTAGACAGTCTAAGTCTGATAGGGACACGAACACGGTCCGGCCTACGAAGGCGTAAGGCCAGATATGTGTCAGGTTTGTTGGCTTTGGTGTAGATCGTGTGACTAGACCTGCGGATAGTCTTATCAGCCGCTTCAGCCAAAAGTAGGTCAAGTTCGAGATTAGTCTTTTCTAGGGTTATTTTATGGGCTTCAGTTGGGTTAGTTTGAAATTGTAGGAAGTGGTTCTGGTATTCTGATTCAAGTTGGTGTAGTCGGAGATTTTTATCTCTATTGAGGTGTGATGCCACTGAAATGCATGTGCCTCGTATGACTGGCTTATGGGCTTCCCAGAGTAGTATAGGGGAGATATCGGGAGTGGCATTGTGAGTTAGGTAATCTTTGAGAGCTGTCTGGATATCTAAGCAGTATGATTGGTCGGTTAGGAAGGAGTCATTCATGGACCACCACCTTTGAGAGGCCTGTGGTATTAAAGAAAATACTGTAGTGATAACAGCACAATGGTCTGTCCATGTGATTGGGTGGATATGTGAATGGAGGAGGAGCGGGGCGGATGCTATAGGAATAAAAATGTGGTCAATTCTAGAGAAAGATTTATGGGGGTGTGAATAGAACGTAAAATTTTTCTTAGTGGGGTTGGATTCTCTCCATGTGTCTAAAAGGGAGGCCTTAAGTATTTGTTTGCGGAATTGGATAGAGGGGGTGTGATGTTCAGGGGCATAGGGGGATTTATCAGTATGTGGTTGTAGTACAGAGTTGGAGTCACCACATAGGAACAGGGTTCCTTTACAGTGGGTTTTCACTATTTGTAATAAATGTGAGAAAAAGGGGTTTGGGTTTGAGTTTGGGGCGTAATAAGAAACAAAAGTTGTTGTAACATCTTGCAACAGACCTACAAGAAGCAGGTAACGACCCTCCGGATCTTTTATTTCAGTTAAGGGGGTGATTGGTGTGGTGTGATGAAAAGCTAGGAGGACCCCTCGATGTTTTGTGTCTGCTGAGGCGGTAAAAACTTGTGGATATTTAGAGCTAAAGAAGTTGGGGGTGTGGCGCTTTGAATAATGGGTTTCCTGAAGAGCCACTACGTTGGCTTTTAGGGATGCGAACGTTTGAAAGGCTTTGACCCGCTTATGTGGAGAGTTAAGCCCTTTAACGTTTAGGGTAAGTACATTAAGTGGTGCCATGGTTAGGTATGTGGAGAATTATTAGCATGGGATACCGAGCCCGTGCGAGCCGACCGACAAAGGAAATGGAGAAAAGTAGAGGGAGAGAGTTTGAGAGAAGAGAAATAAAGGGAATAAAAAAAGGGGGGAGAGGGCATATGGTGTAGGGTACGCCACAGAGATCGCCCCCTATCAGGGAGGCAAACGGTCAGTGACGCCCGACCAGTAAGTGCGCCATCTCTGCGATCAGAAGACCAATCAGAGAGAGGGTGCACCATAGAGAGAGAGCGCAATGACAGCTCCCTGCCACAGTCGGGATTAATCAAAACAGTTTAAAGTCAAAGCCCACAATGTTGCAACATATATTAAGGCATAAACCCAACACAGAACATGAGGGAAGGGGGGGGAATTGGGAACGGAGGGAGGGGGGAGGGGAAAGGGGGAAGGGGGGGGAATAAGGGAAGTAAGGGAATTGGGACATACAATATAATCAGTCAATTTTTCTCTTTTTTCTACCCCTGACATGACTTGTATCCAGGGTTAAGTCTCGTGGAATTATGGTTGCTATATTATGATGGTATAGGATTAGGAATGGCAGGATACTAGGGTTAACCTGGCACACTTTGTGTATACCAGTTTAAGCGTATGAGCCATAATACAGTATGTGTATATATTATACATTATACAGGCAGGTAGAAATATAGTGTTAAGGTTAAACATTTCAATTCAACGAAAAGAGAAAACAAAAAGAAAAGGAAAAAAAAAAAAAAAACCCTAAAGAAAACCTTTGAAAAAGGTAAAGTAACTGAACCTGAGTAGGCCTTAAAAGGCCTAGAAGCCTTGCAGAGAAGGCTTGCAGGAAGCTGTATTAGTTCCTAAACCAACCGATGTCGTCCAGCAGCTTCTGGTCACTGAAGCGTTCTATGCGAAGAGAGTCATGGAAGATGCAACCGAGGAGCTGAATGCTGGAAGAGACAAGGGGAGGAGGGAAAAAAAAAAAAGGGGGAGAAAAAAGAATATATGTCTGTCAAGCTTTCAGCGGAGGGCTTGAGATTTCGGGCTGGGGTGGTAGTTTCCAGATGATCGTGCTGGGGTTCCTTTCCGGATGGACTGTGGATCGGGGTTATTCCTCTTCGGGTTCATGGTGTATGGCTGGGAGGTTGATCTGGCTGGTGTGCGAGGCAGAGACGTTTCAGGTTGACGCGTCTGGGGCAACAGGTGCAGAGATTCTAGCAAGCGTTGCAGCAACTCAGGGGTGGTGCAGGTATGTTGTTGTCCTTGATAGGAGAATTGCAAGGCAAATGGGAATCTCCATGTGTACTTGAGTTGGTGCTGTTGTAATATTTGCAGCTGCGGTTTCATAGCACGCTGTTTAGCGATAGTGAGGGGCGCCAAGTCCGTGAACAGTTGGTAGTCGTGATTCTGAAACTGAAGGGAGTTCTTTTTCCGTGCTGCTGTTAGTAGTTGTTCCTTCGTGCGGAAAAAGTGTAGTTTGACTATGATATCTCGCGGTGGCCCGTCTGCTTGACGGCGGGTTAGTGCCCTGTGAATTCTGTCAAACTCCAGACGTTCGATGGGTATGGAGGGTTCAAGCTCTTGAAATAAAGCAGTGGTAAATGATTGTAGATCGTCAATCGCCTCCGGTATACCCCTGAGACGCAAATTGGACCTGCGAGAGCGGTTTTCTGCGTCTTCCAGACGCGATAACAGCATAGCATTTTCCTCACGGAGGGCAATATGTTCATGGGCCTGTTCCTGCAATGTGAGTTCCATGTCGTCGACCCTGGTCTCAAGGTCTGCTGTGCGTTGGCCTATTTCACGGATCTCTCGCGTCAAATTGTTAGTGATTTGATCTGAGGTTGTTTTCAGTGCCTTATGGAGCATGGTTTCCATCAGCCTTATGAAAGCTGTCTGTGACATACCTGCTTGTGGTAAGGGGGGGGAGCCGCCTGAATTAGATTGCATGTCTGTCTCGTCTTCACTCTCCAGCATCTCTGAGTGTGCAGGAGAGGACGCTGCTTGATCAGCCAGGGCTCGGGCCTTCGCCGCCATCTTGGAAGAAGCACGGGCCAGCGCTTCTTTTATGGGTTTCGGCTTTGTTTTGCCGCGATGACCCGTGAGTACCATACCGGAGGAGGCACTGATGTCCGGGGGAGGTAATCCCTGGAAAATGGGAGCCAGATCGCTGCGTTAAAGGTGCTTTATGGTCCCGAGTGTGCGGCGGGGAATGCGGAGCTTCACAGGGAGACGTCCGCCATGTAAAGCCTCGCGCATGCGCCCTCGGATATGGTTCACATCTCCACTGCAAGTCGCCTGAAGCCCTACGCCTGAAGCTCAAACAAGTTCTGGACCCTTTTTTGTTGCTCGAATCGGGCAGATTTGGGCGTTTTTGGAGCAGGAAGCAGATGACAAAATCTAAAAACATAGCAACAAATGATGAAACCGATGATAATTTTGCCTATTGGCTAATAAAAAAACCGCTGCATGGAAACGCACGCATACGCCCGACTAAACGCTGGAAAAACGCTCAAAAAGCTACGCTCAGGTGTGAATGGGGTATAACAGGTGTGTGTAGACTTTTTATATCCACTGTATATATCGGGCATCGCTAAATATTGGCCCACGGTCCACGTCCAGCCTAAGCCCAGCCGATCGTGCCATTTAGTTGCCACTTTTGTCCCCAGCCTCCGCCGATGTCATTAGCAGATTAGAGGGGAGCAGACGGTGGGATGTGGGACAATTCTGGCCTGGGGGCAGGACGAGCACTGCATGCAGAGAGGCAGCTTCCCAAATTAACGTTTCAGATTAACCAGTGCCGCTGTGCCTCTGCCTTGAGTTCAGGATTGCTCCGCCTCCTGCTCTCCGCTCTGTAAAAGGTAGGAGAGTGAACGGAGGAAAGGACATGGCTGTGAAGGATGGGGAACGGGGTCACGTACAGGGGGCAGTGCTGTGTGTGTGTGTGATATGTGTGTGTGGGGGGGAGGTCATGTACAGGGGGGCAGTGCTGTGTGGGGGGAGGGTCATGTACAGGGGTCAGTGATATGTGAAGGGGGACAGTGCTATGGTTGCCAAGATGTGAAGGGGGACAAGCAGCTGCACACAAAATGAGGTGCTGCACAGAAAATGCGTTGACTCCTAAACTCACTGAAATACAGGGTGCAGTATCCTGCACATGGAAATAGCATGGTACAAATGCACCATGCAGTTTCCATGTGGCTGCATTTTTAAAAAAGTGCCAGGAACTTTTCCCAGCAGAAAATGCAGGCACAGCAGCCCATTCGCTGTCGTGCCTGCACATCTAGGCTGTGATGTAAAGAATCGCACAAAAATGCGATTCGAACCTCTGCTGGAAACATTTTTTAATAATCCGACCTCCATGAACTTTCATTCAATACCACTGGTATATACATAGGGGCCAATTTTAGTCAAATCCTTCTATTAAGAATAATTTTCCTTACACTAATGCCCCGTACACACGTTCAGACTGGCAAATGTGCGATCGGAGCTTGTTGTTGGAAATTCCGACCGTGTGTAGGCTCCATCAGACAGTTTCCATCGGAATTTCCGTCGCACAATATTTGAGATCTGGTTCTTAAATTTTCCGACAACAAAATCCGTTTGCGTAAATTCCGATTGCGTGTACACAATTCCGATGCACAAAGTGCCACACATGCTCAGAATAAATCACGAGACGGAAGCGCTCGGTCTGGTAAAACTAGCATTCGTAATGGACATAGCAAATTTGTTGCGCTGCAAATTTTGAAATCTTTTAATGCAGCGCTTTCTCTTCTTCTTTAGAATGCTAGAAGAATGAAGTTGTTTTTCTGCTCATATTCACAGAGTTATCACAAACTGATTTCTTTATAATTTCTCGTGAATAATATATATAATTTTTTTTTGTCAGATCTCCATAATACTTTTTTTTTTTTTTTTTTAATCAAGATCTGCCTTTTTTATTTTTCTAGTGCTCTCCATAATATTTCTCATTTTATGTGTCAAGTTACCACAACATCATTATTATCTTTTATTTTTTTTTACCTCAAGGAGGTTGGTGTCCCTTGTTAATTTGACATTGTATTTTTGAAATGTACCTGCCTACTCACGAACAAACTGTCCTTTTTGAAGTAAAACACATAGGCAAGTATTTGTGAAAAATAAATATCCATTTATTCTGGGTCATAACAAAATAAAGAGGAAGGCAACGCTGGAGAAACTGCTGAAATTTGCGAAGCCTTTGTACCCCAGGGCACACATCAACTAGTTTAAGTCAAAATTGGTGGCCTGAGGAGTCCTTATAATAGTGAGCACAATCCGGTCCAGGACTACAAGAGATCAGGAACAGCAGCAGATGACATCTATGCCCCCAGGCTGTGGTACTACCACAGCCTGCGTCTTTTGCCAGACCAGACTGAACCCAGGCCATCAATCTCTGGTCTTCCTTAGATGCTTCCTTTCAGGCTGTGGCTCTGGTGTTGGAGGACCTGGAGGAGGAGGAGGAGGACCATAGTTGAACTCACAAACCTGGCTTTGGCTTGTGAGTTCGCCCCTCAACCCCTTAATTAGGGCTTGCAAGATCACTTCCTAACATAAGAGACGTTGGCCCTCCTCCATTTCCAGCATTTTTCAGGCTGTCATGCAGGCATGACAGCCTGAAAAATGTCCTCTTGAACACTGTGGGGGGGGGTTTCTGAGGGCCGCAGTAGCCTTCAGAAATAGGCCAATTGCTGCCTCCTTCAGGTTACTCCTCTTCCTGCACTTTTGACGACCCCTGACGTTCTTTCTAGTCTATTCCCCGCCCCTTGTCTTTTGACGCAGTGGGAGAGAACATGGCGGAGAGACAACATGTGCATGTAGAGGAGAGCAGCAACGATGAAAGGCCGGAGCCCCCCAAACATCCCGATCCAGGAGGAGATTGAAGGCCTCAAATATGGCCTTTATAGAGATGGTGGAGATGGTGGACATCTTGGAGAGGGCCGACTTTGATGGGAAGCATGGACCTTACCCAAACCCAAATGTGAGGAAGGCCAAGATCATGAAATTGGGGAAACGCTGGTCAGACCTGAAATTGAGGGAGCAGGATCAGTACAGAAGAATCAAGAGTGCTGCGAAAAAGTAAGTAGTTTGTCGTGTGTTCCTATTCTTTTTCTTAACGTTTGTGCTGCTCCATGTGCTTTTCTTTACTGTTGTACATTTTAAAATGGCAACTTTCATGTTCATGGGCACAGTAATCGGTCGTAGGAAATATTGTTTGTTCGCCCAAACAATTTTAGGCAGATACAGGTTAACTATATTTGTTCATGCCTATTTGTATTAAAATAAGTTTGTTGTCTCGATGGGTTTGTAACTAGAATGAAATGGAAACTTGATTCAAGGACACTCAGCAGGTGTTTACACACATGGATGCAGGAGCACTAGTGTGGGACACCAGAACAAACTTTTTAGGGTGTCCCACACAGGTGCTCCAGTGGGTACTATAGGGGTGTCTCCATGTGTGAAAATTGAACAAAAAAGTGAAGTATTCCAGCATTGGAAAGGAAATAAAAATGTCTTCAGCTTGGAACTCTACCAAAACCAGACAATTGGACGACACTTCCAAGCAATGTTTCATATTACTATTTCTGGCATCAAATATCTGTGTGCTAAGTATACCATTTTATTATTCACATAAGGGAGAAAAGACTTGGGACATCTGAGGACAACAGGGACCCCCTACCTCCGAAAGAAGGGGAAATCAATAAAACCCAAGCAGAGGATGAGGAGGGAGAGGTTTTGGAAGTGGGTGAAATTGTCACCACAACAGGTGAGTGTCTGAGACCACAGCTTCAGGTAAGAGATCTGTTCCTGCATATTTATAATATATGGTGTGTTATTTTGTGTTATTTTAGGTGATGTAGATGTTGTGGAAGAAGAATCTCATTTCACCAGTGAAAGTGCCCAGATCCTCATCGGGGAGATAATGGGGTGCAATCGCCATTTCGAAAATCTAAAGCAAAACATCAATGATGTTCAAATAAAAAATGAAGAACATTGTTGATGTTTTATGGAGAATCTAAAACACACAAAATTGTAACCCTTTGTTTTCGTGTATTTTGGGTTTTAAAAATTTTTTTATTTAAATACTGTATTATTGGCGTATAACACTCACTTTTTCACCATGAAAATCGGGTGCAAATAGCGTGTGCGTGTTATACGCCAATACTTCAATTTCAGCTGCCTTGGAGGCGAGGGGGGGGCAGTGCCGTCAGATTACATACAGTGAGAATCTCCTGTTTACTTGGGTTTACTTGGCAGTCTCTGTAATAGGAAGTCAATAGATGGCAATTGCGAGGCTGCTGCATTTATGCCAATGGCGAGGCTGCTGCATTTATGCCAATGGCGAGGCTGCTGCATTGATGGCAATGGTGGGGCTGCTGCATTGATGGCAATGGTGAGGCTGTATTGATGTGGACTAATAAGGCTGCATTGATGGCACTTGTGAGGCTGCCGGTGGGCATTAATCAGGCTGCATTGATGGCAATGGGGAGGCTGCAGATGGGCACTGACCCTTATTTTGCTTCAAAGTTCCTTATTTAAAATTTAGGTTTTGTCCTGAAACTTCCCTCTTAAAATGAATGTGCGTGTTATACGACTGTGCGTGTTATATGCCTATAAATACGGTATTTGAAAAGTCTAATTTTGGAAGATGCACACAGTGTGTCAACGTGTGCTATCTGCCATCAGGGGATATCAAGGTACGCGTTTTGAGGGTGCAACCCCTTCCTCGCTACTAAAGTAGCTGAGAGGAAGGGGTTGCACCCCCAAAACATGTCCATTGATCCCCCATGATCGGAGCTAGCACATGCTGACATTAGCCATGGGATCAGGAGGGAAATCCCCATTTTGAATCCCAATTTGTGTGCATCTTCAAAATTTAGCTTTTAAAGGGGTGACATCACCCTATCTGATGAAGGCAATATCAACACTTTGGACATACTAATGTCTGATATTGCCTTCACTTTGTCAAAGTAGAACTTTGTAAGCTCCTGAGTTCTGTATGTTATGTTTTGAAACATGCCAGTTTAACCAAAAAAAGGCTATTTCTAATTAATGTGACAAAAAATGTTATACACCAAAGATGTTGGTTTGTTCAAAAACACCTTTCTAAACGCACATGTGAATGTGCTTTGAGTAAAAAGTTTTCTACTCATCAATGTGTGGCTTCTTATTTCAATGATCAAAAGCAGTTTTTGTAGTAAAAGTTGATGTTTATAGTGGCAATGGGGGTTATTTACTAAAGGCAAATCCACTTTGCACTATAAGTGCAATTTCAGTGCAGTTTTAAGTGCACTTGGAGTGCAAAGTGGAATCTCCTTTAGTAAATAACTCCCACGGTGCTTTCTAATTTGCCTCAATGACGCCATTTTCATGACTCCACAAAATTCATTCATGGTGCTGAAAATGATGATGAATATTTTTCTCAGTAATGTATTACATACATTAACAACAAAAACAAGGTATGTGTAGCAGACCCACAACATAATAATAGTTCGCTGAAGAAAAGATTGTCACCTCATGTATCAAATAAATTACATTTGCACTATTGAAGAAAAAGTCCAAAAAGAAAAGCTCTTTGGGGAACCTAGGAGACAGCTAAAAGAAAACCAGGCAGTAAATCAAAGGAAATCTTCTTTCAGTTTAAGTTCAAAAATTGTTGATAAAATGTTTCTTAAACAGTTTCTGGCATATCAATGGCCCCCTACCCGCAAAGTACTCAACATACTTCTGTTGGGGCGGGCGCTTTGGGGGGGCAAGCCAGGATGGCCATCTTCAAGCTCCATCAGGGTTTCTTCTTGAAGTCCAGAATAGGAAAAGGGATTTTCCCGGGTGGGGTTTTTTGGCAGTGGGATTAAGATATTACACCAATGTTGTATAAAAGGGATTATATTTTATTGTACAAAAAATAATTGACACAAAAGTTAAAAACATGAGCTCTGATATAGAGTGTTTACAAATCTAATAGAATCAGACACGCATTTTACAGACATATTTTCATAAGGACATTGTACAAAAATTGTCAATATCAGAAAAATAGACTGACGCGTTTCAACCTATATGTCCAAGGTCTTCTTCAGAGGTCAGTCTGTCTAAGAAACAACAGGGATACATATATAAGAACTTCATTACGTATAATAAGGATAATGTACCATATTCCGTATAGCATAGTTACCCAATGATGCGTGTCTTGGGAACGAAAAACTTCCTATATGAAAGTCCCCTTTTAAAATCAAAGTGCCTGCTCACTTCCCCCAAGGGGTCCTATAATGCCTCCGCCGGCACGGCCACCGGCACCAGAGCAAAATCCAACGATGTGGCTTACAAGAGGTCACACTAAAAAATTGCCCCCCCAAGAAAGAACCGGCCGCACAGGCGGACAGGGAGGAGGCAACACCTGCAGCAAAAACCCAAAAGAAACATATTTAGGGATCACACTCGTAATATGTGTCTAAACATTATGTTAAGAAATTTTTACTTGATTAAATAAGTGAAGGCATCCATCTATATGCATACCTCATATGCAGACTGTAGCCACAGGCGTGCGCAGCCTATTGCATTAGGGTGTGCACCCCAAAGCTCAAACAGACAAAAGTATTGGGACGCCTGCCTTTACACACACAGGAACTCTAATGACATCCCAGTCTTAGTCCACAAGGTTCAATATTGAGTTGGCCCACCCTTTGCAGCTATAACAGCTTCAACTCTTCTGGGAAGGCTGTCCACAAGGTTTAGGAGTGTGTCTATGGGAATGTTTGACCATTCTTCCAGAAGTGCATTTGTGAGGTCAGGCACTGATGTTGTCTTAGAAGGTCTGGCTCGCAGTCTCCGCTCTAATTAATCCCAAAGGTGTTCTATCGGGTTGAAGTCAGGACTCTGTGCAGGCCAGTCAAGTTCCTCCACCCCAAAGTCACTCATCCATGTCTTTATGTAACTTGCTTTGTACACTGGTCCAAATTATTTGGTGGAGGGGGGATTATGGTGCGGGGGGAGGGGGGATTATGGTGGAGGGTTGTTTTTTAGGGGTTGGGCTTGGCCCCTTAGTTCCAGTGAAGGGAACTCTTAAGGTGTCAGTAACATTGTGGGAACAGTTTGGGGACGGCCCCTTCCTGTTCCAACATGACTGCGCACCAGTGCACAAAGCAAGGTCCATAAAGACGTGGATGGTGGAAAATTACCTTTAAGTGCAAAAATTCACATTATAATAGTAACTAAAACATCTAAAATTAAGTGTAACAATCTAAAAAAATAAAAATTCCAAAGTGCTATAATGGTGGGAACCTCCCAACTAAAAGGTTGTTTCACTTGAGATTAATCTGTATGGTAAATATCTATAGGAGGGGTTTCCACCATCCCTGCTAAGCTTATTTTTATACAGTATGTCTTGTTTTCAGCTTGATGTGTATTATGTGAAGTTGCGTATCACAGAGATCGGTATTGTGATAATATTGAAGTTTATTGAGATTTCCATACATTAGAGAATTCCACCATTATTGTTAAGTTATTGATCAGTAAGTTAGCGCTGCACTTTTTTTTTTTTATTGTGTGGTGTGGGAACACATAACAGTGCTTAGTGGCAAGCCTTTCAATTACACTTTTTTTTGTTACCTCCAGTAGTTTATTGTAAATAGTAGTGTGGTAATTACCTGTTATACTAAAATCAGCATGTGGCATTAATAAACAACAGATTTCAGTTGTGCCCCACCAGGCCGGCACCCCCCGGGACAATGTGCCTGGCGGCTGAGTTCATCACCCCGATCCCTGCACTCAGTGCACTGATGGGCACTGATTAATAGCACTGATAAGCGGCACTGATTGGCACTGACAGGTGGAACTCATTTGCACTGGTGTGGAACTGACTGGCACTGACAGGTGGCACTGATTGGAATCACTGATTGGCACTGATAGACGGCATTGGCACTGACAGGTGGCACTGGCACTGGTTGGCACTGACAGGTAACACTGATTGGAAGTACTGATTGGCACTGCCAGATGGCACTGATTGGAAGCACTGGCACTGACAGGTGGCACTGATTGGCACTCGGTGGCACTGATTGGAAGCACTGATTGGCATTGATAATTGGCAACTGACAGGTGGCACTGGCATTGATTGGCACTGACAGGTGGCACTGATTGGAAGCACTGATATGTGGCACTCATTGGCACTGACAGGTGGCACTGATTGGAAGCACTTGACACTCATTAGCACTAACAGGTGGCACTGACTGGAAGCACTATTTGGCACTGACAGGCGGCACTGGCACTGATTGGCACTGACAGGTGGCACTGATTGGAAGCACTGATTGTCACCGATTGGGACTCATTGGCACTGACAGGTGGCACTGATTGGAAGCACTAATTGGCACTGACAGGTGGCACTGGCACTGATTGGCACTGACAGGTGGCACTGATTGGAAGCACTGATAGGTGGCACTGACTGGAAGCACTAATTGGCACTGACAAACTGACAGGCGGCACTGGCACTGATTGGCACAGACAGGTGGCAGTTGGAAGCACTGACAGAGGAGAGGGGAGGAGAGGGGGGGTTCCAGGGGCGTACCTAGAGCATTTGCCACCTGGGACGGATCCTATATCTGGAACCCCCCACCCCACGTTAAAATGTAAAAACACCCCACTGTGCCTCCTGCATACCTCTGCATCTTTCAATATCTCTTTGTCACTACTGTGTACCTCCTCTCCACAACTGCACCTCTGGACCCCTTTACATTACACAGCACCCTGCACCACTGGACCCCTTTACATTACACAGCACCCTGCACCACTGGACCCCTTTACATTACACAGCACCCTGCACCACTGGACCCCTTTACATCACACAGCACCCTGCACCACTGGACCCCTTTACATCACACAGCACCCTACACCTCTGGACCCCTTTACATTACACAGCACCCTGCGCTACTGGACCCCTTTACATTACACAGCACCCTGCACCACTGGACCCCTTTACATTACACAGTACCCTGCACCACTGGACCCCTTTACATCAGACAGCACCCTACACCTCTAGACCCCTTTACATTACACAGCACCCTGCACCACTGAACCCCTTTACATTACACAGCACCCTGCACCACTGGACCCCTTTACATTACACAGTACCCTGCACCACTGGACCCCTTTACATTAGACAGCACCCTACACCTCTGGACCCCTTTACATTACACAGCCCCCCTCAGCACAGACCCCTCATTCAGCACAGACCCCCCCTTCAGCAAAGATGGACCTCCCTCTTCAGCACTTACCCCCCTTCAGCACATACCCCCCCTTTCAGCACAGACGGACCCCCCCCCATTCAGCACAGACCCTCCCGTTCAGCACAGATCCCCCCCTTCAGCACAGATCCCCCCCTTCAGCACAGACCCTCCCCTTCAGCACAGACCCTCCCCTTCAGCACAGACCCTCCCCTTCAGCACAGATCTCCCCTATTCAGCACAGACCCTCCCCTTCAGCACAGATCCCCCCTTCAGCACAGATCCCCCCCTTCAGCACAGATCCCCCCTTCAGCACAGACCCTCCCCTTCAGCACAGATCCCCCCTATTCAGCACAGACCCCCCTTCAGTACAGACCCTCCCCTTCAGCACAGATCCCCCCTTCAGCACAGATTCCCCCCCTTCAGCACAGACCCTCCCCTTCAGCACAGATGCCCCCCATTCAGCACAGACCCCCCCTTCAGCACAGACCCCCCCTTCAGCACAGACCTTCCCCTTCAGCACAGACCTTCCCCTTCAGCACAGATGGCCCCCCCATTTAGCACAGACCCTCCCCATTCAGCACAGACCTTCCCCTTCAGCACAGATGGCCCCCCCATTCAGCACAGACCCTCCCCATTCAGCACAGATCCTCCCCTTCAGCACAGATCCCCCTTCAGCACAGATGGCCCCCCCATTCAGCACAGATCCCCCCCTTCAACACAGATCCCCCCTTCAGCACAGATCCCCCCCTTCAGCACAGATCCCCCCCTTCAGCACAGATGGCCCCCCCATTCAGCACAGACCCCCCCTTCAGCACAGACCCTCCCCTTCAGCACAGATCTCCCCCTTCAGCACAGATGGACCCCACCCCTTCAGCACAGACCCTCCCCTTCAGCACAGACAGATCCCCCCCATTCAGCAAAGACAGATCCCCCATCCCATTCAGTACCTCAGATCAGCGTGGCACAGGCACAGCAGGTCCCCTCCCCCTGTGTACACATAAACACTGGAGGGGGAGGCAGCTTCACTCTGCTCGCTGTGCCTGTGTGACATCCGAGCAGGACCAAGCATCTATTGAACATCAGCCAATAATCGAGCAGCTTGAGAAAGGGGCGGGGCTACATACACATAGCGGCCCCATCCCATTGGCTTGTGTTCAGATACCTGCTTGGTCCCGCCCACCCCGACATCATACATGAAATCTGACAGCTCCTGTCTCTCTCTGCATACAGGACAGTGTCACACTGAGCGGATCTTTCAAGCCCCAATATCGGCACAATGTTATACTGACTCACAGGCAGTGCAGGGTACACATTGCACATCGGATACAGACAGCATGGGGCTAAACAGTGCTGGGGGGATTAGGGTATGCCCAGGCACACCCGGCACACCCCGTGGGCACGCCTATGACTGTAGCCTTATAATGATAGATATATATATGTGTGAGAAGGTGAAAAAAACGTGCTTGGAGTGTGAATTCAAGACCAAAAAAGGAAAATAAAGAAGGATGGAACCAAGTGATATTAGCTGAGTTTGAATAAAGTGATTACGGGTGAGTTGATGGAACATAGTGTATGGGTGGTGATAAGTGCTTTGACTACAGAAGTGCAAACATGTACATGCAATGCATACTGCACGTGTTATATAGTAAGCAAAAATAATGAAAGTGCTGAAGTGTCACTCAAAAATTGAAAAATAAAAAATAAAATATAAAGATGAAAATCAACATGAACAGTACTGAAAGTGCCCACAAAAACGTGACTGTAGTTCTATAATGTGTTACCTTTGCCAGTGTGCAAGCAAATATGGAACTGCACTCTATTGCCCCATATATTTAAACACAATTGTGGCTTAACCCGGGATTGGCCACAGTGTTTGTCAGGCTCAGTGGACACTCATCCAAACAGAGTCGACAAGTCTGAAAATATGTACAAAGAGTAGTATTATATAAATTGTAAAACATATATATGTATCTATGATCGGTATAATGAACCGATCGTTTCATATGGGGCTGAGACAGTACAGGAGCATATTGCTAAACAGTGTACTTACATGGTGAGAGCTACAGCAGAATCAAGCCAACCGAATGGAAAATTTACCAGTGTCTGTGCTGTAAGAGTATATATATCCTTATTTATAGGCGTATATGTGTCAGGAGCAGATTCGCTGCAGGTGTGAGCACCTCCCCCCACATTACCGATCCGTGAGACCAGCCAGGAGGACATGGCCGCCATTGGGGCAGCCTTGTGTGGCCTCCCTGGCGTTCGGGACGAGCAGAAGCCCCTTCACTGACGTCATCCCTGTCACAATTGCGCGACGCGCCCGCGTTACGTGACACGTGCGGGGCCCCGCGCATGCGCAGTGACCAGGAGCGTCCGAGGATGTCCCCGAATGCCGCCGGCAAGGGAGGAAGTATCCCCAATGTGGTAGCCAGTGCCAGCCTGGGTGTCCACTGGGGAAAGGGGGGGGGGAGCCAGCAATGCGGCGGTCCCCCCCCCCCCCTTGCTGGGAAGGCACATCGAAGCAGAGGCCCAGGGGCGGCGGCAGCAGAGCCTTCAGACCTGAATGGACGAAAAGGCAAGCAGAGAAAGGGAAATATAGTGATCATCTATATTTACTTGAAATCAACAAAACTGAATATATAAAGGACTGGTGGTCCATAACATCCATGGGTATACTATCCCATGCAAATGTACTCATTGGTTTTAAATGTACATATATATGAGACATCCGTGTTTGTAGGGGAAATCACATGTCTTGGTAAATCAAAAACAGAATAAAAAACTGAGGAGAAGGGAAAAATGGAAAAAGTACAGGTGTGTGTATATATATATATATATATATATATATATATATATATATATATATATATATATATATCAATTAATATATATAAAAAAAACACACAATCAAAGTGACTCCAGATCATAAATAACACCTAAGAAAGGAAGGGGAGTAACTATCAAAAGAATGGACAGAGGGGGGCCTAATGTGAACAGGAGGTTCTTTATTATTCCAAAAAAGGACCAGGGGAACTCTACTGAGTCTTTCCAGAGACGAACCCTTTTAGAAAAGGGGCGAATGAAATGGCTTTGTTCAGTCCCGGGAACGAGGTGGCATTCAATTGGAATATCCACCTCTGTTCATATTGTAGCAGAGTTTTGTTCCAATCACCGCCTCGATTTGGTATGTGTATCCGATCGAGTGCGGTGAAGGACACTTTGGGCATCTTGTAATTGTGTACTGTCACAACATGTCGTCCTAATGGTAAATAGTGATTACCGATCTGCATGTGGTAGATGTGCTTGGACATCCGGCGATGAAATTCTTGTTTGGTTTTACCAACATAATATGCGCCGCATTCGCATGACATGAGGTATACTATCCCTCGTGTCTGACAGTTGGTGAAATGCTTGGGCTTAAACAATGCCCCGTTCGGAAGGCGGAATAGTTTCTCCCGTCTTATGTATTGACAGAAAGAGCAGTGTCCACATGGAAATGAACCAAGGATTGAACAGTGTTTGGATCTTTTTTGTTCGTCATTGAATTCACTTTGAACCAGTTTGTCTTTTAGCGAGGTGGCACGTCTGTAGGTGATTGATGGATTGTTAGAAATAAAACTGCGAACTTTCGGATCATCCATAAGTATGGGCTAGTGTTTTTGGATGATATTCCTAATCTCCTGATGCTGTCGAGAGAAACGCAGAATCACCCTGGTAGGATCCATACCAGGGCCATCCCTCGCCCTCTTTTTGGATAGAAGTTCGCACAACAAGAAACAAGAATTTAATCGCCGGATGTCCAAGCACATCTACCACATGCAGATCGGTAATCACTATTTACCATTAGGACGACATGTTGTGACAGTACACAATTACAAGATGCCCAAAGTGTCCTTCACCACACTCGATCGGATACACATACCAAATCGAGGCGTGATTGGAACAAAACTCTGCTACAATATGAACAGAGGTGGATATTCCAATTGAATGCCACCTCGTTCCCGGGACTGAACGAAGCCATTTCATTCGCCCCTTTTCTAAAAGGGTTTGTCTCTGGAAAGACTCAGTAGAGTTCCCCTGGTCCTTTTTTGGAATAATAAAGAACCTCCCGTTCACATTAGGCCCCCCTCTGTCCATTCTTTTGATAGTTACTCCCCTTCCTTTCTTAGGTGTATTCATGATCTGGAGTCACTCTGATTGTGTGTGTTTTTATATATTGGGCGACGCAGTGGTGTAGTGGATAGCACTTTCGCCTAGCAGTAAGAAGGGTCGCTGGTTCGAATCCTAACCACGACACTACCTGCCTGGAGTTTGCATGTTCTCCCTGTGCCTGCGTGGGTTTCCTCCGGGTACCCCGATTTTCTCCCACACTACAAAGACATGCTGGTAGGTTAATTGGATCCTGTCTAAATTGTCCCTAGTATGTATGAATGTGAGTTAGGGACCTTAGATTGTAAGCTCCTTGAGGGTAGGGACTGATGTGAATGTACAATGTATATGTAAAGCGCTGCGTAAATTGATGGCGCTATATAAGTACCTGAAATAAATAATAAAATAAATATATATTAATTGATATATATATACACACGTACTTTTTCCATTTTTCCCTTCTCCCTTCTCCTCAGTTTTTTATTCTGTATTTTTATTCTGTTTTTGATTTACCAAGACATGTGATTTCCCCTACACACACGGATGTCTCATATATATGTACATTTAAAACCAATGAGTACATTTGCATGGGATAGTATACCCATGGATGTTATGGACCACCAGTCCTTTATATATTCATTTGTGTTGATTTCAAGTAAATATAGATGATCACTATATTTCCCCTTCTCTGCTTGCCTTTTCGTCCATTCAGGTCTGACGGCTCTGCTGTCACCGCCCCTGGGCCGGGGCTTCTGCTTCGATGTGCCTTCCCAGCAAGGGGAGGGAGGGACTGCCGCATTGCTGGCTCCCCCCCCCTTTCCCCAGTGGACACCCAGGCTGGCACTGGCTACCACATTGGGGATACTTCCTCCCTTGCCTGCGGCGTTCGGGGACATCCTCGGACGCTCCCGGTCACTGCGCATACGCGGGGCCCCGCGCATGTCACGTGACGCGGGCGCGTTGCGCAATTGTGACAGGGATGACGTCAGTGACGGGGCTTCTGCTCGTCCCGAATGCCGGGGAGGCCACACGAGGCTGCCCCAATGGCGGCCATGTCCTCCTGGCTGGTCTCACGGATCGGTAATGTGGGGGGAGGTGCTCACACCTGCAGCGAATCTGCTACTGACACATATACGCCTATAAATAAGGATATATATTCTTACAGCACAGACACTGGTAAATTTTCCATTCGGTTGGCTTGATTCTGCTGTAGCTCTCACCATGTAAGTACACTGTTTAGCAATATGCTCCTGCACTGTCTCAGCCCCATATGAAACGATCGGTTCATTATACCGATCATAGATACATATATATGTTTTACAATTTGTATAATACTACTCTTTGTAAATATTTTCAGACTTGTCAACTCTGTTTGGATGAGTGTCCACTGAGCCTGACAAACACTGTGGCCAATCCCAGGTTAAGCCACAATTGTGTTTAAATATATGGGGCAATAGAGTGCAGTTCCATATTTGCTTGCACACTGGCAAAGGTAACACATTATAGAACTACTGTCACGTTTTTTGTGGGCACTTTCGGTATTGTTCATGTTGATTTTCATCTTTATATTTTATTTTTTATTTTTCAATTTTTGAGTGACACTTCAGCACTTTCATTATTTTTGCTTGCTATATAGCATGTGCAGTATGCATTGCATGTACATGTTTGCACTTCTGTAGTCAAAGCACTTATCACCACCCAAACACTATGTTCCATCAACTCACCCGTAATCACTTTATTCAAACTTAGCTAACTAATATCACTTGGTTCCATTCTTCTTTATTTTCCTTTTTTTGGTCTTGAATTCACACTTCAAGCATGTTTTTTTCACCTTCTCACACATATATATATCTATCATTATAAGGCTACAGTCTGCATATTAGGTATGCATATAGATTGATGCCTTTACTTATTTAATCAAGTAAAAATTTCTTAACATAATGTTTAGACACATTACGAGTGTGATCCCTAAATATGTTTCTTTTGGGTTTTTGCTGCAGGTGTTGCCTCCTCCCCGTCCGCCTGTGCGGCTGTTTTTTTCTTGGGGGGGCAATTTTTTAATGTGACCTCTTGTAAGCCACATAGTTGGATTTTGCTCTGGTGCCGGTGGCCGTGCCGGCGGAGGCGTTATAGGACCCCTTGGAGGAAGTGAGCAGGCACTTTGATTTTAAAAGGGAACTTTCATATAGGAAGTTTTTCGTTCCCAAGACACGCATCATTGGGTAACTATGCTATATGGAATATGGTACATTATCCTTATTATACGTAATGAAGTTCTTATATATGTATCCCTGTTGTATATTTCTTAGACAGACTGACCTCTGAAGAAGACCTTGGACATATAGGTTGAAACGCGTCAGGTCTATTTTTCTGATATTGACAATTTTTGTACAATGTCGTTATGAAAATATTTCTGTAAAATGCATGTCTGATTCTATTAGATTTGTAAACACTCTATATCAGAGCTCATGTTTTTAACTTTTGTGTCAATTATTTTTTGTACAATAAAATATAATCCCTTTTATACAACATTGGTGTAATATCTTAATCCTGCTGCCAAAAAACCCCACCCGGGGAAATCCCTTTTCCTATTTTTGTTTCCAGTATTAGGGGTGAGCAGCACTCTTTTCCTCCTCCCCAAGTGTGTCCCTCTTTTGCTCTTCTTGAAGTCCGGCCTCAGGCCCAACTGAGGCCACATAGTTCATTGAATTTCTCCTTAAATAATTGTGTAGAATGCAGCATGAAAGGATAATATTGTTAAGTTTATATTCCGCTATGTTGATTGGCCTAAGGAATGGGCGGAACCGGCTGGCCATTATCCGAAAACCTTCCCCACCACTCTTCTGGCTCTGGCCAGATGGTAGTTATAAACCCTCTGGTTCGGGTGAGGGTCCTCATGGACGGTCGGCTGGTCAGAACGAACTAACAGAAAGCACTGAAACAGAAGGGCCGGAGCTGAAAATCAGATACGAGCGGACAAGAACGCACTGAAAATCAAATACGTAATAGAAATACGAACCCACAAGCACAAACTGAAGAGCAGTAACGATCGTAAAAGCAAGAGGTTGAAAAGCGCAAATCGTCTGTCACCAAACTTCTACTAACACAAGATTAGCGGAAGGAGCCCAAAGGGTGGCGCACTTGGTATTGAACTTCCTCTTTGTCTTGTCATATGTGTTGTATGGCACCGCGTTCTTGACGTTCAGAAATGCCGACAACTTTGTGTGACCGTGTGTATGCAAGACAAGTTTGAGCCAACATCCGTTGGAAAAAATCCATGGATTTTGTTGTCGGAATGTCCGATCAATGTCCAATCGTGTGTACGGGGCATAAACCTTTAATTATTATACAAATTTTATGCTGGGAACGAAAATTTTAGTTGATCATTGCCCACGTGTGCCCTCTGCTGATCTGTGTATTAGAATCTACACTCACCGGCCACTTTATTAGGTACACTTGTAACACAAATTGCTAATCAGCCAATCACATGGCAGTAAATTAATGCATTTAGGCATTCAGACGTGGTGAAGAAAACTGAGCATTAGAATAGGGAAGAAAGGGTATTTAAAGGACTTTGAACATGGCATGGTTTCTGGTGCCAGACGGGCTGGTCTGAGTATTTCAAACACTGCTGATCTACTGGGATTTTCACGCACAACCATCTCTAGTGTTTACAGAGAATGGTCCAAAAAAGAGAAAATATTCAGTAAGCGGCAGTTGTGTGGCGGAAAATGCCTTGTTGATGTCAGAGGAAAATGTGCAGACTGGTTTGAGATAATAGAATATATAAAGTGGGTGCAGCGCTATAGACTCAAGATATTTCAAAAGAGAAGTAAAAAATTGTGAATAATGACATAAAAACAATTAATGTCCATCATTGATAAATCAAGCAGTCCATCTTGATAGTGAAACAACAATAATCACCACGTGAAAATATAGTGAACACAAATGGTCAAAATAGTCCCCCGAATGATGAAGGTAAATCATAAATAATAGACATAAAAATAGTTGACATTATATAGGTCTATATAGGCTTTATAGGTCTAATGGCAACGGTGCCAATCAGAAGGAAATCCAAAAATGGAAAAAAATATATAGACAATCTTGGTGACCTTCTCTGGGGTTTGATGTGACAGATAAAGACGTGCAGATACCACCACCCATATGAATGGAGGCTCACCGAAAGGTTGGGACCCAAAACAGCGTATGCTGTATGAGTCAAGAAAGCTTAAGAGTTGCCCCCTGGCAGATGATAAGGAGATCCCAACGGTACACTGGAGTCATAGGGGTGCCTCACCAGGGTGTCTTTTCTGTGTAGAGGTTAGAGACGTTCTTGGACCAACCCCACATAGGAAAGAAAGGGGCCATATAGTGTAATTCCGTAAATATGTAAATTTTATTAAAAAGAAACACACTTACAATTAAGAAGAAATCAAGCGCTTGTGAATAAAAATGGCGGCAGTGGAGTCCTCCCGACGCGTTTCGTCTCATAGGACTTCTTCTGGGGTACCTACCCACTGCAGCCATGCTCCTTTTTATAGGCACTGAGACCCCTGTATTGAGAATCCAGCTCCCCAACTTCCGTCATCTGCACTTCCGGGTTTGGCCAAGATGGCGGACCCGCGTGCGTCCCAAGCCTCATTATCGTGTGCTCCAGCACCCCCACTAGACGCAAGCAAAACCGTCTGAACTGGGAGTAACACATCTAGACCTTCCGTTTCCATATATTGGCCCATCGCTCGCCGCAGTGTAAAGTACAGGCGAGAGAAGCGGCCCGCTGAAAATACATCCCCCTGCGTTCCACACTGTGCGCATGCGCACAGCGTAACGTAGTTACCCGGCCATCACGCATGCGTGCGTCACGACGTGACTCACACGCTATCAATGGTAATTTGGGGAAGTCACATGATCGTGACCATAATCTGTAAACAAGAAAGGGGTTGGTTTAGACTAAATGTGGTTGTATAAACCGGAAGTGATTGCGAAGTGTACGCAATGAATGGAAAATATCTAACATGGAAGAATTCGTTAGAATGGGAATGTTATGTTTGTTATTTAATTTGATGAACTTCCGTGTATAATGACAAAATAAATTATTAAAGAGCCCCATATATTAAATATAGGTGAGCTTGGGAGATGGATTCTCATTTTCTCAGGTACCATAAATCTATTGGTCTTATATAAATATATATACCAGTTCTTATATCCCCTAAAATTAACAATCTGTATATACAATTTGAAAGCACCGAAATTAACCTAATGTTTCTAAAACAAAAATTATACATACATGTATGCATATATAATTACAATCATCAAAATAATAAAAAACAACTCTATTTTTCGGATGAATATGTGAGTAGGTGTGTATGAATACTGGCACCCACACCTATACCTAGGTCTGGACACCAGTACCCACACCCGACCGCTATGATTCATCTATAAAAGCATTGACATCTACCTCAACGTTCATACCTTGTGGGAAAAAGGTCTGTAGTTCGTGAGCCCAGAACATTTCTAAACGGGATACCCCTCTAATTCTGGCTCCTCCCCTCCACGGTGGGACATACTTATCTATGATGACAAATTGAGACCCAGCGGGGTTACTATTATGGAATTGTTTGTAGTGTTTGGGTACAGTATGTTTGGGGTCCCTGCTTTTAATTAGGGCTATGTGTTCCCCTACTCTCGTAGTGAATGTTCTAGTGGTGCGTCCTATGTATTGTTTATGGCACGGGCAAGTGATGAGGTACACTATATATCTTGTGCTACACGTGCAAAACGGTTTCACTGTATATTTTTTCCCCGTAGTGGTGGATGTAAACTCTGTAATTTTCCGCTTGTCCAGTGTGTTGTGTTGGCAGACAACGCACTTTCTACAAGGGTAGAAACCTGTCATGTTATGAAAAAAAGAAGGACGAGATGGTGGGTTAATCACATTGGGGGCTATCCGGCCCTGTTAAGAAGGTGCTCCCCTGAATATGACTTTGGCGTCTCCAGGAAGGAGTTTACATTTTTCTGCCTCAACACTTCCCAATGTTTCTTCACGATATTTTAAACTTGTTTATGTTGGATTGAAAAAGATGTCAACATAGCCCATTTGAGTTTTTCGTCAGGATCTTTCTTAGGCTTTGTCTCAAGCAGAGTTTTCCTCTCAGTATTTGTGGCTCTTTAGATCTCATAGTCCAGAGTGGCCTTGTCGTAGCCTTTGTCCACAAATTTTTGTTTCAGGACACTCGCTTGTACAGTAAATCCTTCAATATCTGAGCAGTTCCTGCGGAGCCTGAGAAATTGGCTTTGCGGGACTGCACTCAGCCAAGATCTATGGTGGCAACTGTGTATAGGGATAAAACCATTGCGATCAGTGGGTTTGAAATACCTGTTGAATCTAAACTTTCTATCCACTATTTCTATTTGTAGATAGAAGAAATGAATCTTGGTTTCGCTCGCCTCATATGTTAAGGAAATACCCCTGTCGTTGGAATTTAGATGTTCAAAAAACTGTTGAAGAGTATCTGATGTGCCATTCCATAGGAGGAGGATGTCGTCTATGTACCTAGCCCACAGAACCAACGACGTGGCATTGCGGGCATAGACGACATCCTCCTCCCACTTGGCCATAAACAAGTTCGCAAGACTAGGTGCGAACTTGGCACCCATTGCCACTCCCCGCTGTTGGAGGTAGTAGCCCTGGTTGAACCAAAAATAATTATGTTTGGTTTCAAACTCTAGTAATTCTATCAGGTAGTCACGTTGGAAAGGTGCAAAGGAGTGTTCACGGTTCAGGAAATGTTTGACTGCTTCTAACCCTTTTTCGTGTGGTATACAGGTGTATAACGATGCCACGTCAGCTGTGGCCATGATGCAACCTTCCTGTATATCTATATTTTCAAGTAATCTGATAGTGGAGCCGGTATCTTTTAAGTACGAAGGTGTTTGTTTAACAAGCGGTTGTAGGTAGAAATCTACATATTTGCCTATTCTTGCCGTAACGGAATTGATACCGCTAATGATGGGTCTCCCAGGGGGACAAACTGGGTTTTTATGAATTTTGGGTAGATAATATATTGTAGGAATTCTAGGTGCTGTTGGGACTAAAAAGGCCTTTTCTTTTTTATTTAAAATTTTCAAATCGTAACCTTTTGAAATGAGTTTTTGTAATTGTTTTTTATATAGATTGGTAGGGTTATTGGGGAGTGTCTGATATGTACCTGGTTTGTTTAAGATTCTAAATATCTCCTCTTCATATTGGTTCTTATCGAGAACCACTATCCCCCCCGCCCTTATCAGCAGGATGAACTACCAAATTTTTCCGTGCACATAGAGATTCTAATCCATCTTTTGATAATGGAGAGTGACGGATATGTTTTATTGGTAGTTTAGAGAGGTCACTGAGGACAAGGTCTCTATACATTTTAACTGCTGGAGATATAGGGACAGGGGGGGAAAAGAGGGAGGGATTGGTCAGTCCTGAATGGACCGTTTCTGAAGTAGCAGCAGGGAAATCTGTACGTACGGGATTTGAAACTAGATATCTCTGAATATTGATCTTGCAAATGTATTTGTGAACATCAGTGAAGGTGTGAAATGTATCTAGTTTTCTTGGGGGGGCATATTTAAGACCTTTATCTAACACGGACAGTTCCGCGTCGGTAAGTGTCTGTGAACTTAAATTGAATACACCCTGACCCGTTATGTTCTTTTTCTCTTTTCTCCTTTGTACTCTCCTCCCCCCTCTGCAGCCTCTCTTGGGTCTGGACCTCGCTTTCTTGTGCGTCGGTCCTCGTGTAAACCCTGATTGTCACGGTAATTGGAGTTGTGTGTGTATGGGGATTGGTCGTAAGTTTCTCTCCTACGTTCTGGGCTATACATCTCCCTAAGGGGTGTATAGCGATTGTATGTGGGGACTGGGGAAGGGTAGCGATAGTGTAAATTGTCTCTATAGTACACGTCTGAACGTGTCTCATACCTTCGAGGAGGGGAAGGATAGGACTGATTATTATAATTCTGATGTGTACGGGTTTCTGAGTGGTATACACTACCCCTATAGTTACCTCTTCCTCTCATGTTACCCCTTTGATTACCTCTCCCCCTATTAAGGTTTCTAGGGGTTTGGGGGTTCGTATGCTGCATCCTCTGTTGAGAAAGATAAGGTACATCATCATGTTTGTCCTTCCCCCTAAGGGTACCATAACCACGGGAATCACCCGTCTTGGGATTGGGTTGTGCCACCCTAGTTGATAAAGGAGGTGGGACACATGTCTGAGTATTTCCCTCTGTGTTACTTGGAGTTACTTCCGTGGAAGGGGTAGCGGTATAGAGTTTCTGCCACCCAAATACCATATTAGTTCTATAATCCCCCACATGTCTGTAGTATTTTTTCAGTTTTTTGTGTTTTTGATCACGGTCCTCTTTTTCAAGATGGCTCTGAAGATTGGAGGATAGAGTGTTATACTCCGGAGAATTTTTGTGAACTGAGAGTTTATCTCTTAATTCTTTAATTTCTCTATCTATGCAAAGGAGTTTGTTGTTCTTTTTGGAGATAAGCAAACTCAGAAAGTTAATACCTGTATCATTAAAGTAGTTGAACCAAGAGTCCAACTCTGTTTCACCCTGTTGGGGTTGTACTTCCCACCGGAGGCTTCTAGGGACCATTTTTTCTTGAATATATTGTTGCAAAAATGCCAAGTCCCACCGTAGATGAAGTTCGGTTGTCATGACATTTTTGAGTCTAAGGAATAACCCCCCAATGTCTGTGTCACTCCCTGTAACTATAAAGACTCCTTCGGTATTAACCCTATGGGAAGCTCGATATTCAAAGATATCCATATCTAGAAAGAAAAGTGAGCAGCAGCAATGGTATAGCTTCTAATAAACGTGTGCAGAAAAAACAAAAATAACCTTGCGCTAACTCAAAAACGTGTTAACTCAAAACATGTAAGCTGCTGACACTGCAAATAGAAATTTTGCTGAAAACCGTAGAATATATAAAGTGGGTGCAGCGCTATAGACTCAAGATATTTCAAAAGAGAAGTAAAAAATTGTGAATAATGACATAAAAACAATAAATGTCCATCATTGATAAATCAAGCAGTCCATCTTGATAGTGAAACAACAATAATCACCACGTGAAAATATAGTGAACACAAATGGTCAAAATAGTCCCCCGAATGATGAAGGTAAATCATAAATAATAGACATAAAAATAGTTGATGTTATATAGGTCTATATAGGCTTTATAGGTCTAATGGCAACGGTGCCAATCAGAAGGAAATCCAAAAATGGAAAAGAATATATAGACAATCTTGGTGACCTTCTCTGGGGTTTGATGTGACAGATAAAGATGTGCAGATACCACCACCCATATGAATGGAGGCTTACCGAAAGGTTGGGACCCAAAACAGCGTATGCTGTATGAGTCAAGAAAGCTTAAGAGTTGCCCCCTGGCAGATGATAAGGAGATCCCAACGGTACACTGGAGTCCTAGGGGTGCCTCACCAGGGTGTCTTTTCTGTGTAGAGGTTAGAGACGTCCTTGGACCAACCCCACATAGGAAAGAAAGGGGCCATATAGTGTAATTCCGTAAATATGTAAATTTTATTAAAAAGAAACACACTTACAATTAAGAAGAAATCAAGCGCTTGTGAATAAAAATGGCGGCAGTGGAGTCCTCCCGACGCGTTTTGTCTCATAGGACTTCTTCTGGGGTACCTACCCACTGCAGTCATGCTCCTTTTTATAGGCACTGAGACCCCTGTATTGAGAATCCAGCTCCCCAACTTCCGTCATCTGCACTTCCGGGTTTGGCCAAGATGGCGGACCCGCGTGCGTCCCAAGCCTCATTATCGTGCGCTCTAGCACCCCCACTAGACGCAGGCAAAACCGTCTGAACTGGGAGTAACACATCTAGACCTTCCGTTTCCATATATTGGCCCATCGCTCGCCGCAGTGTAAAGTACAGGCGAGAGAAGCGGCCCGCTGAAAATACATCCCCCTGCGTTCCACACTGTGTGCATGCGCACAGCGTAACGTAGTTACCTGGCCATCACGCATGCGTGCGTCACGACGTGACTCACACGCTATTAATGGTAATTTGGGGAAGTCATATGATCGTGACCATAATCTGTAAACAAGGAAGGAGTTGGTTTAGACTAAATGTGGTTGTATAAACCGGAAGTGATTGCGAAGTGTACGCAATGAATGGAAAATATCTAACATGGAAGAATTCGTTAGAATGGGAATGTTATGTTTGTTATTTAATTTGATGAACTTCCGTGTATAATGACAAAATAAATTATTAAAGAGCCCCATATATTAAATATAGGTGAGCTTGGGAGATGGATTCTCATTTTCTCAGGTACCATAAATCTATTGGTCTTATATAAATATATATACCAGTTCTTATATCAGGAACTGCTCAGATATTGAAGGATTTACTGTACAAGCGAGTGTCCTGAAACAAAAATTTGTGGATAAAGGCTACGACAAGGCCACTCTGGACTATGAGATCCAAAGAGCCACAAATACTGAGAGGAAAACTCTGCTTGAGACAAAGCCTAAGAAAGATCCTGACGAAAAACTCAAATGGGCTATGTTGACATCTTTTTCAATCCAACATAAACAAGTTCAAAATATCGTGAAGAAACATTGGGAAGTGTTGAGGCAGGACAATGTTTTGGGTAAACTCCTTCCTGGAGACGCCAAAGTCATATTCAGGGGAGCACCTTCTTTACAGGGCCGGATAGCCCCCAATGCGATTAACCCACCATCTCGTCCTTCTTTTTTTCATAACATGACAGGTTTCTACCCTTGTAGAAAGTGCGTTGTCTGCCAACACAACACACTGGACAAGCGGAAAATTACAGAGTTTACATCCACCGCTACGGGGAAAAAATATACAGTGAAACCGTTTTGCACGTGTAGCACACAATATATAGTGTACCTCATCACTTGCCCGTGCCATAAACAATACATAGGACGCACCACTAGAACATTCACTACGAGAGTAGGGGAACACATAGCCCTAATTAAAAGCAGGGACCCCAAACATACTGTACCCAAACACTACAAACAATTCCATAATAGTAACCCCGCTGGGTCTCAATTTGTCATCATAGATAAGTATGTCCCACCGTGGAGGGGAGGAGCCAGAATTAGAGGGGTATCCCGTTTAGAAATGTTCTGGGCTCACGAACTACAGACCTTTTTCCCACAAGGTATGAACGTTGAGGTAGATGTCAATGCTTTTATAGATAAATCATAGCGGTCGGGTGTGGGTACTGGTGTCCAGACCTAGGTAAATGGGTGTGGGTGCCAGTATTCATACACACCTACTCACATATTCATCCGAAAAATAGAGTTGTTTTTTATTATTTTGATGATTGTAATTATATATGCATACATGTATGCATAATTTTTGTTTTAGAAACATTAGGTTAATTTCGGTGCTTTCAAATTGTATATACAGATTGTTAATTTTAGGGGATATAAGAACTGGTATATATATTTATATAAGACCAATAGATTTATGGTACCTGAGAAAATGAGAATCCATCTCCCAAGCTCACCTATATTTAATATATGGGGCTCTTTAATAATTTATTTTGTCATTATACACGGAAGTTCATCAAATTAAATAACAAACATAACATTCCCATTCTAATTCTTCCATGTTAGATATTTTCCATTCATTGCGTACACTTCGCAATCACTTCCGGTTTATACAACCACATTTAGTCTAAACCAACCCCTTTCTTGTTTACAGATTATGGTCACGATCATGTGACTTCCCCAAATTACCATTGATATCGTGTGAGTCACGTCGTGACGCACGCATGCGTGATGGCCGGGTAACTACGTTACGCCGTGCGCATGCGCACAGTGTGGAACGCAGGGGGATGTATTTTCAGCGGGCCGCTTCTCTCGCCTGTACTTTACACTGCGGCGAGCGATGGGCCAATATATGGAAACGGAAGGTCTAGATGTGTTACTCCCAGTTCAGACGGTTTTGCCTGCGTCTAGTGGGGGTGCTGGAGCGCACGATAATGAGGCTTGGGACGCACGCGGGTCTGCCATCTTGGCCAAACCCGGAAGTGCAGATGACGGAAGTTGGGGAGCTGGATTCTCAATACAGGGGTCTCAGTGCCTATAAAAAGGAGCATGGCTGCAGTGGGTAGGTACCCCATAAGAAGTCCTATGAGACGAAACGTGTTGGGAGGACTCCACTGACGCCATTTTTATTGACAAGCGCTTGTTTTCTTCTTAATTGTAAGTGTGTTTCTTTTTAGTAAAATTGACATATTTACGGAATTACACTATATGGCCCCTTTCTTTCCTATGTGGGGTTGGTCCAAGAACGTCTCTAACCTCTACACAGAAAAGACACCCTGGTGAGGCACCCCTAGGTCTCCAGTGTACCGTTGGGATCTCCTTATCATCTGCCAGGGGGCAACTCTTAAGCTTTCTTGACTCATACAGCATACGCTGTTTTGGGTCCCAATCTTTCGGTAAGCCTCCATTCATATGGGTGGTGGTATCTGCACATCTTTATCTGTCACATCAAACCCCAGAGAAGGTCACCAAGATTGTCTATATATTTTTTTCCATTTTTGGATTTCCTTCTGATTGGCACCGTTGCCATTAGACCTATAAAGCCTATATAGACCTATATAACATCAACTATTTTTATGTCTATTATTTATGATTTACCTTCATCATTCGGGGGACTATTTTGACCATTTGTGTTCACTATATTTTCACGTGGTGATTATTGTTGTTTCACTATCAAGATGGACTGCTTGATTTATCAATGATGGACATTTTATTGTTTTTATGTCATTATTCACAATTTTTTACTTCTCTTTTGAAATATCTTGAGTCTATAGCGCTGCACCCACTTTATATATTCTACGGTTTTCAGCAAAATTTCTATTTGCAGTGTCAGCAGCTTACATGTTTTCAGTTAACACGTTTTTGAGTTAGCGCAAGGTTATTTTTTGTTTTTTCTGCACTGGTTTGAGATAATAGAAATGCAACAGTCACTCAAATAACCACTCGTTACAAACCAAGGTATGCAGAATACCATCTCTGAACTCACAACACATCGAACCTTGAAGCAGATGGGCTACAGCAGCAGAAGACCACACTGGGTGCCACTCTTGTCAGCTAAGAACAGGAAACTGAGGCTACAATTTGCACAGGCTCACCAAAATTGGACAATAGAAAATTGGAGAAGATTGTTAAAACGTTGCCTGGTCTGATGAGTCGGGTGCGGGTGATATTTTCTTGGCACACTTTGGGCCCCTTAGTACCAATTGAGCATTGTTTGTTTAAATGCCACAACCTTCCTGAGTATTGTTGCTGACAATGTCCTTCTCTTTATGACTACAGTGTACCCATCTTCTGATGGCTACTTCCAGCAGGATAAATCACCATGTCACATAGCTCAAACCATCTCAAACTGGTTTCTTGAACATGGCAATGAGTTCACTTTACTCCAATGGCTTCCACAGTCACCAGATCTCAATCCAATAGAGTACCTTTGGGATGTGGTGGAACGGAAGATTCACATCATGGATGTGCAGCTGACAAATCTGCAGCAACAGCGTGTTTTTTCTCAAGTCCATATGTACCAAAATGTCTGAGGAATGTTTCCAACCCCTTGTTGAATCCATGCCACAGTGAATTAAGGCAATTCCGAAGGCAAAAATGGGTCCAACCTGGTACTAGCAAGGTATGCCTAATAAAGTGGCCCGTGAGCGTATATTAGATGGTGTCTGACACGTCTCCACTACTCCGGCATCCCTCCGAAACATTCTTTGGAATGAAACATGTCAGGGTGGGGTCTGTAGCGGTAATGTCATCATGCAGGCAAGGTCTGTGTATCTGAATGTTTTTATGCTTGTGAGTATATTTTTAATTACTCAAACGGATCCGTTTTTTTTTTTTTTCTTTTCTACACTATGGCGCTGTCTTCCTTTTCCCTTTTCTTTTGAGTGATTTATGGTGATTGCTGGAAAGAGAAGAGAGTTTGTTCTGGTGTGACATCATCCCTCCTTTGGACAGGAGTAGATGTTTTTAAAGGCAGCAAAGTTTTTGGAGCCACCAGCTATGGGGATTGATTTAACTTTCATGATTTGACCTTCGCTTTTGCGGGTCTAACAATCTGGTAAGCACATCTTAAAGGTAGAGGTGTTCACAGCAACAAGAAGCATGTGAAAATATAGTGGATTTATTATTCACAGATGGACATGTGCACTGTCTTTTTTTATTTTTACATTATGAAGATACAATAGTGCAACACACTTGCGAGAAGTTTTTTTTTTTTTTTTTTTTTTTTTTTTTTTATTGTAGCAGAATACATTTTGGCTTAAAATTTATTTAGGAATTTATTTTTAATTCATTATTATTATTGAACGTGTTTTATAGCGGAAAATAAAAAATATTGTTTTTTTCAAAATTTTTGGTCTTTTTTCGTTTAATAAAAAAAAAATAACCCCAGTAGTGATCAAATACCACCAAAAGAAAACTTTATTTGTGTGATATAAACTTCATTTGGAGACAATGTTGCATGCGCAATTACCAGTTAAAGTAACGCAGTGCCGAATAGCAAAAAATGCTCTGGTCATAAAGGGGTAAAACCTGTCTGGAGCTTAAAGTAGTTGTAAAGGGGGGGGCCTAGTCAGGATTGGCATGTGAGCAGCTGCTTTTCACAGAGCTCCCGCTGGTTATCCTGATCTAATCCTATTCCCGACGCAGCAGCAGTGCTCATCCGGACACCCGACGGCCCTGGAACCCTTCTGATAAGCCAGGCTCAATCAGATCCATGATGGTCACTCGGAAAAGCAAGGAGGACACGCAGTGCATGGAGCTCCGAAATGTTGCAGCGAGCCTCCCATAGCGCGGACCGTGTGGCACGGAAAAGCCCAAGGAGTCCGGTAGTAAAACGCCCAGGGCTGCTAAGTCCACTGCTGGGTATCCTCCAAAAGATATTAGCTATTATGCGCAGAAACTGACCAGCCCTCCTGTTCACATGGACACTGCTGAGGTGGTGGAAGTGCCTGAGGGAGAGGCCACAGAGTGGGAGGAGATGGAGGGGGATCTGGTAATGGGCGCTGATGCAGACCTTGGTATCATTAACTGTTATGATTTATATGATTGTGCTGTGGGACAGCAGATCCCAGCGCGGAGACTGGTTGTAATGTGTGGCTAATTACAACCAGTGTCCACGCTGGGATCTGCTGTCCCGCAGCACAATCATATAAATAGCACCTCTAAGTCACTGCCACCCCAGGCCTGTAGAAGGAGCTGATGCTTCGTGCGTATAGCCTGCCAGCTCATCTTCCACTGCAACAACTTGTAATCCCGCTGTCCGTGACGTCATATCCGTGCGTTCCACGCTGGTTCTGTTTGCCTTCCTGGTGGTCACAGGATGTGCTGAGGAAACACCTTCTACACAGCCACGCATTGGAGCCCTCTCCGGACACCAGGAGCCCCCTGGACCACTGGATAACAGATGAGCCTATATCTTTTTTTTATCTCTTGTGAGTGTTCTCAGGTACCGTGTCATTAAAACCCTGATTTTTAATTACAGGCTCCTTACGATATGCTATATCCTGCGAGGCTTCGGATTACTGCCAGAGCTCAAACCCATTTCTTAGAAAATGCTATGGATGCTCAGCTTGGCTAGATGCCAATGCAAATGTTTTCGTCAGGCTAGGAGACTGAAGAGGATTGAGATGGTCTTACTTCTCGTGGGATGATGCTGCCCATGGGATGAATACTACTAATTGTCTCAGGTTTCCATTACAAGTTTTTCCTCACTGTTACATATGAGCTGTTTTCGGGAACAAGAGATGATTATGTTTTCTTTTCTCCCAATGGAGAGCATGGGCAAAGAGTTTTCTACCCAGTGCTAAGTGTCCTGCCAGTACCCGTCATGGTCGCGCCGGGTGAATCCCCATGCGCACACAGGTACGCAATGCGGGTGCGCACAGGCGCGCATTAGCGCGTGCACACAGTGACAGTTGTTGGCACCCTCTGGCCTATTTAAGCCGGCTGCAGATGCATGCAGGTTGCTGGATTATTGTCAGCTTCCTGTGTCCCCTGTACTTGCTGCCTGCATCTGATTCCTGTTGACTACTCGGCTTGCCTGACCTTACCTGCTCTCTGCCTGCACCGACCCCAGGCTTGGACCTGACTATTCTCCAGTCTCCGCACCTGTACTTTTGCTTGTCTGCACGGTGTTTGACCCCTGGCCTGGTTACCGACTCTGTTCCTGATTAATCCCGTTGTACCTCTTCTAGGACTGATCCTGTTGTGTATGACCCCTGGCCTGGCTTTGACCTTGTTCCTGGTTGCTCCACTGGGATCCTTCCTCGCACGGCTGCCAATCTGTTTTACCAGCACACCCCAGCTGCCCGCAACTACCCAGCAACAGCACTCGGCAATCCGTGCACCTTTGGGCACCGTACTCCCGGTCTCACTCCTAGGGGTACGCTGCACTTAGCTGCAAGAGGTGCCCTCTCAGCAACCCGCCCTCGCATCAAGGACTTGACAGTATAATCCAGCCATGACTGAGGCCGGCAGAGGTGCGTCCTCCTATAGAGGCTTTGTGCCAACAGGCCTCTACCCTTACCCAAGTGGTCCAAAGACTACAGGAAGGATACCTCCAGTTAGAGGGTAGGCTACAACAATTAACAGAACCATCTACCCCTACGGTGGTGACCCCACCTCCAGAACCTCGAGTACCAACCCCTGAGCGATTCACTGGAGATTGACTAAAGTGCAGATCTTTTAAAAATGCCTGTTTGCTATACCTGGCTCTGCAGCCCTGGACTTTCTCCACTGAGACTATTAAAGCGGAAAATGTAACTTCCGCTTTTTGGAACCCTCCCCCCTCCGGTGTCACATTTGGCAACTTTTCAGGGGGAGGGGGGGTGCTGATACCTGTATAATACCGTTTTTTTGCACCCACTTCCGTGCATAGACTCCCGCGGGAGTCTACTCCCCCCCCCCCGCTGTCTGCTGGGTAACACATGGGTCCCAGAGACAGCAGAGACCATCCAGATTGTGCAGCACGACTCGCGCATGCGCAGTAGGAAACCGGGAAGTGAAGCCGCAACGCTTCACTTCCTGATTCCCACACCATGGATGGTAGCGGCAGCAGCCGAAGAGCCGAGCGATTGATCGGCTTCGGCTGCCGACATCGCTGGACCCTGGGACAGGTAAGTGTCCATTTATTAAAAGTCAGCAGCTGCAGTATTTGTAGCTGCTGGCTTTTAATGGTTTTTTTTTTTTTAGGTGGACCTCCTCTTTAAAGTTGGGTTTCTTATTTCTCTATTGTCTGACAATCCCCAGGCATGGGTCCACAGTTTTATGGGAACGAAAAGACCCAGTTATCCGTACAGTGGATACCTTCTTTGCAGCCATGTCACAGCTTTACGAGGATTCCTAACTTGCAGCCACTGTTGAAGCCGCTCTGCATTCTCTATGGCAGGGGCGGTGACCGGTGGAGGATTACACCATGGACTTCCGTCGGTGGTCTGCAGATACAGGCTGGAATGAGGCTGCTTTAAAACATCAGTTCCGCCTAGGACTTTCTGAATCCCTCAAGGATGAATTGGCCAGAAGTGGTATCCCTACTACTTTGGAGGGTCTCATTCAACTGGCCATCCAGTTGGATAGACGTTTACGGGAGCGCCAGGCTGAACAGTCACAGATTTTCTGTACACCTATTCCTGGGACTGGGGAGATGCCTGTTAGTATGGAGCGAGCTGCATTAACCCCTGAGGAAAAACAACGTCGGCGTCAAGCCAACCTAGGTCTCTATTGCAGAAGAAATGGACACTTCCTGTGCAACTGTCCGATTAGGCCCTGCAAGCCACTCATTTACATCCCAGTGTACTTACAGGTTTCCAGAACTTCTGCTTTCCACCTTGTCCTTTCCATTACGTTGCAGTTGGCTGAAGAGAGGATTCAGCTTCAGGCCATAGTTGACTCCGGGGCCTGCAGCTGTTTTCTAGACTTGAACCTGGCAAGAAGACTTGGCCTACCCCTGCTCCCCAAGAAACGTAGGCTGGAAGTTCTCCTGGCTGATGGTACCCTACCTAGTTCTGGTCCCGTTACTCAAGAGACTGCTCCTCTCTTTGACACTACTCCTGATGGCCATCAGGAGTTCATACGTTTTGACGTCTTGAGTTCACCCATGTTCCCAGTCATCCTGGGTACTCCTTGGCTCCAAGTGCACAACCTCCAGATCAAATGGAGCAAGAGAGAAATTGTGTTTACCTCTCCCTACTGTTTACAGCATTGCCTAGCTCTTAAACTCAGGGATACTACCAGTTGTCTGTCAGTTCAACCTGTATCTGTCAATTACCAAAATGTGCCACCAGCCTATCACGAGTTTTCGGACGTCTTTGATAAGAAGAAAGCTGATGTTTTACCTCCACGTCGGCCATATGACTGTGCAATTGAATTACTCCCTGGGGTCGAAATTCCGTTTGGACGTATATTTTCTCTCTCTGAGATGGAATTAGGAACTCTACATCAATATATTGATGAAGATTTTAGAAAAAGGCTTCACCCGGCCCTCTTCCTCTCCTGCTGGTGCCAGAATCTTTTTAATTGAAAAACAGGACAAGACCCTAAGGCCATGTGTGGATTACAGGAAGCTTAATAAAATAACCACAAAGAATCACTACCCTCTTCCCCTGAACTCTTCCAGAGATTCTGTACTGCTCGGATATTCACCAAGCTTGACCTACGGGGGGGCCTACAATCTCATTCGCATCCGAGAGGGTGACTAATGGAAGACGGCGTTCAGAACATGCTTCGGACATTTCGAGCATGTGGTAATGCCCTTTGGACTATGTAATGCCTCGGCTACGTTTCAACATTTTGTAAACAATATTTTCCAAGAATATCTAGATTTCTTCGTCATCATTTACCTGGATGGCATCCTCATATTCTCAACTACCCTGGAGCTTCATCGAACACACGTAAAGACAGTGCTACACACATTAAGAAAACACAGACTCTACGTGAAAGCAGAGAAATGTGAAGTTGAAAAGGAATCAATACAGTTTCTGGGGTTAATCATCTCCACGGGTGGTGTAGCCATGGATCCACAAAAGGTGCAGGCAATCCTAGATTGGCCAACTCCATCAGACAAGAAGGGGGTGAAAAGATTTGTGGGCTTCGCAAATTTCTATAGAAGGTTTATTAAAAACTTCTCTATCATTTCACCTGTAACCCGCCTACATGCTCAGTTCCTGTGGTCTCCAGAAGCTCAATCTGCCTTTGACAAGCTGAAGTCTCTATTTACCTCTGCCCCAATCCTACAACACCCTGACCCCGCTCTGCCATACATCCTGGAAGTTGATGCCTCTGAGGTAGCCACTGGGGCAGTTTTGTCTCAACGCCAGGGGTCTAAATTGTTACTGCATCCCGTGGCCTTCTCTCCACGGAAAATGAGCCAGTCTGAAAAGAACTATGACGTGGGTGATCGAGAACTCTTGGCCATTAAAACCGCTCTGGAGGAGTGGACATATCTCCTTGAAGGTGCCTCCACCCTATGATATTCACGGACCACAGGAACCTAGAGTATCTTTGCACTGCAAAGCGGTTAAGACCTCGACAGGCTAGGTGGGCTCTGTTCTTTGCTAGGTTTAAATTCCATATAACCTTCCGCCCTGGGTCCAAGAATGGGAAGGCTGATGCTCTGTCCTGAATGTTCTCTGATACTCCTGAAGAAGTAACTCCCAGCCCCATTTTGTACTGTACTGGTGACCCCACAATAGGGATAAAACTTTTTCGCAGAAGAGAGTTTAATAAGACTCGTGGCCACTCATTACAATTAGAAGAAAAGAGGTTTAACCTTAAACTACGTAGAGGGTTCTTTACTGTAAGAGCGGCAAGGATGTGGAATTCCCTTCCACAGGCGGTGGTCTCAGCAGGGAGCATTGATAGCTTCAAGAAACTATTAGATAATCACCTGAATGACCGCAATATACAGGGATATGTAATGTAATACTGACACATAATCACACACATAGGTTGGACTTGATGGACTTGTGTCTTTTTTCAACCTCACCTACTATGTAACTATGTAACTATGTAATTTTGTCACCACAGAACTTTCTCATGATTCAACCTGACCTGAGCTCTTCACTTAGACGGGCTTCCTCCCACTGGTCAGAACCAGAAGCATCTTTCCTAAGAAACCTGAATGGGTTCCTTTGTTACCGGGATAAAATCTTTGTCCCGCAGCAAGCCAGAATCCAGGTCCTAAAGACTTTGCATGACCACCAACTTGCTGGCCACTTCGGGGTGCGAAAGACAATAGAGGTGGTCCAACGATCTTTCTGGTGGCCTACCCTGAAGTCCGACTGCAGGGAATACGTTCATTCCTGCACCACCTCTCAGCGGAATAAGGGATCCAATGTTAAATCTTGGGGTTTGTTACGTCCATTGCCAGACCCAGAGCAACCATGGAAGGAGATATCAATGGACTTTATTGTAGAGTTACCTCCTTCAGAAGAGTTTACAACTATTCTGGTAGTTGTGGATCGTCTATCTAAAATGGCTCACTTTTTGCCCATAATGGATACACCATCTGCTGCAGACACGGCGAAGACTTTCATGAGAAATAATCAGACTACACGGCTTACCTAACAACAGTATTTGTATCCGATAGAGGGGTACAATTTACCTCCAGGTTCTGGAAGGCGCTCTGCAAAATGCTGTCAATTAAAATACATCTATCTTCTGCCTATCATCCCAAAAGCAACAGTCAAACCGAAAGAACAAACCAAACTTTAGAACAATATTTACGGTGCTATCCAGACTAACTATCAGACCCTCCAGGCAACTATGCAAAAAGCCCAAGAGAATTACAAGAAGCAGTACGACAAAAGAAGGAAAAACCTTGTGTTTAAAGTTGAAGACAAAGTATGGCTCTCTTCAGCAAATCTGAGGCTTCCTTGTCCCTCCTGGAAGTTGGGACCTAGGTTTATCGGGCCATTTATGATTAAATGGGAAGTTAACCCGGAAGCATTTGAACTGGCATTACCAAGTTCCTATAAGATACATCCAGTATTCCATGTTTCTTTGATTAAAACTGTTGTTTCTAGTACCTTTCCAGGAAGAGAAGAAGTTCCACCACCTCCAGTCTCAGTGGGAGATGAAACAGAATATAAGGTAGAAGCCATTCTGGATTGTCGTCGGAGAGGTAGGACAATTCAATTCCTTATCAAATGGAAAGGTTGTACTGTAGAAGAAAATTCTTGGGAACCAGCAAACAATATTCACGCGCCCAGACTGTTGCAGAGGTTTCCAGCCTGTTATCCCAAGAAATAGGCCCGATTGGGCATCCGGAGGCTGCCCCTTGGGGGGGGGGGCACTGTAACAGAAATGGCCGCAGAACTGGCAATCCTGCCAGTACCCATCATTGTCGCGCCGTGCGAATCCCTGTGAGCATGCGTGCACACAGGTGCGCGACGACGGGCGCACTCAGGTATGCTACGGCAGGTGCACACAGGCGCGCGTTAGCGCCAGTTATTGGCACCCTCTGGCCTATTTAAGCCAGCTGCAGATGCATGCAGGTTGCTGGATTATCGTCCTGTGTACTTGCTGCCTGTATCTGATTCCTGTTGACTACTCGGCTTGCCTGACCTTACCTGCTCTCCGCCTGCACCGACCCCCGGCTTGGATCTGACTATTCTGACTATTCTCCAGTCTCCGCACATGTACCTTTGCTTGTCCATACAGTGCTTGACCCTTGGCCTGGTTACCGACTCTGTTCCTGATTAATCCTGTTGTACCTTTTCTCGGACCGATCTTGTGGTGTATGACCCCTGGCCTGGCTTTGACCTTGTTCCTGGTTGCTCCACTGGGATCCTTCCTCGCACGGCTGCCAATCCGTTTTACCAGCGCACCCCAGCTGCCCGCAACTACCCAGCAACAGCACTCGGCAATCCATGCGCCTTTGGGCACCCTACTCCATCTCACTCCCAGGGGTATGCTGCACTTAGCCGCAAGGGGCGCCCTCTCAGCAACCCGGCCCCGCACCAAGGACTTGACAGGAGTTGAGCTCCTGCTGGCTGCTTCATGGCCAATGGGAGACTCGACCGGTTGTCCTATATACTGTTCAGTTGTTTAAATTCTCTATGCAAACTTTCTCATGTTTGCCCTTTGGGTCTCTGCAGAGATCAGGGCACTGCAACCTCTGCTTTTTGCCCTGACTATTGCACCTGATCAAAGGATTACATGTGCTGTGTTAAGAGTGATGTTGCACTCTACTGTTCAACCTGTTTGGAACTATTTCTCCAGAGCATTACCGGTAACAAACGTCTGCCTCATCAAGGCACTATGGGTTCACTGACATCTACATGAGTTTATACCAGTGATCTTCAGTCGGGAAGGGGTGGTGCCCAGGTTTGTGGGCTATGCCCCACTCTTGTTTATCCGTATACCTATGGTTGAAACATGACTACGATTCCAGTGTTGTCATGGAACATTAGGGGGCTGAGTGACCCCATCAAACGCACTATGGTATCTACTTCTTTATGCAAATACTTACCTGCTATCTGTGCATTACAGGAGACTCACCTCTGATACCATATCTTGTTTGAATTTTCAGTGGGTGGGGAAGATGCATCACTCCACTCACACCTCTTTTTCTTGAGGGGTGAGTGTATTGATACACAGCTCAATAGACTACCCAGAACTGGATTGTGTTGTGGATATTGAGGATGTTATGTTATTTAGTACTTTGTTTTTCTTGAAATTTATTTATCTATTTATTTATTTATTTCAGGTACTTATATAGCGCCGTCAATTTACGCAGCGCTTTACATATATATATATATATTATACATTCACATCAGTCCCTATACTCTCAAGGAGCTTACAATCTAAGGTCCCTAACTCACATTCATACCTATACTAGGGCCAATTTAGACTGAATCCAATTAACCTACCAGCATGTCTTTGGAGTGTGGGAGGAAACCGGAGTACCCGGAGGAAACCCACGCAGACACAGGGAGAACATGCAAACTCCAGGCAGGTAGTGTCGTGGTCGGGATTCGAACCAGCAACCCTTCTTACTGCAAGGCGAGAGTGCTACCCACTGCACCACTGTACTTGCCTTGTTTAATCCCGCCTCCCTATAGTCACCAAGTGTTGAGAGTGGTGTTAGAATATCAGTTGGGTCATCTGGATGTGCCTTTGTATGTCCTGGGTGACTTCAATTGCTACCTAGATCCCTCCTTAGGCAAACACCCCCCCTTGTGGTTCAGGGGCGGGGCACGGGTCGCACAACCCTGAAAAAACTGGTTGAGGAGGTGGGGTGGACTGATCCCCGGAGGGGTAAAAACCCTGGGGAGCAGCAGTTATCGTGCTTCTCAAAACCCCATCTATCATTGTCACGTATGGACTTGTGCCTTTGTTTAGTTACAGCCACCCGGTATGTGTCAGATCAAATATGCCCTTAGAGGCATCTCTAATCTTTCACCGATAGTTTTATCTCTAGAAGTTTGTCCCCCTTCAGCTTCTACCAGGGCTCCCTGGAAGTTGAATGCCTTTTGGCTTAATTTATTTCCACCCCAGGCCAAGATAGCAAAGAAAATTACTGACTTTTGGCAAAATCATGTAGGTCATCCAGATGTGGGGATGGTATGGGAGATGTTCAAGGCCTATCTACGGGGTCTTTTTATTAGAGAGATTACTGCAATTAAGCAGTCATCTAATGCACAAAGAGAGGGGGTGGAGCAGTTGGTACAGAACTTGGAGGCCAAATTTATATCTAATCCCACTGATGAACGTATGGAGGCATGGTTGTCGGCCCAGGAAGCACTGTGTCATATTACCTCTGTAGCAGAGTGGAAATGCCTTTTTAACAAGTTGGCATTCTACAAGGAGGGTGAACATACTGGTCGCCTTTAGCAAAAATTGCCCACTCACACCAGATGTCCCCCTTCAGGAGCCTTGAGGGCGCATACCGGAACGATCACAAACTCTGCAGACACTATTATGTCTGTACTTCTGTCATATTACTCCAACTAATATCAGTCTAAACAAACCTATACAGAAGAATCATTGCACACAAGCCTTGGAGGGGGTTGATTTACCTACTTTGTCTGATGCAGCTAGACACCAACTGGATTCTCCTCTCACCTTGGGGGAGCTGCAGGTGGCGACCGGGATGTTCCCTAACTCGAAAGCACCTGGGAAGGATTGCATTCTGGCCGAGCTGTTTAAACAATATGCTGAGAGTCTGTTGCCTAAACTGTTAGAAGTGTTCAATGAGGCTAAAAACTGTATGTGTCTCCCATCTTCTATGACCAAAGCCAGTATAGTCTTGCTATTGAAACCTGGCAAAGACCCCTTAGACCCTGGCTCATTTAGGCCTATATCCCTTTTACAAACCAATGTGAGGATACTGGTTGAGCAAATGGCTGAAAAGCCAAATTCACAACTCCTATTCACCGAACGGTTCCACCAATTGGGCAAGGAATCCTCTATCATAGACAGATGGCTGTATCTTTTCAACCTCGGCTGGGAGATAAACTCCACAGGAACAGCTCAGTGGTTACATATAAAGGGATGAAAGAACAATCTCATTGCGCAGACATCCAGAAATTTGATCGTTTATTGCAAAAAAGAAATGGATATAAACTCACATTTATCAAATAAAAAACAACCATGAGCCAATCGTCCAGCGCTTCCTACCAACAAGATGGCGGCCACTCCTCTGTCCACAATACGTCGCTTGTCCCTCGTGCACCCAGCGTTTCGTCACAAACGTGCATCATCAGGGGCGTGGTAACAACGTGTGACGATGTGATTTATAAGGAGTGGGCTTGAGTATCAGGCCGTATATTGCGTGCATTCCAGCGGGCGAAAGTAGTCATCTCCCAGCCAATGAACCGCACTTCAGCCTATTGTGTGTGATCCACAGAGCGGAAGTGATGATTTCCCGACCTATGAACCGCCCTCCAGGAAGCTTGTATGCGTCCCACCGGGCGGAAGTGACAAACTCCCGTCCAATGGGCAGCATCACACAAAGAACATGAACTCAGGTTGAGCTTTCATGAACCAGAAACGATAGTTAGCCATAACACCAAAGCTCATAGGATAAAAAGGAAAAGTGGGAGGGATAATATAAAATAGTACCCAACGTTGTGTGTTCAAGATAAGGAAAGTAAATACCTCCCCCATACCGGAACGCAACCAATATAAAAAATATATTTAAAATAGGCTTTTAGAACCCTAACAGAATTCCAAACAAAAATTTAGAATCCGCAAGGGTTTGAATAAATTCATAAATTTAAAACCAAAATAGGATGTTTATATGGGGAGAAGGGATTATAGGTGCGTATGGATATTAAGGAGTGGCGACCTCTTGTGGCAATAAAACAATAAGCAAACACAATGCATGTATCATAGAAAACAATATAAATTCATCAAAAATTAAAACGAAATGAAATAAAAAAAATAATAAAAAATACTAGCAGTTTATACACCTGACAAAGAGTGGCTAGACAAACCTTGAGAAAAAAGCGGAAACCCCATTTGCAACCCTATGATGAATATTGCAAAGACGAAAAAAATGCACATCAACATGTGACAGATACCTGTAAATATCTATCCATTATTGATAAATGCGTTAACGTCCCACTCAACATTCATACCAAAGGGAGCATATGTCTGGGCCTGGTAAATCCACTTCGTCTCCAAACATGAGACTTCTCTGACCATGTGACTGCCTCTCCAGTGCCCACAAAATTTGTCTATACCCAAAAAACTGGTACCCTCTGGGTTGCAGTCATGCTTCAAAGCATAATGCTTGGAAAGGCGATGTTTTGGAAAGCCACGTCTAATATTAGCCACATGCTCACAGAGTCTAACGTGGAGCATGCATTTTGTTCGTCCAAAATACTGCCTATTGCATGGACACCTAATCACGTAGACCACATATTTTGTGGTGCATGTGATAAACGGTTTAATGTAAAAAACCTCCTGAGTGGAAGTTGATTGACAAGAGTCTGTTCTTTACTCCTATTAGTATTCAGCTTTCAAATGGGACATCTCTTGCATGGATAGAAACCTCCCATGCTTTGGAAAAAGAAGACCTTTTTTGGAGGATCAATTATATTCTGAGCCACCTGTAGTCTTAATGGAGGAATTCCCCGGTAGGCTACCTGTGGTCGCTCAGGTAAAATAGAACCCAAAATTCTATAACCTCGTAGAACTTTCTAGTGTTTCTGCATTTTTTTTTGTCATAATACTGGTTGGAATAGCCAGTAACGAAGGAGAATCTTAAAAGAATCATCCTGTATCTTTGGCTTAGCCACCAACAAATCATCTCTATCCTTCGTTCGGGCCAGACTGAATGCAACATCAAGTTGGCTTGTACTGTAGCCTTTTTCAAGGAACCGTCCCCTGAGGATAGAGGCTTCCCTGTCAAAATCGTCCAGATTAGTACAGTTCTGCCTCAGCCTCAGAAACTGACTTTTAGAAATAGATTACAACCAAGACTGATGACAGCTCTTTGTATGAATGAAACCATTATGGTCAGTTTCCTTAAAGTAAGTTGATGTTACAATCCGTCCTTCACTGACTCTGATTTTAAGGTCAAGGAAATGGATCTCCACACTGCTAGCTTCCTGTGTCAAAATTATACTCCTATCGTTGTTGTTTAAACTGGCGATAAAGTCATTGAGGGTTTCCAATCTTCCATCCCATAGGAGGAGGATGTTGTCTATATATCTTTTCCAGAGTACCAGCTCTGACCTGGACTCTTGATAGACGACATCCTCCTCCCACTTGGCCATAAAGAGGTTGGCCATGACTACCCCCCTGTTCTGTAAATAATAGGAGCCATTATGCCAAATATAGTTGTGCTCCATGGCATAATCAAGAAGCTTCAAAATGAATCGTCTGTCGGACATGGAGAGTGTCCTGTTTAAGAAAATGATCTACCGCTTCCCTCCCGTGTTGCTGGGAAATCACGGTGTACCAGGAGGAAACATCCGCAGTGTCCTTCCATTCAAAGTGTCTTAATAAATTGATTACCTGGGTAGAATGGGGGCTAAATTTGCCCCGAGCATGGCCAACCTCTTTATGGCCAAGTAGGAGGAGGATGTCATCTATCAAGAGTCCAGGTCAGAGCTGGTACTCTGGAAAAGATATATAGATGACATCCTCCTCCTATGGGATGGAAGATTGGAAACCCTCAATGACTTTAATGGGACTCAATGGGAGGTTTCTATCCATGCAAGAAATGTCCCATTTGAAAGCTGAATACTAATAGGAGTAAAGAACAGACTCTTGTCAATCAACTTCCACTCAGGAGGTTTTTTACATTAAACCGTTTATCACATGCACCACAAAATATGTGGTCTACGTGATTAGGTGTCCATGCAATAGGCAGTATATTGGACGAACAAAATGCATGCTCCACGTTAGACTCAGTGAGCATGTGGCTAATATTAGATGTGGCTTTCCAAAACATCGCCTTTCCAAGCATTATGCTTTGAAGCATGACTGCAACCCAGAGGGTACCAGTTTTTTGGGTATAGACAAATTTTGTGGGCACTGGAGAGGCAGTCACATGGTCAGAGAAGTCTCACGTCTGGAGACAAAGCGGATTAACCAGGCCCAGACATATGCTCCCTTTGGTATGAATGTCGAGTGGGATGTTAACGCATTTATCAATAAAGGATAGATATTTATCTGTTACATGTTGATGTGCATTTTTTTCGTCCTTGCGATATTCATCATAGGGTTGCAAATGGGGTTGCCCCTTTTTTCTCAAGGTTTGTCTAACCACTCTTTGTCAGGTATATAAACTGCTAGTATTTTTAATTATTTTTTTATTTAGTTTTAATCTTTGGTGAATTTATGTTTTCTATGATACATGCATTGTGTTTGCTTATTGTTTTATTGCCACAAGAGGTCGCCACTCCTTAATAGCCATATGCACCTATAATCCCTTCTCCCCATATAAACATTCTGTTTTGGTTTTAATTTTATGAATTTATTGGAACCCTTGCGGATTCTGTTTGGAATTCTGTTAGGGTTCTAAAAGCCTATTTTAAATATATTTTTTATATTGGTTGCGTTCCGGTATGGGGGAGGTATTTACTTCCCTTATCCTGAACACACAACATTGGGTACTATTTTATATTATCCCTCCCACTTTTCCTTTTATCCTATGAGCTTTGGTGTTATGCTAACTATCGTTTCCGGTTTATGAAAGCTCATCCTGAGTTCATGTTCTTTATGTGATGCTGCCCATTGGACGGGAGTTCGTCACTTCCGCCCAGTGGGACGCATACAAGCTTCCTGGAGGGTGGTTCATAGGTCGGGAAATCATCACTTCCGCTCTGTGGATCACACACAATAGGCTGAAGTGCGGTTCATTGGCTGGGAGATGACTACTTCCGCCCGCTGGAACACACGCAATATCCGGCCTGATACTCAAGCCCACTCCTTATAAATCACAGCGTCACACGTTGTTACCACGCCCCTGATGATGCACGTTTGTGACGAAACGTCGGGTGAACGAGGGACGAGTGACGTATTGTGAACAGAAAAGTGGCCACCATCTTGTTGGTAGGAAGCGCTGGACGCATGGCTCATGCTTGTTTTTTATTTGATAAATGTGAGTTAATATCCATTTCTTTTTTGCAATAAACAATTGAATTTCTGCGCAATGAGATTGTTCTTTCATCCCTTTATATGTAACCACTGAGCTGTTCCTGTGGAGTTTATCTCCCAGTCGAGGTTGAAAAGATACAGCCATCTGTCTCTGGTGGGTCTATGATAGAGGATTCCTTGCCCAATTGGTGGACCGTTGGGTAAATAGGAGTTGTGAATTTGGCTTTTCAGCCATTTGCTCAGTGTGTATGTCCTATACACTGGCGGTAAGAGCCAGTTGTGTCGTGTGTGACTCCTATTTTCTATCTCATTGGAGTTTTCCAGATGGACTGCAATTTTTTGTGCTATTTAATGTACATATGTGTCTTTAATTACCACCATTAATTAGCGCTACATTTTTACCTCAATTTTTTTTATTGTACCCAGCAATATTGTGTTAGCTGCTTTTGAGTTTTTTTCTGTTTGAGCGCAGCAGATTCTCTTATTTTTACTGTTTATTTGGTCATATTGGGGGTCATTTACTAAGATGAATGTGCTGCGCTGGTTCATACCTTTATTGGTGCGCCGGATAAATCCTTAATTGAGCGTATGAACCGGCGAACGCACAGCAGTACCTGCGCGCGAGAATGTTTCCAGCGCAATCCCATCGCGCTGGTTCTCGGCGAGGTACGTCTTCCGCTCGCTGCAATAGGAAAAACACATCTTCCTATTAAAGCAGCGCGAGAAAAACCGGCATGGGTTTCCCCTCCAGGGGCATACCAGGCCCTTCGGTCTGGTATGGATTTTAAGGGGAACCCCCTACGCTGAAAAAACAGCAAGGGGGTCCCCCCAAAACCCATACCAGACCCTTATCCGAGCACGCAGCCCGGCCGGTCAGGAAAGGGTGTGGGGACAAGCAAGCGCCCCCTCTCCTGAACCGTACCAGGCCGCATGCCCTCAACATGGGGGATGGGTGCTTTGGGGAAGGGGGGCGCGCTGCGGCCCCCCCACCCCAGAGCACCTTGTCCCCATGTTGAAGAGGACAAGGACCTCTTCCCGACAACCCTGGCCGTTGCTTGTTGGGGTCTGCGGGCGGGGGCTTATCAGAATCCAGGAGCCCCCTTTAATAAGGGAGCCCCCAGATCCCGGCCCACCACCCTATGTGAATGAGTATGGGGTGCATGGTACCCCTACCCATTCACCTGGGGGAAAAATGTGTCAAGAAAAAAGCACACTAGACAGGTTTTTAAAGTAATTTATTAGGCAGCTCCGGGGGTCTTCTTCCAACTTCGGGGGTCTCTTCCGCGCTCTCCGGCCTCTACTCCGCGCTCTCCGGATCTTCTCCCGGCTCTCCGGCCTCTTCTCCCGGTGTCCGGTTCTTCTTCGCGCTCTCCGGCCTCTTCTCCCGGCATCTGGTTCTTCTGCTGGGCTCCTCCGCTATCTTCTGCTCTTTTGCTAGCGGTGGCCCGGTCTTCTCCGTTCTCTTCCCCTGCTGTCTGGTTCTTCTGTCGCTGTCCGGTTCTTTTCCGATCTCGGGTATATTGTGCCAGACTCCCACGCTATCTTCTTTCAGCTTTTTTGCTAACGGTGGCCCGGTCTTCTCCGTCTTGTTCCCTCTTCTTTTCTTTCGATGTTGACACGACGCTCTCTCCCGCTGTAATGCTGTGTGAGCGGTGCGCGATGACTTATATAGGCATGGGGCGTGGTCACCGTGCGATGTTACCGGGTGACCCCGCCCCTTATGACATCACAGTCCCGGGGGCATGCTAGGACTGTGACTTCATAAGGGGTGGGGTCACCCGGTGACATCACACGGTGACCACGCCCCATGCCTATATAAGTCATCGCGCACCGCTCACACAGCATTCAGCGGGAGAGAGCTTTGTGTCAACATCGGAAGAAGAGAAGAGGGAACAAGACGACGGAGAAGACCGGGCCACCGCTAGCAAAAGAGCTGGAAGAAGATAGCGGGGGAGTCTGGCAGAAGATACCGGACAGCGACAGAAGAACCGGACAGCGGAAGAAGAGAACAGAGAAGACCGGGCCACCGCTAGCAAAAGAGCGGCAGATATCGGAGGAGCCCGGCAGAAGAACCGGAGAGCGGGAGAAGAACCAGACACCGGGAGAAGAGGCCAGAAAGCGTGGAGAAGAACCGGACACCGGGAGAAGAGGCCGGAGAACGCGGAGAAGAACCGGAGACCAGGAGAAGATCCGGAGAGTGCGGAGAAGAGGCCGGAGAGCGCAGAAGAGACCCCCGAAGTCGGAAGAAGACCCTCGGAGCTGCCTAATAACTTACTTTAAAAACCTGTCTAGTGTGTTTTTTCTTGATACTTTTTTCCCCCAGGTGAATGGGTAGGGGTACCATATACCCCATACTTATTCACATAGGGTGGGGGGCCGGGATCTGGGGGCCCCCCTTATTAAAGGGGGCTCCTGGATTCTGATAAGCCCCCCGCCCGCAGACCCCGACAACCAACGGCCAGGGTTGTCGGAAAGAGGCCCTTGTGCTCATCAACATGGGGACAAGGTGCTTTGGGGTGGGGGGGGCGCAGCGTGCCCCCCTTCCCCAAAGCACCCATCCCCCATGTTGAGGGCATGCGGCCTTGTACTGTTCAGGAGTGGGGGGGCACTCGCTCGTCCCCACCCCCTTTCCTGACCGGCCTGGCTGCATGCTTGGATAAGGGTCTGGTATGGATTTTGGGGGGACCCCCGTGCCGTTTTTTCGGCGTAGGGGGTTCCCCTTAAAATCCATACCAGACCGAAGGGCCTGGTATGCTCTTGGAGGGGAACCCATGCCGTTTTTTTTTTTTAAATTTGGTGTGGAGTTCTCCCTCCAAGATTCATACCAAACAGTGCCTGGCATTGGCGGGGATCCAAGTCGGATCCCCGTGCTTGTCTCTCATTGGGAAAGGAAAAAACATTTTTTCCTTTCCCGCTGAGCGAGCCAGCTCGGCGCTGCTATCCGCAGCTGACACAGTGCACTGCGATTACCTGCCGTTATGTGCGGCTAGCTGCGCTAAATGCAGTCAGTTCTATTTTTACTATCCGCACCATACCGCATGTAATCAAAACGCAGCTAAACGCAGTGTGTGAATGGGGCCATAGGAAAGCATTGTGTGCGTTTAGCTGCGGTAGAAAACGCAGCTAAAAGCACAATTCTATCCGTCCGTGTGAAAGGGGCCTAAGGCCCCTTTCACACTGGGGCGTTTTTCAGGCGCTATAGTGCTAAAAATAACGCCTGAAAAACGCCCCAAAGAAGTGGCTCCATTCACTCCAGTGTGAAAGCCCGAGGGCTTTCACACTGGAGTGGTGTGCTATCCGGACGGTAAGGCCCACTTTCACACTGGGGAAGTTGGGGGCATCTGCGGTAAAGCGGCGCTATTTTTAGCGCCACTTTACCGTTGTTTTAGCAGCGTTATTCGGCCGCTAGTGGGGCAGTTTTAACCCCCCGCTAGCAACCGAAAAGGGGTTAAATCCGCCCGCAAAACGTCGCCGGAGCAGCGTTTTGCCGGCGGTATCACAGCGCTGCCCCATTGATTTCAATGGGGAGCAGTGGTGGAGGAGCGGTGAGTTCACCGCTCCAAAGAAGTTGCTGGCAGGACTTTTTGTGACGCCCTGCCAGCGCACCGCTCCATTGTGAAAGCCCTCACTGGAGTGAATGGAGCCGCTTCTTTAGGGCGTTTTTTAGGTGCTATTTTTTTGCGCTGTAGCGCCTGAAAAATACCCCAGTGTGAAAGGGGCCTAAAAAAAGTCCTGCTAGCAGCATCTTTGGAGCGGTGTATAAACCACTCCTGCCCATTGAAATCGCTAAATGACGGTATAGCGGCGCTAAAAATAGCGCCATTTTGCCACCGCCCTAAGGCCCCTTTCACACGGACGGGCGGACCTGAACGGACACTCCATAGACCTCTATGGAGGGTCGAATGTCAGTGGTGACATATCCGATGACATCCGACCCACTCCAATCCGAAAAGGTGTAACGGAAGAAAAAACTATTTTTCCATCCATCTGCGGATCGGGTGACGACGGACTCTACGGTCCGTCATCATCCGATCCCCCATAGAGGAGAGCGTCACTCTGACAGGTCCGTCCCTGCACAGTGTGCAGAGACAGACCTGTCATCTGCCTGCTCAGCGGGGGATCGAAGAAGCGATCCCCCGCTGAGCAGAGTGGGCTCCATACACAGACATGTCCGTGTGAAAGAGCCCTAAGGCCAACGCCCTTTGTACAAAAATCCACGGGAAAGTTTGTACAAAGTCCCATCGTGTGTATGAGGCTTAAACAACAGAAATTCAAGTTTTCATATCTTTAAAGTTCACCATACACTGGGCAATCAGTTAGATCTTCCATAAATTAGATTCAGTGCAAGAGCCTGTTTGATTTTCTTCAATTAGAAGTAATTCTTACAGTGCATCTTCCTATTACCGCTTTAGCCTAATGCTCTCTTTCCACTATTTTCAACCCCAAAGTTGCGTGATTTACAATGTGCTTTTCCGGCTTTTTTTCCACTATTGCGACTTGTCATGCCACTTGGGACTGAAAATTTGCATCACAAGTTCTACCCCATGATTTACAATGAGTACCGTTCATATGTATGCAACTTGCTTACGCCCATGCGCACATGTCGTATACACAGCGGGCACACATCTTTATTACAGAAATCCATATTTGTATGGAAATTAACCACTCGCTTACTGGGCACTTAAACCCCCCTGCTGTCCAGACCAATTTTCAGCGCTGATGCACTTTGAATGACAATTGCGCGGTCATACTTAGCCAAATGTTTTTTTTTTGTTTTTTTTTTTTATTTTCCCACAAATAGAGCATTCTTTTGGTGGTATTTGATCACCTCTGTGGTTTTTTACTTTTGTTCAAAAAAAAGAAAAGACAGATTTTTATAAATAATTTTGTATATTTTTGGATATTTTGATATTAAATTTTGCAAACAGGTAATTTTTCTCCTTCATTGATATATGCTGATGAGGCAGCACTGATGGGCACTGACTGGGTACACTGATAGGCAGCACTGCTTGGGACCACTGGTGGGCATTGATGGGTGGCACTGGCAGGTGGTACTGGTGGGCACAGATGATGCAGAATTGCCTCTTCGGGACCAATGTCCCTTGCACCTAAGCCGGGGATCAGCTTTTATTTTTATCCTCATGCTGTCAGCGTGAGGAGAAAAAATAAACAATTACCGAGCTTTAGTTTACATCATGTGATCAGCTGTCATTGGCTGACAGCTAATCACGTGGTAAGGGGCCGGGATCGGCCCTTACTTCAATCTGTGTTCACTCGAGTCTCAGTGACTCGCTGCGCGACAGCCTCCCAGAAATTCAGGTCCACGCTGTGGCCGTCGTTTGGCTATAGCACAGACACCAAGTGGTTAATAGAAAAACAGATGCAGATTTCTAGGACTGGCCAAAAATAATGTTTAGAGTCAAAGCCAACTGATGACTTTCTATTAAAGGTCTAAATGGGCCATTAACATGCATCACAATTGAACTTAGGAATGTGTTTTTGCAAAGTTAAACTAATTAAAATCCTTTCTTATTTTTGCTTGGGGATAGACTGCAGAGGGATTAGAAGTTTTGTCAGATGTCTACATCCCTGATAGGGTGAAGACAATTACCAAATTTTGCCAATTTCTCATTCAAAATTATTCACATCCTGTCACATATCCAAACAGGAAGTGTGGGTAAAACCCTACCAATATATGTCCTTGGGGACACACAGGTCAATCTAAATAAATAGTTTCCCCATTCGGGAAATTGCACTCTAGCATTTTTCCATGTACATCCCAAATTATTATGTATTTTGGGGTTTATTTACTAAAAGGTAAATCCACTTGCACTACAAGTGCACTTAGAAGTGCAGTTGCTGGAGATCCGAGGGGGACATGCAAGGTAAAGAAAAAAAACAGCATCTTTGCCTCTACGTGATTGGATGATAAAATCAGCAGTGCTTCCCCTCTGATTTTCAACAACTACACTTGTATTGCAGAAAGGATTTGCCTCTAATAAACCCCAAAATACCTAATAATTTGGGGTGTACACAACAAAGTGCTAGAGTGCAATTTGCATAATGGGGACACTAGTTAGATTGACCTGTGTGTCCCCAAGGAAAAATATTGTTAGGGCTTTACTCTCACTTCCTGTTTGGCTATGTGACAGGAAGTGAAGCCAATTTTAAGAGAAGGGACACAAAGCCCAACCTAAAAAAAAAAAAATTCTTGATTTCCCTCAAATGTCCACCATTAGAATAGGATTGTCTTGAGCTTTATTTTGGTTCAGTGCTCTAAATCAGTGCTTCTCAACCCTGTCCTCAAGTACCCCCCAACAGGCCATGTTTGCAGGTTTTCCTTCATCTTGCACAGGTGCTTTAAATCAAAGTCAATGGCTTTGTATTTTGGACAGCTATTTTAGATAAGATAAATTTCCTAAACATGTCCTGTCGGAGGGGGGGATTACTTGAGGACTGAGGCTGAAAACCACTGCTCAAAAAGAAAATTGAATACTTACCACTCTGAAATGTTGCTTTCCTGGTCACTATCCATGGCAGCATATGCACAATCCATGCATGTGCTACCATGAAGGCACCAGGAAAGTAACTTAAAACAAAAAAAAAAAATAAAAAAGGGATTTGTCTAAGACATGCCAATCAGCCTAGTTAAGCTGCAGCTGGGAAATCCGTTGCATGAAAAGAACACACATAAAACATTAAAAATTTGAAACAATTTTATTGGTCCAAAAAAAACAGGACTTGGAAAAGAAGCAAAGAAAGCAAAATACACACATGTATGTTAATTTGAGACACTAACAGAATATGTTTGAGGTTTAACCTTTTTGCAGTGTAAATTAACAGGAGTTAAAAGGCGTGCACCCACAAATGGATATCTATTAAGGATTAAAACAACATTACGCACAACATCTTGAGAAAGAATTTTAAAAATAATGCAGCACAGACAGTTAAATCAAAGTGAACAACGTAAAAACAACAAACATTGCCAGCATAAAAAAGATTTAATGGGAAAAGAACCACCACCCAAAAAAAAACAACAAACAAAAGTAAATAAATTGCATAAAAACATATCTGTTTTGCAACAACATAACAAACAAAATACAAAGAGAAAATACATGTGTTAGAAACTCGATAAGGACACCCAAATGTACTCTTGCTTTTTTTTTTTTTTCTACTTCAGAAAACTCTCGAGAGACTATTCAGCTTGACGCTCATTCACTGTCTCCAACAAGGTCTTACATCATCGTGGTAGAGACTTAATTTTTAATCAACATCCTCCATTTTTTAAACTTCCAGATTCCTTCGGCATCCACACCCTTCTTTTTATCCAACACGAAAAAAAAAGTATAGCTTGCTTAGTCATAATCCTATACATTGTTTACTGTCTAACGAAACATTTTTATATACATACAAGTTGTGTGCATCCCACAACACTTCCTTTAATGCACATAACACTAACTACAATACTGTTTATTTTTTTCCAGTTTCCCCAAGCCATACATCATCATTTTCCACTCGCTCACCTTCACTCCTGTTATTTCATTCACCAGATCTTGACTCCTATTGATCACATCTTTCGCTACACCACACCCCCAGAACACATGCTCACTGTCTTCTACATCCCCACAATTCATTCTTGGACAAATATCAGACACACGCAAATCCCTTTTCATAAATAGCCTTGTAGCTAGACATTCATGCAAACTCATCCATACTATCTGTCTCTGCACATATATACTCATTTTCTTCCATACTTCCCCAGCCACTGACGCATTAACTCCCCTAAGGTTACACACATACTCCTCCTCCATCAACCACTTCCCCACCTTCACTTTATCCCTCTCCCCTTCTCCTAAATCTGTCAACTTAAACTCTACCCTAAACTTTTCCAATACCCAGTAGTCGCGTGGCACCACGTAAGCCACCGGTATCATTGAATCCCTTCCCAACCACCCCCATCTCCTAAACAACCACCCACCCGAAAAAGCTATCATCCTAGCACACACTCCACCATTCCTCAAAACTTTCACCACGCAAAACCAATAATGCATTAACAAAAACACTCACATTCGGAAAACCCAACCCCATTACGTTCACGTCTACACACATATTCTCTCTTGACTCTTTCCATTTTAGACCCCCATAAAAAGGTAAACAATAACTTATTAATTTTCCTCAATCTTATCTCCCCAGGAGGGAAGATATTACTTGCATACAAAATTAAAGGTAAGATTACTGCCTTGACTACTAAAACTTTCCCATAAATCGACAATTTTCTTAGACATCAAAACCTCAACTTCTTGGCTATCTTTTCTCCCACTTCATTCCAGCACACTTCCCCTTTCATTCCATAGTCAAACACAATACCCAAAATCCTCACTCCATCCTCCACCTTCCCAATCTGATCATCCACACATTCCACTTGTCTTCCATACACACCCAAACTACACTTATTCCAATTCACACTCATTCCCGCACATACACAAAAAACAGATAAAAGTAAATTCACCCTTCTTACGCCCACCACCGACTGACACACTGCCACCATGTCATCCATATAAACATTTCACAATTTTCCCCCCACTCCCAGGCACCAAAAAGCCTCTCACCACCTTATCCCTCTGTATCATCCTTAACAGTGGATCAATAAAACAAATAAAGAGAATAGGGGACAGGGGGCACCCCTGTCTCACCCCAGATTTAACCAAAAAAGCCCGCCCCAAACTCCCATTAACCAGAACCCGACTACTGATCCCCCAATACAACCCTTTTATTACATTAATGAGCAGCTGTGGTATACCCATCCGCTTCAAAACCTCCCACAAAAACTCATGATTCGCTTTGAATAAAGTGAGTGGTGATTGCACTGTGATAAAAAGGGGGAAGGGGGAAGAGGAAGGGGCTAACTCAAATGTATATAGAGGTGAATGAAAAATGAAAAAATTATACAAAAGGTATAATGAGCATGAGGGCTAGTAATATTGTAAATACTGAAATAAAAGAAAAGAAAATTCTCAATGCAAAAGGGCTAGTATCATACTAGCACATATGTGGTAACTCAGCAAATACTTATTAAAAGAAAAATCTCAGTGCAAAAGGGCTAGTATCATACTAGCACATATGTGGAAACTCAGCAAATACTTATTGGTGACTCCAAGTAAATAAATCAATGGTGAACAGTCCCACCACCTTGTAGTACAAAGTGCTCAAACAATAAGTCATCAGTTCCAAAAAGGCAAAATGAAAAAATTATACAAAATATAAAAGTATAATGAAATGTAATAAAGTGCAGTCTCATGGGCACTAAATCCGAATAAACTGAAGAAACAAAATTGCTCTGATGAAGTCACGTGACGTGACGATACGCGTCAGGATTGGAGCATGGGAACTGTCCCAGACTGACGATAGGATACGAGTTCGGCGCTCGTGGATGTTTTTTACTACAGCCTTCTGCTAAATGTAAGTGTACCATGTTGTTTTTAACCTAATAAACTGATTTATATACGGGATCACGCTATGTGCACTCTCTTCCAATACTCCACATATATTCATCCCATTGTGACGAGCATTAAGGAAACGGGGAGGGTTTGAAGACACCCTTTTGGGGTATACGAACTCGGCGTTCGTTGGATTGACGCCCACACTCATTTTACATAAGTGAGTGCATCCCCCTTCTGTGTCCTGTCCCTTTTTCCACTCTGGCCGCCACGGAGTTATACTATATACTGTCTGCTTATGTTTTTTATATGCCATCCTGCACACCCACCACCCGTATCGCCTGAACTACTGGATGGGACCCTTGCCTGCTGGTGATTGGTTATTGGATTACAAGCTGTTGTCTTGCAGCAGTAAGGTGAGCTGCTTGCGAGCACAGAGGTGTCCCCACTGAAGACTTTTTTTCCCTTCCCTGTGGCTTGTGGACTTGCCTTTTTGGAACTGATGACTCATTGTTTGAGCACTTTGTACTACAAGGTGGTGGGACTGTTCACCATTTATTTATTTACTTGGAGTCACTAATAAGAATTTGCTGAGTTACCACATATGTGCTAGTATGATACTAGCCCTTTTGCACTGAGGTTTTTGTTTTTTTTTTGTTTTTTCAGTATCTACAATATTTTTTATGTGCTAGTATGATACTAGCCCTCATGCACATGGACTTTTTTTGATTTATATATTTTTATTTGGTTCAATTTTATAATTTTTTTTTGTGCCCACACTGTATTTGTCACTCATTTTATAGCTCTTTATACGTTTCAGGCAATTTTGTTTCTTCAGTTTATTCGGATTTAGTGCCCATGAGACTGCACTTTATTACATTTCATTATACTTTTATATTTTGTATAATTTTTTCATTTTGCCTTTTTGGAACTGATGACTTATTGTTTGAGCACTTTGTACTACAAGGTGGTGGGACTGTTCACCATTGATTTATTTACTTGGAGTCACCAATAAGTATTTGCTGAGTTACCACATATGTGCTAGTATGATACTAGCCCTTTTGCACTGAGAATTTTCTTTTCTTTTATTTCAGTATTTACAATATTTTTTATGTGCTAGTATGATACTAGCCCTCATGCTCATTATACCTTTTGTATAATTTTTTCATTTTTCATTCACCTCTCTATACATTTGAGTTAGCCCCTTCCCCTTCCCCCTTTTTATCACAGCGCAATCACCACTCACTTTATTCATACGACTTTTGTCTGTTTGGATCAGCCATTTAGGTGTTGCAGCAGTGCCCCTTAGCATAGGTATTCCTGACAGCGCAGGAGTTTCTTCATTATTTATCCGTGATTCGCTTTATCGTATGCCTTCTCAAGGTCAGATGATGTCAGGATAATCAAACTATTCCTATCTTTACAAAAATTAATTATATCCCTAACTAAAATTAAATTCTCCGAGATCATTCGACCTGGCACTGCACAGGCCTGCGTCTCGCTAACCATCCTACTAATGACCTTAGATAATCTTCTCGCCACCATTTTTGCAAAGACCTTGTAGTCTGAATTTAGTAAGTAGATAGGCCTCCAATTTCAAATATCCATCTTATCCTCCTTCTTATAAATGAATACCACTACCCCCTCTCTCATAGATTCGGATATAATGCCTTCCCTCATCATGTAACTGAATACCTCAACCACATCCCGCTTAATAATTTCCCAAAACAATTTAAAAAACTCACTTGGTAAGCCATCCCCTCCTGGGGTTTTATTAGCCCCCATGCTTGTCACAGCTTCCCACACCTCCTCCTCGTTCACTGCTTTCTGCAAAAAAACCCTTATCCATCTAAATTATCCTCAACCATATCAATCATTCTAGTATCTGACTCATCAACACATACTCCCTCATACAATCGTTCATAAAATTTACATTCCCCTACCTTCTTCATCATACACACCCTCAAACACTCCTTTTTCCTTACAAACCTTCTTGAAAAAAAATCTAGAACATTTTTCATCCTGCTCCAGGTGTTTAACTCTTGCTTGAAAAATAATTTGTTTTCCTCTTTCAGTTAATACCTCTTTAATCCTTTTCCTAACATGGTCTATTTCATCGGCCATGTCATAGCCCATATTTCTAAATGAATATAATGTAGCCAACCTGACTTGTAACCGAGAATATATCCTTTTCTCACTGCTTCTTTTATCCCTACTCTTTTTTTGAAAAAAGAATTTAATTTTCCTTTTGACCCAATCCCACCACCTCAAAATATTACTAAAATCTTTTTTCCTATTAACCCATCTACTATATTCATTACTAAAATGGGCTTTGACATGCTCGTCCTGTAACAATAAACTATTTAACCTCCATATCCCTAAACCAAACTTAATACTATCTCCCATACTCAAATCAACATACACTGCCACATGGTCTGAAAAAATTACCGGCCTGTGTTTAACATTAGCACATTTGAACGCATCAGAAAACAAACATAAATCAATTCTGGATTTGGTGCGCCCACGCTCCGAAAAAAAAGTGAAATATGGATCCACCAAAACCCAGAACAGTATGAGCATCATTGAGATGCAAGTCCTGAATTAACCCATTCAGCATAGTGCTACCTTCATCTAACTTAGTCTCTGCTACTCCTATCCGATCTTTCACAAATTGGATCGTATTAAAATCACCCATGATCACACTAGGTCTCCTTCCCACTGCATGTAACTTCAAAACTTCAAAAAACTCAAGACGTTTCTGGCTATTCACAGGAGCATATAAAATTAAAAAGCCTAAACTTCTGGTTAAACAAAACGTAATCTGCCATAATTAATCTTCCTGGCACTAACACAACATGAGACATAATGGGAATATTTCTATTTGTAATGATAATGCCTACTCCAGCATTCTTATTTTCCCCAACTGCCAACCATATGTAATCCACCACCCACTCGAGGCTTGGGCGGTCGATTAAAAAAACACTCCTGTAGACAGGTGATATCTCCTCCATTGACCTTCAAGTCCTCAAAAACGGCACACTTTCTAGCAGGAGACCCAAAACCCCTCACATTGAGGGACACCAGCTTGATGCTCATTCACATGAAGATGTGCATCATTCACCCCCAGCCCTATCACTTAAGCCAGAAAACTGACATACATTCCTCAGGGCTATAATGCTTTCATCATCCAAAAACGCCTGACTAGGTGATAATGTGGCCGGCTGAAAAATTTCTGGAGTCCCCGGACTTAGTGCTGGTGATTCTACCTCCACTCCAACATCCCCCAGGACCTCAAAGGGGTTACTTGTTTCAATTCCAGCTGTCTCTACTTTCAATTTCTTAGCCCTTCTCTTCTTAGGGCTCTCCAAAGCGTCCACCTTGGTCTTGGCACCCAGTGTCTCCATCTTTTCCACCTCCTCTTCTTGGGCTTCCGCACCTCCGGCTCCCACTGTAAGGCTGCTGCCAACTCCTCCATAGCCCTCTCCACCTCTGCTCCACTCTCCGCTGTTAATGGCCCCACACTAGTGGGTGGCACTTCTACTCTTTCCTTCACACTCTCCTCCACACCCCGGTGCCCACTTTCTTCCTCTTCCACCACCACCTCCTCCTCCTCTTCTTGTCTTTCAGGAGAGTCAGACAGCACCTGTGTGGACACTGGTCGTCCACTCTCAGCGGTGCGCATGACAGCTTCAGCAAAAGAGACATAGGCCCTTCTTACTTTTGGACAATTCTTCACTGTATGATCACGCTGTCCACATATATCACAGGCCCGCTTAATCAAGCAAGCCCCAGCCTCATGTCCCTCCTCCCCACAGTTCTGGCAGTGCATCTCCACATTACATTCATCTCTGGTATGCCCAAACTTATGACATCTTCTGCAGTATGTCGGTTGACCAGGGTAGTAGAGAAAGCCTCTATTTCCTGCTATTGAAAAATTAGCTGGTGGATGCCGCACTCCACCAATCCCTTCAGAATCTACCTTCAGCTTGACAAAAAACTTTAATTTGCCATTAAAGATCCCCAGACGATTAGTCATCCTGAAGCCTCCCTTCACTGCAGAGCAGTATCTCTTTAAAAAGGCCACTACCAAAGCAGTGTCCGTGAAGGGGTTAAATAGGTGAACAACCCTCAATATTTACCGAGGGCCATCTCGGATCACTCCCCCATGCTCCTCACCATTGATATGGAAAGACCACCCGGATATGTGGTATGGAGATTAACCCCTATGTGGCTTAAGGAGGAATGCTTTGAGAGGTCAACTGCTGCATCCATTAATACTTTCTGGGTAGAAAACAAAAATGAGGCTCCAATTGGGATCACATGGGACGCTTTCAAGGCCACACTCCGGGGTTCCACAGCGGGACTAATCAAACAGCTCCAGTCAGATAGGGGATGGAAGGTGAAGGAGGCTGAACAGTTGGCCACTGAAACTGAAGTGGAATATATTAAAAACCTTACCTCTGATACACATAGAATATGGAGGGAGAGTATAAGACAGTTAGACTTAGTGCTAATAGAAAAAACACAGAAGAAGTTACTTTATCAAGCGCAGAGGATCTTTGAATTTGGGGATAAGAACAGTAGATTATTGGCGTATTTGGCTCACTCTCAGCAGGCCCCAACCTCTATACCACGAATAAGGGACAAGAACATGACACTATGTACATCACAAACAGATATAGCAAACGCATTCTTAGAATTCTATCAGGATTTATATACCTCAAAAGTTGACTACATAATGGAGGAAGTACGGGAATATTTAGATCCAATACCCCTACTAGAGTTCACGGTGGAGAAGGCGAAGGAACTGGATGATCCCTTCACAGTTGAAGAGGTTATCTCAGCTATTGGGACATTAAAACCTAATAAAACTCCCGGTTTAGATGGATTCCCGGTGGAGTGGTATGGGACATACGCTGAAATCCTGGCCCCTAAGCTCTTGACTATGTATGAAGATGCCTATAATAATGGTATATTACCTGAATCTATGAGAGAAGCATTGATAGTGCTGATCCCAAAGCCGCATAAGGACCATGATCTGTGTGAATCATACCGACCGATGTCACTCATAAACGTTGACGCAAAAATTTTAGCTAAACTTTTGGCAAAGAGACTGAATAAAGCTATTGCATCTATCATTCATCCTGATCAGACAGGATTCATTCCTGAAAGATCGATGGCTATAAACCTGAGACGTCTTTTTACTATAATTCAATCTAAAGGCCCTGCCCAAGATACCCGTGTGGTAGTATCACTAGACACGCATAAAGCGTTTGATTCTATAGAATGGCCATACATGATTGCGGTCCTTGGTCGGCTGGGATTCGGCCCCAAATTTAAAAAGTGGGTTGAACTTTTGTATGCAGACCCCCAGGCTAGACTAAGGATTAATAATACTATTACGGGACAATTCAAAATAGCTAAGGGCACACGGCAGGGGTGTCCTTTATCACCCCTGCTGTTTGCCCTGGCAATAGAGCCACTGGCGGCTCAGCTGAGAGAAGACAGATTAATCAAGGCCTGTACGATGAATGACAGGGAAGAGAAAACATCTCTATACGCAGATGATATGCTGTTATATTTAGAGGAGGCGGGGGGAACACTGCGTGCAGCCCTGAATAGAATTTCTGAATTTGGGCGGTACTCAGGATTCAGGGTGAACTGGAGTAAATCAGTGGTGCTTCCCCTGGATCCTGGGTATGCTCCGGAAATACCACAGGACATCCCATTAAAAATAGTAAACAAATTCAGATATCTGGGGGTTGAGATCCAGTTGCCACTAAGTCTATATGTGATTAACAACTTGTCACCGGTTTGGAGGAGATTAAAAGAAAGTACACAGACCTGGGCCTAATTACCGCTTGGCCTATTAGGGAAAATCAACATATTTAAAATGATTTATTTGCCCAGGTTTTTGTACTTGCTCTGGCATGCCCCAGTGTATATCCCCAAAAAATGGTTCACGGAAGTAAATAAGACAATCTCCTCCTTTCTATGGGGACCTAAACCAGCTAGAGTATCACTGGATACACTCTACCTACCTATGAGAGAGGGAGGGATGGCCCTGCCGAATTTACGGTGCTACTACCTGGCTGCTTAACTAACGCATGTACACTGGTGGGGTTTTCCGAAGATGAACCTTGCCTCAGTGGCAACACAAGCTGCTCAGGTATACTCATATGAGGCATTGATCAATATACTTTATAGAAATGGCCCTTATCCAGAACAGGGGGCTGATATTCTGAAGCTGTCATACAAAATATTTCATTTATGTAATGTTAAGATGAATGGATCTAGCCTAACGAGTTCTCCTAATGCCCCACTGTGGCATAACCCCCATCTTATAGAAATAGCTAAAATACCAGACGGGGCATGTTGGGCAAAATATGGGATTAAGTATGCACACCAGCTGTTCAGAGAAGGAGTCTTTAGATCATTTACAGACCTGAGAATTGAATACGCCATCCCCAATGCTTTTTTTTTCAGATATCTTCAGCTGCGAAAGGCTATAATAGCTCAATATGGTAAAGGTAAAATAAATGTATCCCCTTCTGTAGGAGAAAAACTGATTGCAGAGGAAGACCATGCAAAAATGATCTCTAGGTATTATTTGGCTCTGCTGCCATCCTCTAGCCCTAGGGTGGAGAGGGTGGCGGCACAGTGGAAGAAGGATATACCGTCACTAGGGGAGGAGAATTGGACGGAGGTATTGGATACAATGCTTTCCTCAGTAATCTCAGCTAGAGATAAAATGCTTCAGTTTAACTTTTTGCATAGAATCTACTATACACCAGAAAGACTACACAAAATGGGTAGGAGGGAACTTCCAGAATGCCCCCGATGTAATGTAGCGATAGGGAACTTCTTCCATATGGTATGGCAATGCCCTCGGGTAGTATTATATTGGAGGGCGATCCTTACTTTTATGGAGGAGAAACTTGAACTTCCAAATATATACTCCCCAGCCAGGTGTCTTCTTGGAGACCTGGAGGAAGAGGAATTGCCCACATCACAAAAGACCCTTCTGAGAATAGTACTCTGTTACGCTAAGAAAGCATTGGCTCTAAAATGGAAACACTCAGATCCCCCTTTACAAGAATGGTTAAAATTGGTTAATAACGCCATACCAATGTATAAACTTACATACCAGGCCAGAGGTAGTAATAAAAAGTTTGATAAAGTGTGGGGAAAGTGGATTAAAAATATCTCTGGAGAAACTGCAATGTAAAAACTTACCGCTACTGACCTGGATAAGATGATAAAAATGCTGAAAATATGGGATGTGAAAGGACAAATGAAGCAGATGGAATATGGATAAGATGCACAATAAGGTAGATGGAGAAAGTAATAAGACAGCAGATGACTTGTGAAACCAACAATTTTATTGGTTATGTTCTAAGTTAACAAAGAGTTATTTCTGTATTAATGATGTTACAGTTTAAATGATTGAGAACAGTTTGTAATGTAATTTATTACATTGTGCGTAAACAGTACAGTATGACATGAAACTGTAAATTTTGTAAATCTCAATAAATTTACCCTTTAAAAAAAAAAATAGGTGAACAACCAATGGTTTCTCCTCCATAGCATACAAGGGTTCCGCTATGAAAGCCCTTATAGACTCATGGTTAGCTTTCTCCAATTCCTTACACTTCTCAATAACTCCCATGCAAAAATTGCTATGCACAAAAGAAACATCATAGTACCTTGGTGCTGCATGGTCCTGGATACAATAGATGTGATGTGGTTCCACTCCAACTGATTTCTCCAGCAAATCCTGAACAAGGAACTCCAAACTAACTTTACGCAAATGACCAGGCATAACCTGAAACCGCAGGGTGTTCTGAATCCCCTTTCGCTCCATTGAGCTTAGCAAAGAAAAATTCAGACCATCACACAATCTTGGCTCTTTTCAGGGCAAAGTAAAGAATGCTATCTGCAAGCTTTATATAACATAGGTTTGTGTGCTAATGAGGCAATTGCAAACACATGCACAGTCCATTAATCACACAAAATGCAAGTTCACCCAATGTAGAGAGAACTTCAAAGTGGGTACACCTGTTAAGGATGTCCTTAAATTACTAACCCAAAAAACACACTCTGAGCATGCCCAGAAACATCCAAGTGCTGTTCACACACAAAAAGCACCAAAAAAAAACAAAGTCCCTGAGCATGCCCAGAACAACCCAAATGCAGCTAGCACAAAATAAGCCACCCGCATGTCCAAAATTAAGTACATCATCCAGCATGCACCAAAATTACAGATGGGACAAACCACCCCCCAGTCCAGGGGGGCAACTAAAGAGCCTAACGTGCAAAAGTTATACAACAAATACCATTGCAGTCTAAGGGAACTGACTTCGTAATTTTACTAGTCCCCACTTGGCTGGCTTATCTTGTAGTTATTGTCCTTAAAATGGGTATGGGGGCCCAGGTCCCACCCTAAGGGACATATATCAATGTCACCAATTGGACAACCCCAAAAACGAAACAAGGAGAAATGCCTTTAAATATGCCAAATTGCTTAAGGGCCAGTCCACACCAATGCAGTCCAGTGCATATTTTATGCATCAAAAATGCATGGAAAGTCAGTTAGATGGTTTTCATGGCATAGTTCACACCAGTGCTTGCAGTTCCAGTGCGTTCCAGTTCCAGAAAAAAAAAGTAGAACATGATGCATGTTTTCTGCACTGGACTGTACTAGAAAGCTGTAAAACGCATCAAAAACGCACTGGAACGCACCTAAATGCACCAAAAACGCACTGCAACACACTTGTCCTTATTTAAGGTTAAGAAAAGAGGGGGGGAAGCACTGGACTGCATCAAAAATGTACCAAAAACGCACTGGAATGCATCAAAAACGCGCATGCAGAAAAGCACCTGGAACGCGTCCGGACTGCGTTTCTATGGTGTGAACAGTCCAGATGCGTTCCAGGTGCTTTTCTGCATGCACGTTTTTGATGCAGTCCACTGCTTTTTTACCCCCTCTTTTTTCTTAACCTTAAATAAGGACAAGTGTGTTGCAGTGCGTTTTTGGTGCATTTAGGTGCGTTCCAGTGCGTTTTTGATGCATTTTACAGCGTTCCAGAACAGTCCAGTGCATAAAAAATGCAGCATGTTCTACTTTTTTTTTTGGGAACTGGAAACGCACTGGAACTGCAAGCACTGGTGTGAACTATGCCATTGAAAACCATATAACCTACTTTCCATGCTTTTTGATGCAGAAAAAAACGCACTGGACTGCATGTGGTGTGAACTGGCCCTTAAGGAATAAAAGTTATTTAAAACTACTCGCGGCTATAATGAAATGTCGGTCCGGCAATACACATAAAAGTTCATTGATAAAAACAGCATTAAGAAAAAAAACAAAATTAAGAAAAAAAAATGCGTGGGGTTCCCCTGAAATTCCATACCAGGCCCTTCAGGTCTGGTATGGATATTAAGGGGAACCCCGCGCCAAAATAAAAAAAAATGGCGTGGGGGTCCCCCTCAAAATATATACCAGGCCCTTTAGGTCCCCCGCTCCAAAATTTTTTAAAAAATGGCGTGGAGGTCCCCCAAAAATCCATACCAGACCCTTATCCGATCACGCAACCTGGCAGGCTGCAGGAAAAGAGGGGGGGACAAGAGAGCGCCCCCCCTCCTGAACCATATCAGGCCACATGCCTCAACATTGGGAGGGTGCTTTGGGGTCCCCCAAAGCACCTTGTTCCCATGTTGATGAGGACAAGGGCCCCATCCCCACAACCCTTGGCCGGTGGTTGTGGGGGTCTGCGGGCGGGGGGGCTTATCGGAATCTGGAAACCCCCTTTAACAAGGGGACCCCCAGATCCCGGCCCCCCTGTGTGAAATGGTAATGGGGTACAAAAGTACCCCCACCATTTCACAAAAAAGTGTCTAAAATGTTAAAAATGACAAGAGACAGTTTTTGACAATTCCTTTATTTAAAGCCTTCTTCTTTCCATCTTCTTCGGGTCTTCTTCCTTCTTCCTTCGGTTTCTTCCTCCATCTTCTTCTTCCTCTGGTTCCTCCTCCGATCCTCTGCTTCTTGCTCTGGTGTTCTCGTCCGGCATCTTCCTCTGCGGCGTCTTCTTCCCCGCTTCGATCTCGGGCCGCTCTGCATCCATGGGAGGCTCACGCTGTGTGACGCTTCTCTTCTTCTGACACTTATATAATGGAACCGTGCTTCAGAGGGGGCGGGGTCACCGTGTGGCCCCGCCCTCTGTTATATGGATGAGGAGCAGCCCAAGAATGAAGTGGGGAAGACGCCGCGGAGGAAAATGCCAGATGAGAACACCGGAGCAAGAAGCAGAGGATCAGAGGAAGAACCAGAAGAAGATGGGGGAAGAAACCGAAGGAAGAAGACCCGAAGAAGATGGAAAAAAGAAGGCTTTAAATAAAGGAATTGTCAAAAACTGTCTCTTGTCATTTTTAACATTTTAGACACTTTTTTTGTGAAATGGTAGGGGTACTTTTGTACCCCATTACCATTTCACACAGGGGGGACCGGGATCTGGGGGTCCCCTTGTTAAGGGGGGTTTCCAGATACCGATAAGCCCCCCGCCCGCAGACCCCCACAACCACCGGCCAAGGGTTGTGGGGATGAGGCCCTTGTCCTCATCAACATGGGGACAAGGTGCTTTGGGGGGACTCCAAAGCACCCTCCCAATGTTGAGGGCATGTGGCCTGGTATGGTTGCGTGCTCGGATAAGGGTCTGGTATGGATTTTTAGGGGGACCCCCATGCTGTTTTTATCAATGAACCGTTATGTGTATTGCCGGACCGACATTTCATTGTAGCCGCGAAGTGAACCTGCGTTAAAAAAAAAAAAAAGTTTAGAGGTGCGCCCGTTCAGCCTATGCAAATGCATTTACGTTGCTTGACATTTACTAAGATTTTGCCGGCGCAGTGAACCAACGCATTTGAACAAGCTCCAATGCCGTTTGCGCATGTGCGGTGCATAAATTGACCTCCCGCAGTTCTAAATGGACTTGCCAGCGCAGCAGGCTTTTTCAGAAAAAGTTACTTTCTCATTCTATTTTGGGCATATTTGTTACTTGGGCAGTTAGTACTATACTTCCTCACATCACCCACATCACCCCCATAATATTGGCACTTCCAGCTTGTTTAAATTTTAAGTTAAAGATGCCGTGCGCCATGTCTATAGTGGCGCACTGATCGCCTCCTCCCATGTGCCGGGAAGAGAATAGTAATGCGCTGTGCAAATATTTTGTAAATACGAAAAAGTCCTTTGCGCCTTGGCGTGCGCCGCAACTCATGGCGCAAATGCTTCGTAAATCAGCCCCATTGTGTTGCAGCTTAAATATTTTACCTGAGATATAGACATATTCGATTTTAGAGCTGCTTTTCCTATTAATACTGAAGGTATTTTTTGTGAGACAGTTAGCTCTAATGATGATATTAGTGGCCTCTTTATGAGACTTAAGAATTTGGTGACCACTGAGCTTCATACCAAATGGGATGTGGCCTTTTTTAATCAGTATCTCTCTGATAAAATGGTCCCCCGCAGTCTGAGGTGGGATATCACTCCTTTAAGTGATGTTTTGAACACTGAGGAATGGTTTCAGTTTTTTTATGACGCTGGTTTAAAATTAATCCAGTTTCTCCTTGAGAAAAAAATGCAGAAGCTTCTGAAGGTGGATGCAGAGGTCTGCATTCTCAAGGAAAAGCTGAACCCATTTAAAAGCACGGATGAATATGCCAAGAAGTCTGAACTCTTGAGAAAACATCTCGAGAAGGAGGAGCTTGAGCAGTGGAATAAAAAGAAAAAGAAGTTTCTTAGAGATGTGGCAGACTATCAAAATAATGAGGTGTTTAAATGGCAATCTAAAACTATTGTTAATGCTAATACTAAAGTAGGTGACACAACTAATATGAATGTGCCGGCTACTCAGAATCAGGGTTCTAATTTAACCCGGGCCTCCACATCCCTTCCATCCTCTGGTCAACCCCAACCCCAGAGATCCTCCTTTAGGGGCGGGTCCCAGGGAGGAGGTGATAGGAGGAAAGGGGGCAACATATGCCCCATACTCCTTTTTTCTACTACTGTTCAAAACCGGTTTGGCCCTCTTGGTGGTAGGGACAGTCCCCATATCAATGATAGGTACATTACGGACTATCATGATGGTTGGGATAATGATTATTACCCACAATATAGCCATTCCCTAAGGACACCCACCAGGGATGGTTGGCAGCAGGAATCTAACCATCTTCCTGCACCCAATTACTCTGGTAGGGATGATCCAGTAGGAGGTGGACCTAGTAGAGATATTTTTCCAATGGTCCGACACAACAAAAGGGGCATAGACCCAAAAGGGGCTCCAGAGGAGGGAGGAGTGTCTGCACAAAAAAGGAAGCGGGTCTGAAGGATGTAGGCCTTTTCAATCTCAGTAAAGCCACTCTTTCTAATGAAGAGAAACACGTTCTTAATCATGGCCTCAAAAGTTCGAGACATTTATTGATGTCCAGAAATTTGTTCGTAAAATTAGTATTCAACGTCATATGAAATCTAATCCTTACCACTCTAATGTCGAAGTTTCAGTGGATATGAGAAACTCCAGATTGTCCAATTTTTATTCATTTTTTATTTATTTCAGGTACTTATATAGCGCCGTCAATTTACGCAGCGCTTTACATATACATTGTACATGTACATCAGTCCCTACCCTCAAGGAGCTTACAATCTAAGGTCTCTAACTCACATTCATACATACTAGGGACAATTTAGACAGGATCCAATTAACCTACCAGCATGCCTTTGGAGTGTGGGAGGAAACCGGAGTACCCGGAGGAAACCCACGCAGGCACAGGGAGAACATGCAAACTCCAGGCAGGTAGTGTCGTGGTTGGGATTCGAACCAGCGACCCTTCTTACTGCTAGGCGAAAGTGCTATCCACGACACCACTGTGCCGCCCACAGTCCAATGCTTCTTTGTTTAATCCTCCAGGCCCTGTAGCACCGGCCATTACTGTCTTTAAGGAACTGGTCAATAAGGATTTACAATTATTGCAAATTAAGAAAAATAGGGAGTATACATTCAAAAAATGATTGGAAATGCTTAAGGATCGGGATGACATAGTGGTGCGTCCGCCTTAAAAAAAGGGGGGGGGTGGTTATTCTTGACAAAGAAGCTTACAATGCTGAGATGTCAAGATTATTGTCAGATCGCAGCACCTATTTGCCTCTAAAAGGGAATCCTACTGCAAGTTACCAAAAGGAACTTGTTGTGCTAGTTGAAGAAGGCCTTCAGAAGAAGGTCATTTCCAAAAAAAAAAAGGCTTTCCTTATTGCGGTAGCACCGAGGGTTCCGGTCATTTATTATTTACCAAAGGTGCACAAGGATCCTGTTTGCCCCCCTGGAAGACCAATCGTTAGTGGCATTGATTCAGTTACTTCCAGGGTGGGCAAATATATTGATCACTTTTTGCAACCTCTGGTCATTAAGACACCTTCTTATTTGAGAGATTCTACCCAGGTAATCAATTTATTAAGACACTTTGAATGGAAAAACACTTTTATATACTTGCCACTGCGGATGCTTCCTCCTTGTACACCGTGATTTCCCATCAACACGGGAGGAAAGCGGTAGATCATTTTCTTAAACAGGACACTCTCCATGTCCGAGAGATGATTTATTTTGAAGCTTCTTGATTATGCCATGGAGCACAACTATTTTTGGCATAATGGCTCCTATTTACAGAACAGGGGGATAGCCATGGGGGCTAAATTTTCCCAGAGCATGGCCAAGTGGGAGGAGGATGTAGTCTATCAAGAGTCCAGGTCAGAGCTAGTACTCTGGAAAAGATATATAGACGACATCCTCCTCTTATGGGATGGAAGTTTGGAAACCCTCAATGACTTTATCGCCGGTTTAAACAACAACGATAGGGGTAACCTTTTGACACAGGAAGCTAGCAGTGTGGAGATCCATTTCCTTGACCTTAAAATTAGAGTCAGTGAAGGACGGATTGTAACATCAACCTACTTTAAGGAAACTGACCATAATGGTTTCATTTGTATATAAGAAAAGAGATTCCCCTGGGTGGACTTTAAAGGCACTTGCTAATATTTCGATAATAAGTATGTGTAACAGAGTATAGAGAGTAAACAGATTTTTTATTTCGACATAATATAGATTAAAAACATAATGTATCATACATTCAACGGAGCATATTACAGAATCAATAAATTTCAGTGTTATTATCGAACAATCGATTATACGAGGGCTCTTTTTCACACCCAACGTGTTTCGGAATAAACAGTGTTTTTGTCCTTCTTCAGGGATGTAGCAGAAAAGAGCAATTCATCTAAAGTAATTAAAATGTACAATAATGAGTGGGTTACCATAACATGTAAATATGGATGTATTTATCCAATATATGGTTAGATAATAAGTCACTCACTTATAATATGGTTTGTTGAGTTACTTTAAAACTCCAAAATTGGAGAGGCATTATTGCTGGTGTGGTTGTTATCATTGGAACATCGTAATTAGCACTAAATAAAATTACTTGGTGGTGGTGCCATTTAATGGGGCAAGGTATCTCACCTACCCCCGTCCCTCCCGTATGCGTGCAGGCCAGAGCAATATACTGAGGCTAAAGGAGAGGGAACCCCTAGAAGTAAAAGAATGTAAAAGGGATAATGATCCGACACGTAATGATGCATCTTTTTTAGATCAAGTCTTAGCTGGAATCAAACCAGCCCCACCCAATCTCAATACCTACACTCAATTAACACTTTAAATACTCACCAAGATACCTCAACACATTTAGACACTGATCTCAGTATAATTAATTTATCCTCACACCCTCTTTCGAGAGATGAAGTTTCAGTCCTCAAACAAGGACTGAATTTTTGTCCTAATCACAATCTAGACAAATTCGAACTCTACAAAGACCTCCAGCTATTTATTCGAAAAGTAATCCTCAAAAAACTTTATCAGAAACAGAACATGAGAACAAATTACACCCCTCACCCCTAATTGATTCAATAGACCTCCCCCGGATTTTACAATCTATAGAAGAACTAGATTCGGCTAACTCGACTACTCCAACCCTGTCGAAACTAAAGAAAAAATCGGACCTCTGTCCACCACCAAGTACATGCCCGAATGTGGCAGCTTTTCTAAAACTAGTGAATAATGACCTTGAAAAACTAAAAGTACAAACAAAAGGACCCTCTAATTTAAGCCCAGGAGAACTAGATGCACTAAACTTGTTAGCTGCCAATACTAAAATCACTATAAAATCATCAGATAAGGGCAGCAATGTAGTTGTCCTAAATAATGAACACTACATAAATATCTGTAAAAAAAATCCTGAATAACTTAAATTGGTACCGACGTATCCCAGCAACTATTGTAGATAAATACAACAAGGAGTTCTACATGTTAATAGACTCAGCCTTTTTAAACAACACTATTAACAAATGTACCTGGACTTTCATTAGAAACAATTTCCCTAAAACTCCCACATTCTATATACTTACAAAAATCTCAAAGACCCACTAGGTAGGCCAATTATTCCAGGCATTGGTTCAATTAGTGATAATGCAAGCAAAGTAGTGGATGAATACTTAAGACCATTTGTAGTTTCTCTGACATCATATGTGAGAGACACAAGTGATCTCCTACAAATTCTGGATCAACTATACGTACCAGACCAAGCCTATCTAGTAACAATTGATGTAGAAACGCTTTATAGTTCGATTCCACATGAACGTGGATTAGCAGCCATTCGACATATTCTTCAACAGAATTTAGATACTGATCCCACGTACAATGAATTCATTGTTGCACTGCTCAAGTACAACCTCACCCACAACGTGTTCACTTTCAATGGCTCCCACTACCTCCAGGTGCAGGGGGTGGCGATGGGGACTTGTTGTGCCCCATCGTACGTGGGAGAAAACATTTCTCTCAGATGAAGCCCTTATCCAATATACCACCCATATTGTGGGATGGTATCGCTATATAGATGACATCCTGGTCATCTGGGATGGACCTATGGATGTGCTCGAGCAGTGTTTATCAAGAATGAACAAGAACGATTTTAACTTAACATTCACTATGTCTTCCGATAAAAATCGGATAACATTCCTAGACATAGAGATCTACAAAAACGAACAGGGTAAACTTGGGAGCAAACTATTTCGAAAAACTACCGCAGGAAACAATCCTCCACGCAACTAGCTTTCACCCTCAACCTCTCATTAATTTAATACCTTATTCACAGTATCTCAGAATCAAGCGCAACTGCACAGATAATGACACGTTTATAAGAGAAGCAGGCCTCTTGCAAGACAGATTACTAGCAAGAGGCTATACTCACAAGACCTTAAAAAGAGCTTTTAAAAAAGTATCACAGAAATCCAGGAATACACTCTTTCAATCTCGTAGACAGAAAGATACTAACCAATTACGCATCATTACAACATACAATCAACAACATTGTCAAGTTAGAAAAATTGTCCAAAAATATTGGCACATGCTGACCCTGGATCCATCCTTGGGTCACCTAGTGCCAGAGAAACCACAATTTACATTCAGAAGAGTCACCTCGATTAGCGACAGAATCGTAAATAGCGAATTCAAAAATGAATCAATGAGAACACATTGTAAATACAAGGGTACCTTTACCTGTGGATCCTGTCGCTATTGTAGATATATGCTTACACAGAGGAACCCTATCCTTCCGAATGGTAAGAAATTATACCCAAAACACTTTGCCAACTGCAGGACCACTGGAGTTGTTTATCTGCTCCAGTGCACCTGCGGTTGTTTTTATGTAGGCAAAACAGAGCTAGAGTTTTGGAGAAGAGCCTACAGACATATACTTTCCATGCAAACATGTGATCCTGACCTCCCCCTAGGTCGCCATGTCTCATTAGTACATGGAGGAATTTTCCCAAAGATCAAATTCTTGATATTGGATCGGATACACCCTAGCCCTAGGGGGGGCGACTGGAACAAAATTCTCCTTCAGAGAGAATTAAGATGGATTTACTTACTAAAGGCTACTTCGCCCCCAGTCCTAAATGAGGCTGTCTGTTTTAAACCATTCCTCGAAGGCTTCTGCTCTGGTGGAATGGAGAAATAAATAAGGTTCCCTCTTCAAAATTTCGGAATCTTTTTGAATACCCCTATCTTAATCCAGTACATCGCCAACATGGGTAGACTTACTCCTCCTCCTCTGTATCCACTACTAAAAAACTTCTGAAGAAAAATCAAATCAAATACGATGTATAGATAAAGATCAAATGTAATGTATGACTTACATGTACCCATATGTACTTATATGTACCTGTTTGAATTTGTTGTTAATCTATGACATACATGTCTGCAGTAGTATGGGTTTCTAATGAAGTACTGTTTATAGAGAGAATTAGCCAATCACACACAATTATCTATATTGTTTTGCTCTTCAAGTACTATGAATGATGAGACCTGTTTACCCTGTTCCACATGGGATCATTTTCTCCTATGTCTCCTAATCCTAGATACGGTTAATATAGAATATACTCACCTGAATTCTGAATTCAATCTTCACATATTTGCCCAAAGGATTCAAATAATTAATCTATAAGCGTTATACAGAACAAATGTAACAATATTATCGGTGTTGTGTACTATATGACTAGACTCAGATTCTGTAGATCATGTATGCCATATATTATATAAATATAGATATATGATACCGTGCATGTTTACATATAGTACTGTCTTTGGGTATCGAAAAAGTTTTAACTAATTTGTAACCCTGCATGCATCTGATTCTGTCAAAAACCACTATGCTGGCCTAAACATACTTTGCCCACTACATTGCAGATATGAACCTATTTTAATGTTTTGCATTGTTGCTTATTTATCACTATTTTTCATCCCCTGGTTTAACATGGTTTATAATGGATACTTTATTTAAATAATATCCAGTCTAGGTTGACAAATTTATGCCAGTTGACCATTGGTTGTACGATGTTATTGATTTGACTGTTTTGTATTATTAACCAATCTCAAAAACGTGTATACATTTGCTCATTTGAATATATATACCAGCATACATAATATTTAAACTCTCATTATCGTTGTTTCGTTGTCCCAATATATAATACACTTTAAGCATCACTTTTTTTCAAAGTACGAAATGTTCTCCCTCCCCAGGTCTCTCCCTGGTGCGATCAGCCAGAGCGATTGCCCGACACGGAAAGCCGCCCAGATATATTATCTGGGCGGCGCCATAGGAGGTCAGCTGGACGTATAACATCACCGCCCACGACCTCCATCTTGCTACTCCGGCGGACATGCGCAGTCCACCGGTGTGGCTCTCCGTGTCGGTGGGACGGGTGTGCGTGACGCCGCCCCAACGTAAGTGCGCTCGCGCATGCGCGGTAGGGGCGGCGCCGCGCATACACGACTTGGGCCGTGTATGAGGCTTCCCCCACTAAGAACTACACAGATCAGCTGAGCGCAATTACCAGCGCCAGCTGATGGTGAGTTTGCCGACATAAAATGCCAGATCCGTACCACCCTGAGACATAGCCACCAAATAGCCATGCAGACCTCCCTCACAACAAAAAACTCGCCCCTATTTCCCATCCTTGGTCACCCAAACTTTGCTCCGGGATTACATACCGTAGACTATAACAACCTTAGAGACTCAGATAAAGACCACGCAGCCAAATTTATCATTGGAGAAAAATGGCCATCTATATCTGACTTAATCAACCCAGCAGGTGACTACCAACTCCACTTCTGGAAAGCCGCCCAACTGCACCATTTCCTCCACTCCATACCAAAAACACAAACTTTTATTCGCCAACAAACGCCGTTCGAAGAGCTCTGTTCAGGAGAAGGCCCATTAGCCCATATCCTGTCCCAAACCTACTCACTGCTAAATTCACCAAAAGAACAACCACCACTTCCCTACTTGACCAAATGGGAGAGAGACCTGAACTGTTCGTTTTCAGTAGCACAGCGACAACGTATAATCACACTTGCCCTTAAATCCTCGCTCTGCACTAAAATACAAGAAACGAACTTCAAGCTTCTTACCCGCTGGTACCTGACCCCCTCCAGACTTCAGAAATGCTTCCCTTCTTCCTCGAGCCGGTGCTGGCGCTGCGCTGAAGAGGAGGGAACCTTGATCCACATTTTTTGGTCATGTCCGAAGTTGAAGGACTTCTGGAGTGAAGTCAGACGGATCACACAAATGTTCACAGAGTATATTATTCCAGACGAGGCCGCGTTCTTTCTCCTACACCTTTCCTCGATCCCCATCAAGAGGTACAAGAAATCCCTCACATGTCACTTGCTCAATGCAGCGAAGACATGTATACCACTCTGTTGGAAACAACCCCCTCCACCAGCCCTTTCATTGTGGTTGCGGAGAGTGGAGGATATAAAGAAAATGGAAGACCTGATCCTTACTGCACAACATAAACAAGAAGCCCATAAAAAAACTTGGGACATCTGGAACGCGTTTATTTATTCCGAGGAAGGACAACGCTTACTCGGCTCATAACTTTTCTTCCACACGTTTGGAGTAGATACCGTTGAGGTCGGTAAACTGGTTCAACTACCGCCATGTCTCCCTTTCCTCCCATCTCCCGCTACTCTTTTCCTACTTCTTTTCCCCCCTCTAAATCCTCTCCCTTATTCTTCCCACCCCTTCTTCAGTCTAGGGACTTCGGTCCCCATTTTCTATAGAAACATGGAAAAAGTTGGGGAGGGGATACCCCAGTGCCGTAGTTACTAGCACGTGGTCTCGGGTTAACCTGAACTATACCAGAAATATCCACATACACGGAAGTTCCACGCCTAAGTATGTACTGTATAATACTTTGTACTTATTTGACCCTTGTTTAATGTTTGCAACAAAGTGCTTTTTGTTTATGTCTCTGTATCGGGGCCCCCACCCCTGTTTGGAGTTGAATAAACTTGATATTTGAAAAAAAAAAAAATGCCAGATCCTCTCATTCCCAGCTCAGGCGTTACACACGCTGGATGCTGGGATGCGTGGCTGGCACATTTGAAACTTGACATAAACAGGTAAGGAAACTGCTTTGTATTGTGCAACATGGTTTATCTAGTGTCATTTAAATAACCCTCGAGCAATTCTCTCCTTGTCTGATCTATAACTACTTACTCTGAAACTATTATTTGCACATATAATTGCATTATATGCACTAGTATCGAGTGTTTATGGCTTATTTATAAAGTATGTATAATCCTTATCTATGGGACTCCTTTTCATACATTCTTTAGAGTTTCAGCTGGGGCAACAGACTATAGTCTTTCTACTTGCTTGCCTCTATGCTGATACTAATACCATTGATTAATACATTCTTGGGCTACATCTCACCCCACATAACAATATAATTTATGACTGTATACCTATGCATTTACCTATATTATCATCAGTAATAAAAAACACTTTGCGATACTCCAGTGTCGCACGTAAATTTTATATTCAGAAATTACCTATGCATTTACCTATATTATCACCAGTAATAGAAAATACTTTGCTATACTCCAAGTGTCGCACGTAAATTATATATTTAGAAATTAAACCATACAAATCAATTACGTCTTGTTTATTGATAAACTTCATGTTTATTTACATTCACTTTAAAGACATAGATACATAAGTAACCATACTTGTACCATATATATTCTATCTATCTGGGACACATGTTATTTATATGGGAACAAACACTATTTCTTATATGAGATACTATGTATATTCAATTTTTAAACCCATGTTTAATTTTTGTTCATTAAATATTTATCCCTTTTACATTCTTTTACTTCTAGGGGTTCCCTCTCCTTTAGCCTCAGTATATTGCTCTGGCCTGCACGCATCCGGGAGGGACGGAGGTAGGTGAGATACCTTGCCCCATTAAATGGGACCACCACCAAGTAATTTTACTTAGTGCTAATTACGATGTTCCAATGATAACAACCACACCAGCAATAATGCCCAATGCCTCTCCAATTTTGGAGTTTTAAAGTAACTCAACGAACCATATTATAAGTGAGTGACTTATTATCTAACCATATATTGGATAAATACATCCATATTTACATGTTATGGTAACCCACTCATTATTGTACATTTTAATTACTTTAGATGAATTGCTCTTTTCTGCTACATCCCTGAAGAAGGACAAAAACACTGTTCCGAAACGCGTTGGGTGTGAAAAAGAGCCCTCGTATAATCTATTGTTCGATAATAACACTGAAATTTATTGATTCTGTAATATGCTCCGTTGAATGTATGATACATTATGTTTTTAATCTATATTATGTCGAAATAAAAAATCTGTTTACTCTCTATACTCTGTTACACATACTTATTATCGAAATATTACATACTTATATACAAGTGTATTATTGGATGTGGCACTGCTTTTCTTGACCTAGGGAAGCAAATCACCCCATATTAATAATGGTTTCATTTATACCAAGAGCTGTCATCATAAGTCTTGGTTGGAATCGATTCCTAAAAGTCAGTTTCTGAGGCTAAGGCGGAACTGTACTAATCCCGGACGATTTTAACAGGGAAGCCTCTATCCTCAGGGGACGGTTCCTTGAAAAAGGCTATAGTACAAGCCAACTTGATGTTGCATTCAGAGATGATTTGTTGGTGGCTAAGCCAAAGATAAAGGATGATTCTTTTAAGTTCTCCTTTGTTACTGGCTATTCCAACCAGTATTATGACATAAAAAAAATAATGCAGAAACACTGGAAAGTCCTACGAGGTGATCAAATTTTGGGTTCTATTTTACCTGAGCGACCACAGGTAGTCTACCGGGGAGTTCCCCCATTGAGACTACAGGTGGCTCCGAATATAATTGATCCTCCAAAAAAGGTCTCCTTTTTCCAAAGCATGAGAGGTTTCTATCCATGCAAGAGATGTCCCATTTGCAAGCTGAATACTAATAGGAGTAGAAGAACAGATTGTTTTCAATCAACTTCCCAGTTTTTTTGGTATAGACAAATTTTGTGGGCACTGGAGAGGCAGTCACATGGTCAGAGAAGTCTCACGTTTCAAGACGAAGTGGATTTACCAGGGCCAGACATATGCTCTCCTTGGTATGAATGTCGAGTGGGACGTTAACGCATTTATCGATAATGGATAGATATTTATCTGTCACATGTTGATGTGCGTTTTTTTCGTCCTCGCGATATTCATCATAGGGTTGCAAATGGGGTTTCCCCTTTTTTCTCAAGGTTTGTCTAGCCACTGTTTGTCAGGTGTATAAACAGCTTGTATTTTTTATTATTTTTTTATTTTGTTTTAATTTTTGGTGAGTTTATGTTGTTTTCTATGATTCATGCATTGTGTTTGCTTATTGTTTTATTGCCACAAGAGGTTGCCACTCCTTAATATCCATATGCACCTATAATCCCTTCTCCCCATATAAACATCCTATTTTGGTTTTAAATTTATGAATTTATTGGAACCCTTGCGGATTCTAAATTTTTGTTTGGAATTCTGTTAGGGTTCTAAGATCCTATTTTAAATATATTTTTTATATTGGTTGCATTCCGGTATGGGGGAAGTATTTACTTCTCTTATCCTGAACACACAACGTTGGGTACTATTTTATATTATCCCTCACACTTTTCCTTTTTATCCTATGAGCTTTGGTGTTATGGCTATCGTTTCCGGTTCATGAAAGCTCATCCCGAGTTTATGTTTTTCGTGTGATGCTGCCCATTGGATGGGAGTTAGCCACTTCCGCAGGGGCGGCGCCAGGTGGGTGCTTGGGTGTGCTGAAGCCCCCCCCAAAATTTTTCAAGCACCCTCATAGCACCCCCAAAAATTCCACTGAGGTATTGGCATAAAATTCACACTATTTTTTTTAAATAATATTGTACCTGCTGTGAATCTTGTCTGCTACTTGGCTGGGGACTCTTTTTGAAGAGGAGGGATACAGCCGCATAAGCCGCTGATGTTTAATTAGTCCCGGCTGAGAGGGGGGGCGGATTGATTCAGAATGCTGTGCAGAGGTGCTACCTTTTAAAAGTCTCTGTGTCACATGGTGCCTCTGCATCTGTTGCAAGAAGGATGAAAGAAGTGGGGTGGAGCAGAGAGAGAGCCCAGAAGCAATGAAGGTATGATGACTGCTGAGCTGCTGGCTGTTTTCTAGATAGACCGCTGGGGAGGGAGCAGAGCTGCTGTAGGCAGAGAGCTGAGTGAGTCTGCAGTGCTCCTCATCTGACAGGAGAAGGGGGGTGTCACAGACCTAGCCGGGACAGAGGCTGTTGGAGAGGACTGAATGCAAGCCTGTTGCCTTTTGATTATGGGCCCTGGATTTTCAATGGAACGGTGCTCTTTGTGGGGTGAATTGGAGGTCCGGTCTGAACTGTACTAATCGGACTCAGTCCTATATATATGTATATATTGTTTGTTGTTTGATTCTGTTGGGGACTCCTTGCTGTGGATCTGTGTCCCTGAAGAGGGAGGGGGGGGTTCCTCCAGCAGCCCCCTGCTGATAAGACTGGTGTTGGCTAGTTCTTGGGGTTACTATAGCCAGATCCATTGGACTCGTGTTCCAGAACTTAGGAAGCGGTATACTGACGGAAGCACTCAAGCGGAGTGTGGGACGTTCCGTGACTTTGGTGGCAAGCAGCGGGAAAGCTTCCTGCAGTCTGGGAAATCTAAACCTCCACCTGGATCCAAGATCAGGATAGCATACTTCAGTCACCCCAGCGGAGATATGGACCTGGCATCAGAATTCCCGGGGCTGCTGCGAATCATCCTTTCAACATACACCAGGACTGTGTCTGAGGATGAATACCTGGAGCTCAGGCAGCAAATTCGGGTGGAGCTCTGGATTGCAGCCCTCCGTCTCGCTGGTATAAAACAGGGCAAGTGCTTTCCAACCCAAGAGCAACGGGCCAGTGACCAACGGGCATTGCGGATGGCATTCCTGGGAGAGCAGCCCCAGGAGCAATGGGTGACTGAGTTGGACAGGTTGGTCCAGCAGGAGATAGAGCTGGACAATCGTTATCGGGCTCTGCAATGGCACGCAGAGGAGGGATATTTAGGGGAGACAACAGAATGCTCTCCGGAGGGATATGACTTTGGCGGCCCTGGATTGCTGTGGGAGAGCCTTACAGATCTTTTTATGTTTGGCGATGAAGGGGAACCTGACCTTGAGGACCTGAGAGAATATAGAGAGTCTATGCTCGGTCTTGCAGGGGTCTCAGAGCTCAAACCTGATCTGGACCATTTGCTAAGGAAGGAACAGCATCTGGAAAGGGCATACAGGAAACTGCTAGAACAAGTTCAGCAGCATGCCAGAGAATCGGCAGTGGAAAATCCGGAGATTGCTGTCCCCAAACCTGAAGTGCTGACAACAGGGCAGAGCTCTGCTAACCTCTGCCCAGAAATGATAGCATCTTCTGGGTTCCATGGACAGGAGATGGTGAACCTCTATCCCCAGACATCAGTTGCAGAGACATGGGATTTGATAGACTTTTCTGCTGAGGAAGAACAACCTGATGAGCCTCCAGCAGAAGAGCTGCTATCAGGGCCAAAGTTCACTGTGTTCTGCCCAGCACCAACAGTGGCTTCGGCCTTCTTGAGAGAAGAGGTAGTCGGCCTTTCTCCCACAACACTGACAGGGACATGTGATTTTCTGCCAGCAGCATCTATGGAGTTAAAATAAACTTCTCCAGCTGAAGATCTGGTAACTGAACAGAGGGTCTAAGACCTCTGTACCACACTTTTACCAATTCCAGAGACTGGGGATTTCATAGACGTTTCTGTAGAGGAGGCACCACCTGGCAAACCCCCAGCAGAAGTGCTGGCAACCGGACAGAGGGTCCAAGACCTCTGCCCCACACCTGCAGCAATTGTGGAGGCTCAGGGTGAGAAGATGGCAATCACTTCCCAGCAGCAGATACAGGGGGAGAAGGGAGAGGAGGTGTGTGTTGTCCCTCCCCAACAGTTGGCCAGGGTGGAGGGAGCGGGCTTTCCTCCCCTGCAAAGATCTGTGTACCTGGGAGACAGTACCATCGACATGTCGTCCCAGCAGCCAGATGAGGGAATGGAAAAGGAAGCAGCCGGCTCACCTCCCCAATGGCAGCTACACAGTTTGGGAGTGGAGGAAGCCAGCCTCCTGCCCCAACGGTTAGCCGGAGCGGAGGATGCGGAGTCCCCAGCAGAAGTGCTGGCAACAGGGCAGAGTGCTACCAACCTCTGCCCAGCACCGGCAACAACTACAGAGTTCCAGGGAGCCGGGGCAGTCGGCCTCCCTACAGTTAGCTGGAACAGATGGTGTGGGGTTTCCAGCAGAAGGGCTGGCAACAGGGCTGAGGACTGCTGGACTCTGCCCTCAACTAACAGAGGATGGATTTCCTGTGAAGGTGGATGGGACTTCAGTCTCTACCTGTATACCCCAGGGATGCTGGGCAGTGGGCCTAGATCCCCAACAGCATGACAGAGTGAGCCCAGACACCCTGTCTTCTGCCCAACGGCAGAAAGGATTCCAGGGAGAAGGGCCAGTCCAGGCCTCTCCCCAGCGGCAGATATGTTCTCTGAGAGAGGCAGAGGATGGTTGGATGAGTAATACTTTGTTTGGAACAATTTGTTTGGGGTACTGTGTGGGTACAGGCAGTAGAGGACTGGAACTATGGACTAACTTCGGAGTCAACCCGTCTGGGGTCTTCTCCTGTGTTAGTCTCCTGCCGAAAGGGGAGAAATGTCACAGACCTAGCCGGGACAGAGGCTGTTGGAGAGGACTGAATGCAAGCCTGTTGCCTTTTGATTATGGGCCCTGGATTTTCAATGGAATGGTGCTCTTTGTGGGGTGAATTGGAGGTCCGGTCTGAACTGTACTAATCGGACTTAGTCGTATGTATATGTATATATTGTTTGTTGTTTGATTCTGTTGGGGACTCCTTGCTGTGGATCTGTGTCCCTGAAGAGGGAGGGGGGGTTCCTCCAGCAGCCCCCTGCTGATAAGACTGGTGTTGTCTAGTTCTTGGGGTTCCTATAGCCAGATCCATTGGACTCGTGTTCCAGAACTTAGGAAGCGGTATACTGACGGAAGCACTCAAGCGGAGTGTGGGACGTTCCGTGACAGGGGGGTTTCCTGTTATGCAGGCAGGCTGTGGTCTAAGGAGGAATTAGGATGGTTGATGGTTGTTCTTTTTATAAGGGATCTGTCCATCCCTCTGTCCCCATGTCCATCCCTCTGTCCCCCTGTCCATCCCACTGTCCCCCTGTCCATCCCACTGTCCATCCCTCTGTCCCCCTGTCCATCCGTCCCCCTGTCCATCCCTCTGCCCCCTGTCCATCCCTCTGCCCCCTGTCCATCCCTCTGTCCCCCTGTCCATCCCTCTGCCCCCCTGTCCATCCCTCTGCCCCCCTGTCCATCCCTCTGTCCCCCTGTCCATCCTTCTGTCCCCCTGTCCATCCCTCTGTCCCCCTGTCCATCCCTCTGTCCCCCTGTCCATCCCTCTGTCCCCCTGTCCATCCCACTCCCCCCCTGTCCATCCCTCTGTCCCCCTGTCCATCCCACTGTCCCCCTGTCCATCCCTCTGTCCCTTTGTCCATCCCTCTGTCCATCCCTCTGTCCGTCCATCTGTCCATCCCTCTGTCCCCCTGTCCATCCTTCCGTCCCCTTGTCCATCCCACTGTCCATCTGTCCATCCCACTGTCCCCTTGTCCATCTGTCCATCCCCCTGTCCAACCCACTGTCCCCCTGTCCATCCCTCTGTCCATCCCACTGTCCCCTTGTCCATCCCACTGTCCCCTTGTCCATCCCACTGTCCCCTTGTCCATCCCACGGTCCCCCTGTCCATCCCACGGTCCCCCTGTCCATCCCACTGTCTCCCTGTCCATCCTCCCGTCCATCCCACGGTCCCCCTGTCCATCCCACGGTCCCCTGTCCATCCCACGGTCCCCCTGTCCATCCCACGGTCCCCCTGTCCATCCCATCTGTCCATCCCTCTGTCCCCCTGTCCATCCCTCTGTCCCCCTGTCCGTCCCACTGTCCCCCTGTCCGTCCCCCCCGTCCCCCTGTCCATCCCCCCGTCCCCCTGTCCATCCCCCTGTCCATCCCTCTGTCCCCCCGTCCATCCCCCCGTCCATCCCCCTGTCTGTCCCCCTGTCCGTCCCTCTGTCCCCCTGTCCATCCCATTGTCCCCCTGTCCATCCCCCTGTCCATCCCCCTGTCCATCCCACGGTCCCCCTGTCCATCCCTCTGTCCCCCTGTCCATCCCCCTTTCCATCCCTCTGTCCCCCTTTCCATCCCACGGTCCCCCTTTCCATCCCACGGTCCCCCTGTCCATCCCTCTGTCCCCTTGTCCATCCCACCGTCCCCCTGTCCATCCCCCTGTCCATCCCTCTGTCCGTCCCACGGTCCCCCTGTCCGTCCCACTGTCCCCTTGTCCGTCCCCCTGTCCATCCCACTGTCCCCTTGTCCGTCCCCCTGTCCATCCCACTGTCCCCCTTTCCATCCCACTGTCCCCTTGCCCGTCCCCCTTTCCATCCCTCTGTCCCCCTTTCCATCCCTCTGTCCCCCTTTCCATCCCACTGTCCCCCTGTCCACCCCACGGTCCCCCTGTCCATCCCTCTGTCCCCCTGTCCATCCCTCTGTCCCCCTGTCCATCCCTCTGTCCCCCTGTCCATCCCTCTGTCCCCTTGTCCATCCCACTGTCCCCCTGTCCATCCCACTGTCCCCCTGTCCGTCCCCCTGTCTGTCCCCCTGTCCATCCCACTGTCCCCCTGTCCGTCCCTCTGTCCATCCCCCTGTCCATCCCACTGTCCCCCTGTCCATCCCCCCGTCCATCCCACGGTCCCCCCGTCCATCCCACGGTCCCCCTGTCCATCCCACGGTCCCCCTGTCCATCTGTCCATCCCCCGGTCCCCCTGTCCATCCCATCTGTCCATCCCTCTGTCCCCCTGTCCATCCCTCTGTCCCCCTGTCCGTCCCACTGTCCCCCTGTCCGTCCCCCCCGTCCCCCTGTCCATCCCCCCGTCCCCCTGTCCATCCCCCTGTCCATCCCTCTGTCCCCCCGTCCATCCCTCTGTCCCCCCGTCCATCCCTCTGTCCCCCCGTCCATCCCCCCGTCCATCCCCCTGTCCGTCCCTCTGTCCCCCTGTCCGTCCCTCTGTCCCCCTGTCCATCCCATTGTCCCCCTGTCCATCCCCCTGTCCATCCCCCTGTCCATCCCCCTGTTCATCCCCCTGTCCATCCCACGGTCCCCCTGTCCATCCCTCTGTCCCCCTGTCCATCCCCCTTTCCATCCCTCTGTCCCCCTTTCCATCCCTCTGTCCCCCTTGTCCATCCCACTGTCCCCCTTTCCATCCCACGGTCCCCCTTTCCATCCCACGGTCCCCCTTTCCATCCCACGGTCCCCCTGTCCATCCCTCTGTCCCCTTGTCCATCCCACCGTCCCCCTGTCCATCCCCCTGTCCATCCCTCTGTCCGTCCCACGGTCCCCCTGTCCGTCCCACTGTCCCCTTGTCCGTCCCCCTGTCCATCCCACTGTCCCCTTGTCCGTCCCCCTGTCCATCCCACTGTCCCCCTTTCCATCCCACTGTCCCCTTGCCCGTCCCCCTTTCCATCCCTCTGTCCCCCTTTCCATCCCTCTGTCCCCCTTTCCATCCCTCTGTCCCCCTTTCCATCCCACTGTCCCCCTGTCCATCCCACGGTCCCCCTGTCCATCCCTCTGTCCCCCTGTCCATCCCTCTGTCCCCCTGTCCATCCCTCTGTCCCCCTGTCCATCCCTCTGTCCCCTTGTCCATCCCACTGTCCCCCTGTCCATCCCACTGTCCCCCTGTCCGTCCCCCTGTCTGTCCCCCTGTCCATCCCACTGTCCCCCTGTCCGTCCCCCTGTCCGTCCCTCTGTCCATCCCCCTGTCCATCCCACTGTCCCCCTGTCCATCCCCCCGTCCATCCCACGGTCCCCCCGTCCATCCCACGGTCCCCCTGTCCATCCCACGGTCCCCCTGTCCATCTGTCCATCCCCCGGTCCCCCTGTCCATCCGTCCATCCCCCGGTCCCCCTGTCCATCCCTCTGTCCCCCTGTCCATCCCTCTGTCCCCCTGTCCATCCCTCTGTCCCCCTTTCCATCCCTCTGTCCCCCTTTCCATCCCACGGTCCCCCTTTCCATCCCACGGCCCCCCTGTCCATCCCCCTGTCCATCCCTCTGTCCATCCCCCTGTCCATCCCTCTGTCCCCCTGTCCATCCCTCTGTCCCCCTGTCCATCCCTCTGTCCCCCTGTCCATCCCACTGTCCCCCTGTCCATCCCTCTGTCCCCCTGTCCATCCCTCTGTCCCCCTTTCCATCCCTCTGTCCCCCTTTCCATCCCACTGCCCCCTTGTCCATCCCACTGCCCCCTTGTCCATCCCACTGCCCCCTTGTCCATCCCCTTGTCCATCCCTCTGTCCCCTTGTCTGTCCCACTGTCCATCCCTCTGTCCCCTTGTCTGTCCCCCTGTCCATCCCACCGTCCCCCTGTCCATCCCCCTGTCCATTCTTCTGTCCATCCCTCTGTCCATCCCCCTGTCCATCCCACGGTCCCCCTGTCCATCCCACGGTCCCCCTGTCCATCCCACGGTCCCCCTGTCCATCCCACTGTCCCCCTGTCCATCCCATGGTCCCCCTGTCCATCCCACGGTCCCCCTGTCCATCCCACGGTCCCCCTGTCCATCCCACGGTCCCCCTGTCCATCCCACTGTCCCCCTGTCCATCCCACGGTCCCCCTGTCCATCCCACGGTCCCGCTGTCCATCCCACGGTCCCCCTGTCCATCCCACGGTCCCCCTGTCCATCCCACGGTCCCCCTGTCCATCCCACGGTCCCCCTGTCCATCCCACGGTCCCCCTGTCCATCCCACGGTCCCCCTGTCCATCCCACGGTCCCCCTGTCCATCCCACTGTCCCCCTGTTACACTCACAGCACACTCCTGAATAGGAAGTGGCTACAGCGGCCATGGATAGATTCATGCAATGCATGAATCTATCCATAGTACACAGAGGGGGGGGCGGCGCCCGAGCGCCCCTAATGGACGCACCGCCACTGGAGCCCAGGTTGGCAGTCGATCGCATCCAGGTGACTGGTAGGTCCTGGGCTTGCCGACTTTCTGTCACTGATTGTGGATAAAGGCTGCAGCCGGCCACAGAACAAGAGAAGCAGGGCTGGAGGTTGCAGATGGCCGTGGGAACATCAAGCCTGCCTCATGAGCCAATTCCTTGTCCATAGTTCAGGTGGATTGATACCAATAGCATTCCGCCTCTCATTCTTGATAGCAGAATCCACAACAGTTGGAAGTGCTGCAAGAAGTTAAGGTCAGTGGGCATAATAGGGCACAGTAAAAGCTATGTGGGCACAATAGCAGCTATATACTGTAGGCACAATAGCATAAAGATGCTATTGAGCCCATAAAGATGCACAATACCAGCTATATGGGCACAACATGGCATGCGTACAACTTTGGCTGCTGCCTCTGCAGCTAAAGGCAGTAGGGATTGGGGAAGGTAAAAGTGTGACTCGACCACCGGGTTTTACAAACCCCAATCTCATGTATAAAGAAGCCTTAAGGGTACCACAGTCAAATGCAGCTAAGAGCTGTTTTACAAGTGGAACAGGCACCACTGTTCCTCTAAAAAGTGATCTAAGATTGTTTGACAGGTTGTGAAAAGGCTGATTTAAAGCTCTAACTGCTATGCATGCAATTGCAGTTTGAAAGTACAACCATTGTAGGTGTAAACCAGGCGGTAAAGAAGTAATATATCGCCTCCTCACCACCTGCCAAACACCTCTGAAAAGCAAAATGCGCGTGAATCAGTTTTCAAAGGAGCTTACTCCAAGTTTCTGTGCAATTCAGTGTGGTGCGATTTTGCAGCCTATTATTTGAATGGCTGCAAATCGCACCAGACTGCACAAAAAATAGTGCATGCACTACTTTTCAAAAATGCACTGTGCCAAATAACATGATGCTGCACTACCTTACCTTAACCTCTGGTGAGTTTTCACCCAGTGGGTGATGGTGCACGGAAGTAGCTGCTAATAGCTTGCAGAGGATTCAATATGCTTGTAGACAATTCTAATGAACTTTGTTGATCTGAAATTCTAATAGGGGTCACTTGTGTTGCACATTGCACTTTATATGCATGCACAGATTACACTTTTATTGTTTTTAGCACATATTTAATGTATATATTTATTGATACTTTTAATGCTTTTACTACTTTCTTTGAATTATTGTGGCGTATATTGAGGTGATTACCTTTAGGACATTTTGTAGGTTTTTTTTGGGTATGGGACAATGTGCCCGACTGCATGGCCTGTTATCAATGTGTAACTGAGTTTTTAGATGGTTCTCTGGCTTCTTTGTGGCTGTTGAATTTTAATACCCAACTACTACCCACTGACTTGAGGTTATTGCTGGCCCTGACATATGCTGGGGGGTATAATTGTCGGCCTCAATTGAGCTTATTTTACTTCACAATCTCTTGAGTGTACCTCCAGGCTCTTTTTAGCCTATACAAAGAGGGAAAGGTGGCACACTACAAGCTATAGATTGGGAAGAATCACTGACATTTGGCCACACTCAATTTAGCCACACCCACACACACATATTTTGTGGCGCGAGGTCAGCACCCTCTATTTTTGTTACAGCACCTGCACAGCACCCCCAAAATTTTTGCTTGGAGCCACCCCTGCCTGTGGGACGCATACAAGCTTCCTGGAGGGCGGTTCATAGGTCGGGAAATGATCACTTCTGCTCTGTGGATCACACACAATAGGCTGAAGTGCGGTTCATTGGCTGGGAGATGACTACTACCGCCCGCTGGAATGCATGCAATACCCGGCCTGATACTCAAGCCCACTCCTTATAAATCACAGCATCACACATTGTTACCACACCCCTGATGATGCACATTTGTGACAAAACGTCGGGTGAACGAGGGACGAGTGACGTATTGTGGACAGAGGAGTGGCCGCCATCTTGTTGGTAGGAAGCACTGGATGCTGTCTTTTGGCTCATGCTTGTTTTTTATTTGATAAAAGTGAGTTTATATCTATTTCTTTTTTGCAATAAACGATCACATTTCTGGATGTCTGCACAATGAGATTGTTCTTTCATCCCTTTATATGTAACCACTGAGCTGTGCCTGTGGAGTTTATCTCCCAGCCGAGGTTGAAAAGATACAGCCATCTGTCTCTGGTGGGTCTATGATAGAGGAGTCCTTGCCCAATTGGTGGACCGTTCGGTGAATAGGAGTTGTGAATTTGGCTTTTCAGCCATTTGCTCAATGTGTATGTCCTATACACTGGCGGTAAGAGTCAGTTGTGTCGGGTGTCGGTGACGGTTCTATTTTCTGTCTCATTGGAGTTTTCCAGGAGGACTGCAGTTTTTTGTGCTATTGAATGTACCTATATGTCTTTAATTACCACCATTAATTAGCGCTACATTTTTACCTCTTTTTTTTTTCTTTATTGTACCCAGCAATATTGTGTTAGCTGCTTTTGAGTTTTGGCCATACGATTGAATACAGTAATATCCTCTATTATCCACTCTGGTCAAGCGGGGTTTATGCCTAAGAAGTCTATGAGCCATAAACCTACACAGGCTTTTCGTTAATATAAAATCAAGGGCTGATAATATAGGCGATAGAGCTTTGTTTTCTCTCAACGCCCTTTGAGAGTATTGAATGGTCTTATCTATGGGCTATCCGGCATAAATTTGGTTTTGAGGAAGGCTTTATTTCATGGGTCAAACTATTATATAGCTCCCCTAAAGCTGCTATTAGAGAAGCAGGAAGAGTATTTCCGCACTTTAGCTTTAGCTCTAGACAGGGGTGGCCACTGTCTCCTCTTCTTTTTGCTCTAGTCATAGAGCCACTGGCAGCTCGTATCCGTTCCAATTATAACATCCAAAGTTTCTGGTACAGGGACCGTCATGAAAAACTGACGCTTTATGCGGACGACACCGTGCTACTTTTGGGAGACGCGTTGTCATCCCTATAGGAGGCTATGGAGATTTTTAAAACATTTGGCCACTACTCAGGATTAGTGATAAATTGGACTAAGTCTTCCCTTATGTTATTGGATAGGAAGCTGACCCCCCAGATGGGGACCTTGCTTGATATCCTGGTATCCACTGAGTTCTGGTATTTAGGCATACAAGTTACACCAAATTCCCTAGAGTATATTACCTTAAATTTAACTCTTCTGCTGGGCCGCTGCCACGATCAGGTTAAGGTTTGGTCCAGATTGAAACTTGTTCCAGTGGGTAGAATCAACTTGATCAAAATGATCCTTATGCCACAAATTCTGTATGTGCTCCACAATTCTCCGATAGTTGTCCCGCTGAAGCAGTTTCGCTTTATTAATTCCTGTTTCAGGTCTCTCACTTGGCATAATGCATCTGCCAGAGTGAGCCTGGAACAATTACAGCACCCTAATCAGAGAGGTGGGATGGCACTTTCAAATCCATGGTTATACGATTTAGCCTCTCAATTACAGCATATAGCTAGGGCCATAAGCTCAGGGAGCTCTCCGGAGTTGAACTTAGTTGATTCTACTACGCAGCTGCTCAGTTTTACGATTGGGGGGAATTGCTGAAGGCCTGGAAGCACTGCAATTCAAGTCAAACAAGCTATATCCCACCTGTAACCTGATGCGAAAAATATGGAACAACGTCAGAACATTACAACAGGTAGAGGGGTTTACCAGGTTTAGGTTATATGGGACAACAAACAGTATCTGGAGCTAGAAAAATTGCAATATGGCTCAAAATGGCAACTATACGGGGTTACACACGTGACAAATATTCAGAGATGGCAAATTGTGCCCCTTCAGTGCTCTACAGTTAGAATACCAACTGCCCTCATTTATGCTATTTTATTATTTCCAACTCCAAAACTCAATCAGGGCCCAAACGGTTAGTGACTCTTGGATACGGAGCCCCACACCTATTTTTAACTACATGCATGAGTTGCAGCTATTCTATGTTGCTTAATAAATTTCTGCCCAATGGAACCGGAGGGGTGATATCTAAATGGGAACGTGATGTTGGAATTTTTGAGGAAAACCAATGGGAGGAGGCTGCGGTTCCCCAGTGCTTTCTAAATGTGGCCCAATGGCTATCTCAACTATATCTACTTTTACGTGTCCATTACACACCAGCTAGATTGGTGAGAATGGGTGTGCGAGATGATCCATCCTACACTCGTTGCATTAGGGATCATGGAGACCTGATCCACCTCTTGTGGAGGTGCCCAAAATTACATATCTATTGGAAGCAGGTGATGGGGATTATCAACTGAGTTTTTCAGGTCCAACTTGCAGAAGACCCTAAAATCTGCCTGTTAGGAATTTTAGATGAAGTTCCTGTGGAAGACTAGCTATAGCTAGGGCTCTGTTTCAGGCCAGAAAATTTATCTTGAAGCATTGGAAGTCGACAGAACCCCCCACAGTGAAAGAGTGGCTGACTTAGATGGGCGACACAGGGGCAGTGGTAAAAATTTAAAAAAAATGTGGGTGTCATGGCTGGATGTTCCTGGCTTAGTTCAGGTAGATTTAATCATAGACCGCCTATGGTGAGAGTGGAATGGTAATCAGCTGATTGGGTTTTATACACTAGATGTGTATGGCTGTGTGCATGTATATAAAAAATGTACAGTGAATACATGACTATGTAATGCTCTGGAATTTTGTACTGCTTTTATTATCTCCTAAATAAAGTTTTTTTCTTGAGATTAAAAAAAAAAAAACTGGTTGTAAAGGCGAAGTTTTTTTTATCTTAATGCATTCTATGCATTAAGATATAAAAAAAACCCTGTGTGCAGCAGCTCCCCCTAATACTTACCTGAGCTCCATCTCCATCCAGCGATGTCTACGAGTGCCTCAGCCGTCCGGGACTCTCCCTCCTGATTGGCTGACAAACAGCAGCGGCGCCACTGGCTCCCACTGCTGTCAATCAAAGTCAGTTAGCCAATGAGGAGAGAGAGAGGGGGCAGGGCCGAACTACGGCTCTGTGTCTGAATAGATACCGGAGCTGCAGCTTGGCTCGGGTGCCCCCATAGCAAGCTGCTTGCACTCAACAGGGGGAGGGGACCAGTAGCACCAGAGAGGGACCCGAGAAGAGGAGGATCTGGGCTGCTCTGTGCAAAACCAATGCACAGAGCAGGTAAGTATAACATGTTTGTTATTTTTATAGGAATAAACAAGACTTTACAATCCCTTTAAATGGTTAAAGTATAACTAAAGGCAAAGAGGGATTCGACTCGCCCCCTCTCTATTTGCTCTGTTGACCATCATCATTGAAATTGAAAGTAAGAGAAAATTCCAAATTTTGGGTTGTCCCCAGTAAAGTAATAGAGGGGAAATCTTCCAATAGGGACACTGAAATCCACCAATGGGGACACTAGTTCTGGTGACCTGGGGGGCTAAAAGAGATTCCCTTAATTTGCATGGATTTCCTCTCATGTCCTGTTTTGGCTACAGCACCGAAAGTGAAGGTAAATTTCTCCAATGGGACATAGATGGCAAAAAAAAAAAAAAAAAAAAAAAAGCTGACGGGTTATAACTCTTCTCCCTCTACCCAAAATTAAGAAAAAACTTTTGCCTATAGTTCTAGTAATTTAAAAAGACACACTTTTTCCTTTTTAATAATTCAGGTTAAACTTTACCAGCCCTTGCTACTCATAGATATCACATGGAGATATAACATGGCATCTAGTAAAACTGTATATGATTACAAAGGCCAGAGTGAATAATTTGGATATGTGTACGCAGGAAGAAGCCAAGCTAAGAGAGGGATCAAGTGGGGTGGGATTAAAGTTGGTGCAGTCTGGCACTAGCCATGTGACACACAAGAGCGGAAAAGGGGCATTTGAACCATATTAATCAGATCAAAGTACATTTAAGATGTATTTTGGTCATATTGTGAGGGCTGGCTGCTGTTTGTTTATTCAAACATCCTTTTAAAGTGATTAAAAAGGCTCAAGGTTTTTTAACTTCATGCATTCTATGCATGAAGGTAAAATACCTTCTCTGTACAGCTTCAGCCTCAGCCCTCCCATATACTTACCTGAGCCCCATCTCATTACAGCGATGTGCAAGAGTGCCTCAGCTCTCCAGGAACTCTGCCTCCTCATTGGCTGAGACAGAAGCATTGGCCATTGGCTAATGCTGCTGTCAATCACAGCCAGTGAGCCAATCAGGCTCTGCCTGAATAGACACACTAAGCCGCAGCTCAGGAGAGAGCCTGCTCGGGTGCCCCCATTGCAAGCTGTTTGCTCTGGGGGCACTCAGCAAGAGAGATAAGATAAGAGCACTGGTGAGGGACCTGAGAAGGCAAAACTGCTGCACAGAACAGGTAAGTATGACATGTTTGTTATTTAAAAAAAGACTTTAATATCACTCTAAAGGGATAGTTCACCTTATGAAGCCTTACTGGAATACTCCCAGGACATTGCTAAGTACTCCTAGAATGTTGCTAAGTGAGGCCTAGTCATCGCTGCTCACTTCCACCATCACAGGAGTGAGCTCTGAAATGCTGAACTCAGAGCTACTACATCAGGGAGAGAAAGAGTATGTGAGGTGGTTTCAATCAGAGAAAGAGCTGACTCCTGTTATGGTGGAGGTGAGCAGTGACGACTAGGCATCACTTAGCAGTGTCCTGTGAGTACTTAGCAACGCCCTGGGAATATTCCAGTCAGGCTTCATAAGGTATGTAAAAGGCCTACACCTATAGCTAGGGTATTATTCATTTTAAGTCAGAGCTGCACAGTTTGTTTTATTCTACAAACATCCCTTACCTGCATAGGCAGTATTTTTGTAAAAGTGAACTATCCTTTTAAGTTTTGTATATAATATTGTGTAATTATTTGTTATAACCCTGTAAAACCTTCACCACCATGCAGCAATCATGTGCAATGCACTTAAATGGGTCCTAAATGCGGCATGTGTACAACCCCCATCCAGCTGTCCTTACATTTTAAGGGGGCTGTCAAAGGGTGGTAAAACGTATCTCACCTATTTTTCCTCCTAAAAGCAAGTGTAAATGAACCCTTATGGTCCCCATTTTATAGATTTTAGCTAAAAAGAAAACCAAGTTATATTGTTCTGCGATGACACTCCTAAACATTTAAAGTTGTTAGATTGTAAGATCTGAAAGGGGTTGTAAAGGTTCGGATTTTTTAAAATAAAAATAACAAACATGTTATTTTATTAACAGCACGATCCTCCTCTTCCAGGGTGCTCCACTGGCGCTTCTGGCTCCTCCCCCTTTTTGGGTACCCCCATGGAGAGCCGATTTCCATGGGGACACCCATACGGGCGCACTCCCAAATCCCACTTCTGCGTCCATTGACCCAGACAGCGGGATTCAGCCCCACCCCCTGCTCCCGTGTCACTGGATTTGATTGATCAATCTGTCCAATAAGATGAGAGTCAGCGGCTGGAGCTGCTGGGCTCTTGCACAGGGCTGGAATGAATGGGCTCAGGTAAGAAAAATGAGGGGGGGGGGCAGTCTGTTGGGGCGCTACAGCAAAGAAGGTTTTTCACCTTAGTGCATAGAATTATTATTATTATTCAGGATTTATATAGTGCCAACAGTTTGCACAGCGCTTTACAATGTAGAGGGGGGACAGCACAATTACAATACAGTTCAATACAGAAGGGGCGGGAGGGCCCTGCTCATGCAGCTTACATTCTAAAGGGAGGGGGGAGGTGGTAAAAAAGATGTCAGGTGTTCAGTTTGTCCGCTGCAATGTCGCAGTCCCGCTAAAAATCGTTGATCTCCACCATTACTAGTAAAAAAAAAAAAAAAAAAAATGACATAAAACTAACCCATAGTTTGGAGGTGATAACCTGTGCCCAAACCAATCAATATGTGCTCATTGTGATTTTTTTCCACAAAAAGTATGTAGAAAAAAAGAAAGAATACATATTGGTCTAAATTAATGAAGTATATTATTTACATTTTTTTATTGTATATGTTTTATAGCAGAAAGTAAACAATATTGTTTTTTTTCAAAATTGTCACTTTTTTTGTTTGTTTATAGCGCAAAAAATAAAAACCACAGAGGTGATCAAATACCCCAAAAAGAAAGCTCTATTTGTGGGAAAAAAAGACACTAATTTTATTTGGGTACAGCGTTGCACGACCGCGTAATTGTCAGTTAAAATTATAAAGTGCCATATAGCAAAAAATGGCCTAGTCATGAAGGGGGTTAAACCTTCCGGGGCTGAAGTGGTTAAATAGCGAATCCTGTCCATATGTAAAATCAAAAGGAATCAATTCACCTGTCAACACAGGGTGATACTGTGGACACAACCTGATAAACTGTGCCTCGTCCTAAATTCTGTGATATTGGTTAGCAGAGAGAGAATGGACTTTAATGGCACCACTAACTCATATCTGTTAAAATGTAAACATTTTATTATCCTCAACAAAAGAGATTAAAATTCATATTAAACTTGCATCACATTCAAAAATGATTGCTGGTACAAATATCAGCCCTGGTAGGAGATAGGCTCCCCAGTGAGGGTATTAGATTGGAAAGGAACAATGCCCTAAGGCAGTGTTTCTCAACTCCAGTCCTCAAGGCGCCCCAACAGGTCATGTTTTCAGGCTTTCCATTATATTGTTTATGCGATTTGATCAGTTTCACTCCCTTAGTAATTACCACAGCTGTTTCATCTGGGGGAAATCGTGAAAACATGACCTATTGGGGCGCCTTGAGGACTGGAGTTGAGAAACACTGCCCTAAGGCCCGTGTCACACTGGTGCAACATGCAACATGCACTCTGACTTTGAGAGCACATGTCACATGACATTTCAAAATCAATTGTAGAGTTTTGTCCGGATATGGATGAACACCTAATGTTTAGCACCTCATTTCAAAATCAATGTTTCCCTATGAGAGCCATCTTAACTGATCTGACTTGTGTCGCTCCGGCTTTTGAAAAGGTTCCTGTACTACTTTGGTCTGACTTGAGTGCGATTTCAACCCATAGAATATAATGGACGTCGCATACAACTGATCCGGCTTGTGACAGGCGATGTGCTCAGAGGTTTAATTTCAATGCAAAATTTATTGAATAAAAACGGCATGAGGTCCCCCCCGAATCCATTCCAGACCCTTAGGTCTGGTATGGATTTTGAAGGGAAACCTCATGCCAAAAAATAAAAATAAAGGTGTGGGCCCCCCCAAGGACATCCATATCAAACACCTATCCGAGTATGCAGCCTGGCAGGTCAGGAAAGGAGGGGGACGAGTGAGCGCCCCCCTGAACCATACCAGGCCACATGCCCTCAACAGGCCACATTCCACCTGCATGTAAACCGCCTAATTTGTGACATGCCCACCAGGTGGAGCTTGACTGTTAAAATAATCCTGATACACTGAACAGTCCATCATTCAAAGTGTAAGGTAAAAATTTGCCCCTTTTTGCCATAGCTTATTCTACCTAACTAAACACCCCAGTGTCCTTGAGCTTCAAAGTCCATCAATATTTTTTTTTTTCACTCGAGGTAGAGCAACATTTCCCAGCAGTTTCTCTTCTTCCTGGGGACAACTTCGGGGACAGAAGACATTGCTGCAATCAGGCAACAAGCAGCCAGGCCATGGTGCAAGGGACCGCACTTCTAGACACAGGTCCCCTTGCAATGGTAATCTCAGTCTTGTCCGCATGACGGCCGGGAACTGAGAATTAAATTCCTCAGTTGTTGAAGAACAAACATGTTGAAAGCCACATCAACAGGTTACTTTTCAGAGGGAGGCACACTGGAAACTTCACAGCACTAGCCAGCATGACTCAAGTGAGCACCCCCTGTATCTGCCGGCAGCATTCAGTCTAGCACCATCCCAGCAATACAGCCAACAGGAGTGTTCCTCACTAGCAACAATTCTTGTACAAAAGATGGAGTGGCTTCTCAGCATAGAGTCGTAACTTCACAAAGCACACATTTTGTAATCCACATAGTGTCGGGAAAACTCAGTAATACCTGGGATCCGGTAACTTCAAGGCCTCTCCTTTAGTATTTACCGTGGTAATGTAGTGTTGAATATCCGACTTGTTAGGCCTACGGATGATCACACTGTCTAGGTTAATTTTGCAACCATAACCCCAGGTGGCAGCACTGATGTATACTTCTCGGCTATCTTGGGTGACAACTTTGGAAAGTCCATCCGCAAGGGGATCCAAAGGAAACTTCTCACAGCTTCATCCATCCATTGTGTTTCCTTGTCCTGGATCTCTTTTTCTAGAAGGGCTGGTATATAGGGGTACAGACATCCATATTCCTCAGCCACTTTCTTAATAATTATGCGCTGTATCTTTGACAGCCTGGGCAGTGTCTTAAGGTCTCCATACCCGGGTAGGACAGGTGCATCTTGCGAATGCTGGACTGGGTATCCTGCAACAACACCGGGCTTACAATCAAACTTAAATAATACAAGGGATAGGGAAAATTGGGAACAAGAAACACCTGAAAATTAGTCAATTAGGTGCATGCTGTAACCATAATACACAGGGAGAAAAAAAGGGGGGGAACACCCAGTGCTTGTCCGGGTAAGGGGTTACTCTAGCAGCACTAATTGAGTGTTAATTATCAAAAATTACCAACTGAATTGCCAAAAATTAAATGAATAACTTTATTAAATACTTTAAAACAGCATTAAACATGTTAGGCAACAGGTTAATTGAAGTAAAAAATAGGTTAGTTATACTGGGTTCCGCTGGGACCCTGTTACTACGTATGTCATCGAATAATATGTCAGACAGGGCGAGCAATTGTTAATAATTACATTAGACCAAAACAAAAACAACAAAAACAAAAACAAAAAACATACAACGTGGAACAACGTCCGGACGCTTTTAGGATCTTGCTGCGTATTAGCTGGTACGAAGGAAATGGTATAAATGTTTGGTGATATTATTTGGTTTGATTACCGCAATATCAATTATCAAATAGAGGCCAAAAGGGTACCGGTAAGTGAACGAGAAAGATCCTAGGGAGGTATGCGGGGAAGGGATGATGGGGGGGAGGGTGGGGTGGTGCTATCCGTGTTGATTTGTATGTACCTATTCTGGGCTGCAGGTTCTGGTAAGGACACATATGATGGTAACCTGCCTTATAAAAAGGTGTCAGAAGAATTGAGGATATTAATAAGCAGGATGTTGTTGGTGGATAATTATCCACATGAATAGTTCCAATTAAAGTCACTGATAATAACTGTGATTAAGTAGATATGAAGTGTATACTTGAATAAGTAAAATTTATGGAACTTTACCAGTCCTTGCACCGATTGTCCTCCAGGTCCTGATCTAGATTGATCGTAAGACTCCCATCTTCATTGGCAGAGGATGTGATATTGTGTGCAGCTTCTAATCCAGTATAAGTAGCTGGAGGGACAGCGGGACTTGAAATAGTGCACCACAAGCTCGTCCTCTCGATCAGATCGTTGCTGCAAACACCGCCCAATAAGCAGAGTCACCCAACTTCAGAGATTTACCTGAAGGGATTGGATCCACGGGCTAGCTAGTGTTAGCATACATCTCCGTCTGCCTCCTCAGAGTGTAGCGTCCGTGACGTGTCGGCGTTGATGGCGTCAACGCGTTTCGCTATTGGCTGTAGCGTAGCTTCATCTTTCATCCGAGATGAAGCTACGCTACAGCCAATAGCGAAACGCGTTGACGTCATCAACGCTGACACGTCACGGACGCTACACTCTGAATACGGGAGATAACGAGGAGGCAGACGGAGATGTATGCTAACACTAGCTAGCCCGTGGATAACCCTTCAGGTGAATCTCTGAAGTTGGGTGACTCTGCTTATCCGGCGGCGTTTGCAGCAACGATCTGATCGAGAGGACGAGCTTGCGGTGCACTATTTCAAGTCGCGCTGTCCCTCCAGCTACTTATACTGGACTAGAAGCTGCACACAATATCACATCCTCTGCCAATGAAGATGGGAGTCTTACGATCAATCTAGATCAGGACCTGGAGGACAATCGGTGCAAGGACTGGTAAAGTTCCATAAATTTTACTTATTCAAGTATACACTTCATATCTACTTAATCACAGTTATTATCAGTGACTTTAATTGGAACTATTCATGTGGATAATTATCCACCAACAACATCCTGCTTATTAATATCCTCAATTCTTCTGACACCTTTTTATAAGGCAGGTTACCATCATATGTGTCCTTACCAGAACCTGCAGCCCAGAACAGGTACATACAAATCAGCACGGATAGCACCCCCCCCATCATCCCTTCCCCGCATACCTCCCTAGGATCTTTCTCGTTCACTTACCGGTACCCTTTTGGCCTCTATTTGATAATTGATATTGCGGTAATCAAACCAAATAATATCACCAAACATTTATACCATTTCCTTCGTACCAGCTAATACGTAGCAAGATCCTAAAAGCGTCCGGACGTTGTTCCACGTTGTATGTTTTTTGTTTTTGTTGTTTTTGTTTTGGTCTAATGTAATTATTAACAATAGCTCGCCCTGTCTGACATATTATTCGATGACATACGTAGTAACAGGGTCCCAGCGGAACCCAGTATAACTAACCTATTTTTTACTTCAATTAACCTGTTGCCTAACATGTTTAATGCTGTTTTAAAGTATTTAATAAAGTTATTCATTTAATTTTTGGCAATTCAGTTGGTAATTTTTGATAATTAACACTCAATTAGTGCTGCTAGAGTAACCCCTTACCCGGACACTAGCACTGGGTGTTCCCCCCTTTTTTTCTTACAATTAAACTTAGTCACAGGGGCTGGTTTGGTTGTCATAACTTTAGAGACCCAGCGTTCCCAGCAATCCTCCTCAAAAGACTTAGTAATACACACATTTTTGGTAACACTAACAGTTCAATATTAACACTTGCAGTAGGTCCAGGAGGAATCTCATCCTCCTCCAAATCACATACTTGCTCCTCTTCACTATCGCTCCACTTTCCAGTCCATGACAAATTGTCTGAAAGCAGTTCAGAGATCCCGTCAGAGGGGATGCTTGAATTGGATATGGTGGAGCATTCTTCGTCTTGGAGATAGTTGCGCGTGGAGCTGGCTTTAATGGGCACAATCACATTATCTCCCTTAATGGCCTCAGGTATCAACTCCCCCACTGGCACACCACTTTCACCCCTTGCAGGCTTACCCGACTCCGGCACCCTTTTCCTCGGTGATTCCGCCATCAAGGAGAGCAGGTGGGCCCGACCACGGCCTTGAGGGGCGACCAGAGCGCTGGGTCCTGGAGCAGCCACAGAAGAAAGAGGAACAGCTTCCCTCACGAGTCGGATGATAGCAGGTGAAATCTCAATGCCACTCCCAGCTGGGACATTCTTGTCCCAATCCGCTTGCAGTGTCCCCGGAGGTTGGGCTGGTGAGACTACCTCGAGCAGGAGTTCCCGGTAAAGTCCACAGACCATTCAAGGCCTCAGATGCGAGGCCAAACCAGAATACTTTCCTCATATCAGTCCCAGGGCTTCATAGCCTCCAGCCGTATACAGGGCAAGACTACTCTTAGGTGTATACCGCACTCTGGTGTCAGTCAAAACACCTTTTGACTCGCTCAAACCAAAGCCAACGCCCGGAGCATACATTTTTCAATCCGCAATCGTACTTCCAAACTGCGCCATCTTCTCCATCCCACAACCAAGCACACGTGGCAGCTCCTCCCAGAGCCAACGGATTGGTGAAGATACTTTCTGGAAACCTCACCCCCCCGCCTCTTCTCACGGCGCACCAAAACTTTGGGTCCATTTTAACCCTTGCAGCAGTGGCATAAAGTGTCAAAAGACCAGTCTGATATTTTCCCATGAGCAATGAGACATGCTGGTTCTTCCCCACGTTGTTTGAATGCACAATAACAGTCTATATGAAGCAAAGATGTTACTTGTCACTTTCCCACGGAGCCATACGAAATCCCGATATTGCTGTAGCCAGTCGCTAGGGGTGAATGCTGCAGGAATAATGCCTTTGCCCCACGTTGGGTGCCAAATGTAGCAAAGTCCCAGGCCTCTTTTGGCTTAATAGTTACCTCCAGAGTTTCAGGAGAGCTGATATCCTCAGTGTAGAGTGGGTTACAAGGCATTGTGGCTGTAATGCAAGATGAACAGGTGGGCACCTAGTATTCAACTATCTGCAACAAGAAAAGTTCTCTTTCCCCACACTCACTCACTGTGGGTCTTCACTCAACGAGCTCCCAGTCTCCCTCACTAGACTTCATATCCACTAGGCACTGGATCCCCTGAGCTCTTTTACTGTAGCACTCAGTATCTTCCTCAAGCGTCACCCCGCTTCCCTGCTGAGTCCCTGGCTTGGCATTTACAGATACTCTTCAAGCTTCACCCCTGCTGACACGTTAGGTCCCTGGCTTCAATTACGTAACCCCACGTACTACATATCCTGCGATGCCTTTCTCTAGGCGTATCATTAACTTAAATAGTATGTGGGTTTACGTAATTGAAGTTTCGTTGGACTGATTGTAAGGAGAAAGCTAGAAGCATACATTGGCAGATTTACAGGACTAAGGGAATTAGTGAGATTGTATCCTAGCCATAACATTTAGTGCCCTGTGTGAGGAAGTCTGACGTTTGAGTGATTGTTACTTCTCATGTGAAAAACAGATGCTGAGCTGAACAATCCTGGTGCCAAAAATGGCCCTGCGGTCTTGGCTGATTGATTTGGATACCTTTTAGAGGAATTTCTTGATCATGAGCGGGTTCCAGAGGCTTGGTTGCTCACTTCACTCTACAGGGGTTTACCTATATGTCCATTTGACTTTTCTAGAAATAGAAGGTCCATGCTATCCAGTAAGCATCCCCATTAATAGGGTGATTGGTGTCACAAGAGGATCTGCATGTTCTTTGGTGGTGGAACCCCCTGAGGGAATTTCCTGCTTGGAGCTCTTTGTGTTCATCACGTGGACTCACTTTCTACACATTTTTCAGATCTGTATTTCTTCTGTTCCTTTTACACATATACTGTTTTTTGTGCAATTTTAAAGGAGAAGTGCAGCCAAAGCTTGTTTGGCTGTACTTCTCCTATGGATCACAGAAGTGCAATTTGTTTTGCACTCCTCTGAACCGTTTTCAGCAAAGAGCGGGCTGAAGTCCGCTCTCTGCTGACGTCACGGATTTCTGCCCAGGCACCACGTCATCCTGGCCATGGAGTCTGAATCTGCCTGCTGCCTGGACTGACATCTGTCTCAGCAAGCCGGTGAGAATCTGAGACGGCCGCTCCACCCATCAACAGCTCAGCTCTCCAATGAGCGCGGAGGGAGAAGAGCAGAGAGCTGTGACTGACAGTCTACAACTCTCTGCTCATGGTGTTCGTTTGATCGTTCAGTTCTCAGTGTAGAGGCGTCGGACGGATGCTGCATCCACCTAGGTAAGTATGTTTGGTGGGAAAAAAAAATCCTTTACTTCTCTTTTAAGGATATTGGGTTTATTTCAATACTTTTCTATTGGGTCATTTTGCCTTGATACTTGATATTTTATCACTTTGACTAGTGTGACTTTTTGTTTGTTTACTGTACTAATGAGACTGGCAGGGAAGGGGTTAACACCAGGCATTATCAAAGAGTTAAGTGCGTCCCTAGGAGGTGCTTGCTAACTGTCTGGGGGATGGACTGACTGGGGGAACACAGAGATCCATGCTCCCCCTCTGACCAATCAGTGCGTGCCTCCGGCGGTGCTCGCCTGCCCCCCCCCCCCAGTCTATTGCAGGAAATGACGTACAGGTATGTCGTTTAATGCAATAGAGCTGCCCTGCGGGCGTATATCTGTGGTAGGTGGTCTTTAAGTAGTTAAAACCTGTAGTAAAAATATAGTTTTTAAACTTGCAGCACAAGTGGAATGCAGAGCAATTTTTTCAGTTTTTGCGCACATATGATTTTTTCATGAAAACACACTTAAAATTGTAAAAAAAAATCGAATTTTCTGACTTTTTACCTAGATTTATGCTATCACAAGGGGGCTCATAAGACCTGTATGTAATAGCAGTTTTTGAGTGACAGTTACTCACTGGTTGACCCTGCTTTTATCTATCTCCCCCTTCTGCCAAGTCCCAAATGCAGCTAGGGATTTTGCAGAGCTGTGTTAACGGCTGTGCACATGCTCAGTTTTCAGTGAGTTTCCATGCTGAGCAATTCCTCACATATAGATTGATGGAGGCTTGACCTCCCTCATATTCTAAGGCACAGGCTGGAGGGGTGTAACACAGCCTGTGACTGTCAGAGATCCACCCACACCATGTTATTGCCAAAATTTATAAAGATTTGATTTCAAATATATATTTGTATGACAATTTAAAACAGTTTATTGATATTTTTATTTTTCCGAACATGTGGCCAACAGCAGAGAACTAGAAGCTCCTCAGACAGACAGACTGGGAAAGAGCTGGGTCATGTGACAGCTGTATATTGATTAGGAAAAGGTGCTTAGATATTTGTTTTTGTTAAAATAATTACAGGCAGTCCCCGGGTTACGAACACATTAAAGTTAGTGTAAACCCAATGTCATCCTTTCTAAACTACTGCCATAGGGTTTATCTATAAGGATATACATGCCTCCTGCATGTATTTTTACCTGTCAAATGTCTCCCCTCTGTCTGTTATGAGAGCCGAAAAACTGCATATTCTGTGGGTGGGTCTGTTGTCTGGAGCTCGGTGGGTGGAGTCGTGATGTCAGTAGACTCCCCGCCCACCTCTACACTCCCCTTGTCAACATGCATTTTTCTCCTGTGTATTTCTTACACTGAACTTCTACTATGATCTCTAACATCCAGTGAAAAGACAGGAAAGTAACCACATGACTTCAGCATGCCCAATTATGCTGAGGTGTGAAACATCCAATCCTGGCAGAGCAGCAGGCGAAAGGATTGGGAGGGAATTAAAAAATAATGCATGTGTCTTAGGCTAGTGCATGAGATATGTAAATCACCTGTCACTCACAGCAAGGGGGAGTATTTGACAACGTTTTTCTCTGTCAAGATTTATCTCACTGTACAATAAAAGAGGATTGCTCAGAGATGGATTAACTCTTTGTGGCAAGACTGGGCTCAAATGATAGGAAATCTTATACTCTATATTATGACATAGAAAAAAAATTTCGGCTTTACATCCACTTTAAGGACTGTAGGTTTGTATGTAAGTGGAATTTGTTCATAAGTCAGAACACTGCTTGTAAGTGCAACTTCCTGCCTGTGCAGGGATGTGGGATGTTCCGGCGTCCACCTGTGCAGGGATGTGGGATGTTCTGGGCACTTCTGGGGCTTTTCTGGCCATGCAGTACATGAAATACTGCAGTGTGGAATGTGGCAAGAAAGCTGCTTGGAGGTATCCAGGACCAGCGTGGAGCACAAGCAGCCGGCATTGAGGCCGTTCGTAAGTAGCAGTCGTTCGTAAGTAGGGGACTGCCTATAGTACCATCATCCACATACAGAAATAGAAGGGACAATGTAAATTAAACAGTGTGTGTTTAGTATCACTTTAAGGGACACAGGATTCAGAGACAATTGGGTTATACTGCCACCTAAAGAAGGATTTGGACATTGTCAGAATATAACTTTTATTATAAGCAGTATTTACCTAAAAAGCAAAAATGAAATATATTGCAGCTTACCAATCCTTAGATGTGGTGTCTTTTTTAGGCTTTTTTCCTTTATTTAACCAGGTGATCCAGCCAGTGACACACTTCCTGTCTTTGGGTGTCTGCATTCTGTATGAAGTAGTAAAGCAAACAACTTTTAACAACAGCATTGCCAGTCTGGGGATATGGTAATGTTAAAGCCCATACACACGATCAGACTTTTTGACAACAAACATGCAAATTAGCTGTTTTAAGGCAACATCCAACCGCGTGTACGCTCCATCGGACAAACTTTTTTGGTTTTCATCGGACAAATGTTGGCTGTGCGAACAGACAAACTTTGCGGCAACAAAAGTCCTACGTCGGCTAGTCCGATCGTGTGTACACAAAACCATCGGACTTCAGTCCAAAGTACAAACCTGCATGTTCAGAACCAATGCAAAAGATCAGACAACAATACAGAAGTTGACCAAAGGGTGGCGCCGGAGAATTGAACTTCCTCTTTTGAAGTGTCGTCAGTACGTTGAAACGTCACTACGTTCATGTTTGTTGCCTAAAAAGTCAAGCCGTGCGTATGCAATACAAGTTCACAGCCAACGCCCTTTGGACAGAAATCCACGGAAAGGTTTGTTTAAAGTCCGATCGTGTGTACGAGGATTTAGACTAGCAAATTTAGACGAACTTGACTAAAAAATGAATGCTGAACTCCAACACTTTATAGGCAGTTACAGCAAACAATTTATTTTCTTTTTGGGATAAATGTTTTTCATAAATAAATAAAAGCTGACCTTTGTAAGCACCCCTGTCTGCATTAAATGGTTTGTCCCAACCCTCTTTAAGCGGTGCAATTTTCATGTCAGTTTTCAGTGCGATAATCATAGTTAGTAAGCTCTGGTTCACACTTGTGACATGAAAGTAGCACCACTTCCAGCATGACTTTGTTGTACCACTTCCCTGCAATTTCAACACAACTTCAATGTGATTTTACTGATCAGAAACATTCCTGCATGACTTTAGTCGATTAGGGTTTTTTTTAACCCTCACCTCTCCTCCCTGGTCATCCTTGCTACCTAAAAACTTCCTACCAAGCACATTCTATTCACACATGAGCGCAGCGGAAATGAGTGTTCCAGCTGGCGGTTTTTTGCATGTTTTGAAGAGTAAACATGTATTGCACATAGGACATGCATTACGCTTGAATGGGCTGCACCTACATGTGACAAATGCCACAATGTAGCTCGCACAGAAAATGCAAGCTTTGCCGTGCATTTCAAAAATGCGCTGCAAACATGCATTGTGCTTGTGTTGCCATAATGACAAGGCAAACACGATCTGCATCTCTGAAATGTGCGCATGGTGTGCATTTTTTGTGTGGGTTGATGCATGTTCATAAATGTGCAGGTGCGAATGCAGCATAAATGGTGTAAACCAAAAATCTTGCGAGCTATCAATAATGTATGTGCTTAAAAGCCTAGATGTTGAGCTGCTGGCATTATTATAATTTAGCAGCGCTTTACATATACATTGTACATTCACATCGGTCCCTACCCTTAAGGAGCTTACAATCTAAGGTCCCTAACTCACATTCATATACTAGGGCCAATTTAGGCTGAAGCCAATTAACCTACCAGCATGTCTTTGGAGTATGGGAGGAAACCCACGCAGGCACAGGGAGAACATGCAAACTCCAGGCAGGTAGTGCCGTGGTTGGGATTCAAACCAGCGACCCTTTTTACTGCTAGGCGAGAGTGCTACCCACTACACCACTGTGCCGCCCGTTGATCATGTTCCAGGTAGTGCCGTGGTTGGGATTCAAACCAGCGACCCTTTTTACTGCTAGGCGAAAGTGCTACCCACTACACCACTGTGCCGCCCATTGATTATGTTCCATACGTTCGTTCTGTATAAATTAAATATATATACATGCTGTGCTATACTAATGCTCATTAATTAAATCCATGTTAATACAATTAATATTATATACAAACAATGTGAAAGATATACGTGATTAAAGTGCTGCAGTACTTGTGACACAATACAATAATTTTGTTCAAATAGATCAAAAATGCATCTTAGATCATAAGGTCCATTTATACATGATCCAAATCTTGCAGTGGTGTTCCAAGCATGTTCATGTGACAACAAACTTGTGCTCCCCCCCCGTGTGAGTCTGCTAACCTCAGGGCGTGTGACCTCACAATTAAGTTTGGTCTGTACACGCCAACAAAACCACCCCTCGGTTCTGTGAAGATGGAACTGAGCTGTCCGGTAGAGTTGTCTCCACACATATAAAAAATAAGGTCTGGATAGTGTGATACCATTTTATAAAAGTATTTATTAAACAAAGCCCCTTTCCGGGGTACTCACATGGTATAGGTGCTTCAGCACATCACTCAAGCAATACAAGCTGGAAAACGCTGAGATTGTGTGTCCCTCCACACTCAGACCAGCTGCTGCCTCCTACACCGTTCTGTCCCCTCCCAAACGCGTGTCAGCGCAGGGATATGTCGTGTCTTCCTCAGGGGGAAAATGTTATCACACTATCCAGACCTTATTTTTTATATGTGTGTGGAGACAATGCTACTGGACAGCTCAGGATCCCATAATTCCATCTTCACAGAACCCAGAGGTGGTTCGTTGGCATGTACAGACCAAACTTAATTGTGAGGTCACATGCCCCGAGGTGAGCAGACTCACACAGGGGGGAGCACAAGTGTGTTGTCATATGAACACGTTTGGAACACTACTGCAAGATTTGGATCATGTATAAATGAACTTTATGATCTAATATGCATTTTTGATTTATTTGAACAATATTATTGTATTGTGTCAGAAGCACTTTAGCACTTTATTCACTTATATCTTTCATATTGTTTGTTTGTATATTAGGGGTGCACCGAAATTTCGGCCACCGAAACATATCAACCGAAAATGGCCCTTTCGGCAAAAAACCGAAAGAGAATTCTTGCCGATACTGGCGCCGAAAATTGCGCGTGCGCAGTAGAGGCGGCAGAACCAGCGGGTGACGTCACTCGTTGTGTGGGCGGCGTGCACGTTCCTCACGGTTAAGACGCCACAACGCCGCACTCGTAAGCACGTTCCCTGCTGAGACGCTGGCACCTTCCCCGCAGATGCGCCTCATGCTTGTGAGGCGCTGCTGGGACCTGAGAGACGCTGCTGGGAAGCGAGAGACGCTGCTGGGAAGCAAGAGATATTACTGGGAAGCGAGAGACAGTACTGGGAAGCGAGAGACGGCTTCATAGAGGGCTGCACATAGCATACTCAAGTACAAGAGTGGGCACTGTCACTCCTGGATGGCTACCATTACTATTCGCCGGTGAGCATTACTGCTTTTGTCTTCTTAAACTGACAGAAACAAACTAGTCATTTTATTTCTTGATTATTTTAGTATAGTACTAGTACTGAGTCTGACTATTTAAAATGACTGTGTGTCTGCACTGCAGTACATCTGATCTGACTTGTAGCAAAAAAAATTATATAATTCAACTGACTGATTAAATATGATTTGAAATGGAATGTAATGGATTGCAAATTGCAAGCTATTTTTTTTTAGCTATTCTGTAGTATAAAGTATAAAATTCATGCGCTTGCTGTTATTGAATGTGTCACTTTGACAGCGTAGTAAAAGTTATACAGTACTGACATGACAGCAAGCGCATGAATTTTGTAAATATGACAGTATGCAATAAATATATATATTATATTGTATACATAATATATTATTAAAAATTATATATTGCGTACTGTCATGTTTAAAAAATGAATGCGCTTGCTGTCATGTCAGTGTCGTATAACTTATTATAATACTACGGTGAGACAAAGTGACACATTTTATTCAATGACAGCAAGGCGCATGAAGTATACTATAGAATAGCTCAAAAAAATAAAATAGCATGCAATTGCAATTTGCAATCCATTCCACTTCAAATCAAATTTATTCAGTTCAATTATATTTTTTTGGTACAAGTTGGATGTACGGCAGTGCAGACATAACTACCTTGCATGCCAAGAGCAGCACCATAAAAAAAAAAAAAAAAAAAAAAAAGGATTGGTTAGTTTTCATTTTATTTTTTAAAGCTGCCTCTTGGGGTTTAGCTTTTAAATTGATTTTGTCCTTTTTTTTACACCCCCCTCAGATTTCACTCCCACTATAAATCATTCTATGATATTATTCTACGTTACCAGCAAAGGTGGACCATGTTTGCAGTGTGGAAATATTTTAAAGTTTCTGATAAAGACCCCAAATTTGCAATCTGTACTCTTTGCTCAACAGAAATTTCAAGAGGGGGTACAGTGCCAAAGAATTTTTCAACAACAGGTTTGATACACCACCTGAAAACACGTCATCCAGTTCAGCATTCTGATTACAAGAAAACAGCGCCACTTTCAAAAAGTGCCTCAGGCTTAACACCATCTGTGGCCACAGTGTTTGAAAAGGTTAAAAAATATGCAAGTGACAGTCCCAAAGCTCATGCCATTACAGCTAAAATTATGGAATTTATTGCATTAGACGACCAGCCATTCTCTGTTGTGGAGGACATTGGATTCCGTAGGCTCATGCAACATATTGAGCCGCATTACTCACTACCAAGCAGATGCTACTTTGCAGATACCAGTCTACATGAATTGTTTAGAAGTGTTAGAAAACACGTTCAGGAGCTCATGACTACCGACATCATAGCAATCAGTTTTACTACCGACATTTGGAGTTCAGATGTCAGTCCAACGAGCATGCTCAGCCTGACAGCGCAGTGGATAGATGACAAATTTCAATTGCAAAACATCCTACTTAACGCACGAGAGTTTGTTGGATCACAAACTGCAGCAGCAATATCTGATGCTTTAAAAACCATGCTTGACACTTGGCACATTGAGAAGTCTAAAGTGCATTTGATTGTCCGAGATAATGCGCGGAACATGGCAAAGGCAATGGAGGACAGTGAACTTCAAAGCATACCGTGCATGGCACATACGCTACAATTGGCTGTGAATGAAGGATTGCTGAGTCAGCGCACCATATCTGATATCGTATCAAAAGTAAGAAAAATTGTAGGTCACTTTAAGCATTCTCCGCTTGCTTATTCCAGATTACAAGCTTTGCAGATGCAGTTTGGAATGGCACGGAAACGACTGCAGCAAGATGTAGCCACTCGTTGGAACAGCACCTACTATATGCTACAAAGTATTTTTGAACAAAAGCGTGTTTTAGCTGCATACATTGCAGATTACGATCTGCCAGCAACACTGAGTGCACATCAGTGGACGTTAGTTGAAAATAGTTTGTCTCTACTATCTCCATTTGAACAGTTAACAAAAGAAATAAGCTCAGCTAATGCTTCCATTGCTGAAGTTATCCCCTTGATTGCTGCACTGAAGCGTCTGCTTGGAAAAGAGGTAGAAACAGACCATGGCGTAAAAACAGCTAAAACCACTCTACTGGAGGCCGTAACCAACCGATTTCAAGACACCGAGTCCAACCCTCTGTACTGCATTGCAACAGTTCTAGATCCTCGATTTAAAAAGCATTACTTTAATGTGGAGAAAAAGCAGCGTGCACGGGAAATGATACTGGCACAAATGGAGGTGGTGGAAGCATCAAGTGAAGGAGTTTCGAGGTGTCACACAGAGGAAAGTGAGAAACGGTCGCATACAAGTGAAGAGGAACACACTCCCTCCATATCTGATATGTTTGAAGAAATTTTACACAAATGCACCCCAATCCATAGCGGTGCCACAACAAGTGCAGCTACCCAACAGCTGGACATTTATTTAGCTGAACAGCCTATTGCCAGAAGCGACAATCCACTTGAGTACTGGCGCATCAACAAAGAACATTTTCCCTTGCTTGCACAGATTGCACGCATATATTTATCTGCCCCAAGCACCAGTACAGAGAGTGAGAGACTATTCAGTCTAGCATCTCATATTCTTGATGAGAAGAGAAACTGTCTCTCCTGTGAGAAAGCTGAACAGCTTTTGTTCTTAAAGCGAAATCTGCCACTTTTACTGAAATAGATCTAAAAATCCGTAGCATAGACCAATTCATTTACCATGTTGAACCTAGTAAATGAATTGGTATTGTGGTCTGTGCTATTGGACAATTGGAACATACAACATAGTATGACTGACTAACTAGTATGTTCCAATTATCTAGTTGTGCCATTTGTTGGTTGTTCATTGTAGTTCTTCTACAGTTTTGTGCACTTCAATTTAAGAGAGAACTCCAGCTTTTGATTAACTACTGTACCATATAGTTTGTCGCTGTTGGGCTAAAGTTAAACTATGTCTCTCCCTAAGCTGTCAGCCCGCTGCATGTGCAAAATGCAAAACTGTATGTTCTGTATCTGTGGCTGTCTACATAATACAGTACTATACCGCACTGTGTTATGGGTATGGACGGTGACTTCCATAAACACAGACTAGTCTACATTGCTTTCTGTGATTGGCTGAGCACCGCTGCTGTAGACTAGTCTGTGCTCCTCTTCCAGGATGTCTCCGCCCATACCCGGGGCCGGAACACAGTGTGGTCTACTGTTTGACTAGTATGTATCTAACCTGCAGCTACATACACTTTTATATCGCACATCCAGCTGCTGACACCTTAGGGAGAGAACTTGGGGAAAAAAACTACTAGTTCTCATTTAAGTTGAAAGAAAATAATAAAATAAAAATGTTATTATAGCATAGCAGATAGCACTGTACTACTATGTTATATTTACAGAAACTGTGAAACAGAATAACGGCCTTCTGCCATATTTCTGTTATGGTTAGTTGAGAGAGTTGTTCTTTAAAGTACTACTTACATGTATAGTTTGTTCTGTTGTTGGGCCAAACTATATCATTGTCGCTCCCTTAGCTGTCAGCCCGCTGCATGTGCAAAACTGTATATTCTGTATCTGTGGCTGTCTACATACTACAGTACCGCACTGTGTTCCGGGTATGGGCGGTGACTTCCATAAACACAGACTAGTCTACATTGCTTGCTGTGATTGGCTGAGCACCGCTGCTGTAGACTAGTCTGTGTTCCAGGATGTCTCCGCCCATACCCGGGGCCGGAACACAGTGTGGTCTACTGTATGACTATGTATGTAACCCGCAGCTACATAAATACACTTATCGCACATCCAGCCGCTGAAACCTTAGGGAGAGAGAACTGAATTACTAGTTCTGATGTAAGTTGGAAATTAATAAAATATAAAAAAGTCAGTCTTTGGCATTTTTATATTATTATATTAATATTAAATTATTATTATTATTAATATTATGTATTATTATTTATTTTATTTTTTTATGCCTGTTTTATTTGGTATGGTGGTGCAATGTGCACTGACTGCAGTCTTATTTTATTTTATTTTTTCTTCTGTGTCCACTGTCCAATTTTATGTGGGTTACTTTTTATTAAAGTACTTTTGGACAGTACTGGATTGTAGTATCCTTTTCTTCATAAAATTAATGATTAAGTTGAATATAAATAATATAACGAATACGAATGTAACACAATTTTGTATATCCAATATTTTTTTGGGGTAATAGATAAAAAAAATCCTGTTTCGGTGCTGTTTCGGTTTTCGGGATCAAGGAAGATTTATTTTCGGTATCGGTTTTGGCCACCAAAAACCCATTTGGTGCATCCCTATTGTATATAGCATTAATTGTATTAACTTGGATTTAATTAATGAGCATTATAGCGCAGCATTTATATATGTTTCATTTACAGCCTAAATGATGCTCTTTTTTTGAAATGCATGGCAAAGCGTGCATTTTCTTGTGGGTTGCTATGCATTCAGAAACACGTAGATGTGAACGAATGGTAACGTAAGCGTTTTTGAAACTCATAATTTCTTTGCGTATTTCCACGCATTTGGAAGCTAGCAGATGCAAATGTAGCCTAAATAAATGATAACGCAAGCATGACGCACATTTTTGAAACGCATGATAAAGTGTGCATTTTCTTGCAGGTTGCCGTGCATTTGGAAATGTGCAGATGAGAATGCAGCTTAAATGGTAACGCAAGAGTGACACACATTTTGGCTGGTTTTTGAAACGCAAGGCAAAGCTTGCATTTTCTTGCGAGTTGCTGTAGATTGGGTCCCCGATTTAGTCCCTTGGACAAGTAGTTTTTTTTTTTTTTAAATTCCACACCCCTGTTCGTGCTCCTAAGATGATTCCTAACCCTACTACCACTGATTCTGCTCATGACAATAAAATATATTGGTTCCTACAATCTTATATTTTCTTTTCATAATTTTTATTGAAAAATTTTCATAATTAACAAGGGATAAGCAAATGAATTACAAATAGTGGAATAAATACTCCAACATTAACAATAGTTCAAATGTGGAATTTATAATTACAAATACCCGGTCAAAGTTACAGAAACTATTGGGTGGGAACCGCATGTAAAAGTAGCAAAAATGAATTTCAGTGGAAAGCCATTGGATAAATACAATGTATCAGGGAGTGATTCTGGTAAAGGACAGAAGGAAAAGTCTTGTGATTTCTATAAAGTATACAAGTATACCATGTATACATCAAGGAGGTAATATGGGGCAGTTGGCTTGGAACCACTGCAAAGAGGGTTGCCAAAGGAGCAAAGTTTTTTCATAGAGACCTCTGCTGGAGGCCATCATAATTTCATATGAATGGTGCTTGTGAACTATGTCTAGGGTATCTAATATTGTGGGGGGACAGGGGTTATGTCAGGAAATGCCCTGTGGAAGAAAAAATGCCGCTGGCCGAGCTGGTGCACGTTTGCGTGCGCCGGTGCGCGCGATTCTCTGCGGCAAACGGGCTATTTAAACAGGACTTGCAAACAGGACCAGTGCTGTCTGATCTGCAGATTCCCGTGACCCCTGCTCTCTGTAATCTGCTTCTGTGATCTATTCCTGTCTTACCCGGCTTGCTTTTGGACTCTCCCTGCCTTCTGCCTGCATCTGACCCTGGCTCGTCTTTGACCTTGATTCTGCCTGCTCCTTTAAGTACCACGCAGCCTGCCTGTTACCAACCCGGCCTGTGACCCGAACTGCCTTGGCTACTGCATCTGTTCCAGTATCTCCTGCCTGTGTATGACCCAGCCTTCCTGTGCTCCATATCCCTCTGGGCCGATCTGCTGTCTACCAGTTCCTGCATCTCGGTGTGGGGTGTCCGAATATCGGTCAATCCAGTTTCCAGCCTGCCCGCTGCTGGGATTTCTCACCTTGCTGGATATTTATCCCTGCAGCATCAGAAACCCCGGTGCGGCTCTACTGACAGCTTACCCGTCAGGCACTCATGCCGCTCTGCACTTCCGAGCCACCTGTCTGCTCTATCAGGGGCCGTGAGTCAGATACGTAAGGGAGGCCTTCTTCATACATAAGGGAGGCCTTCCTCTGCATTATTGGGCTCATCTACAAGGTACGTGGGAACGTGACAGGTTCTTCCAAATTCTCACAATATGAAGTCTGGTTGCAAGTAGGCTGTGCATAACAGATAGTCTGGTGGCTGGATCAATAGATGCTAAATTCAAATTTAATAGTGCCAGGCCAGGAGAAGAGGGGATCTTGTTGTGAGCAACTTCAGATAACCCACGGATCCTAAAAGAATTGAGCTCAGTCATTTCAAAGCCATTGTTTCTAATTTTTAAGGACTCGTTAATTACTGGAATAGTACCACTTTGGCGTATAGCCAATGTGGTGCCTATATTTAAAAAGGGATCAAAGTCTTTACCAAATAACTATAGACCTGTTAGTTTAACTTCTATAGTTGGGAAGGTACTGGAGAATTTCATAAAAGACCACATAGATGATTTGTTGCTGGGAAAAAAATATTTTAGGTGTATCGGGCGTTGCCAGGATTAACACAGCTCTGGTGGGGGAATTCCCCCCTCCTTCTTCTCTTCTCACTGTGCAGTGAGTGAGAGACACACACAGACAAGGCAGCTCAATCTGCTCCCTCTCTTGTTTGGGTCTTGATCGCAGGATTGGTGAGCGGGCACTTGCCCATTTGCAGGAAACAAAGACACTGCATGCAGACAGCGTTGTTCACTTTGCCCACACCTGCCAGAACCTGGATCACAAGGATGGACTGTTAAGCAATTGCCCTTTACACTATACCCAATAGGAATTCAAAGTGCACCAACTAAAGTGGCTAGCCGAAGACTCAAGGCCTTCTTCAAAGGGACTGAAGCTATTTTGGCCATACGGACACGCTTGCATACCCAGGGCTCAGTGTGTGTGATGCATGGGTGAGGTAGTCTGTCTTGGGAGTTAGGCCATTGACCACTGAACTAAGTACAGTGTTTATAGTTTGTTGGCCTGTGGTGTAAGTGGACAGAAGAGAGAGGTATGACATAAGAAAGGGTCATTCCTCTGCTCTCCTCCTGCCTGGACTCATAGAGCCAATTTAAGTGAAGAGGCGTCCAATCTGGTATTAAGTTTGCCATTTTTGATCTGTTGTTATTAAAGTATCTGCCTCTGCTCTTGGGATTATTTTCTGTTGAGTCATATTTCTCTTGATCCTCAGTTATTGCTATACAGTTAATTTACTTAAAGTGGATGTAAACCCAATTCATAAAATTTGAGCTGGGCACATATATCTGCAGTGTTTTCTTATCTCCCTCCAAATCCCTAAATCCTGTGGCTTTCTCCTGCTTTGTTCTTCTATTATCAGCATGATAACTTCTGACAAGTTTTCTGACATGTTATAAAACCAGCCTGAAATTAGTTTCAGGGCGGGGGCTATAAATTAGCAGACAGCTAGTCAATTCACAGCTCTGCAAGTCTCTGCCTATGTGGAGGGGGGTGTGTGCCTTTCCTCCAATCAGCTGTCTCACAGTGTATGGCAAGACTCCCCTCCCCCTGGATCAGGAAGAGAAATTTCTAACAGGATATGCACTTTCTAAACAGTATATAAAGCTGAAGACAGATATACATGTAAAACCTTTTGTAGGGAGATTTGTTTCATCTCTGTGTATCATTTTGAGGCTATTCACTTCACTGGGTATATGTGAGGGTTTACATCCACTTTAAGATATACTTGCCTACTGTTCAGAGATATACTGCCATTGTTTATTACTATTCAGAGAAACTTCACAGTAAAGACAATGTCTGTGTTTTATCATAATGTGTGTCCTTGTTGTTGCACTTACACTATTGCCAGGTGTACCAGAGGGGCTGAGACTGTTCTTGGGGTTGAGAGGCAGAGTACAGAATCAATTATACTCGAGCAGTTCTTACGAGGAGGTAACTAAAACCTTAGACAAAGGGGTGGCTGTGGGCATGGTATTCATGGATTTTGCAAAAGCATTTGACACAGTTCCCCACAAACGGCTAATGTGTAGGGTAAAGTCTACAAGCTTGGAAAGATCAGATCAAGTCTGATGCTGCCACTCTACATCTTTCTGTTGGAGGAATTGTTCTCAGGACATTGATGCCTGCAGCTTATGATACATCTACTTACTTTGCCTCATTGAGGGAACACCACCACTCTGTAATGGAGGCTCTCCTGACTGTCACATCAGATGGCCTTATAGAAATCTTTGAGTATAGTGAATTTTCTATAATCTCCATTTGTAACAAAGCCTGCCATCAAGCATAAGACCATTCCTACCCCTTTTATCAGCATCTTTCTGACCACAGTCTATCATCACACCATTCTCCGGGGAAGGACCCTCAGTGGGTGCTTCCGGGCCTACCATGCCTAGCAAGTGTGACCTCTTGTATGCCATTCTTCCTTATCTCCTGAGGAAGATTGCAACTTGTATAATCGAAACGTGTTGGGGCCCTTGCTGAGTGATAACACTAAGTGCAATATCTCTATACAGTAAAACCTTGGATTGTGAGCATAATTAGTTCCGGAAACGTGCTTGTAATCCAAAGCGAACTTCCCCATAAGAAATAATGGAAACCCAGATGATTTGTTCCACAACCATTTTTTCATAGGTCTTTCAATTTTTAGTCCATATAAAAAGAATATAGCTATGTGATGACAGTCTCCACAAGGGGATTAGAAGCTAAATCCAGCAGGAGCTACAGAGTATAAAAGAAAAGAGAGGTGCCTCTAAGTGTAGCAATATGGTTACATTTAATGAAGGTACTACATTTAGCAACTCACATGGTTGATGATTAAAAGAGGCTAAGTATGCAGGCATCCGGGGTAAAGCTGTCCACATAGACCGTCCTCCACACCACCGGCTCTCACCACCGTCAGTCTGCAATCGTGACCGGGAAGACTACCCTGTAGTAGAGCGATCTGAAAACGAGGCTTGAAGTGCTCGTGGAGCGCAGCGTGGAAGGGATGACGATGATGGCGGTGCGGAGGATGGTCTATGTGGACAGCTTTACTCGGGATACCTGCATACTTAGCTGTGCCTGTTTTAAACATCAACCATGTGTGTTGCTAAATGTTGTATTGTACCTTCATTAAATGTAACCATATTGTTACACTTGGAGGCACCTCTCTTCTCTTTTATACTCTGTAGCTCCTGCTGGATTTAGCTTCTAATCCCTTTGTGGAGGCTGTCATCACATATAATCTTTTTATATAGACTAAAAACTGAAAGACCTATGAAAAAATGGTTGTAGAACAAATCATCTGAGTTTCCATTATTTCTTATGGGGAAATTCGCTTTGATATACAAGTGCTTTTGATTACAAGCATGTTTCCGGAACTAATGCTCACAATCCAAGTTTTTACAGTATAGAGATATTGCACTTAGTGTTATCGCTCAGCAAGGGCCCCAACACATTTCGATTATACAAGTTGCAATCTTCCTCAGGGGGATGAGGAAGAATGGCATACAAGAGGTCACACTTGCTAGGCATGGTAGGCCCGGAAGCACCCACTGAGTGTCCTTCCCCAGAGAATGGTGTGATGATAGACTGTGGTCAGAAAGATGCTGATAAAAGGGGTAGGAATGGTCTTATGCTTGATGGCAGGCTTTGTTACAAATGGAGATTATGGAGAATTCACTCAAGTGCTCAGCTTAATTTGCTGACTAGAGACTTTTATGGGAGGTATCTGTCGTACATACCCCTGCGGAAGTTGAAAGATATAGTGATCCAGGGATAAATAGGGATAATTGTAGACACGCACCCACACTCACTCAGGTTGAACTGGATGGCCTGGTGTCTTTATTCAACCTTACTAACCAACTATGTAACAGGGTATTTGCCTGGAGGATTACTCTTGTGACGGCTACCTGCAGATCAAGTTATTATGTGAGCCATTGAGGGTTGGTCAGCCTCAGAACTTCGACACACTGGCCATTGTGTGTCCTCGGTTGCCTGGGTCCACAGGAAGTTTAATTGTAAGGACCAACACAGATCTGGTGAAATGGCTGTTGGCCCCTTGTTGTCCACAGATGTGATCCCTTACCCTCCCTGCCAGTAGGAGGGCCAGAAGTGCCTCCCTCTTCCACAGTGGATGAAGAAGGACCCGTAGTAAAAGTGAAAAGAAAAACTGATCTGCAGGAGGCAGAAACAAGCAGGAAGAAGGGCTAGTGAGCCTACCATACAAGAAAAAGGGAAACAGAAAGCGAAGATTTATTCATCACCCTTCCAAGGGACTGACATGTGATGTGTTGGGTGAGAGCTCCGAAGAAGTTATCCTCACCCCTCAAGGGACTCTTAACATGCCTGACCTGTTCATCGCCGATTTAGTGAAGGGCAACCCTGACTCACCCCTTGGCACAACTAACAGGGCCATCCCAATAAAGGTGGCTTGCAGACAGGACAACCCCTCATTGTATGACAAATTGGTGGGAGGTTTCTCTGTAAGTCCTGTGTCATAGGGTGAGTTGTTTAAGTCTGGGCTCTGGTTCATGTGAATGTTGACTGTTAGTGAGTGGGCACTTGCCCATTTGCAGGAAACAGATACTGCGTGCAGACAGCGTTGTTCACTTTGCCCAGACTTGCCAGAACCTGGATCACAAGGATTGCCCTGTTAAGCAATCGCAGTGTCTGTCCTGTTATCCAGACACTGTCAGCATACTGAGATAATAAGAAAAGCCGTGCTAGAAAAGTCCCAATTGTTGCAAAAGGATCCTTAATTGAATGTCATAAAAATATTTGCATATTGGAAGTAGCTGGGTAAATCCTTTTCTCAATGGCACCACAGTGATTCACAGCAAAAATGCACCACCACCTTAAGAAAAAATTGCTTACCAGATGGCAAGCAAAATAGGCAGATGGCTATAGCCCAGCCAAGGCCTTTAATTTGCACGGAAGATCTGAGGGACGACTATCACAGGATGAATGGCTGTAATGTCTCTCACACAGTGGCACACTGTGCAGTCCGTGACCATCTCTGTTGTTCAGGACAAAGTTCCGTTGAAGTACAATAAGAAGATGTTGTGGTACCCCGGAAGGATTGGTGAAGTCCGTAAGTTTATTACTTCACTTCAGATACAAATTTCCCAAAAATGTAGGTGATAGCAAAGCCACAGTGATCAGTTAGACTATGTATACTGCTTCCTGGTCACATGGTCATCACTTTAGCCTTTTTATTGTCAGCATACTGCCCTTTACACTACTGTATACCCAATAGAAATTCAAAGTGCACCAACTGAAGTGGCTAGCCCAAGACTCAAGGTCTTCTTCTTCAAACGGACTGAAGCTATTTTGGCCATACGGACACGCACACATACCCAGGACTCAGTGTGTGTGATGCATGAGCAGGGTGGTCTATCTTGGGATTTAGGCCATTCACCACTGAACTAAGTGCAGTGTTTATAGTTTGTGGGCCTGTGGTGTCAGGGGACAGAAGAGAGAGGTCTGACATAAGAAAGGGTCATTCCTCTGTTCTCCTCCTGCCTGGACTCATAGAGTCAATTTAAGTGAAGAGGTGTCCAATCTGGTATAAAGTTTGCCATTTGTGATCTGTTGTTATTAAAGTGTCTGCCTCTGCTCTTGGTGTTATTCACGGATGAGGAATCCCCTGAAAGCAACCTGACCGTAACCTTGAGTCATATTGCTCTTGATCCTCAGTTATTGCTATACAGTTAATTTACTTAAGATATACTTGCCTACTGTTCAGAGATATACTGCCACTGTTTGTTACTATTCAGAGAAACTTCACAGTAAAGACAATTTTTGTGTTTTATCATAATGTAAGTCCTTCATTGGTGTTGTTGCACTTACACTATTGCCAGGTGTACCAGAGGGGCTGAGACTGTTCTTGGGGTTGAGTACAGAACCAATAATATTTAAGTGGCTCCTATGGGGGTAGCGCTACATAAGCAACAGACAGCATGAATTCATTAAAGACAGAAGTTATCAAGCAAACCTAACTAAAAGGTAAGTAAAACCTTAGACAAAGGGGTGGCTGTGGATGTGGTATACTTGGATTTTGCAAAAGCGGTTGACACAGTTCCCCACATGGCTAATGTGTAAGGTAAAGTCTACAGGCTAGAAAGATCAGTTTTTAAATGGATAGAAAACTGCCTAAAAGACAGAATTCAGAGAGTAGTGGTTAATGATTCTTACTCTGAATTGTCTAAGATTATTAGTGGTGTACCTCAAGGTTCAGTGTTGGGATCCTTACTTTTTAATATCTTTATAAATGATATAGGGTCCGGGATTAAAAGTAACATTTCAGTCTTTGCAGATGATACGAAACTATGCAGTGGAATAACGTCCTTACAAGATGTCTCCAATTTACAAGCCGACCTCAATGCACTGTTTAATTTGGCAACTATGTGGCAAATGAGGTTTATGTTGATAAATGTAGAGTTATGCACTTGGGGGCCAAGAATATGCATGCATCATACATACTAGGGGGAGAACAAATGGGGGAATCCATAGTGGAGGAGGATCTGGGGGTTTTGGTAGAGCATAAGCTTAATAATAGCATGCAGGGTGGATTTTATGTAAATCAAGTCGATTTAAATCATGATTTAACCTCCCTGGTGGTATGATTATGTCTTATTTTTGAATGTCAAAGCGGTACATTGTTTTGCATGGAAATTTGTTGTTTTATATTGTAGGCCTGTAATTCTTAGGAATAACTCACTTAAATCTGTCCAAACAAGAGTCTAGTAGACATCCCGGGTATAATAAAGTTTGAAACACAAAATAATAAAATATAATATAATAAACTATAAATAAGCTCTATTCACAGCCATTGATGGTGTTTGGTGTTTCACCAAGATCCGTTCGGCAACTTTCCAAATGAAGTCAGAATGAATCACAGGCTTGTCACTTTTTTGAGCAGAATGTAGGCATTCCACAAGCATTGCTCAAGAACATGCCTGAATATCTTCTTGTAGTACATCTTTTTCTGTTTTCTCATTGCTGGGTAGAATGTCATTGCTTGGTTGGCTCTGTCAACACCTCTCATGGTGTTATTGCAGTCTATCGCTACTTGTGGCTTCATGATTTCTTTCCCATCTTTCGTGCGTACCTTAACAGTGGAGGTATTTTCAACTATACTCATTAGGCATACATGTTTCTTGTCACGCCATCGCAGTACCATCATTTTGTCTTTCTGCCAGGCAACCGTTTCTCCAATCTTCAGCTTTTTATTGCCAAAATGTTGCGCCAATTAGCCCTAACGGTTCCATAGGCATCTGCTTTGTTTTGCAGAATAAACTCATAAAGTTCAGGAGATGTGTAAAAGTTGTTGGTTGTTACGCAATAGCCCTGATTTAGCAATGGCTCAATGAGTGAAAGAATAGAAGATGTTGCCATTCCATAGTTGCTGTATTGGATTGAATTTTGTTCCTTTCCCAGTGTATAGGACTGAATTCCAAATGTAGCCAGTTGATGATTCGCATAGCATGAAGGATTTTACTTCAAATCGTGTTCTTTTTGATGCAATGTATTGTACCCAGCTGAGCCTTCCCTTGTAGGCCATTAGACTTTAATCTATGCTGATATCTCTTTCTGGCACATAGCTCCGTTGGAAATTCTTTAGAATCATTTGAGATACTTCCCAAATTTTCTTGCTTTTTTGGTGCAGGATGAGTAGTTTCATCAAATTCTTCATTGTTTTCAAAGTGTAAATATTTCATGATTACTGAAAATCTGTATTCTGACATGACCGTGCCAAAGAATGGAGTGCCAAGTAATTTGTTAGTTGTCCAATACTACTTCTGCAGGGGTTTCCCCACCACTTCCTGAAGTATTATTAGGCCCAGAAATTTCCAAATGTCATCTTTGGTCACTGGTTCCCACTTTCTGTTTCTTGGAAACTTCCGATGCGTAGTAACTCTTGGTACTGGTTTGTCACCGTAACTATTTTTTCAATAACCTCATCGGTAAGAAATAGTTTTAAGTATGCCAAGGGGTTGTTGTCTTCAATGTCTACTTTCATACAAGATGCTCCAGTAAATGAGAATCTTGGGGGCGCTGCGTGATCCTTACCACAATAGAGCACCAAGTTTGAACATCACTGAGCTCAGTCGCAGAATCATCACTGTTGTCACTTTCAGTGTCTGATGATGAATTTCCCCACAAATTACTATCGCTCAATTTTACAAGTGATTCTAATTCACTATCACTGTTTTCAAGCTGGTCATAAACCACTTTTGGCATTGAGGGATGCTTTTTGGATGCCATGGACGTTCTCTGATACAGTGATGTAATCCTAACAGATTACAATGTATTGTGTGTGTGTGTTTTGTACTTTTTGAATTTGCCACCGTTTCCGCCCCCATGCGTTTCAACGCTCGCAGGGAACAGAACCCGGAATAGTGATGCATTGGGCGGAGGATCCGGCCGGGGGGCACAGCGTGAGACGGTCATGGGATCCTAGAGACAAGGTAAGTACCTGTACCTGGATACTGCTATGCAATCCCGACTGTGGCTTGGGGTTACAGCTATTGGTACTGAAAACTAACCCCGAGCCACACTCGGGAATACCGCTAGGGAGGTTAAATCACTAGTAAAAAAGCTTGATTTAAATCATTATTTTTAAAGAGCAACTGTCATCTCTGTTCTGCAGCGGCTCTTCCTCTGACCCACTGTTGACTCACCGACAGTCCTGTTCACTTTAATGGGATGACTGGTGATGTGGCAGTGACACAACAAGGGACCATGGCGGCAGCAGGTGAGTGGATGCCCACTAACAGGCGCTGCCATGATGGATCTGAAATGACAGGTGCTCTTTAACCACTTACTGGGCACTTAAACCACCTTCATGCCCAGACCAATTTTCAGCTTTCAGCACTGCCACACTTTGAATGACAATTGCGCGGTCATGCACTGCTGTACCCAGATGAATTTTTTATATTTTTTCCCCACAAATAGAGCTTCCTTTTGGTGGTATTTAATCACCGCTGTTTTGTTAAAATATTTTTCTAAAAAAAATGAAAAAATACCAAAAAATTAAAAAGAAAACCTGTTTCATAGTTTGCCATAAAATTTTGAAAACAGGTAATTTTCTCCTTCATTGATGTGCGCTGATGAGGCAGCACTGATTGGCTGCACTGATGGGCACTGATAGGCTGCACTAATGGGCACTGACAAGGTGGCACTGGTGGGTGCAGATGAGGCAGCCGCGGCTCCCTGTGTGAGGGATCGATGAGTCGGTGATCGGCTTTTTTTCACCCACACTGACAGCATGAGGGAAAAAGTAAAATGGATTACCAATCTTCTGTTTACATCACATGATCAGCTGTCATTGGCTGACAGCTGATTATGAGGTAAGGGGCCATTTGTGAAAGGAGAGTGAAAGCATGTTGGACATATAAACGTGAGCTGAGGGTGATGTGAAGAGAAAGCGTGGATCACTGTAAGGATCTGACCTTGGAAACCAAATTTAAGTAACACACTGTGGAGGTAAGTCCAGTGGATTCTGTTGATCACCTTCTCCACAACCAAGGAGAGGAGCAGAGAAGGAGTTTGAGAAATCCTTGCATGGTGTATTATAGTGATAAGACGTCTGGTAGCATCCAGCGTTTGATGTTTTGTGAAACCAGATTGGTCATGATAAATTGGACTCGGTAGAATGTCGTTCAGCTTGTTGGCTAACAGTTTGGCATATATTTTCAAATCTAGGTTCAGCAAGGAAATTAGCCGGCAATTCTGTAGGGAAATGGGCTTTTTTTGGAGGCAGCGTTGTATAGGGAGCATAGGTGGGGAGCACAGGTGACTTGCAATTGGGAAGGGTCGGATGGTAGAAGTTATTTCCCGTGTGGTAAAGGGGGCATTTAAAGTGGTTAGCTGGTCCTCTGATGAATTTGGAAGGCTAAATATATTTACTGTATATGCAGCTGATTACATCATCGGTGCATGCAATCTGAAGAAACGGCCAACCGTGCCATTTCTTCAGAACCCTGTGCCGTGACCACCGGCTCCCATGCGCATTCTCCGGAGTGACGTCGCGCAGCTCCGGCCAGTCACATAGCTGGAGCCCGTGGACCCCGAAGGAAGACGGGCGAAGATGAATGCGGCTTCCAGCGGTGACGACCAGGGCTTCGTTTGCAGGTAAGGTAAACATAATGTGCTAGTGTGCGATGCATACTAGCACATTATTTATGCCTTTACTTTTGCAGGTCAGAAAAAAAAAACACTTTACTTCCTCTTTAAGAGTAAAGAATTTGGAGAGTTGCTATGAAAGCGTAGCAGCATGTTGCGGCTGTTGTAACAGGTAGTTGTTAGCTCGCTAGACATAGGAATTTGGTTGTGAAGGGGAATCTGAGAGTGTAATGCTAATTGGCGCATGATCTGACTACGATATGGGATGATTACACTTTCTGCATTAACCATTTGTCAAGAAGAAAAAAACAATCCTTGAGTAGGAATTGTGGCATGGTGAAAAGTATGTGAAGTCTCGCTCGTTGGCATGATAGCACCTCTAAGCATCGTATAGGTCGTGGGTGTGTAGCAGAGCTTTCAAAGGAGATTTTTGTCGTCTATTTGCTGCAGTGGTATTTAATTGGTTATCTGGAACTACATTAAAGTCCCACAAATAAGCAGGTACTCTTGCTGTAAATGGTTTTAGTGATAAAGGTGAGTTGTTTCTTATTGGGAGTGTAAATGTTCAGCAGTGTGTAGAGAACGTTGTTGATAGTACATACAGGATAATGAAACAGATATTGGGACCCAGAATGCTGTGGTGTAGATGAAAGGAGAAAGTGTCCTTGATTGCGACCATAACCTCTCTTTTTTTGGTTGTGAAGCGGGTGTTAGCTTTGGCAGGAGGGCATGGAAGATAGAGAAAAATGCATTTCCTGAACACATAGGACATCACAATGATGAGATTGTGCATTCTTCCATAAGGAGCTGCATTTGACAGGGTGATTCAAATCCTTGGTATTAACAGAATCGAGACAGGCATTTTAGCAGATTATGTGTGGAAGAAAGCACTGTGTCTCAAGTCACTTACAGTTAGGAGATTCTTATAGTAGAAGATTCCTTCAAAGTTTATGCAGGATTAGGATGCAGCTCTTTCAAGCAGACGTGCACGATCTGTTGGCTGACTCACTGGAATGTCACAGTATGCTAAAATAAAAGACTGAAGGATATTTGTATGGGTAACAGTATTTGAACAAAACAGTAGACGAACTGAGGGTAGCAGTGCTGCAAGTGGCAAAACTGAGCTGCTACTGATCTGAATGGGTGAACAGTTCACTTGTATAGTTAAAGTGAGCATAAGGCTGGAGAGAGGTCTCGAAATGGTCAGTCTCAGGTTACGTCAAAGGTCGTTGGTGTGGACGGCGCCTGTACCTTCCTGAGGTAGAACGCTGTGTAGCAGAGGAATTGGGCGAGGTGGTGGATCAAGAATAATTCCTCAAGAATGGAGGAGTTTCAGGCAACTGTTGAGGGTTGAGACAACATGGGAAGCTTCATTGTGGGTGATGAGAAGGGTCGGCGGATATCTCCATTTGTACGAGATCTTGTGGTTTTGCAGTGCTATTGTAATTGTTGAAGTGTAAATTTGGAAAGGTCGGCTTAAAGTTGAATTTCTTCAAATGGAACAGGGAGGGTTCATAGCAGTGTTCTGGCCTTGGTGAGCAGTTGCTCTTTTATTTGGAGGAAATGGATCCTCAGAAGCACATCTCTGGGCACAAAAACTGCTAGGTGTGGTGACTTTGGGATAAAGGGGATGAGGTCAATTGTAAGCTGCATGGGAGAGGCTTCTGCAAGATGGCGGACATCAAGTTGCATGCATATGTGCGGAGCTTGTTCGGAAGGATTGATTTTGGGATCCCCCTCACTTTAACATTATTGCACCGGGATCTACCTTTAATCTCTGCTAGTTTGATTAAAATCCACATGCGATCTTCAAAAACAAAATCGACAAAGGAAATGGGGAGAAGAGAGCACCGGGACTTTGCGATACCAGAGAAATAGGGTATAATGCATAATATAGCGTAAAAAGCAGATATTTAAAAAAAAAAAAATTTTAATGACCCCTGTGAACAACACAATTAGAGGAAGTGAATATAAAAATTGTTGACAAACATGTTGAGCATAAAAGAAAAATTTCATACAACATATAGCAATATTCCTGATGTAATTATTCCAAAAAGCCCCAAAGCGTTTCAACCTTGGCAGTCTTCCTCAGGGGGTAGATGGCATCAAAAAGAAAACATAGAGCAAGCATGGGAGTATTTGCAAAAGTGCAAAAAATGAGCAGATGAAAAAATGTCAATACCTTTAGTAATGTAAAAAAACGTCTATTAGGTTACTGACCAAAGGGTGGAAAAACAACTTGGCACACACCCTCTAATATATCAATAAGGCCATCAAGCCAATGCCCACCATACAAGATCTAAAAACGTGGACAAAAAAAGATAGCTACCAGAGTAAAGCTGAAAGAGGAAGAATGTGAATTCATCCTCAAAGCCACAACTTACCAGCATAAAAAAACTATTGATACCAAGGCAATAAATTGTTGTCAAAGCTCCCCCATGCTCCACCAGCTCTGGGGGAAGCTGTGGTGGTGCAGGATATAAATTAAAAGGTCATGTGACTCAAAAGGGCAAATGCAGATGGCGCAATTGGCGTCAAAGGTAGAGTCTCGCAGCTGTAGCATCAGCAGGCTATTTGGAGACCACTGTCTCCCCTATCCCCCGCTGTCTAAGCCAATAGCTGGTCCTGTCAGAAATAAGGCTGATGGCCGGAGCCGATGGCGCCGGATATGATGTCACAATGGGCCCGGAAGACACCGACACTGCCATTGAAGTTGGCGGCTAAATGGCAAAAGACAGCGCCGACACGCAAAAAGTACAAGGAAACAAGGATCCCTGTTCCTTGTAGGGCATGACAGAGTCCAGGCACTGGACCTCGATCAAGCCCAAAGTTCCCCCCCACCTGGTGGTGGCCATGGGGGGATACGTGTGCCGGGTGCAAAGGGCACACCAGATGGCTGGGAGGAGGCAGGAATGTAGGAAAGAACAGAGAAAGGGCTGAAAGGGGGGGGGGGGCAGGAAAAACTGAGGGGAAAAAGGATGCAACATCCTCTGTCCCGGCAGAACTCCAGCATTTACAAGGAATAATGTAGTATCAATACAAAAACATATATCTGTGTGGAACAACATACAATAATAAAAATAAACAAACAAAAAACAGCAAAACAATCTATGATATAGAAGCTAAAGGTGGAATAATCACATGAGATGTTCTGAACGTCCAGAAACAAAGCCCTCTAGGAAGGGTTTGAAACTGGTGATTTCATTGAGCCCCGGGGGATTGGTAGCCCCAATACTGTGAATCACGAGTTTCTTTTTGAAAAAAGATTTTATTCCAATCTTCTCCCCTGGGATAAGGAGAATGATGGTCAAGGGCCCAAAAGAGGGGAGGTGGAGCGTGATGATGAGAATTAATTATGTGTCTCCCAATAGCTGAATAAATGTCCCCTGAGTTTGCCGAATTGATGTGTTCTTTGATTCTACGCCAGAATTCATGCGTAGTCTTGCCAACAGAGAAGGCTCCACAGGGCAATCTATGATGTAAACCACCCCTTGAGTATCACAGGTCACAGATTGTTTTGGTCGTAGTTTCTGACCGTTGGGAAGGATGTGTGCTTTGGAAGTTCTTATGCAACTGCACCATTGGCAGGAGCCACAGGCTTTAGTTTCCCATGGCTGTGTGGAACTGTCTGGAGAAGACTTGTAAATGCTAGAAACTAGTCTGTCCCTGATAGAAGGGGCCCTCCTGTAAGTAAAGAGGGGGGCAAGGGGAATTATCTGGGCTATATTGGGATCTGTCTGTAACAGGTGCCAGTACTTAGAAATTAGTGTCTTAATAAGTTCATGTTGAGAGTTAAAAGTCGTAATAATTCTTAGCTGCTGTCCTACATTATTTTTGAACTTAATTTGATTTTTAAAGAGAAGGCTTGAGTGTGAGGTTGCTTAAAGAGGAGTTCCAGCCACCTGTGGAAAAAATATAAGTCGGCTACAAAAACTGTAGCTGCTGACTTTGAAAAAACAGCCACTCACCTGTCCCACGATCAAAGTGGTGTGCTCTCCCCAGTCGGTCTCACCTGTTATCTTCAGTCCCTGGTGCCGGTATCTTCACTATGGACACCCGGCTGTGACAGCTTGCGGCTTCACAGCCGGGTGTCCACTGCGCATGCACGAGTTGTGCTGCGCATCGTGATTGGCGGATGCAGTCTTCTGGGACCTGTCAGTGTCCCAGAAGACTGCAGGAGGGAGGGGGGAGAATAGCTTCCATTCTGAGCGCCGCAACGCTGCGAGCGGAAGTTGTTAGCAGGTACCTGTCAAAATCGGGTATCTGCTCCCCCCTGCTCCTCAAAAGTGCCAATTGTGCAAAAGGAGTGGGGGACGAGTCCTTAAAGCGGAACTTCCCCTTTTGGGTGGAGCTCTGCTTTAAATGCCCTATTGTAAGCCTTGCGTAGGCACGATTTAGAGTACCCCCTTTCCAACAGGTGGCTCTTTAAATCATTCAATCATTCGCTGCCACCTTGGATTTATTATCATCACTGCAGTTGTGTCGCAATCTCAAATATTGAGAATATGGGATAGACTGCAGTAATGGCTGAGGATGAAAACTGTCAGCCCTAATTATGGTATTACCAGCCGATGGTTTGGGGTACAGATCACCGACCAGCACTCCATCGGGGATAATTTCCACTGTAACAATCAAAAATATTATTTTCTTCTTATCAAAGGACATTGTAAAGGTGAGATTGTAAACATTGGAGTTCATGGCAGAGAGACAGCTCCATCAGACCATTCTATAAGAAATATGTCTTCAATTTAACGCAACCATAAAGGGATGTGCTTGGAAAACTTGAAAACTTCTCAGAAAGCAAAAAATAGCGTTCCCATTCCCCCAGGTACAAATTAGCGTAGGATGGGACACAGCATGTACCCATCGCTACACCCTGTTCCTGGAGGAAGTGGTAATTATCAAACAAACATATTGTTGAATAGAATGAATCTTAGAAGATTCAGGACAAAGTCAAAAATATCTTTGGAGTGAGTATTTCTCTGATTAAAAAACTTGTTAATGACGTTGAGGCCTTTACTGTGTGGAATAGAGCAGTAGAGTGCTTCCACATCAATGGTGTCTAGTTTAAGGGGAAATACTTAAACCTTCAATGGCTTGCAAAAAATGAGGGGTGTCTTATATATGAGATGGTAAGCTCACCACAAACGTACTCAGAAAGCTATCAACCCATTTGCTTGCATTCTCCGAGATACTTGCATTCTTGAAGATAATGGGCCTGCCAGGTGGATCCACCAAAGATTTATGCACCATGGGGAGAGCATAGATAACTGGTATATGTGGATGCATATTGTGGGTGGAAATCAGTTCCCTTGCGAATGTCAGAATTAACAAGGGAGTAGTACCGTGTGTTGGACCAAGCTGAAGAGATGATTTTATACCACTCTTGATTATGCAAGATCTTGAGGCACATATACACCGCTCCTCCACCGCCCCAAACATGCTGCTTGCAGAACTTTTTCTAACGTCCTGCAAGCGCACCGCCCCAGTGTGAAAGCACTTGGACTCTCACACTGGGGCTGCAGGGGAGGCATTTTTCAGGTGCTTTACAGGCACTAATTTTAGCCCAAAAGCGCCTGAAAAACGCCCCAGTGTGAAATGGGTCTAATAGTGAAATGTTCCACATTAGAGTCGGCCATTTTGTTTCGTGAATGATAGTTTAAGGATAATTTTCCGTGCAAAAAAGGTTGAAGGTCTTTTACCAAAGAAAATAAAGTCAAAAGTCAAAAGATGGACAGAAACTCAGACCCAGGGATAGAACATGCAGTTCATCCTGTGAGAGAGGTACTGATGAGAGATTAATGATTTTGAATTTGTCTTGTTGGGAAAGGGACATTTGACAACTGGATCTAGTTTCCTGAACCACTTGAATGGGTGATTGTGTTCCAAAGGGTGAGACGTGGAAGGAGTAGAAAAATGTGGCACCTATCACAATTTGCGCTGGAGCCACGAACCCCGAAGTAACTCCGGTGGAAGATGTCGGCCCTGTACTCGGAGTGCCGACTCCAATTCAGGGCATCGTTCTAAGGTAAGTATTTCATAACGAGCTAGTATGTGTACAGGACTAACGTACGCACTCGCCTTTGGACCGGGGAGCTTTACATTTTGTATTCATTTATTGGTGGGACACTGGTACACTGACAGATGTTTTTGTGCACTTGTACACTGACATTTGTTTTTGTGCACTTGTAAACTATGGCAGATGTTTATGTTGCAATGGAACACTATTGCCGATGTTTTTTAACACTGGTACAGATGTTCATGGGATACTGGTACACTGTAACAGATGTTTTGTGCACTAGTACAGATGTTCATGGGACACTAGGACAGGACAGGTTGTGCTTGGTGTACTGTGTGGGTTTGGCTGCAGAAGGTGTGATCTCTGTGTAACTGAACACTAAAATCATCAGTTACACAGAGAGCTGTCACAGAGGCTGCAGCATCCCCCACTCCCCCCCCCCCCCTTCTCCGCATTGAGCTCTCACTGAGCTCAGCGGGGAGAGCCGACACAGAGACACTTGTCTCTGTTTATACTGTGTGAAGTCTGTGATTGGACACAACCATCACGTGATCGGGAGGACCAATTACAGCACCCATGTCCCGATCTGTGATGGGCTGTGTCCGAAGATCGCTGCACGGCCTCCCGTTCTGAGCAACAAACAGGTATGTTCACTCAGAACTAGGGATCGACCGATTATCGGTGCGGCCGATTATCTTCTGCCAATATTCACTTTTTTAGACGTATCTCAAAAAACTGACCGAAATTACCGATATTGCTTCAAGGGGTTTTACCAGGGTGATGCATGCAGCTGCTAGTCAGTAAAAGCTGCGTCTCCTTCCAAAAAGGTACTATCCTAGGACAGGTCCAGTAAATGTGGTACAAGGTCCCTCGGTCTCCCTGACAACACCAGCATCTATCCGAACTGGAAGGGTAAATGGCATGGAGAACGTCAGGCGTCATATACCAAAAAAAGAGAATTTTGTAGGCGTTCTCCTTGTAGAGTGTACAAAAGGAACTCTTAGCTGCCTGAGACCAAATCGTCCGCCATGTCGTTTCTGGGATTTCCTCTCCCAATGCCCTCTTCCAGCGAAGCATATATGCATGCTTACCCTGGGTGGTGAAGCAGTAAGAATTTCGCATGTCTGAAATTAAGCCTCGGCGTGCCAAACCCTCCAACATCAAGCTCTCAAATGGAGTTGGCGCTGAGAATTGTAGGTTCGGGGTGACGGATTGGGCATAATATCTAATCTGCAGGTACCCATAGAATACCTGGCAGAGTAGGTCAAATTTCTTTTGAAGTTCTAGGAATGATAGCATTTTACGTGTACATGGATGCAACAGATTACAAAAGTGGAATACATTCCTTGTCGCCCATGGGAAAGACATCTGATGTGTAAGGCCTGCAGGCATTCTGGGGTTGTAAAGGAATGACGTGAGGAGTGACCTCTCCGAGCCCAGCTTATATACTCGGGATAATCTACGCCAGAGTGATCTAAGATGGAGCATGGGACCCAGAAGCCGGGCCGAGTCAACCTCCACATTTGCATTCCAGAGCATGCTATTTGGATGTGTTGGTGCCATCCATATTTTTTCAATTTCTGTCCATCTATTGTAGGACTGCTGGGGAAACCAGGAGGCCAGGGCACGTAGTTGGGCAGCTTGGTAATATTTATTTAGGTCAGGAAATGCCAACCCACCTTCTGAGCATGCTGCTGTTAAGACTAAATGAGATATTCTATGCCTCCCATAATTTCAAACGAAGCGCACTAAATCTGCCTGAAGTTTCCGCAAAGAATTATGTGAACTGAATAGCAGCCACCATCTCCAGTATAGTGACTGTGCAATGAAAATAAAAATAAATAAATGCAACGCTAAGTGTGATAAGAGCAAGGAAGTGAACTAACACTCTATATACATATATACTGTGTATAACAACAAGTATTTACACGTGGCAATAGTTATAAGCCACAACCAATGAAGTGAAAGAACAAGCCCCAATGACTAGAGGCAATGTCCATAGTGGGGTAAAAGTTCATCAATACAAATGACGTGATAATTCTGGTGAGTAGAAAAAGGAACATATGTGGATGGTGTTTTTAAAATCAATGGGTGATCTTCATGTACTCTGGGTCCACACATAAGTAGAAGGGGTGAATACGCTTACCGGAAAGGGTGGACACACTCACCATACGGCGGAGTGTCATTCAGGCTTATGGATCAATCGATCCTAGGGGTGCTTGCTGGAGGGCACTGGTAGTAGGTTCCAATGATCTCATCTGGGGCAACAATGGATGGAAGATGGTGCTTGGATCCCCAACAGATGGATGGGTTCACCTTCACAACGAGCAGACAGCTAGAGAATGCAGCTTTCACCACACCGGATGTAAATCAGTAGCTGAAGTAAGTCCAGGTAATTGCTGGATGTACAGTAAGTCAGGCTAGAGTAGAGTTGCCACCTCATCCCTTTCAACCCGAACACATATCCGCAAGTCTGCATGTGGAATCGGGATGGGAAGCGTTTGGAAGAGGTAAAGAAGTTTGGGAAGGATGGTCATTTTAACATAGGCCACCCTCCCCAGGAGGGAGATATGGTGAACCTTCCATTTTTGTAACAGAGCCCTTATGGTCCTGAACAGGGGAGGAAAGTTGGCTCGGTATAGGGTAGTGTAAGAAGGGGTGATCTGTACTCCCAAATATTTCAGGGCTGTTGTCTTCCAGTGATATGGAAAGCATTGCTGTACATGATGGGTCTCTGTTGCTGGGATATTGATAGGTAAAGCCTCTGATTTAGCCGCGTTTATTTTGTAGCCAGAGAGAGATCGAAAAAGGTCGAGTTTGACATGTAAATTGGGAAGTGAAATCCTAGGCTGGGTCAGGGTAAGTATAATGTCATCTGCGAACAGTGCTAGTTTAAATTCCCTTCCCCACACCGGGACCCCGTGTATGTTCGGGTTTCTTCGAACAGAAGCCGCCAGAGGCTCAACACATAGCGCAAATAATAGTGGCAAAAGTGGACACCCCTGGCGGGTCCCGTTCGCAATCAGAAAGGCAGATGACAAGGCAAAGGGGATCTTAACTTGAGATGTGGGATTTGAGTATAGGTACCGAATGGCCTGTAAAAAAGGCCCCGGAACCCCATGCATTTCAACGTGGCAAACAGGAAGGGCCAGCCAAGGCGGTCAAAAGCCTTTTCGGCATCTAACCCAAGAACTAATGCCTCCAACTTGTCCCTGTTCGCCACGTCTATGAGGTCAATAATCCGACTTGTATTATCCCCTGCTTGACAAAGGGGGACAAAGCCCACCTGATCCTTATGTATTAAAGAGGGGAGTATCAGGTTCAATCACATCGAGAGGAACTTAGTAAAAATTTTTAGGTCAGAGTTTAGAAGTGCGATTGGCCTATAACTGGCACATAGTGAAGGATCTTTGTCAGGTTTGGGGATTAACGTGAGGAATGACCTCTGCATGTCTGAGGGAATAGGGGTTTGCTGAAGAAAGGCATTAAACAACTTACACAAATGAGGTAGGAGAATCGGGAGAAATGTCTTGTAATATTCATAAGGGAGGCCATCTGGACCGGGGGATTTATGTGATGGCAAAATTTTAATGGTGGCTGTCAATTCTTCTACCGTAATAGGGGCATTGAGGGAAAGTAAGTCCGACGCCTGAAGCTTGGGAATTCCACTTTCCTCCAGGTATTGTTGCAAACGATCAGCCAGGTCAGGGGGGAGGGGGTCCTGTGGAATCTCTGGGGAATTCTATACAGCCCTATATAATGACCCAAAGGCCCGAGCTATGTCTTGAGGGTGTGATAAGAGTGCATCTCTTCTATCCTTTATTTGGTGGGGAGTGGTCGTATGGGAACGTTCTGACAATTTGCGTGCCAATAGTGAGTGGGCTTTGTTGCCTTTGTCATAATAGGTTTGTTTTAATCTAAGGAGTGCCTTCTTTACATGGCCTATTGCTAAGTCTCGGAGGGTAGTCCGTAAGCAGACAATTTTTTTAAGGAGAGGTATGGATGGTGGAGTTTGTAATTGGAGCTCTAGGGCTCGGAGATCTCTCTCAGCTTGGAGTTTAGAAGCTTTCGCATCTTTCTTTATGACCGAGGAGATCGCTATACAGCGCCCTCTGAGGACCGCCTTGTGGGCCTCCCAAAGAGTAGAGTGGGAGATATCAGAGGTGTCATTTTCGAGGAAATAATTCTGCAATGTGGACTCTAGTTCCAATATAGATGGGATGTGTTGGAGGAGGAAATTATTTAATTGCCAGTTACATGGTTTATGGGTAGGGGTGCCTATCTCTAAGGACATGGTTACAGGGGCGTGATCGGACCAGGAAATAGGTAGGATCTGGGCATCCTTAGTGGCACGAAGGGTGGCATTATTGACAAAAAAATAGTCTATATGGGAGTGCATGCGGTGAGGGCAGAAAAGAATGTGTATTGTCTATCTCCCGGGTGCAGGGCCCGCCATATATCAAATAGGGCATAACATCTGGTGATTTGGCAAAATAATTTTGAGTCCCGAGCAGCGCGGGTTTGTGGATCTGTGGGGTTCATTACGTGGCGATCTAGACCTACCGAGTGGGATAGATTAAAGCGGGGGTCCACCTATCTATCGTTTTTTTTTTTTTAGTTCATTCACAAACTTTTCTTCTCAGCATTACATACTCACATATTGTGTGTAATATGTCCGCCTGTCTCAGATTTCGTCGGAAAGAATAACTTATATTATTCACTGCAGGCGGTTTCCATCTTCATTGTGGGCATTTGAAGCCCACAAGCATTTATTTCCTGGATGTGGTGAATGCTGTGCTCCCAGCATTCACCGCTCGTTCCCGCACATGCTCAGTGGCATCCTGGGAAGCCTGAGACTAGCTCCCAGGAGTCTGGGAGAGGCTAGAAACACGCCTACTCCCACGGGAGGAGAACCAGGAAGTGCAAAGAAGAATAGAAAAATAAAAGGTAATTATGGCAATTTAAATTTTTTTAAACGGCATGTCAGCATCTAGGCAAGGAAGAGAATACATACAGATATTGTTCAAAATTTGGGTGGAATCCCGCTTTAAAGTCCCCACCAATTATCAAATATTCATTGGGGGATCTAAACAGTCGTGCAAATACTTTAGATAGGAAATGGATTTGTCGGGTATTAGGGGCATACAGGGTACAAATAGTGACCACCTGTGTTTGCCACTTGCCTCGCAAGATAATGTAGTGTCCCCGTGGATCTACAAAAGACTCAGAACATTTAAAGGGGGAACCACGTTTAAATAGAATAGCCACTCCTGCTCGCTTGCGGGGGCTAAATGCCTGGTAAACCTGAGGATATTGTCTGGATGCAAAGGTGAAGGCGTCTCCTTTATTAAAATGCGTTTCCTATAGCAGGACAACGTCCGCCCCAGAATGCCTGAGCTCTCTCAGCGCGAGATGTCTTTTTTTATTTGATCCGTGGACATTAAGTGACATAATCTTAGCCATGGTCGTGGGTGTGTGTGTGAGCTCAAGATTACTTAGCTTATCCAGCCGCGAGACTGCCTCGACATCCAGGAAAGGAAGGGACCCATGTGTAGGATTCGTCCAGGTGATTATCCAGAACCCATGGTGAACCAGGAAGGGGGAGGGGGTGGATGGGAAAGAGATAGAGGGACAGGAGGAAAAAAAGAGATTAGTAATTAAAAGTAAACATTGCAATGAAGTCCCAAGCAGTTCATACCACCCAGGATCTATTGAGTTCCAGTAAGTGCTCCCGGTCAGAGCCCATAATGAGGACCCAGGCCGGGGGTACATTGAGTACCGTTGTATTTGTTTTTACAGTTCTCTAATACCTTAACAAGGTAGAGAGGGGAACTTTAGTAAGGTAATCCTATAGGGGGACTAGTGATCAGAGAAATTACCACTTTCAAGTCTCCAGTAGGGGGTGCCCAATGAACTAAACAAAATAACGGGCATGAGACCTAAGGGGAGTGCAAATAAGGCTGATGAGTAGATCAGGAGAAACTAATATGGCAATCAACCATTCTTAGGCTTAGTAGACCCTCGGGGAGAGTCCCGTTCTCTGGGGCGTTTAGTTGGAGGAATCTTCTGCCAAACCGATGGGGGCGGCGTTGGTGTTTCCACTAAATCCCATTCTTGAAGACGGGGAACAGGGATCTCCATGGTGTCACAGAAATTGTCCAAGTCCTCAGGGAAGCGCAACACTGCTGATTTTCCTTGTCGGCTGGCTGTTAGGCTGAAAGGGAAACCCCAGCGGTAGATTATATTGTTTTCTTGTAGTGAAATGAGAAGAGGTTGGAGGAGTCTGCGTTTCTGAAAAGTAATCCAAGAAAGATCTGGGTATAGCTGGATTTGTGTGTTTTCATAGACCACCTTCTTGGTGATGCGGGCTTTTCGCATGATGTCTTCCTTTAAAGGGAAGGAATGGACCCTGCATATAACATCACGGGGTCTGGAGATAGGTCCTTTAGGACGCAGGGCACGGTGTGCATGGTCCATCTCCATGGGTTTATTCGGGGGGTCCCCCAAAAGATTGTTGAATAAAGATTGCAGGGTCTCGTGTAAATCTTCCGGGCCCTCTGATTCAGGTAGGCCCCTGACTCGGATGTTGTTTCTGCGCCCCCTATTGTCCAAATCTTCAATATGGCGCTGCATGTTCCGGAGCATTAGATGGTGGTAAGCTCCCTGTAGTTGGGTGCGATGCACGGCCAATTTGGTCTCTTGAATTTCCTCCTCCGCCATCTCCACCCTCTCAAAAAGATGTTTAAGGTTGGCATTAATTACTTGAATTTCCGCCCGACAGGCGGATTTGACCTCCTCAATAAGGAGTTTAAAGTCCTCTTTGGTGGGGATGGCTCGGAGACAGGCCTGCCATGAGGGGTTCTGCTGAAATCGGGGATCAACCCCCATTTGTTGTTGTGGATAATGCGGTGGAGAGGATTCTCGCTGAGGGACAAGGGGGGGTGCAGATCGTAGTGGCTCCCAGGGCTGCATTTGGGAGTCCTGCGAGTCACCCCACACAGGCGTATGTGAAGGAGAGGGATGACCGTTTGTTAGCACATCCATATGGGTCAAGTTCGGGGAGCTGGTCACCTGAGCATAGGACATTGCCTGGCCTGTTCCCCGTTCTGTGAATTTGGGGTTACTGTGGCAAGATTGTCTCTGTGGCTGGGGGGAGTCTGGGGCAGGATACTGCGCCTGCTGGGGGGTACATCCTCCAGTTTGCATTTCTGTCAGGGATCTCGGGCCCCGGGCATACTCCGGATCTGGTAGCGGGGGAAAGTCACCCGACTGTAGTGAGGGGGTAGGTGATACAGCTCCTCCCGCAGATAGGATCGGGTCTGAGGCCGTGCGCCGCAGCCATGGGAAGGCCTCAGCACTGCGTATATGTGGCTGCAGTAAGGCCTAGTGCTTTGTCCCGGGGTTCATGCTGCAGCTCAGCCTGGGATGTGTGAGGCGGAGATGGACTCACCACTCCTGGGTCCCGGTATTGCAGCCCGCCTGTCTCCCGATCCAGTGCTGATGTGCTCTGTGGATGCGATGGTGGTGAGGAGCTCGGTGGTTGCGGCGGCCTCGTGGAGGAGGCAGATGTCGTCGGCGTCATCTTGTCCATCCCATCCGCAGGCGTGGAAGGTGGTTTAAAGTACCCTCGGAGGGTCGTAGAGGAGCCGGAAGGTGGTTGGGATGATCCTCTGGATTTAGAGGATCGTGTCCTCCTGTTTCCACCCATATACAGGTGTTAAAAATCCCCTTAATAGGCCGTTAGGCTGTGGGCTGGTGGAGAGCTAAGAACACAGGCTTCCATACAGGGCAGCTTCCAGTCACACCCCCCCTCTGCATTTTTTTTTTTTTAAACAAACCTTTTATTGAAGTTTTAACAAGGTACAAGTACAGGAGGTTGAGATGGGTAGTATATCAACATTGCTTATTGAGTAATATAGCATACATTAACAACCTGCATCAAGGGTAACAAATGTATACATAACCACGTTGTGTAGAAACTTGATGAATTAGGTGCGACGTAGGTGTTTTTCTGATGGTGTTGGTGCTGTCTCCACGCCCCGGCACCCTAGTTTGGGCACTCACTGTGCCATGGGATAGGAGACAGCCCCGTCAACCATCAACTGTCCACACTTAGGTATCTTGTATAACCAATAATAGCATATGCCTGCATAACTTAGAACTTATAATCAAAGAAAACTTGTAGACCTGCTTAGTAAGTATACATTTTGCAGTGATGAATCCCTTCTTGATGAGCTCCTGGCAGAAGGGTGCCTATGTGGAGCAGTTATATAGTTGCTGGGTGCATACATTATGTATGTATTAGGTTTAAGGGGGTGCAACAGCATGTCGAGTTGAAGATTGGCAGTGCAAAGGAAATACAGTTTTGAAGAGGTGATGTTTATTGTAGCGCTGTGCTTCTCAGATCAGTGATCCAGGGTTCCCAGTTGAGGAGAAATGATGCGGTAGTTAGGTTAGCCTTGGCGAAGAAGGGCTCCATTTGGAAGTGACTGTTCAACAGAGTGATAAGATCTGTCCTGGTGGGAGGCTGTGGTGATTTCCATTTTTTCGCTACTGCTAAACGAGCTGCAATTAGTGTGTGAGTTGCCAAGATTCTGAAACATTTTGGCCAATTGGGGATATTGAGACCCAGAAGAAGGTCCAGTGGGGTTAATGGTAAGGGGACTTTCAGACTGTAGAGATGAGGGTAGAGACTTCTTTCCAGTATCTTTGAATGTTAGGGCATTCCCACCATATGTTCTGCAGGGTACCTCTTCCCATGCAGTTCCTCTAACATTGGGACGAAGTAGATGGGGAAATCTTAGCCAATCTGGCCGGGGTGAAGTACCACTTATTGAACAATTTTTGTGTTGATTCCCAGTGGGAGATACAGCGTGATGCTTGAAGAGGAAGGGTCAAGGCTTTGTGCCATATTGGAGGCTGTGGTGGGGAGTCCGTGAAGGATGACCAGAAGTTATTGGACAAAGAGGTTTGGTCTGCGGGGATTGTTGTCAAAAGTTTATATATCCACGAGATTCCCTTTACTGCTGGAGTAGGGGTATCATAGAATTTCAAAATGCCATCCATTGGAGTGTTGTCTTCTATGATGTCCAGTGGGGAGAGGATGTGTGGAAGTCGTAGGTATAGCAAAAACGTTGTGGTAGGGATGTCGAATAATTGTTGCAGTTGTGAGAATGGGTGTGGCCCTGAAATGGACATTAATTGCCCTAGGTTGGTAAGCCCTTTTTGTATCCAAGATTTGAGGGGTAAGTCCGGTGAAATCAATTCCAGTGCTTGGATGTGGAGTTTGGAGAGGATAGATTTGGGTATTCCTTTGGATCGTTGTGTAGTGGCCGGCCACACTCATAACGCCGCTGTTACAGATTGTAGAAATTGGTGTTGTGGTTTCAAAGTGAGCATGGCAGCCGTCAGAGTATGTTTCGGGTTTGCATTAAGAGCCACTGATTCAATTTGGATCCATGTCTTGTTTGAGGTAGGTGACCACCATTCTCCTAATTGGTCCAGTACCACTGCCTTGTAGTATGCTTGGACATTGGGGGCTCCCATACCTCCATTTTTTACAGGGGATAAAAGAATGTTCTTTTTGAGTCTGGGTTGTTTCTGTTGCCAAATATGTGCGTTGATTATTCCCTGTAATTGTGCTATTTGGTTGGGTAGCAAAGGTAAAGGGATTGTACGAAACATATACAAAATATAGGGAAGTAGATACATTTTGACTTGAGCTATTCTACCAGCCCAGGAGATAGTGTAACTACTCATATCTTTGGAGATGCGCAGAAGCTTCTCTTGTAGTTCGGCAAAGTTCACTGTTATCAGTGACTTGCTCGGGAATGTTAGGTGAATCCCTAAGTACGGCAGTGATGAGCTCTTGGACCATGTGAAAGTTGTTTCCTTCGTTACATTCTGTGTGGTTTGAGGATCTATCCCTAAGTTCAGCATTGTGTATTTACCATGGTTTATTTTGTAAAGAGAGACTGAACTGAATTGTTCTAGGGTTTTTTGAACACTGGGAAGGGAAGATTTAGGGTTCGTTAGAGTGATGATAACATCATCCGCGTAAAGGCCTAATTTATTTTCAACACCTCCTATTTTGATGCCCGATATTGCCGATGTGGACCTGATGGTTTGTGGAAGTGGTTCCATTACCATGGCAAAAATCAAGGGGGAAAGTGGGCACCCTTGCCTTGTGCCATTAGTGATATCAAATGGGTCTGATGTTATCCCTGATGTCCAGACTCGGGCGCTCGGGGAGGAGTATAGATTGAGTATAGCTGTTAGAATGTTCCCTGTCAGTCCAAACTTGTACATGACTTTTTTCCAATGTACTCTATCAAACGTCTTCTCTACATCCAGTGAGAGGAAGTGAAAAAGGCGTTTGCCGTGTTCCACCCACTGGATTGAATGAGGCGTCTACAAATCCGACTTGGTCAGGATGTATTATTCGGGGGATGATCAGGGATAGGTGTGAGCTAACAGTTTCGCATATAGTTGGTATCAGTATTTAAGAGTGAGATTGGGCGGTAATTGGCTGCATTGTCAGGGGGTTTGCCTGGTTTTGGTAAGGTGACTATTAGGGCTTCCAGGGCTTCCTTGGGGATTTTGCCAGAGGTATACTGGTTAAAAGTGTTGCATAGGTGTTGGGTGATCAAGTCAGAGAAGTGTTTATAGTACTCATTTGGGAATCTATCGGGGCCTGGGGCCTTGTAGAGGGGCAATTTTTTAATAGCTTCAAGAACTTCGGCAGGAGAGAAAGGCATAGAAATGGATTCTAGTTGTGTGGTAGATATAGAGGGGAGGTGAACAGACGAGAGAAACACATCAATGTCTTCAATTTTAGGATTGGTTGCTTGTTCTGAGTCATTAAGGTTGTAGAGTTTGGCGTAAAATGCACTGAACTCGTTCGCTATAGCTAAAGGATTATTTAACCGTTTGCCTTGGGAGTTGGTCAGGAACTCTATCTTGTTATTGGCATGATATTTTATCATTTGTTTGGCCGGGAACGCGCCCGATTTGTTGGCCGAGGAATAATATTGGAGCTTAAGGTGTTTTATATAATAATCAAATTTTTTGTGTAGGTGATCACTGAGTTGGTCCTTTAGATTTTTGAGATCTAGGGATACTTTGTTGGATGGTGTTTGTTTATTGACATGTTCTAGCGCCCATGATTAAGTCAACCTATGACGAAACATGTCGGGGGCGTGGCTGTGATGTGTGGAGTGTAACGCTGGAAGCCGTATTGTAGGAGAGGCACACCTTGGGTCCGCCGTGACCGTCAGTGTTATTTATGTATCCACTGAGTTTCTGGAGCTGCTGTGAACTGCACTTTATTTCTGCTGTTTTGAATCTTTTAAAATGTGAGTGATTTTTCAAAGATTGTAGTGGTTTTAATAAATTTGCTGTGCTGGTTTACACTATTGGAGCACTTCATTATTTTTCATGTGGACCGATTCTATCATACACTGTGGGATATCGAATTGATCTGATTACCCTGGAGTGTGGTAAACAAGCGATTTTTGCCTTGCATGAAAGTGCTGGCAATTGGAATCGGTGAGTGTGATTCTATAGGGAGTGGATTCACGTATCACGGTGGTGAGGTGGAAGACACGCGGAAGTCACTCATTTATCAAGATTTCAATTTTCTGTCACATTTTTTGTCACACTATTTTGGACTGATTATTTGTTCACTATATATGGACTATTTTTGGTACACTAGTGGGATCATGCACATGTAACACATGGTGAATTGGTTACACCTAATGATTTTTAACCTTGCTGATCCCGGAAGCAACGGGCAGCAGACTGGAGCCGGCCGGCTATTGATTCTAAACGAGTTTCCATTTTAAACATTGTAAGTGCATTTCTGTTTTTATAATAAACATTCTTAAACGTGTTACGCTATGGGAGCTTTTTTTATCTGTAATTTCATGGGGACTGAGCATCCATCCACTACATAGAAGATTCCTGTCGGGGAGGTCTTAATTGGGATCCGTTGGCAGTTCTGTACCTAAGGCTGGGGTTGACAGCCATTCGCCCGTATAATCTCCTAAACAGAGATCAAAGGAGTCGGTAAGGGGCAGTGTATTTATAGGTGGAGGACACTTTCTGTCATCACAATTTCCTTGAGGATAAAGTTGCATGCCATTCACGTTTTGGATGATTGTTACTCATCTCTGTGCAAAAGGATAATTTACCCTCATGAACTATTCACTTTATGCACTTTGCGATTGGACTATTTTTTTGTTCATTAGTTATATTTAACAAATTTTGTATTTTGAATCCATCACATGTGGAGGTTCATTTTCACTTTTATAATTGATCATATCAACGTATTTTCGTTTTTTATTTTTCACTAATTGCAGCGCAGCTAATTTTTTTGATTTATTGTACAATTAGTGGTTGTGTCTCACATTTATAGTTGCAGCTTATATTTTCACGTTATTATTTTTGGGATAGCGCAGTATTTTTTATAGTTTTGATTTTGTTATATTTATCTGGTGTGCAATTAATTGTGATTCCCATTTGGCACACTGGTTTGTGTTTGATATACATAACACATTATCAGTTTTTATATTGTTGTAGAAATTATTTTGCACTGTGAGGGAATGGAGCGCCTCTCATTTTTTCTTATATGTCTGTAAGAGGGGTCGTTTGAGTGTAGAGATATGTAAGATCAAATATTTATTTTACGCCCTAATTTGTTGTAATAATTTTTCAGTGGTTGCTGCATGTTATTTTTTAGCTTGTGCTCCAAATTTTATAAAAAGGCCACGTAAGAAAGCTTTGTGCGCATGCCAAATAATAGATTGGTCATCAATAGAATTTAGGTTGTTTTCAAAATAGGTCTCAATCTCGGATCGAATTTCTCCTTCAAATGCTGGGTTGGTGAGCAGGGATGTGTTTAGTCTCCAAATATTGTGTTTTGTAGGTTTTTTGCAGTTGAATAATGTGATGGATATCGGTGCGTGGTCAGACCAGGTGATTGTACCTATGCGCGCTTCAGTGATTGATTGAAGGAGAAATTTATCTGTTAGAAACATGTCAATCCGAGAGTAATGCCCCGTACACACGGTCGGATTTTCCGATGGAAAATGTCCGATTGGAGCGTGTTGTCGGAAATTCCGACCGTGTGTGGGCTCCATCGGACATTTTCCATCGGATTTTCCGACACACAAAGTTGGAGAGCAGGAGATAAAATTTTCCGACAACAAAATCCGATCGCGTCAATTCCGACCGTGTGTGGCCTGTTCCGACGCACAAAGTGCCACGCATGCTCAGAAGAAATTCCAAGACGGAACAGCTCGTTCTGGTAAACTTAGTTTTGCTGCTCATATTCACACGCACTTCTCACAAAGTTTTATTTTTGTTTTTTTATTGGTATTCCCTGAATATATTGTTATTAGTTGTCACATCTGACATAATTTTTTTTATTTTTTTTTTTTGGATTTTAAGGCTTTTTTTTTATTTATTTAATGTTTGTATTTTTTCAAAGGCTGATCTTTGTTCAATGTTATTTTTATTTTTACTCCAGAATATTTTTGTGTGTGTTTTGTGTGTCAAGTTACCCCAACACCATTGATATCTTTTATTATTTAATCTCAAGGAGATTGTTTGTTGTTGGTGTCCCTTGTTCATTTCACATTGTATATTTGAAATGTACCTGAATCCTCACAAACAAACTGTCATTTTTGAAGTAAAACACATAGAGTATAATTCAAAACAAAAATCCTTTATTAAGGGATCAGAACCAAACAAAGAGGAAGGCAACACTGGATCAACAGGAGAAATTAGCGAAGCCTGGGACCCCCAGGGCAGACATCAATTCTTGAACATCAAAATTGGTGGCCTGAGGAGTCCATATGTAAGGGAGGGCAGTCTGGTCCAGAATTCGCAGAGATCCGGATAGCAGCAGATGACATGTTTGTCCCCAGGCTGTGGTACCACAAGAGGCTGCATCTTTTGGCCGACCAGACTGGATCCAGGGTCCTCACTTTCTGATCTTCCTTCCACGCTTCCTTCCAGGCTGTGGCTGTGCAGTTGGAGATGTGGCAGGAGGAGGAGTAGGACCTGGAGGGAGGACGAGGAGGAGGACCTGCAGGAGGAGGACCATCGCAAAGGTGTGTCTGAGCTGTAATTTGGCCCCTCATACCTTTGTTAAGAGCCTCCAATATGAGCGACTCACACATGGCTTGTTGGCCCTCCTCCATCCTCTGCATTTTATAGGCAATGGTGGCAGCAATGTCCTCCTCCACGGTCTGTTGTGCTCCCAGGACCTCTGTAGCCCTCCAAAAGAGTCCTCTGGCAGCCTCCTCTAGGGCACTCCTCCTCCTGCTACTTTCTCTTTTCAGGGGGGGTGGAGGGACCTGCAGATCAGCCAGCTGGCTCGGCCCGGCCACCTCCTGGCTGAGACTTCCCTGTGTATGAAAAAGGGACATGGTTGTAATGTTTTGCATCATCAATCACAATCATAAATTAGTACTCCCAACTAACATCTAGTTAACATCATTGATTGGACAAGCAGAAATATTTAGAGGAATGCTATACCTGGCTCAATCTGGGCTCCTCCACATGTGGCCTGGAAAGCCCAGGTTGGGCGTCAGAAGCCTCAGCCGGGGGGGAAGGAAGCGTGGAAGGAAGACTGGAGAGGGATGGCCTGGGTTCAGTCTGGCCTGCTAGAAAATGCAGCCTGTCATAGTACCACATCCTGGGGACATAGATGTCATCTGCTGCTCCGGATCTCTGTGAATCCAGGACCTTCTTGCGCTCCCTTAGATATGTGCTCCTCAGGCCACCAATTAATATCTTTAAATAGGTGATGTCTGCCGTGGGGATCCCCTGCTTCACAATTTCACACAATTGCACCAGTGCTGCCTTCCTCTTTGCTTGGTTCTTGAAATGGGGGTGTTTAATCTCCCACAGACAGGGCAGCTCCCTTAACATATCTACGAATACTGACATGTCTTTCAGTAGCATATCCATGTTCACTGCAAGACACAACACAAGACAAAGCCTAATGTCAGACAAAACTCTCCTAATCTTGTTACAATATAGGCCTCAATGTAGAAGCAGTATAGGCACAAGTTTGTCTCTTACCTTCGTTCTTACAATCGGCGCGTCCAATGCTCCTTCCTCCGCTCACAGATCGTACGCAATACGCACGTGTGTTACGCTTTCTATACACTGCGCATGCGTGTAACTCCTCCCGCTCCTGACGTTCTTTCTATTCTATTCCCCGCCCCTTTTCGTTCGGCGCAGTGGGGGAAGAGCACATGGCGGAGTCACAGCAGGTGCGTGATAATTGCAGGAACGAGGAGGAGGAGGAGGAAAGCCCGGATCCGTACACGTCCCGATCCAGAAGGAGACGTTTTAAGGCCACAAATATGTCCTTTGGGGAGATGTTGGAGATGGTCGACATCATGAAGAAGTCCGACTATGACGGAAAGTAAGGGCGTTACCCCAACCCCAATATCAGAAAGGCCAAGATCATGGCGAAAGTGGTCAAAAGTATTCACAAGAATTTCGGGGAACGAAGATCGAAAGATCAGCTCAGGAAGCGGTGGTCGGACCTGAAATTAAGAGAGCCAGAGCAGTACCGAAAGATCCGGAGAGTGCTGCAAAAAAGTAAGTAGTTGTGCTGTGTTCCTATTCTTTCTGTCTTTATTCCGTTTGTGCTGCTCCATATGCTTTTCTTAATTGTAACGTTTAAAAGGGCAACTTTAATGTTCATGGGCCCATTATTCGTTCGTATCAAACATTTTTCTTTCGGCCTCTAAAACACCATTGTTTAGGCCATATGCATTTTCCCACATTTTTTTTGGGCCTACTTGGATGCCAAATATTTGTTTGTGTAGATGGGTTTGTTACTCGAATGAAATGCAAACTAGATTGTGTGTAAGGAGAGGACACTGAGCAGCTGTTTTCACATCTGGACACTGGAGCACTAGTGTGGGACACAAGAACACCATTTTTATTAGGGGGCCACACAGGTGCTCCAGTGTATACTATAGGGGGGTCTCCATCTGTGAAGCTTGTACCAAACAGGTAAAGTATTGCAGCTTGACAAAGGGCAAGAAAAAAAATACATCTTGGAACTCGGCTAAAATAGACAATTGTACCCCACTTCCAAGCAATGTTTCCTATTTCTAGTTCTGCCATCAAATATCTGTGTGCTAATTATAACATTTTTGTTTTACATAGGGGAGAAAAGACTCGGAGGACACCCCTCATCCGAGGAGACCACAGACCCCCCACCTATAGAAGAAGGTGAAATACCACCAACACAAGCTGAGCAGGAGGAGGAAAAAGATGTGGTGGAAATTGGCACCACAACAGGTGAGTGTCTGCGACCACAGACTCAGGTAAGAGATGGATGGTGGCAGATTTTTGATACCTGTTTTTGTTTTGTTTCTCTCTTTTTAGGTGATCGTGATCCAGATCCTTTCACATCAGAAAGTGCCCAGATCCTGATCGGGGAGATCATGGGGTGTAATGTCGAATTGCAAAACATACAGCAAAAAATCAATGATGTGATTAAAAAAAATAATAACATCATTGATGTTTTGGGGCGAATTTAAAACCCCACAAAATCACTTTTTGGATTGTGGTCCAATCTTTTAAATATTTTTGCAATGTTTTGAAAAGCCAAATTTGGAGGATGCACACAGTGTGCCAACATGTGCTATCTGCCATCACGGGAGATCAATGGATGCGTTTTGGGGGTGCAACCCCTTCCTCAATTATAAAGTAGCGGTGAGGAAGAGCTTGCTCCCCCAAAACACGTCCCTTGATCCCCCGTGATGGCAGATAGCACATGTTGAAATTCGTAAATTGGTGTACATCTTCCAAATTTGGCTTTTCCAGGGGTGATTTCCCCCCATCTGAACGCTATATCAAACCCAGTTCCTAAATACTGATGTCTGATATAGCCTTCAGGTTTTACCTAATGTGAACTTTGTAAGTTCAAGTTTTTTGCCTTTCTTGTTGGTTTTACACAGGCCTGTTTTATCTTAAATGGACATTTCGATTTTTGATAATGCTACTCCAAAAATTGTTATACAACAAACATGTTGGTTTGTTTTCAAAACCTTTGGTAAATGCACATGTGATTGTGCAGGTATAAAAAAGTTGGTTACTCAAGAATGTGTGGATTATTGTCTCAACACTACAACACTTTTGGGGTGATGTAATTGCTGTTTTCTGCGAAAATGGGGGTTATTTCCTAAGGGCAAATCCACTTTGCACTACAAGTGCAGGTTCAGTGCAGTTGCAAGTGCACTTGTAGTGAAATGTGTTTTTGCATTTAGTAAATAACAGCCAACAGTGCTTTGTATAATAAGGTTACACAATCACGACATTTTCTGGACTCAACACATTTCTGTCAGGGTCACAAAGCAGTAAATGTCCACAAAGAATTTCTTTTTTTTTTTTTATTATAAAAAGGCTTCACAGATTTGCTGGCATATTGATAGCCCCCCTACCCGCAAAGAACTCCAGGTAGCGTAACCGGACATCACGGGCACTCAGGGAGGGCAAGCCAGGACGGCCACTTTCAAGCGCCGTCAGTGTGGTTTGATGTATCATTCCGGCCTCAGGCCCAACTGAGCCAGCATAGTTGGCCGAATATTTCTTTAAAAAGTTATGGAGAACACAGCACGCAAGTATAATATGGTTCAGTTTATACTCCGCCATATGGATGGGTGTCATAAATAGGCGGAACCGGCTGGCCAGGATTCCAAATGTGTTCTCCACCACTCTTTGGGCTCCTCTGTTCCGGGGTGAGGGTCCTCATTGGGAATGGCCCCCAGCGCAAACGCTTCATCAGCAAGGAACACAAATGGGAGTCCTTCAACATTGTCCTCTGGAGCTGGCAAGTCCAAGCTTCCATTCTGGAGACGCCTGTAGAACTCCGTCTGGGCGATGACTCCACCATCGGACATCCGGCCATTCTTCCCCACGTCCACATACAAGAAGTCGTAATTAGCCGACACCACCGACAACATCACTATACTATTGAACCCCTTGTAATTATAATAGTACGACCCCGAGTTGGGTGGTGGGACGATGTGGACGTGTTTCCCATCAATTGCCCCTCCGCAGTTAGGAAAGTCCCAACGCTTGGCAAAGTGGGAGGCCACAGTCTGCCATTCCTGTGGCATGGAAGGAAACTGTTGAGGAAAAAACAATAAACATTACTATTTTTACTCAGAAACATGGCAAGCAGATTAGACACAAACATTATGGGGCAACCTCCAGATAGCATTTATTAAGGGGAATTTAACAACGCCAAAGTATAAGGTACACTTATCATATTCCCCCCCCCCCCCTCTCATGGGCCATTTCTAACATTATAGGGGGTGTGTGGAAATCTTGGACAGGTAACCCTCTTCACTTCATTGAGAGATGAATGCCTAAGTAATGGGTATTACTTGGAACAGCCCCTCCTTAGTTACACTATTGGCAGCCCACTGGACAGGTAAGAAGTGTCATAATACAAAGATAGAGATACACACTGTACACATTTGAGGACATTTGGACATTCTGCTATTACCTATCAAGATAATAATAGGATCCCAAAACTTTAAACAGTACCATTTGAAAGTATACAGGCAGGCCCTTGCACTACATGCTTTGGGGAATTCATCCATAAATCTGACCACAAAAGAGATGGGTATAGTGTGCATGGGTTTGGCAAAGTCAGCAGATAGATGATTGAGGATAGATAGAGAATTGGGATCAGCTGACTTAGCAGTTGGGGGAGGGAGGGTTACTAAAAATGATTTGGGGACACCACAAAAAAAAGCCTCTGGCACTCTGCCAGAATTTAAAGCAAAAATAACATTTCCAAACATTTTAGGGGGTGTTTGGGGTAAAGCACTACTATGGAGCTGAAAAAATACATTGTTAAGTGACTACATGAGGTGAATATAGGCCAGGAGACACCATGCTGGGGAGGTTATTGAAGGGCAAATATGTATGAAGGGCCTAAAATAATAATTACATAAAAATCCAGCATGCATGAGAACAAAGGGGACATTCACAGCATATTACAATCATGGTAATTAGGGAATGAGGAAAGAAATACAATATATTAGCAAACATTCAATACAATAAAATGTGATATTAAAGGATAAAAATCTTACCTTCATATACTCCTTCTGCAGGACCTGGATGATGGCAGAACAGGTCTCTGGGATAATGATCCCCAGAGCCTGGGGGGAGATGCCTGTCGAGAACTTTAAGTCCTGCAGACTTCTCCCTGTCGCCAAATACCGCAGGGTAGCGACCAACCTCTGCTCCGGAGTGATGGCTTGCCTCATGCAGGTATCCTGCCTGCTAATATAGGGGGTCAGCAAAGCCAACAGATGGTGAAACACGGGGTCCGTCATCCTGAGAAAGTTCCTGAAATCTTCAGGATTATTCTCACGGATCTCACGGAGCAAAGGCATATGAGAGAACTGGTCACGCTGAAGCAACCAATTCTTGGTCCATGAACTCCTCCCCACCCTGTTCATGGACTGGACTTGTGTCAAGGTCAAGACCCCAACACCAAGCCCCCACACAGGACGAACTCTACGAGGAGTACGCATACGCAACATGGCTAGAAAACGGTCGGCTGCTCAGAACGAAGTAACAGAACGCACTGAAGAACAGCAAGGCCTGTGAAGAGCGACCTGAAAAACGGCAACGAGCAGACAAGATCGCACAGAAAACTCCAATACGAACTTACTGCATGCACTGAAGAGCAGATACAAACCCACAAGCACAAATTGAACAGCAGAAAACCATCTGAAAACCACGAGTCTGAAAAAGCGCGAATCGTCTCTCACCAAACTTTTACTAACACGAGATTAGCAAAAGGAGCCCAAAGGGTGCCGCGCTTGGTTCTGAACCGGCCTTTTCTAGTCTCGTCGTACGTGGTGTACGTGACCGCGTGGTTGGCGATCGGAAATTCCGACAACTTTGTGCGACCGTGTGTAGACAAAACAAGTTTGAGCCAACATCCGTCGGAAAAAATCCTAGGATTTTGTTGTCGGAATGTCCGAACAAAGTCCGACCGTGTGTACGCCCTATAAGACTGTTGGGGGTTGGAGTAAAAAGTGTAATCTCGCTCCGTATTGTGTGTGCACCTCCAGGGGTCATAGAGGTCTTCATTTTGCAGAATAGAGGACAAAGCGGAGGGCCTCTGCTTTGTTGGGTTAGATGTGTCTAGGGAGTTGTCAATGATTTTGTTGAAATCCCCACACAGCACCACTGGGTTGGATCTATAAGGAGCCATTTTAGAGATCAGGGTATTGTAAAATTTATTTTGGCCAGTGTTAGGTGCGTAAAGATTCATTAAGGTGAGGCGTTGGTTCTCCATAGTTGTGGAGAGAATAAAGTACCTATTGTCTTCGTCAGCCTCCCAATGGTGTAACTGAAAGGAGACGAATGAGCTAATTGCGATCATTACCCATCTTTTTTTGGCGGTGGGTACTGGCAAAGAAGCAGTGTGGGTACCGTTTTGTGCGTGCATTTTGGGCGGGTTGTTTTTAGCAAAATGCATTTCCTGTACGCAAAATATGTCAGTGCGATGGGATAGCGCTTCTTTCCATAGAAGATTGCACTTAAAGGGGGAATTCTGGCCTTTGACATTGAGTGAGGTGATATTAATGGCCATATTAGTGGGGACTGCCCTGGGATGTTGACGAAGGGAGCGAGATTCTACTCACACTGTACACTTCCTAACCGTGTATGAGGGAAATAAATGAGTACACAAGTACATAAAGTATGTCAATTATATGCAGAACGTTACTGGGTATACCTTTTGGAACTACATGAAACTATCAAAGGTATCACAGTGTGGTAGCGGGCAGTTCAATCGAGAGGAGAAACAGATAGTGAACAAAAAAAACCCGAAAAAGATAAAATTAACAACTATAACAACAATATCAGTGTGCGTGGCACACTATAACCTGAGGGAGTGGATTCAACACTATGACTGCTCCCATATAGGATCTTATGAGTGCGGGTAACCGAAGACCTTAATATCGCCTTGATCATGCATCTGGTTCCGGGATGTTCCCAATTGGTCAATTTTTTGTACCCATCTTTGGGAGTAAGGTTGGGAATTATTTGTTGCTGGTATGTTACCAGGAACTTGGTCGGAAGGAAAATCCTACTTGTATGTGATTTTCTTTTCCTGTAATAGCGCGGTTATGGGGGTGAATGCTCTTCTCATCTCCATAGTGGCTTTGGAGAGGTCGCTAAACAGGAGGACATTCGTGTACGGTGCTGGTAGTGGTTTAGTGGATTTGGCCACTTGTAGTATTTGTTCCTTAACATGGAAGTAATGCACTATCGCTAGAATATCCCTTGGAATGTCAGGGAGGAGGCGTGCTGGTTTGGCGATTCTGTGCGCCCTGTCGATTGTGATGTCCCGTGCGTTTAAGCGGGGTAGCAGTCGTAAGAGCAGCTGTTGCAGATAGGGAGTGATTTCATTTAGTTTAATAGATTTGGGGACACCTCTGAATTTTATATTGTTCCTCCTGGAACGGTCTTCTAAATCTGCAAATTTCAGTTTTATGTGGTGTATTTCAGACGCATGATGTTCATGTGCGTCTAGTAATTCATCATGTGCTCTGACATGATCATGCATGCTTTCCTCAAGCACATTTGTTCTCCCCTCAAGGCAGTCTACCCTATCATGCATCTGACAGACAGAGAGTTGTAATTCCCTGTGCAGATCTTTTTGTAATGTAAGGAGCATGGATTTGAGCATGGATTCTGTCACAGGGTTGTCTGATGCAGGGATGGCCACAAGAGCTGGGGTGTAAGCTGTGTCAATGTCTCTGTCAGCCCACTGATGTTTCTTGTAATGTGGTTCTTTGCTGGGGAAGATGCCAGTCTCTTACCTCTGTCTGCGCTGTGCTGTGAGGATGAGACGTCTGGTGAGGGCAAGTTATCCATCTTCTCTCTGTTGTTGCCCTCAGATGGCTTGTCTGGGTGATCCTCCTGCGGGGGAGCTGATCGCTGTGCCTCAGAGTTGTCAGAGCAGGATGTCCTTGAGGTAATGTTTCCGGCGCCGGTGCCCTCTTGGGCCTCGTTCATGGACGTGGGAGGATAATAGTCTGTGAGACGGCAGTGTGCTGGCGGCTTGTTCCGCCTTCTAGACATGCCCGGGACGGTCCTGAGTTCGTTCCCCCTCTGTGTGACCGGATGGGGGGTCGGAATGTCGCCTGTAGTTGCTCTGGATCCTGTCAGTGGTGCGGAGCTCTGGCTTCAAGCCTCCATTACGGTCCTCTGCAGACCACGCCCTGGATTATTGGCATTTTAAAGGCGCCAGTTTTAAAAAATAAAGTATTCAAAAATGCCGATCTTGGTGTTTTGAATACTTTAAAGTGCAGAGGAGGGGTTTGGGGTCTTATAGACCCCGATCTCTTCATAAAGAGTACCTCTCACGTGCCTATTACTATCACAAGGGATGTTTACATTCCTTGTGATAGTAATAACAGTGATAAAAAACAAAAAATAAGTAAAATGACAGTGTAAACATTTTTTTTTTAAATGTACAAAATATTGGCAAAAAAATATTGTCAGAAGAGGTGGTCGAAATATCGGTATCGTATCAGCACCGAAAAAACTATATCGGTCGATCCCTACTAAGAACAGGGAAGCTCCTACCCGGCCATTTATATACATTGGCTGGGTGAAAAGCAATTAATATTACTATCACAATGCTGGAGGCAATTTACTACAGTGCCTTGAAAAAGTATTCATACCCCTTGAAATTTTACACATTTTGTCATGTTACAACCAAAAGCGTAAATATATTTTATTGGGATTTTTTGTGATAGACCAACACAAAGTGACACATAATTGTGAAGTGGAAGGAAAATTATAATTGGTTTTCAAAGTTTTTTACAAATATGTGAAAAGTGTGGCGTGCATTTGTATTTAGCCCCCCTGAGTCGAAACTTTGTAGAACCACCTTCCGCTGCCATTACAGCTGCAAGTCATTTTGGGTTTGTCTGTACCAGTGGCGGCCTGTCCATAGGGGGTGCTCGCCCCCCCAAGCTGTAAACAAAAAAAAGTCACTTTAAGAGTGACCAGGCGCCGGACATGCGGTGGTCTATGGAAAGCTTCCTAGCCTGCAATCAGGGGCAGATCCAGGGGGGGGGGCAACGGGGCAATTGCCCCCTCCGAGAATTCAGGTGAGTGAGTGGGCCAGCAGGCATCGCCCGGGTGAGAGAGCTCCGCGGCTGAGAGCACGGGGTGGCTCCGAGTCCGTTGGTGAGAGACAGCAACAGACAGGTGAACAGCTGTGCGGCGCCGGCTCGTGACAGTGTTTGACTGTGAGCGGGCTGCTGGCCAATCAGGGATATGGCGGGCGGGGGAGCAGAGAGATGACATCATCTCTCACCGCCTGGCGCCCGCCCTGCATCCCTGCAGTTCCACTCTCGCTGTGCAGTGTGCAGGCAGCCGTGGCAGCAGAGAGATTACATCACCTCTCTGCTGCTTGACTGGTAATCTGCTGCCTGACACTGGGACACAGCAAGACAGAGACAATTATAGCAGGCAAGTGACAATCCGCAACGTGTGGCATGGGACGTGGCAAATGACAATCTGCAACGTGTGGCATGGGACGTGGCAAGTGACAATCAGCAACGTGTGACAAGTGACAATCTGCAACATGGGACGTGGCAAGTGACAATCTGCAACGTGTGGCATGGGACGTGGCAAGTGACAATCCGCAAAGTGTGGCAAGTGACATTCTGCAACATGTGGCAAGGGACGTGGCAAGTGACAATCTGTATCTGGTGACAGGCGATGTGACAAGTGACAATCTGCAATGTGTGGCATGTGACGTGGCAAGTGACAATCTGCAACGTGTGGCATGGGACGTGGCAAGTGACAATCCGCAACGTGTGGCATGGGACGTGGCAAGTGACGTGGCAAGTGACAATCTGCAACGTATGGCATGGAACGTGGCAATCTGCAACGTGTGGCAAGTGACAATCTGCATCTGGTGACAGGTGACGTGGCAAGTGACAATCTGCTTCTGGTGATAGGCGACGTGGCAAGTGACAATCTGCATCTGGTGACAGGCGACGTGGCAAGTGACAATCCGCAACGTGTGGCAGGTGACAGTGGCAAGTGACACGCTCGGGGCTCCCAGTGATTCTGCATTATGGTGAGTTGAACCATTTCATTTTTTATAACAATGTAATTATAGTAATAATGCGCTTCAATCATCCTGACACCATAACAACCATGGTGCCATGATGATTGAAGTGCTAACACCAGCCATTTCCCCAATAAATTTACCCCAAAAAAACGTATTTTCTGGCAGTGCCCCTCCCGAGACTAGGCTCTGGATCCGCCCCTGCCTGCAATCAGCTGATTGCAAGCTTGGAAGCTGATTTGCCCGTGTTTAGGGCGTGTGCAGGGCGCAAGCTGTGCGCCCGCACACACTCCCACTCTACTGGGATTAGTCGGCATGTCTATAGTAATGGCTACGATTGGCAAGGACCGGAGGAGAGGATGGTAGTGGGCGGTACTATTTGCATGCGTCACTGTGTAGGGGTGTAATTGACTGGGACAGAGGAAAGGGCATGGCTATTTACATCAATTCCGTGACTGCGTGTGGTGGATTCAGAGAGGACGAGCGGCACAATTGAAGGTAAGTGCTGCCTGTCCGTAGTGCTGCTGTCTGACCCCACAGGGAGAGAGAGGCGAGCTGCTGGCCGTGGCGTTGCAGGGGGGGTGGTCTGGTGTGGGGGGTGGTCTGGTGCGGGGTGACACCACTGCACCTGACCAACCATCCCCTTCTCTCGTGGCTGTGTGCTGTCTGAGTGGTCCGGGGCCGAATGTCACACAGGCACAGCGAGCAGAGTGAAGCCGCCTCCCCCTCCAGTGTTTATGTGTATACAGGGAGAGGGGACCGGCTGTGCCTGTGCAGTGCTGATCTGAGGAGGTACTGAATGAGATGGGGGGTCCGTCTGTGTTGAAGGGGGATGTGCTGAAGGGGGGGTCGTGCTGAATGGGGGGGTCCATCTGTGCTGAAGGGGGGGTCTGTGCTGAAAGGGGGGTCCATCTGTGCTGAATGGGGGGGTCTGTGCTGAGGGGTGCTGTGTAATGTAAAGGGGTCCAGTGATGCAGGGTGCTGTGTAATGTAAAGGGGTCCAGTGATGCAGAGTGCTGTGTAATGTAAAGGGGTCCAGTGATACAAGGTGCTGTGTAATGTAAAGGGATCCAGTGATGTAGGGTGCTGTGTAATGTAAAGGGGTCCAGTGATGCCAGGTGCTGTGTAATGTAAAGGGGTCCAGTGATGCAGGGTGCTGTGTAATGTAAAGAGGTCCAGTGATGCAGGGTGCTGTGTAATGTAAAGGGGTCCAGTGATGCAGTAATTGTGCAGGGGGGGTAGTAGTTGTGCAGACGGGGGGGTAGTAGTTGTGCAGACGGGGGGGGTAGTAATTGTGCAGACGGGGGGGGTAGTAATTGTGCAGACGGGGGGTAGTAATTGTGCAGACGGGGGGTAGTAATTGTGCAGACGGGGGGTAGTAATTGTGCAGACGGGGGGTGGTAATTGTGCAGACGGGGGGTGGTAATTGTGCAGACTGGAGGGGTTGTAATTGTGCAGACGGGGGGTGGTAATTGTGCAGACTGGAGGGGTTGTAATTGTGCAGACGGGGGGGTGGTAATTGTGCAGACTGGGGGGAGGTAAGTGTGCAGGATTTGTGCGAAATGCTATATACCAGGCTTTGTGAGAAATGCTATATGCCAGGCTTTGTGAGAAATGCTATATACCAGGCTTGTGAGAAATGTTATATACCAGGCTTTGTGAGAACTGCTATATACCAGGCTTGGGAGAAATGCTATATGCCAGGCTTTGAGAAATGCTATATGCCAGGCTTTGTGAGAAATGCTATATACCAGGCTTGTGAGAAATGTTATATGCCAGGCTTGTTAGAAATGTTATATGCCAGGCTTGTGAGAAATGTTATATGCCAGGCTTTGTGAGAAATGCTATATGCCAGACTTTGTGAGAAATGCTATATGCCAGGCTTTGGGAGACATGCTATATACCATGATCTGTGAGGCTGAGCTATATACTCTGTCCTTTGATGCTGAGCTGTATACTCCTGACACTATGAGTGGAATACAGGGGACGGAGTGGGTGGATTATATAAGGGGTGTGGCTTAAGATAAGTGGGAGGGGCCAACCAGGAATGGGCGGGGTCTGGTGCGCCCCATCCTAAAACTTCACCAGCCGCCACTGGTCTCTACCAGCTTTGCACATCTAGTGAGTGACATTTTTGCCCATTCTTCTCTGCAAAATAGCTCAAGCTCTGTCAGATTGGATGGAGAGCATCTGTGAACAGCAATTACAAGTCTTGCTACAGATTCTCAATTGGATTTAGGTCTGGACTTTGACTAGGCCATTCTAACACATGAATATGCTTTGATCTAAACCATTCTATTGTAGCTCTGGCTGTATGTTTAGGGTCATTGTCCTTCTGGAGGATGACCCTTTTCCCCAGTTTCAAGTCTTTTGCAGATTCTAACAGGTTTTCTTGTAAGATTGCCCTATATTTGGCTCCATCCATCTTCCCATCAACTCTGACCAGCTTCCCTGTCCCTGCTGAAAAGCATCCTCACAACATGATGTTGCCACCACCATGTTTCACGGTGGGGACGGTGTGTTCAGGGTGATGTGATGCAACTGGGACTTCCTATGGATTTCTTTCAACAATGGCTTTCTTATTGCCACTATTTCATAAAGGACAGATTTACAGAGTGCACTACTAATAGTTGTCTTGTGGACAGATTCTCCCACCTGAGCTGTGGATCTCTGCAGCTCTTCCAGAGTTACCATGGGCCTCTTGGCTGCTTCTCTTATTATTATTATACAGGATTTATATAGCGCCAACAGTTTACGCAGCACTTTACAATATAAAAGGGAGACAATACAGTTATAATACAATAAAATACAAGAGGATTAAGAGGGCCCTGCTCAGAAGAGCTTACAATCTAATAGGGTGGGGCAGGTGGTACAAAAGGTTGTAACTGTGGGGAATGAGCTGTTGGAAGTGGTAGGAGATTAGTTGGAGATGTGATAGGCTTTCCTGAAGAGATGAGTTTTCAGGGATCGCCTGAAGCAAGAGTAGGGAATAGCCGGATAGATGGAGGTAGCGAGTTCCAGAGGATGGGAGAGGCTCTGGAGAAATCCTGGAGACAAGCATGGGAGGAGGAGATGAGAGAGCTTGAAAGCAGGAGGTCTTGCGAAGTGCGGAGAGGTCGATTTGGGTGATATTTGGAGACAAGTTTGGTGATGTAGCTCGGGGCAGAGTTGTGAATGGCTTTGTATGTTGTGGTTAGTATTTTGAATTTAATTTGCTGGGTGATTGGGAGCCAGTGTAGGGATTGGAGTAGAGGGTTGTCAGACACTGAGCGATTGGTAAGGTGGATAAGTCTGGCAGCAGCATTCATGATAGACTGAAGAGGGGATAGCCTATGGAGAGGTAGGCCAATGAGAAGGGAGTTGCAATAGTCAAGGCGAGAGATAACAAGGGAGTGAATGAGGAGCTTGGTGGTTTCATTTGTTAAAAAGATTAATGTTCTCTGATTAATGTTCTCCTTGCACGGCCTGTCAGTTTAAGTGGATGGCCATGTCTTGCTAGGTTTGCAGTTGTGCCATACTCTTTCCATTTTCGGATGATGGATTGAACAGTGATCGGTGAGATGTTCAAAACTTGGAGTTTTTTTTATAACCTAACCCTGCTTTAAACTTCTCCACAACATTATCTGATGTGTTCCTTGGCATTCATGACATACACTTTTCAGATATTTATTTGTAAAAAATTTGGAAAATCATTTTCCTTCCACTTCACAATTATGTGCCACTTTGTGTTGGTCTATCGCATAAAATTCCAATGAAATACATTCACGTTACATTCACGTTTTTGGTTGTAACATGACAAAATGTGGAAAATTTCAAGGGGTGTGAATTATTTTTCAAGGTACTGTACTTTCTGACCACGCTATAGCCGAATGACAGCTACAGCGCAGATGGCTGGTTCTAGGAGGTCGTCATATGATGGTCTCCCATAGTCACGCCTAATGTGGGGCGCAGACGGGGCGCTCTGAGATCACATTGTCCGGAGGACACTGCTGATCACAGATTGAGGTAAAGAGACATCAGCGGCTCTTTACCACGTGATCAGCTGTGTCCAATCACAGCTGATCACGGATGTAAATAGAAGACAGTTATCGGTACTCTTTTCCTCATGCTGACAGCATGAGGAGAGGAGAAGAGAGACGATAACTGGCTTCTCTAAAAGGGACATGTACGCTGATAATCAGGGCACTGATTATCTGTGTCCTGATTATTAGTGCAGTCCTAACAGTGCCCGTCAGTGCTGCCAATCTGTGCCCACCAGTGCTGCCAATCTGTGCCCACCAGTGCCTCATCATCAGTGCCTATCAGTGCAGCCTCAGCAGCGCACATCAGTAAAGGAGAAAAATTACCTGTTAAATTTTATAACAAACTCAGAAAAAGTTTTATTTTTATTTTCAAAATTTTTGGTATTTAATTAGTTTAGCAAAAAATAAAAACTCAGTGGTTATTAAGGTGTCCTTTTATGAAAGTGCGGTAAAATACCGCTTTTCAGTTCTCAGGCATTCTCAGAGGAGATCGCTCTCCTCTGAGTGCCTGTTTATGAAAGTGTGTAGATCGCTTCTCATGTTGAGTTGAGGAGTGATCTACAAACGCCGGGAACTCCTGAGAATGGCTCCTCTCACTGTAATCTCGTGTGATATAGCGGGATTACAGTATGAGGAACCATAAAATACAAAAGTTTAACACAAATCAGCACACATTATTCCCCAACATATTAATAAAATAATAAAGATAAAATCCCCCTACACAATATACATTAACCTAATTATAAAAAAAACATTGTTTTTATCAATATTTAAAGATCATACATGTCCCTATTTAAATGTGAATGGTATATAGTAAATGAATGTAATGCACATATGTAATGCAGCTATACACCATTCATATAAATGCAAAATACATTTATAATCATTAAAAAAATAATTTTAATAAAGTATACAAGTATAAATATTTATTAATAAATTAAAATAAAATATATTTCATTATAGATAAACATAAAAATTGATAAACTGGTGCGATGCGAGAACACTGCGAATCCACTGCGGGTTCCCGCATCGCACCGACTCGCATGTCAGTTCACACTGCCATATGCGAATCGCTGGGGAGTGTCAATACATTGTTAACGACACCCCCAGATCAGCTTGCATATCGCACTGCGAACTGACAGTTCGGACATGAATCGGATTGCATATGTGTGAACACACATGCGATCCGATTCTGGTCCGAACAGAAAAAAGGGTCCTGTGCGTGTTTGCACCGAATGCAGTGCGATATCAGCCATACTATCTGTACAGCTGATATCGCACCGCACAGACATCGCATGTAATGTGAATGGCAGTGTGCTGCGAATAACATGCGATGCCTGTGCGATGTCCGGCATCGCACAAGTGTGAACTGGGCCTAAAAGTTAACAACACCCCCAAATCAGTTCGCATATCGCAGTGCGATCTGCAAACTCGGACAGTAATCGAATCGCATGGGTGTGAACACCCATGCGATCCGATTCTGCTGTGGACCAAAAAAAGGGTCCTGTAAGAGTTTGGTCCGAGGGCAATGCAAATTTAGCAATACTATCTGTATGGCTGAAATCGCATCGCACAGAGATCGGATGTGATTTTGCACTGCGGTGCGAATCACATCCGATCTCGGACACCGCAGCAGTGGGAACTGGCCCTAAATCATATTGCATTTGCACCAAAATGGTACAGGACCCTTTATTTGGTCCGCACTGGAATCGGATCGCATGGGTGTGAACACCCATGCGATCCGATTCCTGCACCATTACATAGTTCGCACTGCGATCTGTGAAATGATCTGTTGGTGTCATTAACTTTACATTGACACCCACAGTGGTGCGCAGATGTCAATGTAGGTGCGATGTGAAAACCCGCACAGGAATCACGCTGGTTCACGCATCGCACAAGTGTGAACCCAGCCAGAGACGTGAACATCTAAAAAAAAATATATATATATATATATAGCTATATATATATATATATATATATATATATATATATATATATATATATATATATATATATATATATATAATGTGTATATGTATGTGTATATATATATATATATATATATATATACTCCAAAGACATGCTGGTAGGTTAATTGGATCCTGTCTAAATCGGCCCTAGTATAGGTATGAATGTGAGTTAGGGACCTTAGATTGTAAGCTCCTTGAGGGTATTGGGACTGATGTGAATGTATAATATATATATGTAAAGCGCTGCGTAAATTGACAGCGCTATATAAGTACCTGAAATAAATAAATAAATAAATATATGTATATACACTATAAATTCCTATCCTGCTGGTTTTGGGGTGTGTAATGGTGGGGAAGGTGTGCTCTGACTGTTTGGTGAAAGAAAGAAGTCAAAAGACTTCTTGCTTTCTCCAGAATATCAGCCAGTTTCAGGCTTCTCACTCTGATTCTCCACTTCTGAAATTGGGAATCAGAAAGTGAGAATTCTGCCACAGATCGCCAGTGAGGTGCGGAGATCGCACCTTCATAAACTGGCCGTTTCTGTGAAGTCAGTTACAAATTCTCACTGTGCTGAGATAATCAGCGGAGAACATGTTCTCCGCTGATTATCTCAGTTTCATAAACTGGTAATGAGCTGAGATCAGCGGTGAGACTCGGGATCGCCGCTGATCTCAGTTTCATAAAAGGACACCTAAATACCACCAAAAGAACATGAGAAACATCCACCTTCAGGTGGGTTACAAATTAGTGCAATGTTCAACAAATAAATGTATCCAAAGAAAATAATGTAAATAAAGTCCAAAAGAAATTCATCAGATGATTCCAATAGTGTAGTGATCTTGTGGATCCGACCAAATAAATAACTGTGAATCTTCCTCCACCAACACCGGTTACACAGTCTACTCACCAGATTTACATGACCCCTATAACAGAAGTCATATACAGCATGAAAGAGCAAGATATTCTTTCAATCCGTCACAATACCCGGCAATAGAGCCTCCGATCGATCATAAGAAAGAAGGGACACCCATCGAATCTCCGGACATCAGGATTAAAAATTTAAAAAGGAACAATCTCCCATAGTGAAAAACATTGGTGTTTATTTAAAATAAGCATTAAAAACACTTGAACAAGTGCACAATGTTAAAAAAAATCAAAGTGGATGCGGGGACGACGTTGTGCGCTCCACCTGCATTCCACTGTGGGCGAAAGTGACGTATCACACTCGACCAAACACAACACGTTTCGTCAGCACATCTGACATCATCAGGGGTCACAAGACCGGACACATCACCTCCAAAGGTTATATACTGCCACCCAATAACAAGTAACCAATCTAATTCAATCCTCAGAATTCATGAACAATGATTTTATATATTTATATTTGGAACCGATCTATACTGTTTAACACAAATCTCAAATAATCTATAATAAATTAAATGAATTTGAATTGATTGTTGGATATAAATTATATTACATTATTACTTATACTTAATATGCGACATCTAGTGGAGTCGTAAGGTATTAACCATTCCCAGATCAAAATTTAATAATCATCCTAACGAATGAGTGTGAATAGAAAAATGGCGCCATCATGTGGCAATTTAAATTAATACTTTGCTTCAATCATTTCCAATTGATCTAATACTGTTTGAATGGAATTACATTATTACAATTAGTTTAAACATTTTCATACATGAATTAATAATTGGACAAAAAACAATTTAAGTCTATATCAACATTAATACCCTCAGGATTGAGTGTATTTAATCTAAAAATCCACTCAGTTTTGTTTCTAGATATCATTTGGATCATGTTTCCCTCCTCTCCAATGAGATTCTATCCTGTCTATGCCAAAAAAAATTTGCTAAACTAGGATCTTTGTTATGATGCATCCTGAAATGGTTGGAAAGGATGTGCTTAGGGAATGCTAAGGGGCAGACCAGGGTCGGGGTGCAATATATTGGACGTACCACGAGACAACTAAGTACTAGAATCAATGAACATCTTAATAACATTAAGAAAGGGTTCCTTAAGCACAGCCTTTCCAACCATGTTTTTTTGTCCAATTATTAATTCATGTATGAAATTGTTTGAACTAATTGTAATAATTTAATTCAATCCAAACAGTATTATATCACTGGGAAATGATTGGAGCAAAGTAATAATATAAATCGCCAAATGATGGTGCCATTTTTCTATTCACACTCATTCATTAGGATGAGTGCTAAATTTAGTTCTGGGAATGGTTAACACCTTATGACTCCACTAGGTGTTGCATATTAAGTATAAGTAATAATGTAATATAATTTATATCTAACAATCAATTCAAATTAATTTAATTTATTATAGATTGATTGAGAATTGTGTTAAACAGTATAGATCGGTTCCAACTATAAATATATAAAAAATATTGTTCATGAATTCTGGGGAATGAATTGGATTGGTTACTTGTTATTGGACCGCAATATTTAACCTTTGGAGGTGATGTGTCTTGTCATGTGACCCCTGATGACAGCAGACGTGCTGCCAAAACGCGTTGGGTGTGGTCGAGCGTGATACTTCACTTCCACCCACAGTGGAACGCAGGTGGAGCACAAAATGGCGTCCCCACATCCACTTTGATTTTTTTTTAACATTGTGCACTTGTTCAAGTGTTTTTAACGCTTATTTTAAATAAACACTAATGTTCTTTACTATTTGAGATTGTTCCTTTTTAAATTTTTGATCCTAATGTCCGGAGATTCGGTGGGTGTCCCTTCTTTCTGACGATCAATCGGAGGCTCCATTGCCGGGTATTGTGACGGATTAAAGGATTATCTCGCTCCTTCATGCTGTATACGACTTCTGTTATGGGGGTCATGTAAATCTGATGAGTAGACTGTGTGACCGGTGTTGGTAGAGGAAGATTCACAGTTAATATTTGGTCGGATCCATGAGATCACTACACCATTGGAATCATTTGATGAATTTTGGACTTTATTTACATTATATTCTTTGGATTCATATATTTTTTGGACATTGCACTAATTTGTAACCCACCTGAAGGTGGATATTTCTCATGTTCACCATTTGTAATTCACATTTGCTTGTTAGTATAATTTGCTATAATACCCACTGGGGATACCCAGTGGTTGTCCTTATTACACACCTTTAACATTTTTAGGGTGCGCGGTTTATCACCATTTTTTCATTCTTAGGTATCAACCTCACAACGAGCAGCCCCTATCCACATTATTTACAAACCTATAATTCACATGACTTTGCACATGTAGGGAATAACATAGTTATTCCCCTATTTACACTAATAAATATTACACTTAGAGGCGCTCTTCTGTTTTTCTTTTTATGCTATTTCTCAGAGTCTGCTTCACTCCAGAGAAGAGCTTGCCATTTGTGTATTAATCCACCATTAGCCTGCAAATTGACAGACGTTCCTTTACCACATGGACTTTTTATGGACTTTTAATTGGTTTTATCTTGAGCGCTGGCATTTATTGTGTGTTTTTTCCCATGACAGGAGATTGAAACCATCTCTCTATGGAGCTGGTTCACATATTTCCCTTGCGGCTGCGGATCAGCTTGCACAGGAATGCTGTGTGTCTTTGGACCCGCTTCAGGACAGAATTCAGGCAATAATTCGGCCCTAATTTGCCCATGAAACGGAGAACAGGGATGCACTGGACCCCTGCTGCGAGCCGCATCCGTCGGAGGTGTGAACCCAGCCTCAATGAGTGAAGGGGAAACTCCATATGTCATCCCAGTCAACACCTCACAAGTCTGAAACCTCTGCCCCCCATTGTTTCATGCACCTATTTACTGAGGGAGGAGAAATTGGGAAGAGTTCCTTGTATAGTTTTTTTTCAAAGACTCTTCCAAGAGAACATTCTCCAGAGCAGAAGATTTAAGTGTTACCCTGGTGGAGCCAAACTGGGATATAAACGCATGTGTCAGTTGAAGATAGCGGAAAAGATATGGGTTGGGCAGGTCAAATCTTTGTTTCAGAGCTTAAAATTGTGACAATTCGCCTCCTCTGGTAATATCACCTAAAGTTTTAACCCTTTCATGCCCAGATTATGGGATCAGGTATAGAATAACAATGGGGAAAATGAGGATTCATCCACAAAGGCGAGGCTGGTGATGGGGAATCAGAAGCAGGCTCCATTAATTTGTAGGTGTTATCCCAAGCCTGAATGGTAGCACTCATTGCCTCCATCAGGGGAAATTTGGCCCCAGAGCCTCTGTACGCCAAAAGGCTAGGACTCTCATAGGAGCCCAGCACAGCTGCTTTTAATACTGTGGCAGGATCCCCACTATCCCCAAGGAGCCACCTACATGCAAAAACTCCCTGGCCGGCCAAAAAATATTTGTACAGATCAGGGAGTGCAAGACTCCCCTGCCCCCAAGGCTCTTGAAGAGCCCAAAGATGAATTCTGGGAGGTGAGTTTCCCCATATGAACGAACCAAAAAGACCATGAACCAGACAGAAAAAGGACCGTGGAACCCACGTAGGAGGATTGCGTAGAAATTATAAAAAGATTGGAAGAATCTTCATTTTTAGAAGGTTTATGCGCCCCAACACCGACAAGGGTAGGTTCCTCCATAGGTCCAGCAGATGCAGTAAATTTAAGGTAATCTGCAACCATGGCTAAAAATGCAAACTCCTAAATATGTTAATTGAGTGACCCATTGCAACGGTATCGCCACGTCCACCGCAGCCCTGTTGACTGGGTCGAATTTCAGAAAATTGCCGGAAAATTTCGCAAATTTATCTAAGATGTAAAAAACTGCTCACAGAGACGGACCCGGATCCTGTAGAAACAGTAACATGTCATCTGCGTAGAATGCCAGGCATTCCCTGATAGAACCAACCTCCAGTGTACCCACTTCAGGGGACAAATGTAACGTCACTGCCAATGATTAGATCATTAGGGAAAACAAGAAGGACGACAGCGGGGCAACCTTGTCTGAACTAGTCAACATCAAAAAAAGGAGATATTGAAGATCCTATTTTTAACGCCATCCGGGGCTTGCTATACAGTAAAGACACCCACTTATAAAAATGCAGACCAAAGCCCATATGCTCCAGCACTGCCTCCATATACCCCCAATCAACAGAATCAAAGGCCTTGGCCATGTCCAGTGATACTACCGCCCTGGTCCCCGTCTTTTTATGAGAATTTTGCAAGTGAGTAAATAGACAAGTTTAGTGGACTTCCCGTGCATAAAGTCTGTTTGGTCAGTATCAACCAGGGCTGGCAGCACCACCCACAATCTTGTAGCTAAGACCTTCGTAAGGATCTTTAGATCTGCATTAAGAAGGGCTATCGGTCTATAAAAAGGCAGCTTGTATGATCCTTGCCAAGTTTGGGAAAGAGTACCACATATGCTTCCAGCATACTGGTGGTAACACTGCATGTTCAAAGCAATAGTAATATAAGGGCTGTAACCTACGGGCAAGCATATCAGAGTACGGTCTATATCACTCCACCGGGAACCCATCAAGGCCTGGGGATTTGTGTGGGGGAAATGAAGAGTAAGGTCTCTATCAAGCCAGGCTCTATCGTCAGCTTCCAGAGCGGGTATAGGGAGACTGGAGAGAAGACCCGCCAACTCTGTCTCATCATATGCAGGTATTGGAGAGCACATCTCTGAATAATATTCTACAAATATATCCATAATGGGCTTCGTATCCCCGACCAATTCCCCTGCCCGAGAGCTAATACATAGGACACTAACCGGTGAGCTCTGGTCCGCCGCAAGCACTGCCAGTAGCTTGCCGTTTTTATCCCCCATTTCATAAAGAGATTCAGCTCTCTGATGCAAAGTAGTGTGTGCCATTTGATGTCAAGTAAGGCAATTTGGCGCTTGTCTCCCTCTAAGGTTGTATAGGTGCTATCACTAAGGGCAGCAGCATATTCTCCCTCCATCCTACGTTCCTTAGTTAGCAAAGCCTCCCTCTCAGCATGGTGATCCTTGCATACTGCCTTAATGGCAGATATGTATTGTCCCCTTATTACAGCTTTACATGTGTCCCATACCACAGTGTCTGCAGCAGAAGAAGAATTTTCCTCCCAAAAGTGAGACATATGTGGCTGTACCTTCTGTACCACCTGCTCCATCTACAACCAACCAAGGCGATAACCACTATGCATTTCCTCCTGTCCCGGTCACCAGTGATAGGGTCAGTAATAAAGGATCCGAAAGTCCGCCCAGCAAATAGGAGGCGGCATGTGTAAAAGGTAGACAATTAGTGTAACAGAAACGAACAGCACTCCTACATCTTCCCTTAACAGATGTAACTTGCAAATAAATGCAGCGCTGGTGATAAAACAATAAACAAACAGTTCCACAAGGGGGATTCCAAGAAAGATGCTCCACTGTGCAGTGAACTCTCTGGAGCGGTCTCACTCTGTTAGCGAATCCCTCTCCCTATGAAGTGTACACTTACCATAACCCGGCAAGTGAAAAGCCTGGATGGATGGTCACATCAATCCTCCTCATGGGATTAGTATTGGCAAAGGCGAGGTCTATTCAAGAAATGCGGTTTTATGTGTTCATGACAAACAGAAATAACTCAGAACTCCTGGGTTTTTCCATCGTCACAGCTCAGTAAGCTGGGCAGCAGATACCCAGGATAGGAGATCGGTGGAGGGTGGTCATAGCAGGTTAGAGGTATCCAACTCACCGTCAAGAATAGCATTAAAGTCGCCAGCCAGGAGAAGAGAAAGATGCATATAGGGAGCTAATTTCACCAATAAATCATGTAATATTTGCGACTGAAAGTGTGGCGGCATATAGATGTTGGCAATCACCACTGTAGTTTGGTACACGTCCACTACTAAAATTACATACCGCCCCCCTGGATCAGAGATCATGTTCTGGACAGAGTAAGGTATATTTTTACTGAGTAGAATAGTCACTCCTCTCGCATATGAGGAATAAGTGGCATGAAACTGGTGCTGTATCTATGGCCTACACAATAACACCTTGCTTTCATCCAGATGTGTCTCCTGAAAAAAGGACAATCTGCGGTCTTACTACTTTTAAATAACTTTTAAATACTTTTAAATAACATGGCCACCCTTTTAACCTTATCGTTAAGGCCCCAGATATTCCAGGACAGTATTGTAATCTACATGGCCATAGTGGTAATGCAAAGTATATACAGTATATTGGCATATCTAGGAAGACAGCCAGGCCAGCAGCCCTGTCTCTGTGTTCCATGTACGCTGCAAGTAAAACAAGATTAGCATAGCGTAATTGCAGAATAAAGCCCACATGGTGGCACCTGGAAACACCTACCCTGCTGCAATACCTGAAAACAAAAAAACTGAAAATCCTGGCATTCAGCCTTTACCCAAAACCCATAACTGTCATTAAGAATAGCTAGCACATGAACAGATGTAGAACATCTGTAATTGTCCTGCAGCAAAAAGTCCACTAGAAAAAAACTAAAGAAGTGGAGACAAGTAAAAAACAAAGGGAAAAATCCACATAAAAAAACTGTAGAACAGTCCTGGAGCTCCTGCGAAAATGGGTAAGGTTAAATTGAGTCTAGAAAGACTGTGGCGTCACTTGCAGATTCAAAGAACCTTACAGTACCTTGGTATTCGACCCGCAGCTTACTAGGATACATCATGCCATACTTCAGGCCCTTTTCCCTCAGGTGCTTACGGACTTCAAGGTAGGAGAGGTGCTTCTTCTGTGTTTCTACAGAAACATCAGGAAGCAACATTATCTTGGAGTTGGCATATTGCAGATCTTCATTCTTGCGAGCTTCTGTCAGGATCCTGTCCCGATCCCGAAAATTTAGAAAGCGCACCAGGAATGGTAGCAGTGGGGCCCCTGGGGCCGTGCACCTGTGGGTACACGATGAGCCCTTTCCACTACATATGAAGGTGACACATTTTGCAGCTGAAGGAGGTCTTGGAAAAATCTTTCAGCAAATATGGCAGGATGATCCCCCTCAACCTGTTCGGGAAGAACTACCACTCTGATATTGTTGTGGCACTGTCTATTCTCTGCATCCTCCATTTTGTTTGCCATTGTGCTCACCTGGGCCTTCAGCCCTGCTAGTTGTGCAGAATGTGTGGCTGTAGTGTCTTCCGCCTCTGACACCCGCTGATCTTGTCAAGATCCTGTCTGATAAGGGTGCATTCTGACGCCAGGTGGTCAATCCTGAGCATAAGAGCGGATTTACATCCATCAATGGCTGCCAGGATTGGCTCGATGATGTTCTCTGCTGGGGGATCTCCCTCCTGTTGTGGATTTAATCTCACAGAGGTGGATGATGCAGCAGATACCACCGAGGAACTCCCGCCGGCAGCCTTTGTGCCCTTCTCCATTCTCGCAGCAGGCTTGTCAGCAAAGCAAGATGAAGCCACAGGAGGGGGCAAGATTGCCAGTGTTCAAGCGTTTCTGTGTTTCTGCTCCCTCTGGGAGTGTGCGAAGTTGCCATGTGTTCTGCCATCCTTGATGTCTTAGGGGCCCCATCCTCGGTATGGTCTGTGTGGCTCGTAGCCTACTCTGTTTCTTGATGGTCTCCCTCTGTGTCCCCTGGGTAAACAATCCCTCCTATATTGGGTTTCTCTATACATTGATTACTGGTATGTATCCACATATCTGAGAGGTGAAAACCTGGGTATTAAGCCACAAGCCAGTGTGATACCCTGTAATAGGAGATCATTTGGAGTCGGGAAGCGGCGGTGTGTGCAGAGGTGGAGGTCTCTATCTCTTTTAAAAATAAAAAGAAAAACTGCGCTGCAGAGCAAAAAAGGTCAAAGGTAAAAGCTGCACACAAAATACACCAATATCTGTGTATACCATGAAAAATAAAAAATAAATAAAGTGCGCTAATTATATGAAAGTACACACATAGATGTGAATACATGTGGGTGGTAGTAAAAACCACAATCTACTGAAAGCAAGTAAATGACTCCATGAGTGGTAGAAATATATAAGTGCAAAACATAAAAACTCAAATAAAAAGAAGAAACAAAAAATGTGTACATGTGAAGTACAATGATATTAATAGCGTGAAAATCTGAAAATCAAACAAACTCAGTCCATGGGTTCAAACATAAAAAGTTCATCAGTGGAAAAAAAGCTTCCATCCACTATACAGCTCAGCAGCAACTAATCCCCCTATGAGTGGATTGACAAAGGAGAGAGATGTGCAGGATGGTGCAAATCACTGACGGTGACTCCAATAAGTGAGAAAGTGATAAAGGTGGACTCTTACCCTCCGTGTTGGACCCCCTCCTTGGCAGGGTCTATCAGGCATGCAGATTTTTGCCCTCTGCAGGGACCGTGTAATGAGGGCAAAAATCTGCATGCCTTCACCTTAAAACAGTGGACTATTTAAAACATGATCTAATCAATGAATCAATTCATTTTTATTTATGTACAGTCACTTTATATATATAATTCAGCATTATTAAGGTTTATTGCTAGTATTCACTCACATGAGAGCGCAACCTAATATAGAAAGGTATTAATGGATATGTCCGTGGTTTGTTTACTCCCGGATCACTATGGCATTGCATACGTATACAATATAGATTACCCAGCAAAATGGCCACAGGTCATGTGCCCCTAGGTTGCTAAGACACAATATATACACAGTACAATTTACCCAGTGGAACATTAAACAAAATGGTCGTGGATCACGTGCCCCCGGGTTACTAGGGCACCATACACAATAAAAACCGGAGCATGCAGCTAAATGGCGCCGCTTCTGATGATGCCGGTGTGACGAAATGCGTAAGCGGAGCTGCATGACTTCCGGTTTTGGGTCCGTGGGGCGCATTGTGTCCCGGACTTCCTGTTTTTTCTATCCTGTTTGACTTTTAACTAAATGTAAGTGCAAAATTACCTGTTTTTAATAAATTTTGGAATACGGAGTTACATTATAGAGCTTGTTCTTTGATATTTCTTACATGTATGAGACTGCCGGGGCAGTGGAAATAAGAAAAAGGAGAGACAGCTTTCTGTGCGCCCTGGATATCTACTGCATATACAGCTAGGGGGGCTGTAAATGCTGGCTATCACTGCAAGAGGAGAGATTTCTGGTGAGTTGAGCAATAAGAGGGGGAGCACTTGTGGAGACTTTGGGCACACTGCATGGTCTTCCGTGGAAATATCTTTGCAACACCAGATTAAGTGTTTCACAACAGCACTATACCAAGGACATTTTTTGACACATGTTGTTTGGAGCACTATATTATATATAGATACGTTTTCACCACGTCAGAGATTGGTGTGTTGTTGCCACATCCCTATTGTATAGGAAAAAAGGAAACTGGGGCGGAGTTTTACTTTCCAGCAGGACAACAACCCTAAACATACAGCCAGAGCTACAATGGAATGGTTTAGATCCAAGCATATTCATGTGTTAGAATGGCCCAGTCAAAGTCCAGACCTAAATCCACTTGAGAATCTGTAGCAAGACTTGAAAATTGTGGTTCACAGACATTCCCCATACAATCTGACAGAGCTTGAGCTATTTTGCAAAGAAGAATGGGCAAAATTTTTACTCTCTAGATGTGCAAAGCTGGTAGAGACATACCCAAAAAGACTTACAGCTGTAATTGCAGCGAAAGGTGGTTCTACAAAATATTGACTCAGAGGAGCTGAATACAAATGCACGCCACACTTTTTTCATATATTTATTTGTAAACAAAATTGAAAAACATTTATTTTTTCCTTCCACTTGACAATTATGTGCCACTTTGTGTTGGTCTATCACATAAAATCCCAATAAAATACATTTACATTTTTGGTTGTAACATGACAAAATGTGGAAAATTTCAAGGGGTATGAATACTTTTTCAAGGCACTGTACCCCCTTCCTGCCCTGACCAATTTTCAGCTTTCTGTGCTCTCACACTTTGAATGACAATTACTTAGTCATGCAACACTGTACCCATTTGAATTTTTTGTCATTTCTTTCACAAAAAAATGTATTTTTGTAGTATTTAATCATCACTGGGCCCAACATGCAGGGAGCACCATCAGGTGTTCTAAGGACTGGATGTGTGCAATTCGTTTCGACAAATTTTTGGTTATTCGGAGATTCGGATATATCCGAATCCCTGAATGAAATAGTAACAAATTTTGGGAAATGCATTAAAATTTGCTTTGTTTATTCGTTATCTAACAAATTCCAAATTTTCAGAAGAATCGGAAATCGGTTCGGTCCAAAAATTATCGACTGATTCAAATTCTGTGTGAAGAATAGCTTTTTGTTAAGCAGCAGGCCAGGAAGCCGGGCGCCGCATCCTTAACAACCGATGACTCACCAGCTGTCAGCGGGCTTCCCCACTGACAGCTGAAATGTAAACAAAACAATGCCGGCAATAGAAAATTCAGAAAAAAAAACAGCATGGTGTCCTCCCTTCGGGTCTGGTATGGATTCTAAGGATAATTCCCACGCCAAAAAAACCCCCAAAAAACGGTGAGGGGTCCTCCCCAAGGTCCCAGAATACCAGACCCTTATCCGAGCATAAAGCCTGGCAGGCCAGGAAAGAGAGAGGACGAGCAAGTGCCCCCTCTGAACTATACCAGGCCACATGCCCTCAACATGAAGAGGGGTGCTTTGGGGCGGGGGGGGGCTCTGCCCCCTCCCCCGCCCCAAAGCACCCTGTCCCTATGTTGATGCGGTTTTTTCTTTCTTTTCTTTTTTTTAAAAGGCTGGCCAGCAATTGCAACCGCAAGTCAATTTTAATTTCTTTAGAGATGTAATTTTTGCTGCAGTATGTTCTATACACAGTACAGATGTGCCACTTTACAGACAGACTAAGGGGACCCCCAGTCATTATATATATCTTTTAAAAACTTGTTTTATTGAAAATATACACGTCTTTTGCACAAACAAGAGTACATACATTTCAGACCAGGCATGTCCAAAGTCTAATACAAAACAAACTAAAACTTGCGCTAATGGTAATAATTGATTGAAATAATGAATAAAGTAGTGCAAAAAATATGAAGACCAAAGCAGCTGTTACAAAGGTGCTAAAACCTTAAAAATAAAAATAAATGTACTGATTTTTAACAGCGCTAATGGAATATAATAAAAATATAATCACAATTAAAGTGCAAGTGCAATGCTGTAATACTGAATAGTGATACAATAAATGAAGTGCCAAGTGCTTCCAACGGCAATTCACGCAGCCAGGTAAAAAGGAGTCTCAGAGAACATATTCAAAAAGAACATACTCACATGCATTTCCGGTTTTACATACCAGTGACGCAGCTTCCGGTAACGCACGCTGCAGATGCGAGCCCGGAACACACTGATGCCTGTTTTTTCAAGCTGTCTCGTGAGTGGCGTTTGTTAAATGCGCATTAACCCAGTGCCAGTAGTACTTCACTATGCTACTTTTCTCTCTTTTTCAAATATAGATTATCCTCCTCGGTCTGCATGAAAATCGTCTGGGGAAGCCTCTTTGATTTTGGATCTATATACCACAATCCCACTAAGCATTTCTGACCCCTAGACTGCAAAGCTGAGGGTCCATAAGTTCTGGTGAGTGGGGTCACAAGAGGGGAGTGTGTCCTTTTTTGAGTATGTTCTCTGAGACTTCTTTTTACCTGGTTGCGTGAATTGCCGTTGGAAGCACTTGGCACTTAATTTATTGTATCACTATTCAGTATTGCAGCATTGCACTTGCACTTTAATTGTGATTATATGTTTATTATATTTCATTATCGCTGTTAAAAATCTGTACATTTATGTCCAAAGTCTGGCCCCGGTTTAATACGGCCCCCCCTGGTGATTTGTATATATATATATATATATATATATATATATATATATATATATATATAATCTCTTTTGTGGCCCCCAGGGCCACAAAAGTTATCTATCGATGCTGCCTCAGAGGGGGCGGGACGAGCGCCACCAGAGTACATACAGGAGAATCTCCTGTTTACTCGGTGGCGTCTGTAATGGGAAGTCCCGTCTCCTGGGATGCCATTGGACGACTGTTCTGTCTATCATATGAGGTGGGACTTTGTATTAAAGAGGCCACTGAGTAAGCAGGAGATTCTCCTGTATGTTATCTGTTGGCGCTCGTCCTGTGGCCCTCCCTGTCCCCTCCGAGGCTGCAGATGGGCATCGATCAGGCTGCACTGATGGCAATGGTGAGGCTGCATTCATGGCAAAGGTAAGGCTGCATTCATGGCAAAGGTAAGGCTGCATTCATGGCAATGGTAAGGCTGCATTCATGGCACTGGTGAGGCTGCATTGATTGCAGTGGTAAGGCTTCATTGATTGCAATGGTAAGGCTGCATTGATTGCAATGGTAGAGCTGCATTGATTTCAATGGTAAGGCTTCATTGATTGGAATGGTAAGGCTGCATTCAAGCGAATGGTGAGGCTGCAGATGGGCACTGATTAGGCTGCATGGATGGGCACTGACCCTTATTTTGCTTCACAGTTCTTTATTTCAATTTTTTTTTTTCCTGAAACTTCCTTCTTAAAGTGAAGGTGCATGTTATACACTGATAAATACGGTATATCCAAATAACACGCCCAAGCTCATCCTTAGTCCCAGTTGGCGCTCGGGGATTCATTGGGGGCCACAAAAGAGATATATATATGTTACACAGGGTGCATTTGGTGGACACAGGCAAGGCTGCATTTCGTGGGACACAGGCAAGGCTGCATTTGGAGGACACAGGCACGGCTGTGTTTGGTGGGACACAGGCAAGGCTGCATTTGATGGGACACAGGCAAGGCTGCATTTGGTGGGACACAGGCAAGGCTGCATTTGGTGGGACACAGGCAAGGCTGCATTTGGTGGGACACAGGCAAGGTTGCATTTGGTGGGACACAGGCAAGGCTGTATTTGGTGGGACACAGACAAGGCTGCATTTGGTGGGACACAGGCAAGGCTGCATTTGGTGGGACACAGGCAAGGCTGCATTTGGTGGGACACAGGCAAGGCTGCATTTGGTGGGACACAGGCAAGGCTGCATTTGGTGGGACACAGGCAAGGCTGCATTTGGTGGGACACAGGCAAGGCTGCATTTGGTGGGACACAGGCAAGGCTGCATTTCGGGGACACAGGCAAGGCTGCATTTCGGGGACACAGGCAAGTCTGCATTTGGTGGGACACAGGCAAGTCTGCATTTGGTGGGACACAGGCAAGGCTGCATTTGGTGGGACACAGGCAAGGCTGCATTTGGTGGGACACAGGCAAGGCTGCATTTGGTGGGACACAGGCAAGGCTGCATTTGGGGGACACAGGCAAGGCTGCATTTGGGGGACACAGGCAAGGCTGCATTTGGGGGACACAGGCAAGGCTGCATTTGGTGGACATAGATCTGTATGTGCGTTATAATTAATCGAAATTAGTCGATTAATCGATTTAAAAAAAATCGATTAATCAAACACGAAAATTTTAATCAGTAACAGCCCTAATATATACATGCCCGAGCTCATCTCTTCACCACACACACAGCCACAAAGGCAAGAGAATTCTTGTTGAGCAGTGTATTAGTGCTTGTACGAACACACTTAAACGAATTGTAATGGTTCAAAGAATGTCAGGCAAAATGGTTGGCCCTCACGCATGTTCACTTCATCGAATCTGGCCCTCTTTGAAAAAAAGTTTGTACACCCCTGTTATAGACGATGTCAGCAGACAAACTGATTTTTTACAGAAATGAAAGCTCTTGACCAGCGTACATACAAGATCTTACAGTAGATGCATCATAGAATATTGTATGTGGAAGACAGTCCAAAGCACATCAATAATTTCAGGATCATATCTAGTCCTGACAGAGATTCACTCGTGTCTTGAGTATCTAGCCATGGGCCCCATATTTAAGGAAAGTTTCAGGGGCAGCCTCTCGCCTCAACTGTTAATTTATAGAGTGGGAGTGTTTGATTAATAAGCTGCTTCCATAACCCAAGGTGTAGGACTTCAGTGCGAGTCTAGTGTATTACAATTGTTTTCCTTGCATAGTAAAACAACAAACGGAGGAAATGTTTTGTCGCCTCCAAATCCTCAAAAACACCATTTAGGGCAACACACATTGGGTAAGTCAAATGTGTCTACTATAAATGCTTTGATCTGCGACCAAAAGGGACATATCCTGTTGCAACTCCAGACCATACGCAGGAAATCCCCCCTCTCACATTCACATTTATGACAGGTTGGAGTGGGTATTTTACGCATGTAGAAAAAACGCACCGGACTATAATAGGTTCTACACAAATAACGTAACTAAATGAGCCTATCCCTGGCTGAAATAATAGTACTAGCATGTAAGTCAAACAATTCCTGACAATTTTCTTCTGTCAGATTTGGAATATCCCCCAACCATCTATTTTGAATATTAAGGAGGGATTTCGATGGCCAATCCATTAGCAGGGCATAGTAAGAGGAAATGATACCTATACGATCAGATCGAAGGAGGTGACGTCCTAGTCTGGAGTTAACAAGCGAAACATTATGGTGGCCAAATTGAGCTGCTGCTGCACAATGAAGTTGAGTATAATAAAATGACCATTGGAGCAGGATATGTAGCTCATTTCGCAATTGCACAAAAGACTTAAATGTACCAGCCTCGTCAATTGATGTAAGTACCGTAGACCTTGTCTTGCCCACTGAAGACCACAGGAAAGTGAAAGAAAGTGAGGTAACCTAGGGTTATGCCAAAGAGGTTGGTTAGGGGAGCTTATATGACTATCCTCCCCTAATATATTAGAGCATTGGACATAGATTCGGAGGGACATTTTAAGAATGGTGGTGCCTTCTGTTACTGGTAAAGAGCATCTATACAAAAAACTGGATAGAGTTTCATACAATAAAACTATGGCAGCCTCCGTAGCGGCAGCGGCATTATTGAGCTGTGGGAACATCGACCAATGTACATAAATTAGTTGTGCTGCAAGATAGTACATACGGAGATTAGGAAGTGCCAGACCTCCCCTATTACTCGGTAATTGCAGGGTGGCTAGTGACATTCTAGGGGTCATGGGGTGCCATAAAAAAACTAGTAAGTATTGAGTCAATTTCACAAATACTCTTTTCGGTATATAGACTGGGGAATTTAGGAAGAAAGACTATCTTGAAAAGGTTAACGCGACCCATCAAAGAGAGAGGCAGATTAACTCATTGAGCCATTTTCGTAAAATCTGATTAAAAGAAGTTGAATTTCCACACCTAGACACCTAAATTTAGAGGTGATCCGCAGAGGACAATTCTCATCTATCAAAAAAATATTTGATTTGCTCCAATTAACCCGAAATCCAGAGAACTGGTCAAAGCGTTGGATTACTTGCAGAACCTGTTGTAAGGTCATCTGTGGGTCCCTGAGATATTTGAGCATATAGTCCGCATAAAGCGAGACATGTTCCTCCAGGGAGCCGATGGGAATCCTCCGGACCACCGAAGATGATCATATAAGTTCCACCAAAGGCTCCATGGCTAAGGCAAACAACAGGGGTGAAAGAGTACACCCCTGCCTAGTGCCTCTGCTTATGGGAAAGGGGTTAGAAACCTTAGTGTTAACTCTCAGCCAAGCTAGTGGCTGCGTATATAAAATACGTATCCATGTTAAAAAAGTATGCCTGAAAAAAATAAGGCCATTCTATGGTGTCAAACGCCTTACGAGTATCGAGCGACACCAAAGCTCTAGGATCACTTAGGGCATTCAGCATCTGTAGATTAGTAAAAAGTCTGCGGACATTAGAATTACTACCCCTGCCAGGAATAAACCTGGTTTGATCCGACTTTACAAGTGAAGCAATCACCGTGTTAAGGCGGTGAACCAAAATTTTTGAAAGGAGTTTAAGGTCCATGTTGATTAAGGAGGTGGGTCGAAAGGAGTCACAAAGCATGAGCTTCTTATTCGGCTTTGTAATTAAAATGATTAACGTCTTTCACATAGACGGGGGGAGTATTTCATCCTGTAAAAGGGCTTGGTATAAGACTTTCAGTTGATGGACAAGGTATTCTTGATGAGCCAAATACCATTCGATGGGCATGCCATCCAAGCCAGGAGTTTTATGTCTGGTAAACAAAGTAAGGGTTTTTGTCAATCTCCTCCACAGTTATCAGGCTGTCTAAGAACTGTTGGTTATCTGACGATAAAGAGCCGACCCAAATGTCACTGAGATAACCCGTGGGAGCCTCAGAGTCATAGTTCACTTGGGAGGTATACAGATCAGTGTAGAGTTGTAAAAAAACATTCAAAATACTCTTTGTAGAGGTGTGAATACTACACGCACTATCCAAGATCCTAGGGATGGTGAAAGGCTCATTTATGGGTTTGGCTAAAAAAGCTAGTAAACTACCATTTTTGGCACCCGAGTAAAAAATGTGCTGGGCTTGATACATAGTTACATAGTTAGGCAGGTTGAAAAAAGACACAAGTCTATCTAGTTCAATCAAGAAAAAAAAAATACAATCCCTTATACACAATCCTATACCCACAGTTGATGCAGAGGAAGGCGAAAAACCACAGCAAAGCATGATCCAATTTACTACAGCAGGGGAAAAAATTCCTTCCTAATTCCCTGAGAGGCAATCAGATTTTCCCTGGATCAACTTTACCTATAAATGTTACATAGTTACATAGTTGTTGAGGTTGAAAAAAGACACAAGTCCATCAAGTCCAACCTGTGTGTGCGGGCTTTTATGTCAGCGGCCATTCACAAGATTGCCTCACCCTACGGAGTCACTCCTCACACACAGCAGGTGACGGAACTCCTAGTTTGGTGTGGTGTGGTCCACGACGAGGAAACGGCTGTATCTGAAGGGATTCTCGGTTCCATTGGCAGAGCTTCACATCTATATACCAAATCAAGGTACTTTATGGTCTAGATGGTCATCTCTGCTAACTGTGCTCATGCTTCTGAATTGACCTTTGCTTTATGAGTGACTATCCATGCTGTCTACATATTTTCGTGTTTCCTCTGATCAGCGTGCATGGTTTATTAAATACCATCCAACAAGCCTCCTGTACAGTGTCCCATCCCGTGTGTACCTCAGCCACATACCACAGTCCCCGGGATCTTTGTTTTTTGAATTTTGCATTTGCCTCTTTTTTTCTTATATCCATATCAGGACTGTGGGGCTTTGGTGGTGTTTCCTCAATTTTTGTTCCCTGTAATTTGCAGTGCTTTTACAGTGCTTTGCAGTGCTTTCTCCATTGCAGATGCATCTGTAGTGTCCAGACGTCTTGCTTGTTTGTCTGTTTGTCCTCAGACAACATTGTCTATGGATGGTGTTTGGTGAAGGATCGATGATTTTATGAATTGTATTTGGCTCATCGATTAATTTTGTAATACATTCTATTTTTTTTTGCTATACCTATCTTCTTTTGGCATAGGGTTTTTTCAGTCGTTTAGGTGCCTATCTAATAGTTTTTATAAATTATCTATGCTCCCTGCTAAAACCACTGCTTGTGGAAGAGAATTCCACATTCTTACTGCTCTTACAGTAAAGAACCCCCGCTTCTCTTCTAATTTTAGTGAATGGCCACATGTCTTTTTAATTTCCCTTTCGCAGAAAAGTTTTATCCCTATTGTGGGGTCACCAGTACTGTATTTGTACATTGAAGTCATATCCCCTCCCAAGCGTTTCATCTCCAGAGAGAACAAGTTCAATGCTCATAATCTTTCCTCATAACTAAGGTCCTCCAGTCCCTTTATTAGCTTTGTTGTCCTTCTCTGGACTCTCTCCAGTTCCAGCACATCCTTCCTGAGGACTGGTGCCCAGAAGTGGACAGCATACTCCAGGTGCGGCCGGACCAGAGTCTTGTAGAGTGGGAGAATTATTGTTTTATCTCTGGAGTTAATAGTTACATAGTAGGTGAGGTTGAAAAAAGACACAAGTCCATCATAGTAGGTGAGGTTGAGAGGTCCATCAAGTCCAACCTATGTGTCTGATTATATGTCAGTTCTACATTGTATATCCTTGTATCAATGTAATATAAAAGTGGATTGCGCTAACTTCTGTGTATGATACCACTGCTGAAATATGCAAAAATAGGACATCTATCCTATGTAGCATGCTTTTCTGTATCAATTATTATTGTGTCAAAAATATACTGTCCACATAGTGTTACTAGTGACAAAATAATATTCCAAAAAACTACCAAAAAATGGAAATTGTATACTCACCTTTCCGTAATTTTCCTTTCCTGACGCATCTTCATGGCAGCACACACTGGGTTGTGACTCCGCCTCCACAACCTGACAGGATTAGTCTAGCTATAAAAGTTGAAGAGAGAGATCCCCACCATTCTCTGTATATATCATCTAAGAACGGGTGGGAATCTGTGTGCTGCCATGAAGATGCGTCAGGAAAGGAAAAGAAAATTACGGAAAGGTGAGTATACAATTTTCCATTTTTCTGACGCCTTCATGGCAGCACACACTGGGAAATAACTCGCCAGTCGGGGGGGTGCAATTAAAGTTTTATTATTCTAAAGAGCTGTGGAGTTGGCTCTAATAATGGATCTGCCAAAGTCCACTGTTGTTAGTTGAGCAGAGTCAATTTTGTAGTGAAAAGTAAATGTATGTCTCGATGACCAGGTCGCTGCTTTACAGATTCTCTCCGGTGAAACCCTGCAGTATGCTGCCCATGAAGTTGCCACTGCCCTAGTTGAGTGTGCTCTGATGCCTTCTGGGATAACTAGCTGCTGAGAAGAGTATGCCTTCTTTATGGTGTTGACCAGCCAGGATGCGATTGTTCGAGAAGTTGCTGGATGGCCCTTCTTAGGACCGTAAGGGATTATGAGAAGAGTATCCGTCTTTCTGAAGGAAGCTGTAGTTTCCAAATAGCTGGTAATGATAGTTCTTACATCCAATGCATGAGGCTCGCCCTGGTCGTTAGTAAAGGATGGAAGGATGATATCTTAATTATAATGAAAAGAAGATGATACCTTGGGAGTGAAATGCTCCGAGGGTCTCAATAACACTCTATCAGGATAGAGAACTAAGTATGGTTCTGATATCAGTAGTGCTCTAAGTTCTGAAACTCTTCTCGCAGATGTAATGGCGATAAGGAAGGTTAACTTCAAAGTCAGGTTCCAGAGTGAAATTGACTCAGCCAGAAAAAAAGGAGGTTTTGATAATGCATCAAGTACTGTAGAGAGATCCCATGCCGGAAATGTGGGTTTTTTGGAGGTCTGATTTTTAAGCAAGCTTTCATGAACTGAATCAGAGGGTGTAGGGCCCATCTAATGCCTGTTTTAGCCGAAAGGGCAGAAACCTGGACTTTAAGGGTACTTGAGCTTAATCCTTTAGTAATACCCAACTAAAGGAATTCCAGAACTTGCGGTGGCTCAAGTGATACTGGGTTCCAATTTTTTTGTTGGGCCAGTGAACAAAATCTATTCCAGACTTGTGAGTATGTCTTGTTGGTGGTGCTTCTCCTAGCCTGTAAAAGAGTAGAAATGACCTCCTGCGAGCACCCCTGCTCTAGCAGCCGAGTCCTTTCAACTCCCATGCTGTCAAGTGTAACTTTTCTGGAGCTGGGTGTAGGAATTGACCCTGGGACAGGAGGTCCGATGTTACTGGGAGAGGAAGCGGTTGCTGCAGGCTGAGTTGTAGTAGGGTTGTGAACCAAGGCCTCCTCGGCCAAAAAGGAATTATAGCTATTACTGTGGCCGATGATTTCCAAAGCCTGGACAGGAACCTCGCGATTAAGGGTACTGGTGGAAAAATGTAACCCAGCTTGAAATTCCACGGATAGGTCAGACAATCCGTTCCCTCGGCCGATGGGAAGGTTGCTCTTGACAGAAATCTCAGACATTTGGTGTTCGTAGGTGTAGCTGCTAGGTCGATCTCTGGTATTCCCCAAGTTATTATTATTATTATTATACAGTATTTATATAGCGCCAACAGTTTATGTAGCGCTTTACAACTTGAGGGTAAACAGTACAAATACAATACAATTTGATACAGTAGGAATCAGAGGGCCCTGCTCCTTAGAGCTTACAATCTAAGAGGGAAGGTCAAGAGATACAAGAGGTAATAACTATGGGTGATGTGCTGATTGAGAAGATAAATGTACAGTTGTTAGGTGGGGGCCAGATAGGCTTCTCTGAAGAAATTAGTTTTCAGGGATCGTCTGAAAGTGGATAAAGTAGGAGAAAATCGGACGGATTGGGGTAGAGCATTCCAGAAGATGGGGGAGGCTCTGGAGAAGTCCTGAAGGCGAGCATGGGATGAGGTGACAAGGGAGTTTGAGAGCAGGAGGTCTTGGGAGGAGCGAAGAGAATGATTAGGTTGGTATTTTGTGACTAGGTTAGAGATGTAGCTGGGGGCCAGGTTGTGGATGGCTTTGTAAGTTATAGTTAGTATCTTGAATTTAATTCGGTGACTGAGTGGCAGCCAATGGAGAGATTGGCAGAGGGGTGTGGCAGACGCTGAGCGGTTTGTGTGGTGGATGAGCCTGGCAGCAGCGTTCATGATGGACTGAAGTGGGGATAGCCTATTTAGAGGTAAACCAATGAGGAGGGAGTTGCAGTAATCGAGGCGGGAGATGACCAGGGAGTGGATTAGAAGCTTTGTGGTGTCATTGGCTAGGAAGGGGCGTATCTTGGAGATGTTGCGAAGACTGAGGCGGCAAGCTTTGGATAGTGATAGAATGTGGGGTCGAAAGGTTATTTCAGAGTCCAGGATTACACCTAGGACCTTGGCGTGGGGAGATGGGTTGATAGTTGAGCCGTTGATCTTGACAGGGAAATCAGGGGAAGTGGCACCTGAGGGAGGAAATATCATGAGCTCAGTTTTGGATAGGTTGAGTTTGAAAAAGTGATGTGACATCCAGGCTGATATGTCTGCTAGTAAGTTGGTAATGCGGGAGGAGACAGATGGAGAGAGCTGGGGGGTGGAGAGATAGATTTGGGTGTCAACAGGGTAGAGATGATATTTAAAGCCGTGGGAGGCAATCAACTGACCCAAGGAGGTGGTGTAGATTGAGAAAAGGAGAGGTCCAAGAACAGAACCTTGGGGGACCCCAACGGAAAAAGGAAGAGGAGAGGAGGAAGTAGAGTTGTAAGTGACACTGAAGGAGCGGTGGGATAGTTAGGATGAGAACCAGCAAAGAGTACAGTCATGGAGACCGAAGGAGTGGAGTTTTTTGAGGAGGAGGGGGTGGTCCACTGTGTCAAAGGCAGCAGAGAGATCCAGGAGAAGTAGTACAGAATAGTGTCCATTGGCTTTAGCCATTAGTAGATTAGTAGATTAGTTGAGGTGGCGAAGGTTTCTACGTGTAATTGTTAGGCGGTTAGAGGGAGAAGAGGGGGAAGACAAGGAGAGAACAAAACTAATAAGATGGTGATCAGAGAGTGGGAGTGGATTGTTGGAAAGGTTGCACGGAGTGCACAGATAGGAGAAGGCAAGGTCAAGGGTGTTGCCGTTGGAGTGGGTAGGAGCCTGTATCCATTGCTTCAGGTCAAGCGATGAGGTTAGACTGAGAAGTTTCGAAGTAATAGTAGTGTTAGTGTTGACAGGGATGTTGAAGTCCCCTAGAATAATTGTGGGGATTTCAGAAGAGAGAAAGTAGGGTAGCCAGGCAGAGAAGTCATCAAGAAAGGCTGATACTGGTCCAGGGGGCCGGTAGATGACAGCAATTCTTAGAGAAATGGGAGAAAAAAGACGAATGCAATGTGCCTCAAAAGAGGAGAGTGTCAGAGAGGGAGGTGGGTGAAGAACCTGATAGGTGCTGCATGGGGCTAGAAGGATTCCCACTCCACCTCCCTTCCGTCCACTTGGTCTGGGGGAGTGAGTCCAGAGAAGGCCCCCATGGGAGAGGGAAGCAGGAGAAATAGTATCCGATTCATGAAGCCAGGTTTCAGTAATGGCAAGTAGGTTAAAGGAATTTGTGATAAAGAGGTCGTGAAGGGCGGTGAGTTTGTTGCAGACAGAACGTGCATTCCACAGGGCACAGGAAAAGGGGGGCTGGTTTTGGAAAGAGGAATAGATACCAAGTTCTGTGGGTTACAGCTCCTGCCAGAGGGTGTAGGGGGATGGGAGCAATGGGCAAAGACAGATGATGGTGGCCCAGGGTTTTGGGATATGTCACCAGAGATTAGGAGAAGCAGGAGGGTGAGGGAGGTAATGTGGGACTGTGATTTATGTGAAGGGGCATGTCTCAGAGTACTGGAGGTTTTATCTGTGTATGGATGTAGAATGAGCGAGAGTTGGTAGGAGCAGTAGTAGGGAGAAGACAGAAGGCAGGGTGATATGTATAAGCAGGCGGGTGGAGAGGGGGGGTGAAGGTAAGAGAGTTTTAGGAGAGAGGAGAGGAGTGTCAGAAGCACTGGTAGAGAGTGCATGTTACAGAGCGGAAGGAGAGCCTATTAGAGAGACAGGGTCACCTGCAGTCTGTTAGCTGCTTTCCAGTGCAGATTGCTGTATTGTTTGCTTTGTGCAATCGCTGAAGTGCAGAGATTGAAGTGCATATCACTTGTAGAAAGAATCACTTAGAGAAAGAAGCCTTAACGATAGAAGCCCCTGCAATGTGCTCCCCCAGCAATGTGCTCACCCCTTAAGGATGCTCGAATATATACTGTTATAAGGGTGGGGTTGAAGTTCATTAATTAATCATGAGTGACTATAAGAATGCCTAACAATCAAAGTGGACTTTTTGCTTCAAAAGTCAGAATAGCAAGAGGCCAAGATAAGATCAACACATAAAACTTAGGTAAGACAGTCCAGAGCAACAAATAATGTCATGGTTGTGCGCACAGGGCAACAGATAGAGAAGGCCACATACCAGAGACACACACATACAGACAGCAGGCAGATCCCAATTTCAGTTAACGGTGGAAGATGTGGGTGAGCTGACACATACCAGAGACACACACATACAGACAGCAGGCAGATCCCAAATTCAGTTAACGGTGGAAGATGTGGGTGAGCTGACACATACCTGTAAGAGACAGAGAAGGAATGATCAGGTGAGGCAGAACTTGAAGCAGAGATTGAAGTGCATATCACTTGTAGAAAGAATTACTTAGAGAAAGAAGCCTTAACGATAGAAGCCCCTGCAATGTGCTCCCCAGCAATGAGTTCTTGAAAGAAGGGAAAAGGCCTGTTGGCTCAATGACCACTCGTTGTTTGAGAGAAGTTCCCTGCTCAAATAGTCGGCCAGCATGTTCTGAGCTGCTGGGACATACACCGCTTTCAGGTCTATTGGGTGCATTGAGCCCGCTCCATGATGGGGCGCACCTCCTGCATTAATGTGTGTGACTCCCCATACCCCCTTGCCTCTGGATGTATGCTACAGCGACTCTGTTGTCCATTTGGATTACAACGTTTTTCCCCGCCAGGTATAGAGTGAAGGCCAGAAGTGCCTGAAAGGCTGCTCTGAATTCTAGTACATTGGTACTACCCCATGAGCTTGAAACTTCCACTGCCCTTGGGCCGCTAGATTTTATTAATGCGCTCCCCATCCCTTCTGGCTGGCATCCGAAGTGACCACCTCTGGCTGAGGAGGGACTATAGTTTGTACCTCTTGAGGTTGCTGGATCGTGTCCACCTCCACATCGATTGCTTCACATACCTGTGTATGTAGATATTCTGAAGCATTGATACTCCATTCCACTGCCTCAGAAAGGAATTCTGTAAGATTCTTGTGTGCCATTTGGGACCACTGGATCATGGGCAGACATGGAACCCAGGACACTCATACATACTCTGGCTGGTAAGTGTGTAACTGAGATTAATCTCTGAATTTTCTGGATCAGGGGCCTGATTTTCTCCTGAGGGAGCTGTACTCTGTTCTGGATGGTGTCTAGCTCTGCTCCTAGAAAAACCATCTTCTGAGTGGGCTGAAGCTTGCTTTTCTGCCAGTTTACTAGCCAACCGAAAACTTGCAGGGTTGATAGTAGGATCTCTCGGTGCTGTATCAAGATCTGGCGACTTTCTGCTAGAAGAAGTATATCGTCCAGATAATGGTGTACTCTTAGACCTCTCTCTCTGAGATATGCGATGAGGGGCAGAAGAACTTTGGTGAAGGTCCTGGGAGCTGACGAGATGCCGAAGGGTAGGCACTGGAACTGGAAGTGATGTTGGTTGATTGAAAAGCGGAGAAATCTTTGAAAGGCAGGATGTATTGGAATGTGAAGATAGGCGTCTGATAAGTCTACGGACAGCATCCAATCTTCTAGATTCACTGCTAATAGTATGGACTGTAGGCTTTCCATCTTGAAGGATTCCAACTTGATGTTTTTGTTTAGTCTCTTTAAGTCCAGCACTGGCCGTAAATCCCCCGTTTTCTTTTTTACCAAAAAAAGAGGGGAGTAGAATCCTCTGCCTCTTTGAAACAGCGGAACCTCCAAAATTTCCTCCTTTTGTTTTAATTCCGTTATGTATTTCAGAAGGATCCTTCTCTTGGCTGGAGAAGACGGGAGTTTGGTTGGAAGAAAGTGGTTCCTGGGAATCCTGTTCAGGAATCTCCATTTGTGACCGAACTTGATCGTAGAAATGGTCCAAGGGTCCCTGATGTTCTCTGACCATATTTGTGTGAATTTCTTGAGTCTGACGCCCACCCTTGGAGGATGGGCAGGCATACCTTCAAAAGAACTTCTGCTGTTCGCTAGAAGGGGTGGCCTTGGTTTTTCGCATCCTCAGGAAGGATGACTGTGTGTTCCTCCAGTTCCTTTTAAACTCTTTACCCGGTCTGTAGGTTTTGGCCTCTCTGTACCTCTCGGGAAGGTTACCTTTGTAAGCAGGACCTCTTGATCTCTTGGGTCTCCTGTCAGAGGGAATGATGCCCGATTTTTTCCCCCCACCACCTTAGAAATTGCTGCATCTAATTTGGAGCCGAAGAGATTGGAACCATCATAGGGAATCTTGCACCAATTTGTTTTTGATGCTGCGTCGGTTACCCAGGGTTTTAGCCACAGAGCTCTCCTTGCCATCACCGAGGCTAACATTGCCCAGGCCGAGCACCTAATAATGTCCACGGAGGCTTCCGCGATAAAATCGCCTGCTAATTTAAGTTCCTGTAGGGACGTGATTACTTTCTCTAATGCCGCGTACACACGGTCGGACTTTCTATCCTACTTGGTCCGGCACACTTTCCGACGGACTTTGTCCGCCAGGTGCGCCGGACTTTAAAACGGACGGACTTGCCCACACACGACCGGACTTTCCGGCGGGCTAAGTCCGCCCGTCTTTCCGACGGACTTTCGCCGGAGTTACGGCGGACTTTCAGAATGAACGGACTTGCCCACACACGGACAAGTCCGTTCATTTTGAACATGACTCAGGTGCGACGGGACTAGAAAAGGATGTCAATCTTGCCGCTTTTATCGGCGAGATTGACACCTTGCGAGCCCCGTCGCGGGGCATACCAGGCCCTTAGGTCTGGTATGGATTATAAAGGGAACCCCCTACGCCGAAAAAACGGCGTGGGGTCCCCCCTAAAATCCATACCAGACCCCGATCCGAGCACGCAGCCTGGCCGGTCAGGAAAGGGGGTGGGGACGAGCGAGCACCCCCCCCCCTCCTGAACCGTACCAGGCCGCATGCCCTCAACATGGGGGGTGGGTGCTTTGGGGGAGGGGGGCGCCCTGCGGGGCCCCCCACCCCAAAGCACCTTGTCCCCATGTTGATGAGGACAAGGGCCTCTTCCCGACAACCCTGGCCGTTGGCTGTCGGGGTCTGCGGGCGGGGGCTTATCGGAATCTGGGAGCCCCTTTAATAAGGGGGCCCCCAGATCCCGGCCCCCCCCACCCTATGTGAATGAGTATGGGGTACATGGTACCCCTACCCATTCACCTAGGGAAAAAGTGTAAGTAATAAAACACACTACACAGGTTTTTAAAATATTTTATTAAACAGCTCCGGGGGGGATCTTCCTCCGGCTTCGGGGGTCCCTCCGCTTCATCTTCTCCCGGCGTCCGGTTGGTTCTTCTCCCGGTGTTCCAGTTCTTCGGCCGGCTCCTCTGCTGTCTTCAGGTAGCTCTCTTGCCAGCAGAGGTCCGGACTCCTGGGCTTCTGGGCTTCTTCTCTTCTCTTCTCTTCTCCAGATGTTGACACGACGCTCTCTCCGGCTGGACTGCTCTCCGAGGGCTGCGTTGTGACTTATATAGGCGGAGACCCCGCCCCCTTTTGATGTCACAGTCCCTGGGCATGCTGGGACTGTGACGTTTTAGGGGGCGTGGTCAACATCACCCTGCTGGCAAGAGAGCTACCTGAAGACAGCAGAGGAGCCGGCCGAAGAACTGGAACACCGGGAGAAGAATCAACCGGACGCCGGGAGAAGATGAAGCGGAGGGACCCCCGAAGCCGGAGGAAGATCCCCCCCGGAGCTGTTTAATAAAATATTTTAAAAACCTGTGTAGTGTGTTTTATTACTTACACTTTTTCCCTAGGTGAATGGGTAGGGGTACCATGTACCCCATACTCATTCACATAGGGTGGGGGGCCGGGATCTGGGGGCCCCCTTATTAAAGGGGCTCCCAGATTCCGATAAGCCCCCGCCCGCAGACCCCGACAACCAACGGCCAGGGTTGTCGGGAAGAGGCCCTTGTCCTCATCAACATGGGGACAAGGTGCTTTGGGGTGGGGGGCCCCGCAGGGCGCCCCCCTCCCCCAAAGCACCCACCCCCCATGTTGAGGGCATGCGGCCTGGTACGGTTCAGGAGGGGGGGGCGCTCGCTCGTCCCCACCCCCTTTCCTGACCGGCCAGGCTGCGTGCTCGGATCGGGGTCTGGTATGGATTTTAGGGGGGACCCCACGCCGTTTTTTCGGCGTAGGGGGTTCCCTTTATAATCCATACCAGACCTAAAGGCCTGGTATGCCCCAAGCTCGCCGCAATAGGAAAATGTGTTTTTCCTATTGCAGCGAGCGCGAGATGCAATACCCTGCCCTCGTGTCGTATCTGGTCCGTTGGACCAGCATACACACGAGCGGGCTTTCCGTCGGACCAGCACACACACGAGCGGACTTTCCGCCCGAAACTGAGTCCGGCGGAAAGATTTAAAACTTTCTTCAAATCTAGGTCCGGCGGGCTTTTGGGAAAAAGTCCGCCGGAAAAGTCCGCCGGCGCCTACACACGGGCGGATTGTCCGGCACACTCTGGTCCGCCGGACCAAGTATGCCGGAAAGTCCGACCGTGTGTACGCGGCATAAGTCTGCTTTCTCCTGGAGAGATTTCTCAATATTGACAGTCCAGCCCGAGATGGCTCTACCAACTGCTGCTGTGGTGACTGCTGGTCTACAAGCGCCTCCTGCTGTGGAGTAGGCTTTTTTAATTTCTAGGTCAATCTTCTGATCCAGAACGTCACAGAAGGAGACAGCGTCTTCGATGGGTAGGGTGACATGTCTTGCCAGACGCATCAAGGAGGCATCCACAATTGGAGCGTTAATTAAGGAGTTGACTTTAGGTTCTTTTAAAGGATACATTTTTGCTAGTCTATTATTTAGGCTAGGCCTCTTGTCGGATCTTTCCCATTCATCCTTGATTAAATCATTCAACTCCTCCATGAAAGGGAAGGTTTCTGGATCCCTCTTCAGGTTTGGAAAATATTTCCGTGTCTTCTGAGTTGCTTCTTCAGATTCTTCCCAAACTATGGCCTCCTTGACAGATTTTGCAAAAGGTTCGACCAGAGTGAAGTCAAAACCTGTTGGTACTTCTGGATCCTCGTTCTCTGAAGGGGATTCTGGTTCTGTCCCTACCTTGATTGCTGAGCGAGGAGGAGCCACGGAAGTACCTGGGTCTGACCTGGTCGGCAGGGGTGTAGTTGACTCCATTATGGATTCTCTCACTGATTCCTGAATTAGTTCTGTTACTTCTCTGACGTCCGATTCTCTTTCCTTCGTGGCTTCATTGACGCACGTGCGACATGCTAATTTATATGGCAAAGCAGTGGCGCCACATACCCAGCAGGCATTAGCTGCGGGATGGGTGTGCTGGCTTCGTCCGTGACGTGATGAAGGTGATCTTCCATGACATGATCGACTACATCGAGAGCGGCTGTGGCGTGAGTGACCACGGCGAGAATGACTACGACGTGTGTGCCTGTGACGGGATGAGGAGCGTGATCGGCTTCTGCGGGATCTTCTGCTTGAGGTATGGCTTGACCTTTATTTGCGTCTTGATTTAGACCTAGAAGGGCTGTCAGGAGTCTTGTCAGAAGATATGCTCTCTTTTTTTCTCTCTCTTCAATACTTACCACTGAATGCGGACAGCCCCTTACCTTATCGGCCGTGGGTGGTCTGCTTGGGCAGTGGTCTCCATGAGCAAAGAGGAAGAAGGCAGGCAGGAACAGAAGAAGTCTGGAAGGGGTTAAAGAAGTAGACAAATATATATATATTCCTAATACAAAATTTTTTTTTTTTTTTATAAAGAAAAACCTGTAATGATGAGCCAAGTGAGGATTTAAAAGCACTTACCAGGTCCTAGGAGGAATATTGACCAAGGATGGCAGAAAAGTAGCTAAAAAAATGAGCAGAATACAAAACTTGATTTCTTCTTTCTTTTTTTCAAAACCAGAGTCCTTTTTTAAATAGCCAGCCGCCGTTGCGGCAAAAATGACGTTTCGCGCAGAAGCATCGCGATGACTCCGGCGCCATCTTGGAAGCTGGGAAAAGGTTAGAACGTCCCCTATCTCTGTGTACCGCGCATGCGCATTGCGGGACGAGATGCGCGGCGGCCATGATAGATGCCCCGAGTGCTGTGGGACTACAGGTTCCAGAAGAATAACCTATAGGGAAATAATAGAAGGGGTGAAAAGATGACTGCAAGAGAATGAAAATGAAAGTAAAAGTGGAGATCACTGCAATACTTGAAGCTTCTTTAAAGCTTACTATGTGCCAGATAATCCGTGCTGCTGCCCCTGAGACCACCAGAGTGGGGTTCCCTCCATAGAAGCTCCTTTAGAGACTGTACAGGAGGGACTTCCAAACAGGAGAGGCTTGAACCTGCTGGGGTGATGCGGTAAGAGGCTCTGCGATGTCCATCCATCTTGTCAGGTGAGGATAAAAAAGAGAATGGTGGGGATCTCTCTCTTCAACTTTTATAGCTAGACCAATCCTGTCAGGTTGTGGAGGCGGAGTCACAACCCAGTGTGTGCTTCCATGAAGGCGTCAGGAAAACTGTTTAAAGTGCTAGTGCTAAAAAAAAAATGACAAAATATTAAAAAATGTGCAATGTGCCAATATTACTTAGTGACCATCAAATATCACATATCACCATGCATATATACTACATGCTGCAAAAAATGTCCTCAACATATGCATAAACACTACAGCCCACTAGATGTCCTCAGTGGGTGATTACTTCTGTGCAATGATATTAGGTGCTACCAAAAAGCTATTTGACCCCTTCCTGACCAGAGCACTTTTTACAATTTGGCACTGCGTCGCTTTAACTGCTATTTGCGCAGTCATGCAATGCTGTACCCAAACGAAATTTGCGTCCTTTTTTTTTCTCACAAATAGAGCTTTCTTTTGATGGTATTTGATAACCTCTGCGGTTTTTATTTTTTGCGCTATAAACGGAAAAAGACCGAAAATTTTGAAAAAATATGATATTTTGTACTTTTTGTTATAAAAAAATCCAATGAACTCAATTTTAGTTATCCATTTAGGCCAAAATGTATTCGGCCACATGTCTTTGGTAAAAAAAAATGTCAAGCGTATATTTATTGGTTTGTGCAAAAGTTATAGCGACTACAAGCTAGGGTACATTTTCTGGAATTTACACAGCTTTTAGTTTATGACTGCCTATGTCATTTCTTGAGGTGCTAAAATGGCAGGGCAGTACGCCCCCCCCCCCCCCAAATGACCCCATTTTGGAAAGTAGACACCCCAAGGAAATTGCTGAGAGGCATGTTGAGCCCATTAAATATTAAATTTTTTTGTCCCAAGTGATTGAATAATGATTAAAAAAAAAAGTTTACAAAAAGTTGTCACTAAATGATATATTGCTCACACATGCCATAGTTATATTTAAAATTGCGCCCCAAAATACATTTACCTGCTTCTCCTGAGTATGGGGATACCACATGTGTGGGACTTTTTGGTAACCTAGCCACGTACGAGGCCCCGAAAACCAAGCACAGCCTTCAGAATTTCTAAGAGCGTAAATTTTTGATTTCACTCCTCACTAGCTAGCTCAGTTTTGAAGGCAATAAAATGCCAAGATGGCACAACCCCCCCCCCCCCAAATGACCCCATTTTGGAAAGTAGACACCCCAAGCTATTTGCTGAGAGGCGTGGTGAGTATTTTGCAGCTCTCATTTGTTTTTTAAAATGAAGAAAGACAAGAAAAATGTATTTTTTTTTTCTTTTTTCAATTTTCAAAACTTTGTGACAAAAAGTGAGGTCTGCAAAATACTCACTATACCTCTCAGCAAATAGCTTGGGGTGTCTACTTTCCTAAATGGGGTCATTTGGGGGGGGGGTTTGTGCCACCTGGGCATTCCATGGCCTCCGAAACTGTGATAGGCAGTGAAGAGTGAAATCAAAAATTTACACCCTTAGAAAGCCTGAAGGCGGTGCTTGGTTTTCTGGGTCCCGTACGCGGCTAGGCTCCCAAAAAGTCTCACACATGTGGTATCACCATACTCAGGAGAAGCAACAGAATGTATTTTGGGGTGTAATTTCACATATTCCCATGGCATGTTTGAGCAATATATCATTTGGTGAAAACTTTGTGCAAAAAAAAAAAAAAATTGTCTTTTTCCCGCAACTTGTGTCACAATATAAAATATTCCATGGACTCGACATGGCAAATAGCTTGGGGTGTCCACTTTCCAAAATGGGGTCATTTGGGGGGGTTTTGAACTGTCCTGGCATTTTATGCACAACATTTAGAAGCTTATGTCACACATCATCCACTCTTCTAATCACTAAGACCAAGCCCTTTCTGACACTTTTTGTTTACATGAAAAAAATGTTTTTGTTTTTGCAAGAAAATTACTTTGAACCCCCAAACATTATATTTTTCGAACGCATTTTTTTGGGAAAAAACACACCTTTTTAAATTTTAATGCATTAAAACACACTATATTGCCCAAATGTTTGATGGAATAAAAAAGATGATCTTAGGCCGAGTACATGGATACCAAATACGACATGCTTTAAAATTGCGCACAAACGTGCAGTGGCGCAAACTAAATACATTTTTAAAAGCCTTTACAGGTTACCACTTTAGATTTACAGAGGTCTACTGCTAAAATTACTGCCCTCGATCTGACCTTCACGGTGATACCTCACATGCATGGTGCAATGGCTGTTAAAATTTGACGCTAGACCAAAGCTTGCGTTCGTCTTTGCGCGAGAGCTTTTTTTTGTTCTTTATTATTTTTTTGCATTTTTATCTTATTTTTAAACTGTTCCTTTCATTTTTTTTTTTTTTATAATTTTTATTGTTATCTCAGGGAATGTAAATATCCCCTATGATAGCAATAGGTAGTGACAGGTACTCTTTTCTTGAAAAAAATTGGGGTCTATTAGACCCCAGATCTCTCCTCTGCCCTCAAAGCATCTGACCACACCAAGATCGGTGTGATAAAATGCTTTCCCAATTTCCCAATGGCGCTGTTTAAATCTAAGTCATAAAATGCTCGTAGCTTCCGGTTTCTTAGCCATAGAGATGTTTGGAGCCATTCTGGTCTCTAAATGAACTCTATGGTCAGCTGGCCGAATCACCGGATGCATTCTCAGGTTCCTTGTTGGGACAGGAGAGCCAGAGAAAAACATGAAGACCGGGGGGGGGGCATTCCCTCCCACTGCTTGTAAAAGCAGTCTATAGGCTAATAAGCCGCTAGGATTGCTTTTACATGAAAGCCGACTGCTGGCTGAAAAGAATGATACCAAGATGATATCTAAACCTGCAGGCATCATTCTGGTATAGCCACTCAAAGTCCAGCAATCAGTATGTTGCTGGTCCTTGTTGGGCATATATTGTAAACTTTTTTTTCATGCAGCCTGTGGGCTGAACGAAAAAAAGAGATTGTTCGGTGGGTATGCCCACCATTAGAATACCTCCCTTCATCCACCCACTTCTAATGATGGGCATACATGCACCGTTTATATATGCCGAAGCATGGGGGCATCCGCCCCAAAAGGTAGGAGCAAATCGCTACTCCGCTCCTGCTGCCCCCCATGCTTCGGCATATATGCTCCATTTTTTAACCGTGATGGTGAAATCACCTCCTACAGCGCTGGAGTCATGGCTTCATGTATCGTGGGAGCGAACGCTGTTGCTGTCAAGATAAATAAATCCACGCTGCAACTGAATGGCTAAGCAAATGATGGTTAACAATAAAACGAAGTAACATTACAGTATAACAATAAGACTTACCATACCAGCAAAGCAAATACAAAAAAAAATAGTAAAAAATAAAACATTTTTTAACGCAACCTGTGCCTAAAATATATATATACCGAAGCATGGGGGCATCCATTCGCAAAAGCTAGGAGCAAATCGCTCCTCCGCCCCTGCTTTCCCCATGCTTCGGCATATATGCATATATGCTCTATTTTTTAACTGTGGGGGTGAAATCAGAGAGAGAACAATAAAACGACAACTATTTTTTTTTTATATATTTTTTTTGTGTTTTTTTTTTTTTTTTTTACACTTTTTTTTGTAACTGTAACTTTTGTAACTGTAACCGGTTCCAGGTTCGGGTCTCTCAAAATGTGATGGCATCTTGGGAGACCCTGTGAAAGTGTGCCTAGTCTGTGCAGTGCTGTACCCTACGCTAATACTCAGCTAGTGTATGGTAGTGTTCAAAACATTCACCAATGCAAAGACCAGGATTGTCAGGACAGGAGGGACATTAATAGCAGGTGTCACGCCTATATCCGCGCTTGCTGCAGACACAATATCTTTTTTGGGGGGCTCATTGGGTAGGGGTACTCGGGAGGACATAAAGAAAATGCCTCTCATGCAGCCGGCTTACTGCATTTGGTTGGGGAAAGTGAGGTGTGGAGCACTGTCTGGAAACAGAAGGGCTCTTGACGATCTCTTCCTGGAATTTAAGGAAGGATCCAGTCCGTCCTGAAGCTCTGTATAGCACATGAGTGTTCAGCAAAGCCAATTGAAATAAATAAACAGACACTTTCTTGTACCAGCGTCTGGCCTTACGGGGCAATTAGGTATGGCGCCAACAACTGGTCGTTGAGGTCCACCCCTCCCATATTTTGGTTATATTTGTGGACACAGAGGGGTTTCTCCACAACACCAGTCACCATAGTAATTTGGACCGTCGTGTCTGCATGAAGGGAGGTAAGAACGAAAACATTCTTATTATCCCTCCACTTCATAGCGAGCAAGTTATTACACTTGAAGCAGGCTCTCTCCCCCAGCCTAAGACTGGAATCTACAAGCCGCTGGGGAAAGCCCCGGCGATTAGGTCGCACGGTGCCACGTGCTCCAATCTTCTGATCAAACAAGTGACTAAAAAGTGTCACGCTCATCTAATAATTGTCCACATATAAGTGGTACCCCTTTCCGAATAAGGGTGACACCAAGTCCCACACAATCTTGCCAGCGCTTCCTATGTAGTCAGGGCAGTTTGTCGGCTCTACGTGGCTATCTTTTCCCTCGTAAACCATAAATCTACATGTATAGCCTGTGGCCCTGTCACAGAGCTTATACATCTTGACCCCGTATCTGGCACGCTTGCTGGGAAGGTACTGTTTGAATGGCAAACGGCCAGAAAACGTAATCAGGGACTCATCAACGCAGACAACTTGATGGGGAGTAAACAAGTCTGCAAAACGTTGGTTGAAGTGGTTTACGAGGGGCTGAATTTTCATTGTCATTGAAGTGCATGAACCGCAAGATCTGCTCGTATCGTGCCCTGGTCATGGAGGCAGAGAACAAGGGCATATGGTGAATTGGGTCAGTGGACCAATATGACCGCAACTCACTCTTTTTAGTTATGCCCATGTTGAGGGAAAGGCCCAGAAAGAGCTTAAATTCGGAAACTGTAATTGGTCTCCAATCTCTGGCAAGGGAGGACTGGGGAATAGTGGCAATGTGTTGACCAGCGTACAAATTGCTTTGGTCCACAATAGATCTATAGAGATCTTCGGTGAAAAACAGCGAATAAAAATAAAGTGACATAAAATCAATTGTTTCCACCTGAATGCTGGGTTGGCCAGTGAATGGGGGAAGTACGGGTGCTGCAGAAGTGGTGGGTTCCCAATTAGGATTGGCGAATGCATCAGGATGGGCACGACGGGCCTGTGTTCGTCTTCTTGGTGCCAGTGGGACACTACTTGTGCTTGCCACCTCACCAGTTTGAACTGCATTTATGGGACTCGCCACGTCACCATGTGATACTGCAGTGCTGGATTGACTACGACCCGGGTGTACTGGGCCGCTGGTGCTTGCCAGTTCACCAGAAGGAATAGCGGCGCTAGTACTGCTCTGCTCCATATGAGGGACCTGCGGTTCTTGCACATCAACGACAGAAGAAGAATATTGGGGTCTGGTACGCCTGACCTTGGCAGGGACCACAACTCCATTGTCAGAGCTATCTGTCATGGAGCCGCTGTCCTCTACAGGATCGTATTCTGAGCCTGAATCTGACAGATGAGTGATTTCCTCTTCACTATCTGTCATGCTCAGAAACGTGTAGGCTTCTTCACTAGTGTACCTTCGATTTGCCATTTTGGGCTCTAAATTTAGTGGTACACTAGTGAGACTCACAGGTAAAAAAGCTCCTGACTGTTAGCGACTGTATCAAAACGCTACCAAAAAAACGTAGCGATCGCAGGGATCAGGCCTGACTCTGCGAACGCTGCAGTTATGTGTGTTTAGTGTTTTGTAAGTGACAGTAACCGATCGATACTGCACTTGGGTGAGCTGGGCTGGGCGGAGGGGCTAAATGCAGGTGCTAGCAGGTATCTGGGCTGATCCCACTAACACTGCATTTTTGGGAACCCTAAACTGCTGGGGACGCTAGTATAGATCTGATCGGATCAGATATTGATCCGTTCAGTGGGTGTTAGCGGTACTGGCACTAACCTGACGCTGCCTGGGGCAACGCAGACCCTATCTGACCCTAAAACTTAACTTATATCACCGCGGGGCGATCAGGGGGTTAAACATTTATTAAGTAATAAACGGCGGGTGCCCTGAAACTATAAAAAACTAACCAGCGTCACCCGTAACAGTTATACGGTGATTGCTGGTGAAAGTGTAACTAGGGGGCAATCAGGGGGTTAAAACCTTTACTAGGTAGTATATGGGGGTCCCTGACGCTATAAAACGCTGGCGGCGAACCTAAATGCTTACCTCCCTAACTAGCGTCACCTGTGACACTAATACAGCGATCAGAAAAAAGATCGCTTAGTGACACTGGCGACGGGGGGGTGATCAAGGGGTTAAAACTTTATTAGGGGGGTTAGGGGGGTAGCCTAGACCTAAAGGGGCCTAACACTAACTGCCCTACCACTTATAACTGTCACAAAATTACACCAATGCAATAATCAGAAAAATAATCAGGAAAAAAAAACTGCTATTGGTGTCACTGTGACAGGGGGTGCAGGGGGGTGACTGGGGGGTGAAATGTGTGCCTAGAGTGTTCTACTGTTAGTGTAGTGTTGGTGCACTTACTTGGATGTCTTCTCTCCTTGGCGCCGGAACGAAAAGACCGACACGAGGAGAGATGACATCACTTCCTCTGCCTCTGTTTGCATTACAGAGGCAGAGGAAGATCGTCATTCGTTGGGAGCGATCACGAGGGGGTGGCCACGAATGAGTGGCCTCCCCCTCAGCATGGATCACTCCCCTAACGATGCCGACCACCAGGTACGTGATTTTGCCTGCCTGTGCTATTCTGCCGCAGTATATCTAGGCGGTCAGCAAGTGGTTAAAGTGCTAGTGCTACAAAATATCAAAAAAAATATTAATACTAACCAATGCTCCAATATTACTAACAAAATATCACATATCAACATGCATATGTACTACATAAAAAATAAATAAATGTCCTTGACATATGCAAAAACACCACAGTACACTGGATGTCTTTAGTGAGTGATCACTTCTGTGCAATGACGTTCCTTTTCAGTATATTGTGCTCCTAATTCACCACTTATCGTGACTTCACCACCACCTCATGCAATGGCCACTCACAAGATGTAATAAGAATAAACGCCTTTGGTTCATTAAGGATAACCAATCCGTTTGTTATGGGTCCAATAGCAGCCTTTCCAAGCAATGTATTAGTATCTTTTGCTCTGTTCAGTGCTCATAAAGACATATGGATAGCCATCATTGTATAGTATGTAATTTCATTTTATTAAAAAAGTTAAAAACATGGTTAAACTCACATGTTATAGTGCCCTTGAGCTGGCACCAAGCAAATCCAGCAGTGTAGATGGAGAGTGGTGTCTCAGTTTGTTTCCCCTCTGTCACTGTATCTCCTCACAGTGGCATGCTTTCCAGGCCTCACTCTCGTTCAACCGGAAGTGATGAGAAAGTTCCCAGCAGCCTCTACGCGTTTCGCAATGTAATTTGTGTCATCAGGAATGTTGCTGTGGTCATTCAGGTGCTTATCTAATAGTTTTTTGAAACTATTGATGCTCCCCGCTGATACCACCGCCTGTGGAAGGGAATTCCACATCCTTGCCGCTCTTACAGTAAAAAAACCCTCTACGTAGTTTAAGGTTAAACCTCTTTTCTTCTAATTTTAATGAGTGGCCACGTGTCTTGTTAAACTCCCTTCCGTGAAAAAGTTTTATCCCTATTGTGGGGTCACCAGTAGGGTATTTGTAAATTGAAATGATATCCCCTCTCTAATGCATGCCAATATTCTATTGGCTTTGCTTGCAGCAGCTTGGCATTGCATGCCATTGCTGAGCCTATCATCTACTAGGATCCACAGGTCCTTTTCCATCCTAGATTCCCCCAGAGGTTCTCCTCCTAATGAGTAGATTGCATTCATATTTTTGCCACCCATATGCATTATGTTACATTTTTCTACAATAAACCTCATTTGCCATGTAGTTGCCCACCCCATTAATTTGTTCAGGTCTTCTTGCAAGGTGTTCACATCCTGCTGAGAAATTATTGACCTGCTTAGCTTAGTATCGTCTGCAAATACAGAGATTGAGCTGTTTATCCCATCCTCCAGGTCGTTTAAGAGTTTCTTTTGTTTTTTTTTTAGTTAAGGCAATATTGTAGGACCTTTGAGCATCCTGCCATAAAAGGTAATTCTGTTGAGAAGGGTCATATACATATTGACGCTCCCTATTTCCCATTATTTGTGACAACGCAATGGATGTAAACCCGATTCATGAAATTTGAGCTGGACACATATAGCTGTAGTGTTTTGTTATCTCTCTTCAAAGCCCTGTGTCTCGTCGCATTGTCCTGCTCCATTCGTCTGTTATCAGCCTGAGAACTTTTGACAAGCTCCCTGAGACGGGAGCCTGAAGTGTGTGTAGAAGGAGGTTGCTATAAATAGAATAGCACACTGCTAAACTATACACAGGCAACTTTTGTATGTGTGGGGAGGGGGTGTGTGCCTTTCCTCCAAACAGCTTCCTCACAGTCTCTCACAGCGTCTAGCAATGATCTCCTCCTACAGGGGAATCAGAAGTGAAAATTCTAACAGAATGTGCACTTTCTAAACAGTATATCAAGGTGAAGACAGAAGATATACATGTAAAACTTATGTAGGGAGATTTGTTTCATCTCTGTGTATCATCTGAGGCTGTTCACTTCACTGGGTATATGGAGGGTTTACATCCACTTTCAGCTCACCCACTCCTGACATGTAAGAGCCCCTCATTATGGCCTTAAAGGCATTCCATTGGAGACCTGAGGAACCCCCAGGATCTATCTCCCAACATTTGTAAAGCACCATGGGATCCGTTAACAAAAAATGGTTCATTCTCCAGGCCCGATAGCCAGGTGGATGGTGTAACTAGCCCGATAGCCAGACGAAGGCGTAACTCCAGTGGGGCATGGTGAGACATGCCCTAGGGAGATAATGCACTTCCAAAGCCTTTACAGAAAGGCTGGCATGAAAACCACGTCTAAACGTGAAAAAGTGCAATGACAGTCTGAATGACAGGAGTAGACTTTGTGATCAGGATATTTCCACCTCCAGATATCAAAAAACCTGTGGCCATCCGCCCATTTCTTCAAGAAAGTAGTATGAGTGTGGGTGCCTCCCAGTCTTTCCAGTGATGGGTTTAATAGCATTAAAATCACCTGCTAATAAAATGGTTCCTTTCACCACCAGTAGCAATTTAGACATCAATGTTGAAAGCCTCTGAGGGGGTGGGGGAATACACATTGACTAAGGTATAAAAGGTATCCTGAAAGCTGATTACCAAGATTATGAAGCAACCCTGTGGGTCTGTACAAGCATCTAGCTGTACCGACAAGGCCTTCATAATTACGATACTGTAAATACTCCTCTGGAGTGAGAGTGAAAGGCATGTGCTATGTGCGATCTTTTTAAGGCCATCACTCTTTAGCCTATTAAATGGGTCTCTTGAAGAAAAATAATCTCAGCCCAATTTTCTTTAATTGAGGGAACACAAGTGATCTTTTGATTTTAGAGTTCAGACCCTAGTTTATAAGTATTCCAAGACACTACAGAAAAGTGCATACATTTTTACTGCTAAACAGAACCAAACTGGACGGATGGGCACGTAACCACCTAATTAACACCAAAAGTAATACCAGTTAGCCTAACGTCAATAGTTTGCAAGCTCCTGGAGGGGATAATAAGGGAATATATACAAGATTTTAGTAATGAAAACAGTATCATTAGCAGAAATTGGCATGGATTCATGAAAAATCGTTCCTGCCAAACCAATCTAATCGTGGGGTGATTGGGGGGTGATTTGTGTGCCTATTTGTGTTCCTGTGTGTACTGGTGTTAGTATGCTGTTGGTGTAACTCACTCTGATGTCTTCTCTCCTCGGGCGCTGGAACGAAAAGGCCGCACGAGGAGAGACAACATCACTTCCTCTGCTTCTGTTTACAGTTTCAGAAGCGGAGGAAGCTTCTCATTCGTCAGGAGCGATCGTGAGGGAGAGGCCATGAATCAGTGGCCTACCCCTCAGAACGAATCACTCCTGGAACGATGCCAACCACCTCGGGCACTGGGGGGGTGCAATCGCGCCCCCGTCCGCGGGAGGGGAGTAACGTACAGGTACGTTACACTGTTTGCCCGTGCCAAATGAAAATGTAAAATAATGCATTTGGGTGTCAAAAACACGAATACAATCTACTCACTAGGGGGAGAACCTTTGGGGGAATCTAGGATTAAAAAGGACCTGGGGTCTTAGTAGATGACAGGCTCAGCAGTGGCATGCAATACCAAGCTTCTGCAAGCAAAGCCAATAGAATATTGGCATGCATTAAAAAAGGAATTAACTCCAGAGATAAAATTATAATTCTCCCAGTCTGCAAGACTCTGGTCCGGCCGCTGGAGTATGCCATCCAGTTCTGGGCTCCAGTCCTCAGGAAGGATGTGCTGGAACTGGAGAGAGTCCAGAGAAGGGTAAGGAAGCTAATAAAGGGACTGGAGGATCTTTGTTATTAAGGAAAGATTACATGCACTGAACTTATTCTCTCTAGAGAAGAGACGCTTGGGAGGGGATATGATTTCAATGTACAAATACCGTACTGGTGACCCCACAATAGGGATAAAACTTTTCCACGATAGGGCATTTAAAAAGACTCGCGGCCATTCACTAAAATTAGAAGAGAAGCGGTTTAACCTTAAACTGCATAGAGGGTTCTTCACTGTAAGAGCTGTAAGGATTTGGAATTCTCTTCCACAAGCACTGGTTTCAGCAGAGAGCATTGATCATTTCAAAAAAGTATTAGATAGGCACCTAAACATCCAGAACATACAGGGATATACAATGTAATATTGACATATAAGCGCACACAAACAGGTTGGACTTGATGGACCTGTGTCTTTTTTCAACCTTACCAACCATGTAACTAGTGGTGAAAATAGTATGTGTAGGGTGTACAAAAACAATAACTTCCAATTCCCCCACCCGGCCCATCTGAAAGGCGTACAGTGGGCTTTTTCCCAAAACTTGTAAAACTAGAAGGGGGGCGTGCCCCGGAACCTCCCGCAGGGAGGTCTAGTAGACCCAGCAACATTGGAACAACCTAACAAACAATATACCCCAAGTAAGGAGGTAAACACAATAAACAGCATAAAAAAAATAACACCGCATGGCAACACCTCCGGTCAGCACCCTTGAAGACATCATATTTGTGACACAGCAAGCTAAATTATGGTAATGAGTGCAGTTAAAGGGAGATTAATGCAATAATAAGGCGATTAAAGGGGATCGAAGACTTCACGCCAGACCGTCAAGCCAGGCACAGGCATCCTCAGGAGTAGTGAAGACGTTTGCATTATACATTATAGACAACATGAAGCTTGTCCAAATAAAGCATGCTATATGGCAGGTATTTATCCTGTAGCCTCCTCTTCACCGCTGTGTGGGCAGCTCTCTGCTTTTGAGTGGCAACAGTAAAGTTAGGGAATATAGATATGTGATTCCCATTGAAGGACACTTCCTCCAGAGTGCGGGCCGCACGGAGAATTCGATCTCTATACTTGAAGTGCAGCAGCTTAATCAGCATGGACCTGGGGGGGGGGCACCAGAAGGTAACAGGCGAAGTGGAACCCTGTGGGCCCATTCAATGGCAAAAAGAGAGGATAAAGTTTTCGGTGGCATGATGGTTTGGAGACAATTTTCCATGAAACCCTCTGAATCCTTGCCCTCAGGTCGTCCAGGAAACACAGGTTGTTACTTTGCAGTCTTTCCTCCAGATCAATCAGTTTAGCAGCCTGATCCAAAGAAGACTGCTACAAAGAGCGGACATCTGTGTGCAAAGGAGCTATGGTATGTCGCTAATACGTTGCTCTGCAGTAGTTACCCTTCCTCTTAATTTTTGCATGTCATTTTTTGAAAAGGACAGGTCCGCTTTGACTGATTCAATTTGAGCAGTAAGTGTAGATTGACATGTATGAATAGCAGCCATCACATGCTTCAGGGTTAGTTCTTGCTCCTGTGATGAGATAGAGGGATCAGGAGAGGTTGTGGGAGACTCTGAAGCAGACATGCAGGTGTCATCATTGGTATGGTCCCCCTCCCCTCCCCACGCCATCTCCTTTGGGCTGGGCAGTACAGCAGCTTCTTCTGCAAGGCTGTTCTTAGGGGAGAAAGGAAAGTGTTCTGCAAAGTTCTTCCTGATAGTAGAGGGAGGCTTGGGCTTCACACCCTCCATTTTTTCTTAGGCTGAATGGGTTTTGCAGCACTTACCCCATTCTTCCTAAGTTTGTCCCTCCGTGGGAGTCCGGACAGCCGCCATCTTTACTGCTGGCTGAGGGGAGCCAAGGAGAACAGACCTTCAACAATTTGGGCACTCCATGCCTGTTCCTGACCATCCTCGTATCTGCAGCGGGTTGTCAGTGATCCGGGGAGATGTGTTTACAGCAGATTCCAGACTTGCTGTGTCTGCAGGATCCGATGTAAGGAGCGGTGCTGCCGGAGCTATTCAGTCAGAGCTCCTCACATACCAGCCATGCCTCCTCCTAGGCACTATATTTAAAGAAATTTTTCATTTTTATTGTTTCACTTAAGGTGAAGACTGGAATGTTGTGGAGGCCTTTCTTGCACCTCCCGCCTAACACTCCTAAAGGTGGAGACAGAGAGTGTAAAGGCAAGGAGTTGCACGAATTCCATAGCAGCTAGCTGGTGATGTCTACTCTGTAGGTGGGTAGAGCTAATATTTTCTTTGAAACAGGATGCACCAGAGCTTGGAACAGAAACAGAACCAGGAGACAAGCAGCAGTCAATGGCAACCGGGCATCGAGGTACCAAATCAGCAGGCAAAGCAAATCTAGGGAACGAGCTGAAGACCATTCAGCAATTGATCACAGTGATGGACACTGGGTGGCAAGTGCTAATTGTGCTAGTTGGAATGTGCACAAAGTCGTGATTGCAAATATGTGTGATCGCAAATATGTGCGCTATGAACTGGCACTGCACTGGTCATTGATCTTTCGCTCATTAATATTAGCACGCGTGCAATGTGCATGAGTATAAGCATGAAACTGCACTGGCCTTTTGGTGCTAGAAATCTGGTTTATCTTACAGAAACTAGAAATAATTGAAAATCTATAAAAAACGAAAAATTCCTTTAAACATAGTGCCTGGGGGGTGCCCTTAGTCTGCCTGTAAAGTGGCACATTTATAGCATGTATAGAACATACTGCAGCAAAAAGTACATTTCTAAAGAAAAAAAAAAAAAACGAGTCAAACCACATTTAATTTGACTTGCAGTTGCAATTGCCGGCCAGGAAAGGGGGGGGGATGAGCGAGCCCCCCTTCCTGAGCCATACCAGGCTACATGCCCTCAATATGGGGGCAAGGGCCTCTTCCTGACAACCCTGTGGTTGTGGGGGTCTGTGTGTGGGAGGCATATCGGAATCTGAAAGCCCCCTTTCTTAAATAGCTAAGGGTGGAGTCACCTGATGATGTCAGCGGGTGACCCTGCCCCCTTGTGACATCATTGACCCAGCATGCCCCAGTTGGTGACATCACAAGGGGCCAGGGGTCACCCCATGACGTCATTCAGTGAATCCGCCCCTTAGCTATTTAAGAAATGTCCGACAGAGGAGCAGGCAGTCCGTGGGAAGCGTTAGACGGGGCCAGAGTTTTTTTCTTTTTTCGAGTGTTACAGGCAGCGCAAGATGGATCTACATCGGGGGGACATTGTTTTTACATTTTTGAATAAAGGAATTGTCAAAAACTCATTTACTGTCTTTATTCACTTTTTACACATTTTTGGTGAATGGGTAGGCCATACTCATTCACATAGGGGTGGGGGGCAGGATCTAGGGGCCCCCTTGTTAAAGGGGGTTTCCAAATTCTGGTAAGCCCCCTCCCGCAGACCCCCACAACCACAGCCCAGGGTTGTGGGGAAGAGACCCTTGTCCCCATCAACATTAAGACAAGGAAGTTTGGGGTGGGGGCATCCCCACATTGATGGCATGTGGCCTGGTATGGCTCAGGTGGGGGGGTGGCTCGCCCCCCCCTTTCCTGGCCTGCCAGGGTTCATTGCTCGGGTAAAGGTTTGGTATGGATTTTTTTGGGGGGGGCCCCAAGCCGTTTTTTTTTTTTTTTGGCATGGGGTTCCCCTCAGAATTCATATCAGGCCCAAAGGGTCTGGTATGGATTGGATTTTTTTCCCGGAATTTTCTATTGCTGGCATTGTTTTGTTTACATTTTAGCTGTGAGTGGGGAAGCCAGCTGCCAGCTGATAAGTTGGTCACTTGGTGCTAGAAATGAGTCTTTTCAAAATAGATTTTTATTAGATTATATATTTTAACAATAATGTAAATTGCAGTTTCAGTAAATCTGAATACATTATATCATAACTTAGTCAACTGACATCAGTAATACACATATTCTTTATAGAAGACAGGTATTGTAGAAGTAAAACAATGGTGTACTCTATAAACCATTGGAAGAATAGGGGTGAGTAGAGAAGATAGGGGTATAAGGGGGGGGGGGGGGTGAGAGCATTATGCTGAGTTTAATTGCGTTCAAATGTCAAGACAGATGTATATAAAATCAAAAGGAAAATTATTCAGTTCTGTTTTTGTACCAATTTTGCCATTGAGGCCAACTTTTTTGAATGTTGGAGTGTAAGCGAGACCCATCGATCCTATGAGTTCGTTGGTGCAGTGCGAGTGTACTAGGGTGATCACTTCTAGTAAAGTTGGGATAATTGGTGTTTTCCAATTTCTTGTTTATAAGTAGTCTGGTTGCAAGGAGGATGTGAGTGAGGATTGTTTTGAATGTGTGTGGAGTTGTTTCTGGGATCATATTAAGAATAGCTAGTTGCGGTGTAAGAGTTATGTTGAAGCGGCCTATTTCTTGTATCAGATGTGCTACTTTCCATAGATTTGCTACCACTGGGCAATTCCATAGAATATGAATTAGAGTTCCTGTGTGGTTGCAGTTTCTCCAGCAGAGAGATGTGGTATTAGATTGGAACTTAGCCAGTCTGAGTGGCGTCAAGTGCCATCTGAGTGTAATTTTTTTTGTTAGTTCCCATAAAGAAGTGCAACGTGTGGCCTTATAGGTCGATCTTAGTACCTGTTGCCATTGTTGGTCTGAGTATTGCATCTGAGTGTCTCCCAGTCTTTAAATGGTTTGGATTTTTTAGAATACATTTTTTTCTTGTAATGTGTAGTAGAGCTGCATGATTCTGGCTAAAATGAGAATCACGATTTTTTCGCTTACAAGATAGATCACGATTCTCGCGCCGTAACATCATCTTTCACATTAAAACAAAAAAAAAAATTGGGCTAACTTTACTGTTTTTTTTTTTTTTATTATTCATTGAAGTGTATTTTTTCCCAAAAAATTGCGTTTGAAAGACCGCTGGGCAAATACAGTGTGACATAAAATATTGCAGCAATTGACATTTTATTCTCTAGGGTCTCTGCTAAAATACATATAATGTTTGGGGGTTCCAAGTAATTTTCGAGCAAAAAATATTGATTTTAACTTAAGAAACAAGTGTCAGAAAAAGATTTAGACTTTAAATGGTTAAACTTCCTGCATTTACACCTTGTTTAAAAACTTGGCAGTCTGCCTGGATTTTTTTCTTTACACACAGAAGTTTCCCTTTGAATCTAAGAAGAAAGAGTTATACAATGTTTCTTTTTAAAAACTTAGCAGACTGCCTGGATGTTTTCTTTTGACAGCTGAGCTAGCAGAAAAGTCTCCCCACTTGTTATATGAAAGAATCGGCAAACTCTGCAACAGAGATCGTCAGTGGGGTTGAATCGAGATCACGATTTTTTAACGATTAATTGTGCAGCTCTAATGTGTATGTAGTAGATAAGAGAGATGCCTTTTGAGTCTGACTTGTGTGAGAAATAGAAGTTCCATAGCTTGATAGGCCCTTCTATTTTTGTATATGTAGATAAACATGTTTGAATTCGGTAGTAGGTGAGAAAGTCTGATGTGGGTGCTTTGTAGATGGATTGGATTAGTGAAAATGGCTTGTGTTTGATTATGTTTCTAAGTTCCGCAGTGGATGACGCGTATGGTAGTAACCATTTAGCAAAAATAAAAGTGTAGCGCTATATATTGTGCAGACATATTAATCAAAAAAATCCATAAGTGTATACAGACAGTAAGTAGAACCTTATCACACCTTATATGACCAAAAATGTGAAATGCAGAGTAAAGTAACACTGTGTTAATCATCGAAACAGTTAAGGTGAAACATTAAATAGTAAATTTAATTAGCAATTATAAGCAATAACTTAAATTTTAAAAACCGTAAAGGTTCGGCAAATCAGCCACCTAATTTACACAAAGAAAAAATCTACAATATAATTTTGTAGAAAAAATTGTGAAAGCAAAAAACCACCACCAAACGTCTATGGGGGTTGCACGCTGAGGTGGTAGAAATATAACTCCCAAGTTCACACGTAGATGAAATTCATCAAATCTGGCAGATAGGCAGACAATGAAGGAACCACAGGTGAACAGAGGGTCTAGATTGGTGTCAGGGCCATCACCGAAAACATCAAGAGGCTTACCGGAACTTAATGACTTGAAAAGACATACGTCCTACAAGTCAAAAAGGCTTATTGACCAACCGGTCTGAATAGTATATCTTGTCAGGTATCCTCAGCATACAGTGGGAAGGGGGATATCAGCACAGCTTCCACATCCTTACACAATCTGACATAGGCCAAACGGATATTATTGATAATAAAACTTATCCTCCAAGAAATCCCAAAGAAAATACTCAAAAGTAGCAATATAAAACAGTGGCTTGGTCAGCCAATCCGGAAATATTCCGGACGCAAACCAAGCCTCACTATCAGTGTGGCCAGACATCATCTCCTGTATGGGCATAGTGGTGCCGTCGCGCTCCACCCATCTGGCCAAGCCTCGCTCCCGTGCAGCGCGATGACGTCATTCCCGCACTACCCAGTGCGGCGTCAATGCGCTCCACCTTGCTGGCCAAGCCTCACTCTCATGATCTCACCCTCGTCTCATCTTGTATAGAGAACAGGACGCTGCTGCGCTCCAATGTACTAAGCCAAGCCTCAGTCTGGGGCCGGTCTCAAGTATCTGAAGTGTCAGCAGAGATGGGCACCAAAATCCAAATAAAAATATGAAAATATAAAAAAATTTCAGAAAATTTTAAAAATACGAATAATTGCATGTACCATAATAGTGCCAATCATTATTATAAATTAGAAATGACCTCGTTACAGTCATAAAGGGGCATCAACCCAACAGTATAAGATAATTAAATGTGAGATATATATGAAGATATTAGAATGACACTACCAGTAGGGGGCATCAATCTTACTCACATTTAAAAATAATGCAACATTAATATGCTAGAAAGATCAGCTCATTAGTACAGCTCAACGATACTCAACAGTAAAAATACTATGGCTAACTAGAAGGGGAGATCATAACAGTTATTATGCTTGATTAATAAAGGAATTGATGTCCCACTCCATGTTAATACCTTGCGGGAAATAGGACCCCAACTCATAAATCCAATATGTCTCCAAACGGGAGACACCCCTAAGGGTCAACCCCCCCGCCAGGGGGCAACATACCTATCTATGATAAGAAATTGGGTACCCACAGGGTTCCAGTCAGGAAATTCCCTGTAGTGCCAAGGGACGGTATGTTTGGTACTACCTGCTTTAATAAGATTAATATGTTCTGAAACTCGTGTCATAAAAGATCTGATGGTCCGGCCCACATATTGTTTGCCACATGGGCAGGTCAGAAGATAAACTATTCCTGTGGTGGCGCAAGTGCAAAATTGTTTGATCTTATAAGTACGACCGGTTAAAGTAGAGGAGAAGCTGCGGCTTGCCTTCCTACCACAGATATTAAACTGGCATACTAAGCATTTTTTGCAAGGATAAAAACCAATCCAATCATGAAAAAAGGATGGTTTACTCGGAGGATTAATGACGTTGGGTGCCAACTTATTCCGGAGGCATGGAACGCCTTTGAAAACCACCTTAGGGGTTCTGGGCAACAAAGGGCCCAAAATCTTATCAGTTTTTAAAACATCCCAGTGGTGTTCAAAAATTCTTTTAACCTGCTTATGCTGGATAGAAAAAGACGTCAAAAAAGACCATTTGAAATCATTATTTGACTGTCGAGGTCTATCCTCCAATAATGACTGGCGGTCAGTCATACAAGCATTCTCAATCCCCCTATCCAGATCAGAAGGGTTATAACCCTTTTCTAGGAACCTATCTTTTAAGGTATCAGCTTGAACCTTGAAAGTATCAAGGTCAGTACAGTTCCTACGTAGTCGCAGGAACTGGCTTTTAGGAACTGATCTGATCCAAGATCCATGGTGGCAACTATCAGTCGATATGTACCTGTTCCTATCGGTAGATTTAAAATAGGTACTGAATGTAAATTGGTGTTCCCTTCTCTCAATGACCAGGTCCAAAAAATGGACTGAAGTTGTACTTACCTCAAAGGACAAAGCAATACCCCTATCGTTGTTATTGAGGGTCGCAATAAAGTCAACCAAACCCTCATGGCTACCCGTCCATAGGAGGAGGATGTCGTCTATGTACCGGGCTAACAACAGAAGGTGTGGGTTCTCCATGGCATAGACGACATCCTCCTCCCACTTGGCCATGAACAGGTTGGTCAGGCTGGGAGCAAATTTTGCTCCCATTGCCACCCCTTTATGCTGACGATATAATTTACCATCGAACCAAAAATAATTGTGTTGCGTAGCAAACTCAATCAAATCAACAATAAAGCCTATCTGGGGTAAGGCAAGGGAGGCATCCCTATTTAGAAAACATTGTACCGCATCCACACCCTTACAGTGCGGAATGCAGGTATAAAGGGATGCCACATCTGCAGTGGCCATAATAAGATCACCAGAGTGAGAAACATTTGATAGTAACCTAATCACATCCTTGGTATATTTTATATAGGACTGCATTTTGCGTACAGAAAAAAGTCTATGTATTTCCCGATTTTAGAAGTGACCGAGTCGATACCACTAATTATGGGCCGACCTGGGGGTTGTAAAGAGTCCTTGTGGACCTTGGGCAGGTAGTACATAATGGGAATGCACAGGGCAAGAGGAACTAAAAATGATCTCTCCTTCTTATTTAAAATACAAGAATCAAAACCGTTAGATACCAATTTTTGCAATTCCTTTTTATATTTATGTGTGGGATTGTTAGATAATTCGATATAAGTCTCACGATCTCCCAAAATGCAGTACATTTCATCCATATTATCTAATTTATTCAGTAAAACAATGCCACCGCCTTTGTCGGCGGGGCAGATGATCAGATTTTTGTTATCACATAAAGTTCTAAGCCCGTAGAAGGTAAAGGATTATGAAATTTACGTTTAAGTGGAATGTTGGCTAAATCCCTCAGCACTAAATCCCTAAACAGATTGATAGTTGGTGAGAGTTGTGTTGGGGGACTAAAAAGAGAGGGATTGGATAAGCCTGAATGAACCGTGCCAGACGTAGCCGCCCTGGCCACATTCCTAGTGGGATTCGAAATAATATACCTCTGAACGTCGATTTTTCTAATAAACTTTTGAATGTCGATAAATGTGTCGAACTTATTAAGTTTGTACGGGGGGGCAAATTTAAGGCCTTTATTCAAGATAAATTTCTCTTCCTGAGTGAGAATCGTATCACTCAGGTTAAATACCCCCTGACATGTTAGGTTTGTTTTCTTTTTTCGTCTCTGGATCCTCCTCCCTCCTCTGGACCCTCTCTTGTTTCCGGACAAACAAGAGAGGGTCCAGGGGGGGAATTATCTAACAATCCCACACATAAATATAAAAAGGAATTGCAAAAATTGGTATCTAAAGGTTTTGATTCTTGTATTTTAAATAAGAAGGAGAGATCATTTTTAGTTCCCCTTGCCCCGCGCATTCCCGTTATGTACTACCTGCCCAAGGTCCACAAGGACTCTTTACATCCCCCAGGTTGGCCCATAATTAGTGGTATCGACTCGGTCACTTCTAAAATCAGGAAATACATAGACTTTTTTCTACAGCCATCTGTACGCAAAATGCCGTCCTATATAAAAGATACCAAGGATGTGATTAGATTACTATCAAATGTTTCTCACTCTGGTGATCTTATTATGGCCACTGCGGATGTGGCATCCCTTTATACCTGCATTCCGCACTGTAAGGGTGTGGATGCGGTACAATGTTTTCTAAATAGGGATGCCTCCCTTGCCTTACCCCAGATAGGCTTTATTGTTGATTTGATTGAGTTTGCTACGCAACACAATTATTTTTGGTTCGATGGTAAATTCTATCGTCCGCATAAAGGGGTGGCAATGGGAGCAAAATTTGCTCCCAGCCTGGCCAACCTGTTCATGGCCAAGTGGGAGGAGGATGTCCTCTGTGCCATGGAGAACCCACACCTTCTGTTGTGGGCCCGGTACATAGACAACATCCTCCTCCTATGGACGGGTAGCCATGAGGGTTTGGTTGACTTTATTGCGACCCTCAATAACAACAATAGGGGTATTGCTTTGTCCTTTGAGGTAAGTACAACTTCAGTCCATTTTTTGGATCTGGTCATTGAGAGAAGGGAACACTAATTTACATTCAGTACCTATTTTAAATCTACCGATAGGAATGGGTACATATCGACTGATAGTTGCCACCATGGATCTTGGATCAGGTCAGTTCCTAAAAGCCAGTTCCTGCGACTACGTAGGAACTGTACTGACCTTGATACTTTCAAGGTTCAAGCTGATACCTTAAAAGATAGGTTCCTAGAAAAGGGTTATAACCCTTCTGATCTCGATAGGGCGATTGAGAATGCTTGTATGACTGACCGCCAGTCATTATTGGAGGATAGACCTCGACAGTCAAATGATGATTTCAAATGGTCTTTTTTGACGTCTTTTTCTATCCAGCATAAGCAGGTTAAAAGAATTTTTGAACACCACTGGAATGTTTTAAAAACTGATAAGATTTTGGGCCCTTTGTTGCCCAGAACCCCTAAGGTGGTTTTCAAAGGCGTTCCATCCCTCCGGAATAAGTTGGCACCCAACGTCATTAATCCTCCGAGTAAACCATCCTTTTTTCATGATTGGATTGGTTTTTATCCTTGCAAAAAATGCTTAGTATGCCAGTTTAATATCTGTGGTAGGAAGGCAAGCCACAGCTTCTCCTCTACTGTAACCGGTCGTACTTATAAGATCAAACAATTTTGCACTTGCGCCACCACAGGAATAGTTTATCTTCTGATCTGCCCATGTGGCAAACAATATGTGGGCCGGACCATCAAATCTTTCATGACACGAGTTTCAGAACATATTAATCTTATTAAAGCAGGTAGTACCAAACATACCGTCCCTCGGCACTACAGGGAATTTCATGACCGGAACCCTGTGGGTACCCAATTTCTTATCATAGATAGGTATGTTGCCCCCTGGCGGGGGGGGTCAACCCTAATGCCCCGTGCACACGGTCGGACTTTGTTCGGACATTCCAAAAACAAAATCCTAGGATTTTTTCCGACGGATGTTGGCTCAAACTTGTCTTGCATACACACGGTCACACAAAGTTGTCGGAAAATCCAATCGTTCTAAACGCGGTGACGTAAAACACGTACGTCAGGACTATAAATGGGGCAGTGGCCAATAGCTTTCATCTCTTTATTTATTCTGAGCATGTGTGGCACTTTGTCCGTTGGATTTGTGTACACACGATTGGAATTTCCGACAACGGATTTTGTTGTCGGAAAATTTTATATCCTGCTCTCAAACTTTGTGTGTCGGAAAATCCGATGGAAAATGTGTGATGGAGCCTACACACGGTCGGAATTTCCGACAACAAGATCCTATCACACATTTTCCATCGGAAAATCCGACCGTGTGTACGGGGCATTAGGGTCCTGCAAGGTATTAACGTGGAGTGGGACATCAATTCTTTTATTAATCAAGCGTATGTTATGATCTCCCCTTCTAGTTAGCCATAGTATTTTTACTATTGAGTATCGTTGAGTTGTACTAATGAGCTGATCTTTCTAGCATATTAATGTTGCATTATTTTTAAATGTGAGTAAGATTGATGCCCCCTACTGGTAGTGTCATTCTAATATCTTCATATATATCTCACATTTAATTTTCTTAAACTGTTGGGTTGATGCCCCTTTATGACTGTAACGAGGTCATTTCTAATTTGTAATAATGATTGGCACTATTATAGTACATTCAATTATTAGTATTTTTTAAATTTTCTTACATTTTTTATATTTTGATATTTTTATTCGGATTTTGGTGCCCATCTCTGCTGACACTTTAGATACTTGAGACCGGCCCCAGACTGAGGCTTGGCTTAGTACATTGGAGCGCAGCAGCGTCCCGTTCTCTATACGAGATGAGACGAGGGTGAGATCATGAGAGTGAGGCTTGGCCAGCAAGGTGGAGCGCATTGACGCCGCACTGGGTAGTGCGGGAATGACGTCATCGCGCTGCACGAGAGCGAGCCTTGGCCAGATGGGTGGAGCGCGACGGCACCGCTATGCCCATACAGGAGATGACGTCTGGCCACACTGATAGTGAGGCTTGGTTTGCGTCCGGAATATTTCTGGATTGGCTGACCAAGCCACTGTTTTATATTGCTACTTTTGAGTATTTTCTTTGGGATTTCTTGGAGGATAAGTTTTATTAACAATATTTGTCCTTTTGCCCCTGTGCATGTGGGAGCACAATAACTAATTAAAAACCGGAAGTGATATCAATCTATTGCACTTCCGGTATTATGACACTCCCAGTGGGGGTCATTATGTGTTTATTAAGTGGTGAGGTGGGGGGGCTCCACACCCCAGATGACGGCTCTTTAGCAGAAACGTGTCGGGTGGACCCCTCACGATTACCACTATATGTCTAGCTGTCTTTGATCTTCTGATATGTGAGTTTATTTTAATTTATTTTAATAAACCAGTTCTTTAAATGTTATCACGCTATGTGAGTTTTTTTACTCCTCGCATGGCATATGAATATCCGTTTGGCCTATGTCGGATTGTATACGGATGTGGAAGCTGTGCTGATATCCCCCTTCCCACTGTATGCTGAGGATACCTGACAAGATATACTATTCAGACCGGTTGGTCAATAAGCCTTTTTGACTTGTAGGACGTATGTCTTTTCAAGTCATTAAGTTCCGGTAAGCCTCTTGATGTTTTCAGTGATGGCCTTGACACCAATCTAGACCCTCTGTTCACCTGTGGTTCCTTCATTGTCTACCTATCCGCCAGATTTGATGAATTTTATCTACGTGCGAACTTGGGAGTTATATTTCTACCACCTCAGCGTGCAACCCCCATAGACTTTTGGTGGTGGTTTTTTGCTTTCACAATTTTTTCTACAAAATTATATTGTGGACTTTTTTCTTTGTGCAAATTAGGTGGCTGATTTGCCTAACCTTTACGGTTTTTAAAATTTAAGTTATTGCTTATAATTGCTAATTAAATTTACTATTTAATGTTTCACCTTAACTGTTTCGCTGATTAACACAGTGTTACTTTACTCTGCATTTCACATTTTTGGTCATATAAGGTGTGATAAGGTTCTACTTACTGTCTGTATACACTTAGTGCTTATTATTAATATGTCTGCACAATATATAGCGCTACACTTTTATTTTTGCTGTTATCCCCTACCTTGAGTCTATAGGTGTGTTAGCTGCTATTTTAGTCTTTTTTCTGATTTTAGCGCAGCGCTGTACTTATCTCCCTATAGTAACCATTTAGGAATGGTTAGATCAGGAGATAGTAGATGGAGGGTTTGTAAGGGTATTTGTAAATGTTTAGGGGTGAACGAGGGCCACTGTTATGAAGAATTTTCCAGGCTTTGAGTGATGCTTGTACGGTTGGTGAGTAGAGGTGTATGTTGGAAACCGAAGCAGAGGTGCTAAGTAGCCAATATTTAAGATTTGGTCCTGGTGTGGCATTGTTCTCAATGTTTCCCCCATAGTGTTGTTTGATGAGGTTTGGTCCATTCTTTCATTTGGGAGAGGATGGTGGTTAGATAGTAATTTTTGATATCTGTGTATCCCATTCCTCCCACCATTCTATGTTTAATGAGTTTAGAGTGGTTGGTTCTTGTTTTTTTGCCCTGCCATATAGAGTGACTAACAATAGTTTGTAGAGATTTGAGATATGAGTTGGATAATGGGATGGGTAATATGCGAGAAATATAGAGTACTCTAGGTAGGATGAGCATTTTAAAAGCTGCTAATCTACCTGACCAAGAGAGCTAATTTGGTTGTTTCTTTGATTAACATTTGTTTGTTTTCAAAGTAATTATTGCTTGACAAACCTTTTACTGAGTTGGTGAGTGTGATTCCCAAGTAAGATATGCCAATTTCTGTATACCAGTTCGGTTCGCAGCAGAACATGCGAACAGGCAAAAAATTTGTTTGAACACGCGAACACCGTTAAAGTCTATAGGACACGAACATGAATAATCAAAAGTGCTAATTTTAAAGGCTTATATGCAAGTTATTGTCAGAAAAAGTGTTTGGGGGGCCCGGGTCCTGCCCCAGGGGACATGTATCAATGCAAAAAATAGTTTTAAAAACGGCCGTAAATGACCGTAAACGGGTGACCCCGCTCCCCTCTGACACCACGGGGAAGCCATAGGGAAGTCCCCGTGCGTCAGAGGGGGGCAGGGTCACCGGGTGGCCCCGCCCTCAGTTATATGTCACAAGAACAGAAGCATCACACAGCAGGAGCTTCCCATTGAGGCCGATCACCCGGAGGACGAAGCGGGGAAGAAGAAGCCGGAGGAAGATGCCGGAGGAAGATCGAGAAGACCGAAGAAAGAAGCAGAGGCCTGGAGGAAGAAGCAGAGGAAGAAGCAGGGGAAGAACAAGATGGAGGAAGAAGAAGAAAACCGTAGGAAGACCAGAAGAAGATGGAAGTAGAAGCTGGGAAAGAAGAAGACATTAAAGGAATTGTCAAAAACCGGCTATTGTCTTAACATTTTTGACACTTTTTTGTGAAATGGTAGGGGTACTTGTACCCCATTACCAATTCACACAAGGGGGTCCCCTTGTTAAAGGGGGCTTCCAGATTCCAATAACCCCCCCGCCCGCATACCCCCACAACCACCGGGCAAGGGTTGTGGGGATGAGGCCCTTGTCCCCATCAACATGGGGACACGGTGCTTTGGGGGGCTACCCCAAAGCACCCTCCCCATGTTGAGGGCATGTGGCTTGGTATGGTTCAGGAGGGGGGCAGCTCTCTCGCCCCCCTCTTTTCCTGCAGCCTGCCAGGTTGCGTGCTCGGATAAGGGTCTGGGATGGATTTTTGGAGGGACGCCCACGTCATTTTTTATTTTGGTGCGGGGTTCCCCTTAAAATCCATAGCAGACCTGAAGGGTCTGGTATGGATTTTGAGGGGGACCCCTATGCCATTTAAAAAAAAAAATTGGTGCAGGGTTCCCCTTAATATCCATACCAGACCTGAAGGGCCTGGTATGGAATTTGGGGGGACCCCCACACCATTTTTTTTTTTTAATTTTGGTTCGGGGTTCCCTTAATATTCATACCAGACCCAAAGGGCCTGGTAATGGACTGTGGGGGAATCCCATGCCATTTTTTTCAATGCCTATTATGTGTATTGCCGGGACCGACAATTTATTATAGCCGCGAGAACTTTTAAATGGCTTTTTTTCCTTTAGAAATGTAATTTTGCTCTCGGACTGTTCTAAACACGGGAAACATGCGCCACTTTACAGGCATACTATAGACACCCCCCAGGTACGAAATTTATAGGAATATTTCACTTTTATTGTTTCACTTTAAGCATTATTAAAACCACTGCTCCCGAAAAAACAGCCGTTTTTAAAACTTTTTTTTTGCATTGATACATGTCCCCTGGGGCAGGACCCAGGTCCCCAAACACTTTTTATGACAATAACTTGCATATTAACCTTTAAAATTAGCACTTTTGATTTCTCCCATAGACTTTTAAAGGGTGTTCTGCGGCTTTCGAATTTGCCGCGAACACCCCAAATTGTTCGCTATTTGGCAAACAGGCGAACAACCAATGTTTGAGTCGAACTCATGTTCAACCCGAACATAAAGCTCATCCCTACTGGTGATAGCATCAAGTCCTAGGTCTAAGATGTATGCCTTATTTTCATTGACTTTATAATATGAAATAGAACTAAATCTCATTAGAACATTTTGAACCGAAGCCAGAGAAGAGACTGAGTTAGTGAGCATCATTATTACATCATCAGCAAATAGATTAATTTTGTGTTCAGTGTGACCGATTTTGAATCCAGTGATATTTCTATTCATTCTGATGTGTTCCGCCAGGGGCTCCATTAGTAGGTTGAAGGTAAGTGGCGATAGGGGACATCCCTGGCGGTTTCCATTTGTGTTTGAGAATGGTCGTGATATCATCCCTTCCGTGTATACTTGGGCTGAGGGGGATGAGTACAAGGCCATTATTGTTGACAGTATGTGGCCCTGGAAGCCAAATTTATGGAGTGTTGCCTCCAGATATGACCAGTGTACTCTATCGAACACCTTCTCTGCATCCAGAGAAAGGAGCAGAGAAGGCGTTCTGTTGGTCTCAGCATAATGAATTATGTTTATGAGTCTCTGGGTTGCGTTATGAGTCTGTCTCCCTTTTGTGAAGCCAGATTGGTCTGGGTGTATTAACCACTTCAGCCCCGGAAGGATTTACCCCCTTCCTGACCAGAGCGTTTTTTGCGATTCGACACTGCGTCGCTTTAACTGACAATTGCGCGGTCGTGCGACGTGGCTCCCAAACAAAATTGACGTCCTTTTTTTCCCACAAATAGAGCTTTCTTTTGGTGGTATTTGATCGCCTCTGCGATTTTTATTTTTTGCGCTATAAACAAAATAAGAGCGACAATTTTGAAAAAAACGCATTATTTTTTACATTTTGCTATAATAAATATCCCCCAAAAATATATAAAAAAAACATTTTTTTTCTTCAGTTTAGGCCGATCGTATTCTTCTACATATTTTTGGTAAAAAAAATCGCAATAAGCGTTTATTAATTGGTTTGCGCAAACGTTATAGTGTTTACTAAATAGGGGATAGTTTTATGGCATTTTTATTAATAATTTTTTTTTTTACTAGTAATGGCGGCGATCAGCGATTTTTAGTGTGACTGCGACGTTATGGCGGACATGTCGGACATTTTTGACACATTTTTGGGACCATTGTCATCTATACAGCGATCAGTGCGATTAAAAATGCACTGATTACTGTGTAAATGACACTGGCAGTGAAGGGGTTAACCACTAGGGGGCGGGGAGGGGTTAAGTGTGTCCTAGGGAGTGATTACTAACTGTAGGGGGATGGGCTGTGTGGGTGACGTCACTGATCTCTGCTCCGATGACAGGGAGCAGAGATCGAGTGACACTTGTCACTAGGCAGAACGGGGAGATGCTGTTTACAACGGCATCTCCCCATTCATCCGCTCCGTGACCCGACCCGACTCACGGAGCTCCCGGCCGGCGGCGCGCACGCACGGGCACGGCGGGAAATTCAAATGGACGTACAGGTACGCCCATTTGCCCAGCCGTGCCGCTCTGCCGACGTACATCGGCGTGCGCCGGTCGGCAAGCGGTTAATGTGGACATAATTTGTACTAGTTTAGTTGCCATGAGTTTGGCATATATCTTTGTATCTATGTTAAGAAATGAGATTGGTCTGAAGTTTTGAGGCATTGTGGGTCCTTTCCCTGACTTCGATAGGGTGATTATAAGATCATTAAGCATTTCATTTGGGAGAGAAGAGGAGGAGGCAGCATCATTGCACATTTGTGAAAGGTAAGGTGCTAACGTGGTACGAAATTGTTTGTAATATTCACCTGTTAGGCCGTCAGGGCCTGGGGATTTATTGGATGGCAAGGTAGAGATGATATTTAGAATCTCTAGGGGGGTAAATGGTGCGTTCAGTTCAGTGAGGTGTTGTTGTGAGAGTTTTGGTAGTTTAATTTCTTGCAAAAATGAATCAATATCTTCTATGGATGGATGGTTGGTTGGTGTTAGTGTCATCTTTTAAATTGTATAGTGTTTGGTAGTAATGGCTAAATGCGTCTGCAATAGCTTGAGGATCTATGAGTTTCTGCTTTGTGGCTGGGTGGAAGAGGTGTGGAATCTTGGATTTAATATGATGGCCTTTGATTCTAAGTGCTAGTGCTAGTTTCCTTGCTTTGTTTCCTATAGTATAGTGATTTGCTTTAAATTTTGTTTGAGTTTTAGTATGTGATTCTAAAAGTATATTCCTTAGTTCTTGCTTGAGAAGGACTAATTTGACTTTTAGTGTGGGGTCAGGATTGGATTGGTTTTGTTCGTCTAATGTTCTAATAGTTGATATTATGGTGTCTAGATGTTGTGATCTTCTCCTCTTCTCCCTAGCACTGAGCTGTATAATAATTCCTCTATTTACGCATTATGGGCATTCCACAGGAAAGTGTTGTTGGAAGTTGATCCTTTGATCAATTTGAAGAACTCCTCAAAGTGTTTGCATATGTAGATAGAATGTTCGGGAGATTGAATGATTTATGCGTTTGCTCTCCATACCATCAATTAATACTGGGGCATAGTCTGACAAAGTGATTGTTCCGATAGAGTCTGTTGTTTTGGTTAGTGTCCATTTATCAACTAGAAAATAGTCAATCCGGGTGTAAGAATTATGTCTGTGGAAGAAGAAAGAGTAGTCTCATTCTGTGGAATGGTGACATCTCCAGATGTCATATAGGTTGTTGTTCCATATGAAGGAACCCATAGGAGATGTGAGTCTGGAAGTATGGGATGATGTATCCAAATTGTTATCTGGTACTATATTGAAGTCACTACAAACAATAAAACATCCTTGGTGAAATTTTTCGAGTCTTTTCTTAAGTTTGGATAGAAATCTGATTTGGCCAGTGTTGGGGGTGTATATATTGACAATGGTATATCTGGTTTTGTCCAGGGTACAGTCCTATGCCAGATATCGCCTATCTTCATCTATCATGCTATTATGTAGCATGAAGGTGAGGGAATTTTTGATTGCTATCATGACCCCATTTTTCTTATTCAGGCCTGAAGCTTTGAAAATGTGGGTACACTGACGATTGACACAGTGAGGCTCAGCTGATTTTTTAAAGTGTGTCTCTTGGAGACATATGACGTCACATTTAGATTCTTTGGCTGTTCTTCGCATGGAGGATCTTTTGGCTGGGTGGTTAAGCCCTTTAACTTTAAGCGAAAGAAATTTTGGCATCTTGCGTGTTGTGTGTTAGTGTTAGACAAAATAGCTAGCTAGTACTCACGACTGGAAGAGATTGTTGTGCGGTCCCGTAAGGTTCAGTGGAGTGAGATTCTGGATTTGCTGCAATCAGGAGCTCTCGAGGGTGGGGGTGCTCACAATAAGGGAAGGGTGAGAGGAAGACGAAAGAACAATACAATGCGTATTAAATCTAACAGAACAGTACGAAAAACGTATCGTAATTACTTCCCATAAGATGTACATGAGATGAGAATCTATTAAATATGGTTTCTATCTCATTATGGAGGGAGTTTTGTAAGGAGAAGAGCATCTCCTTCATGGTAGTGTCCAATACAGGTTGGTCAGATGTGGGGAAAGCTGCTATGGCAGATGGCTGAGGTGAGATAATGAGAGATGCAGAGCTTACCTCAGCGCCGATTCCAACAGAATCCAATCGCATCCACACTTTTGCTGGGCTGATGCTGGCTGGGGTTGATGGATAGGATAAAGATGATTCTATGGAGTGTTGTTGAGATGCCAATTTTATTTTCATCTGCATCAGGGAGTGTCTGTGTAAGCAGATGTTTCTTGTGCAGGGCCGCAGGTGCCATCTTGGATTTCTGTGTCCAATGGCTGTGTGAAGAAATCTGTCCGTTTCTTTGGCGGCCTGTATTCTTTTCTTTTGCGGCTTAAATGTGACATGGCTGGGTCCTGAGGCAGTGTCCCTGTAGGTTTAGAAGTTGATAGGAGCTGTCTGAGTGGCGATGTCTCTGTTATATGGTCCAGTCGGTGCAGGAGCTGAGGGTTCAGACATCCATCATGTTCGGCGGTTAGCCACGCCCCTCATAATGAGTCTTTTGAACATGTCATTTTTTTTCCACAAGTTTTTGAAAAATTTGGAGAAAAAAAAGGAATGCATCTTTTTTTTTACACAAAGTTGTACATTTATAAGATATTTATATCTATATAACAGATGGCATGTACATAGCAAAAATTACATGCCAAAATACATTCTGCTACTCCTCCTGATGATGACGATACCACATGTGTGAGACTTTTACACAGCCTGGCCACATACAGAGGCCCAACATGCAAGTAGCACATTTAGGCCTTCTAGGAGCATAAATTACACGTCTAATTTCTTGATTGGTAGTGTATTGGGTGATTCCGCGCTATGAATGGAAATTAGTGTGTGTGTGTGTGTAGCTGCTGCCTCTACTGTGACTACTACCAAGGTAGGGTCAGAAATGAATAGGGTGTTACAATGTGGCTACTAATGAGGATGCGCCGCTGCTATTTAACAATATAAAGCCTCATTAAAAACATTTGTGTGAAAGGGAAAAAAAAGTGTTTTGAACCAGTGAAAAACTAGCAACCCTGGGGCAGGTGACCAGCAGCCATTTTGTTTAATGTTCCACTAGGTAAATTGTGTTGTGTGTATATACAGTGTCTTAGCAACCCAGGGGCATGTGACCTGCAGCCATTTTGCTGGGTAATCTATATTATATTTGCATGCAATGCCATAGTGATCCAGGAGTAAACAAACCACAGACATATCCATTAATATACCTCTGGCGGCCTATGTTGTGAAAAAATACCCCTCCCACTGGAAATGTAGTGTAGCATATAGTGTGCCAAGGTTACTACGTTACCACCAATACCAATATCTGCATCTTACATTTATGCAATTGGGTTAAAAATACATAACACTTTAATACATGAAATAAAATAAAAAATGTGTGTATAAGAATTGCTTAGTTATAAGATTCATTCATTAGCAATAAAACAATTGAGGGCTATATCAATGTTCAGACCTTTGTGATGGAGGGAATTTAGCAAGTATATCCATTGTGTTTCATTTTGTGAGACTTTTATTCTTTTGTTGTCACCTCGCCAGTGTCCTTTTATTATATCAGTGCCATAAAAAATCATCACTGAGGGGTCTTCTATGGACTTCTCGGAAATGTTTAGACAGGCTATGTTTCATGAAACCCTTTTTTATATTGTTGATATATTCTCTAATTCTAACGTGAAGGGGTCTAGTGGTTCGGACCATGTACTGGAGGAGGCATGGACATTCAATAACGAATATGAGATAAAAAAATATTTTTTTCTAGGTAGTTTTTGGCTGACCCTGCATGGTAGACATTTTTGGCACTTGTAGAAGCCTTTTGGGTTGGAAAAAAGGCTAATGGTTGTAGGGGGATCCAGTACATTGTGTACAAATTTGTTTCTGAGCGTAGGGGGCCTTCTATAGATGAATTATGGGCATTGTGGGAGTACTTTCTTTAATGTTTTATCTGATTTCAAAATGTGCAAATATTTCTTCACTTAGTGTAAAAAAGGAAAAATTCCCCATGGGTTTTTTTAGCAGCAGTTATGAGTCAAAAAGATTTTGTAAAAAAGTATAAGTAATTTTATCATCAAAAGACAATTGGACAATACTGATACAGAAGTTAAAACATGAGCTCTGGTATGCACAGTGCAAGATTAATAGATTGGAAAAGGGAAACAAAAAATGACAATACCATATGAATTTAGGAAAAATGTATGTTCAAAAATATCAACCCACAATAATTAAATTATGGTTGTACTGTCCGATGTGCAGGAAAAGCCCCAATGCATTTCAACCTAAAGGTTACGGTCTTCCTCAGGGGTTTCTTATATTTCTATGAATACATCAAAAGACAGGTAAGACAGGTTTCAATGGTATATAATATGATGTACAGTCACAATCATTTGTGCATCTATCATATGTAAAAAACAGGTAGTCACATCATATTTACCCTCTCCACCGAATGGGCTTGCTTACCCAGAGACTTCTTATATTAATAAAACATACAGAAAAAACAGTTGCTTGCCCCACTGATGGTCCCGGAGACTGCTGGGGAGCCATCCTCACCTCCACCCCGAGGGGGGCCACTCCCGGCCGTGGGGCTTACAAGTGGTAACAGATTATTGGGCACCCCAAAAGGAGAAGAGGGTGGGGACCATATATACCTGGAAGTCATCATAATTATAGTGATTAATATATTATATGTATTTTACACTATATTAGTATAATAGGTGGGTTAAAGAGGAAATAGTTGCAATAAGAGAAGACAGGGAGCATTTGATTTAAACACCTGGACCTGATGCCTCCTATCACAGAGGTCACAGTGTTCTAACAATTCTTATATATTAATCAGATATTCAGCAATGCTGTTATTGAACTAACTTGCACATTATGAAGCACGTTTGTTTTTTGATTCTTGTTTGAGAAAACATATCAAATTTTCTGTGCACTACTATCACACTTTAGCCTTTATTATAATTTTACTTTCATTATTTTTCACAAGGATTTTTTATGCTTCACACCCCAATAAAACACTTTGCACACAATTTTAAAATGTATTTTTATAATAATTAATTATTAATTTTTAATTTTGATTTCATCACCATAATCGATTCATCATTCATATTCATTTTTATTATTATGACACTTAATATCACGTGACATTTCACTCAGTGATTCACCTCTCTGGGTATAAATACCATATTTATCGGCGTATAACACGCACTTTTTTCCCCCTAAAATCAGGGTAAAATCGTGGGTGCGTGTTATACGCCGATCCCCGCTAATTGTGATCTATCGGAGCGATCACCGCCGACATTCACATAGCGTGTAGCTTTAAATATGGCGCCGCGGAGTTCGGAGGGACTCTGCGGAGCTGAACGAGCGCCGCCGAGATCACAGTGACTGGGCGGAGTCGAAATACACATAGTCGAGTGTTCTCGGCTCTTCTCGGCGCCGCTCACAGTCACGCCCAGTCCCACCCTATGATGGACATAACACAGGTCCAATGGCGGGACTGGGCGTGACTGTGAGCGGCAACGAGAAGAGCCGAGTACACTCAGCTATGTGTATCTAGGCTCCGCCCAGTCACTGATCTCGGCGGCGCTCGTTCAGCTCCGCCGAGTCCCACCAAACTCCGCTGCGCCATATTTAAAACTACATGCTTTGTGTATGTCGGCGGCGATCTGTCCAAGCATGTAATGGACACTGGGGGCAAGGCTGCACTGGGGCAAAGCTGCACTGACAAGGCTGCACTGGGGCAAAGCTGCACTGACAATTCTGCACTGGGGCAAAGCTGCACTGACAATTCTGCACTGGGGCAAAGCTGCACTGACAAGGCTGCAATGGACACTGGGGCAAGGCTGCACTGACACTGAAAAGGCTGCAATGACACTGACAAGGCTGCAGATGAACACTGATGAGGCTGCATTGATGGGCATTTAAATGTAAGTTTTTTTTCCTTAAACTTCCCTCCTAAAAGTTTTTTTCCTTAAAATTCCCTCCTAAACGGGGTGCGTGTTATACGCCGATAAATGCAATAGTTATACCGGTGCATAAATGGCCTCCTTTAGATCTTCTTCTGAGTATGCCACACACTCAACTTCCCTTAGGAATCTCTTAGAAAAAGAAGAGAAGGATCAAAAGATTAAAAAACAAAAAAAGTATACCAGGGATGTGAATGATTATAGGAGTGGTTGTGTTTTTTCCTGGCAAACAAAGGATGAGGTACCTACTGCTCTTGATAAGAGTTCATGTCAGATGGACATCCCGGAACAGCAGTATTCCCAATCCCAACCACCTCCACCTAAAAGTAGGGGTACAATAGATTATAGGGCTGTTGATTACCACCAACCCGCCCCCCCCCCAATACTCCAAAAACTCATCGGAGGGGACCTCCAGCTAACTCTAGAGGTAGAGATAGGGGAGGGAGAGGCAGAGGTAGAGGTCAGAGAGTTAAATCCTCCAATTATGACCATCAGAGGTTCACACCAAGAAGAGAAAACCATCATGATAGATATAACGAACAGTACGAACATTTCTATCCACAGAGAACACCTGTGCGGACATTTAACAGATATTCCCCTCTAAGGGATGATGGATCACGTGAGAACCATAACTCCTATCACCCCTATAGAGAGACTGTTTCTAACTACTATAACAGATCACCTTTTAATTATAATCAACAACAACCGGGCCCCGCTTATCAAGGGGATTTTCCCAAAGAACCAGGGAGATACAAACGAGCCATAGACGGAAACGGGGGACCCGAGGGGGGAGGCGCGCCCGACAAAAGAAAACGGGTCTAAAAGAGAGTGGGATATTTAATCTTAGTAAAGCTGATTTGTCGGAGGCAGAACTTCTAGTCCTAGAAAAGGGCCTGAAGTTTGCCCCGCCTAATAAACTGAACAAATTCAGTACTTTTATAGACATTCAGAAATTTGTACGGAAATTAAATGTACAGAGATATATTATCTCTAATCCCACAAGACCGAATTTTGAGGTCAATTCACATATAGTTCATTCAGGACTTTCAAACCCTTCCCTCTTTAATCCTCCTGGCCCCACGGCCCCTTCCATTAAAGTTTTCCGGGATCTTGTTCTACAGGATCTAGACAAATTACCTAATTAAAAGGTCTTTCAGTAACCCCACCCTGAAAATCGGACTTAAAAAATTGTGCGAACGTAAAGACCTAGTTATCCGACCCACGGATAAGGGAGGTGAGATAGTCGTTTTGGATAAAAACGATTATCACTTAGAGATGACTAGAATCCTAAGTGATACTGACACCTACTCTAGGATCTATACTAATCCCACCACCCTCTATAAGAGATCACTCACTGACTTGGTTGATACTGGGTTTCAGTTGGGCATTCTAAACAACAAGGAAAAAAGTTTTCTGATTCCGGTGGCCCCGAGAATCCCGGTAATATATTATTTACCAAAAGTGCATAAAAACGTTACTCAGCCCCCGGTCGCCCCATCATCAGCGGCATCGATTCCATTACTTCCTGTATAGGGAAATATATCGATTTTTTTTCTTGCAACCCATTGTTCAATCTTTACCATCGTATCTAAGGGACACCAAAGATACCATCTCTAAGCTGAATAACATTGCTTACAGTAGCGATCTTCTTTAGTTACAGCTGACGTTACGTCATTGTATACTTCCATACCTCACAATGCGGGTTTTGCGGCAGTAGAACTCTTCCTGTCCAGGGAAGAGTCCATCCCCAGAACCCAACAGAGATTCATCATGGACCTGTTGAGGTTCGCGACCAAACATAATTACTTTTGGTATAATGGGGATTTTTTTATCCAACAGAAGGGAGTGGCCCTGGGCGCTAAGTTCGCTCCTAGCCTGGCCAATATTTTTATGGCCCGTTGGGAGGAGGATGTCGTCTATACCCTCAATCCCCCAGATCTAGCTCTCTGGGTGAGGTACATAGACGACATCCTCCTCCTGTGGAGGGGAAGTGTCGAGTCCTTGCATGTCTTTTTGTGTAGGCTAAACGATAATGATAGTGGGATAGAGCTGAAGTACGAGGTCAGCCCTTCCGCTATCCACTTTTTAGATTTTGAAATACTTGTAGTTGATGACCATTTGGAAACTAAAACGTTTTTTAAACCCACCGACCGGAATGGATACATTCCGGTCGATAGTTGCCATCATTCCACCTGGCTGAAATCAGTACCATGTAGCCAGTTCACGCGGATTAGACGCAACTGTAGCAATCTCAAAGACTATTTCCACCAAACACAGATTTTGAAGTCCAGGTTTGTCAATAAAGGTTACGACTCGGTAGAAATTGATAATGAAATTAGTAATATTGCTAAGGTTAGCAGAGAGTCTTTGTTGGTAGGAAAACCCAAAGGTGGTCCCGATAATAAACATAAGTGGTCCCTTTTGACAAATTTCTCTGTACAACACAGACAGATTAAGGAGATTTTATCGAGACACTGGAGGGTCCTCAAAAATGACCCAATATTAGGTCCCGTTCTTCCCGAACGAGGTGGTGTTATTTATAGAGGGGCCCCATCCATTAAAAGTCAATTGCTCCCCTGCGATTGTCTCTTTCTTTCACAACATGAAAGGTTTTTTCCCTTGCAAACGTTGCAACGTTTGTTTACATAATGTCTGTGGGCGGAAGAGAACTGAGACGTTCGTTTCCACCTCCACAGGGAAGGAATATCAGATAAAACACTTTTTGACATGCAAAACGAGATACGTGGTCTATTTGATCACGTGTCCTTGCAAAAAACAGTACGTGGGTCGTACTATTCATACATTTGCTGTGAGAGGTAATGAGCATGTAGCTAACATTAAAAAGGGCCTTACAAATCACAGTGTTCCTAAGCATTTTTTGCACTGCCATAATCAAAACCCTAATGGAACTCAGTTCCAAGTTATTGATAAATTCATCCCCCATTGGGGGGGTGAATCCTTGAAGAGGGGCGTGTCAAGACTAGAGACCTTTTGGATACACCAATTAAAATGCTACTCCCCATTCGGTCTTAATATTGATTGGGACATAAATGCCTTCATCAACCAGTCTTAATTTTGTCACTCCCCTTTGTCTCACTATTCTTTCTTCTGGCCATATGATCAGCTATTCTTTGTGTTGACTAGCCGTTAGATGGATTCGCATTTACATATTATCCACACCCAATTTATTGGCCTATATATTTATTACACCGGTGGGATGGTTTCTTGACTCTAACCTGGTTTACCATGTACCCATGGGTGAGTTAATGGACAGTTGTTTAACTTTTTGTGCCTAGAATACTTATAACAGCTTTCCTCTACCCACTGTACTCACCGTTTGTTTGCTATTTTATTTTTGTGGGTATTTAGGTTGTATGTTTTTACCTTCAAATGCCCCTTTCTTATACTGCAATTTTTCACTTAGAGTTATTTTTGACATTACTGCTATTTTTGGTGTTCATTGTCATCTATTTGTGTGTTAATTCCACCAGGGATCCCACTGTATTGGGACATTATATTGGTTATCTAATATTATGTATTATCATTTTTTTGATTTTTCCCTGTTTAGCAATGTTCGCGCCATGTCAGCCGCTCTGTAAACACCGTTATGGTGTCTATCCCTGTATTATGCTGGCTGGACCGCATTTGCGTTCCAAGCCTTTGTTCGTTTTCGTTTTCACGCCCACGTGTCCCATTTTAGTGAGGCGTGGTTTGCATTTGCGCCCCACAGCCTTTATTGTCCTCGTCACTTCCGGCCGTCTGCCGGACTGGCGTCACACGCTCTCAGCGCGATCCCTGATTGGATGTCGTACACTAGCCCCTCTTTCGTCCGTGATTGTTCGTGGGGAGTGACGCATCCTATTGTTGACCCTTGGGCCCCTTGTTGGGTTGGAGGAGGGTTGTCACTTGACCCTGACGCCGTTATGTGTGAGATGACGCCGTCTATAGTACATCCTGATTGGGTTACTCATATTGAGGCTTGGTTTTGGGCCAATTTCAGAGCCATTTCGATTGGTTGACTGTGAATACTGACGCCATTTTCCGGCGACCCGGAAGTGGCGGCACTCATGGCGTGAACAGCTGCTATCATTTGTCAATTATAAGTTTGTGTATATATACAGGCATGAGTGGCAGACAGTCATATACCCCTGTTGATGTCCTATCGGACGAAACGCGTTGGTTTTGTTATGCCTGTCTTGCCACCATTTGATTTAAGCACTTTTATACCTGGCTTCTATTCATGAGCCAGAGTGTGTTTTTACTACTCCGTTTTAAACAAAGCTTTTCACCATGGGGAGCCTCTCTTTTTGATCCCTTTTCCCTTGAGGACCTATACCCATTCCATGGAGCTCGATCTTTGGTGAGCAGCCCTTCACCTGCACCGTTGAAGCCGAGAGTCAGTGAGACCAGAGAGGTTCGGTTGGTGAGTGCCACAGTTCTCCTATCACCTTCAGCTGCTGTGGACAAAGAGCTGCTTCTCCTGCTCCATTATAAGCCTGTCTGACTCCCAAGCCGCTGGCTGGGAGTCCATCACTGCTGGTAAGGGTACTTTTGCCTATCCCTTTTACATATAAGCTGGATACCCCATCCTGTGGATGCCATTCCCGGATTTAAGGGACTCCTACTACCATTTCCGGTTGTCGTTGATCTTTTCAGCCTTATTTTCAGATGTGTATCCATTGTGTTTGGACTTTTAGTTACATCAGCAACTTATGAGTTCATGTTTGATTTCTTAGCATTAGTCTATGTGTTTCCAGTCCACATTCCTATTATTTTAGTCCCACTTTCCCACCATATGTTTGATAACACAGTTGTGGGTAGCACAGTTTTGTGATGTCTTAGGAATTTGATATCAATTTTTGCTTCATGTTTTTTTTATTCATTTCACTACCCCTTCCCATTTCTGGGATCTGTAATTGCTATAGGATTTATTTATATCCTTTTCACTTTTTTTCACTTATTCCTGCTAGTGTCAGCTAACAGTTTATACATATTTTACCCAATCACTATAGGGTATTTATTGCTTTTAATTTCACAGTACTTATTTCTGTTAGTGTCAGCTAACAGTTCACATATGATCAAGTTTCATTTAGATACTTTATTGTGCATATTGTCTTTCAGATGATATTCGGTCTGGCTTTGCTCAATAACGTACATACACTTATTTTTCTTTTAGCGCCACACTTATCCACACCATAAATGGGAATTGACCAGAATATAAGAACACTTTAAAAATAATATATTTTGGGAATTTTGCGCTTCTATAGTTTTTATAGCTCATATGATACATTGTAGTTTGAGATTTCTTTTTTCAAAAAAGGCCTGCTCCCTGTCCTCTCGTATTGCAACTATTTCCACTCTTCGATGGAGAGGGTAAATATGATGTGACTACCTGTTTTTTACATATGATAGATGCACAATTGATTGTGACTGTACATCATATTATATACCATTGAAACCTGTCTTTTGATGTATTCATAGAAATATAAGAACCCCCTGAGGAAGACCGTAACCTTTAGGTCGAAATGCATTGGGGCTTTTCCTGCACATCGGACAGTACAACCATAATTTAATTATTGTGGGTTGATATTTTTGAATATACATTTTTCCTACATTCATATGGTATTGTCAATTTTTGTTTCCCTTTTCCAATCTATTAGTCTCGCACTATGCATACCAGAGCTCATGTTTTAACTTCTGTATCAGTATTGTCCAATTGTCTTTTGATAATAAAATTACTTATACTTTTTTACAAAATCTTTTTGACTCATAACTGCTGCTAAAAAACCCCACTGGGAATTTTTCCTTTTTTACACTATTTGTTATCCGGGGTGTGCAGCCTCCGTATATGTGTCATACAATGTTATAATATTTCTTCACTTTATCTTCTACCTGCTTATATTTCCTGTTGAATCCAGTGAGAAAAGCCCATTCCATGCTGCTTGTTGTTTATCTTTTTTTTATCCTTAAGCAGTGTTTCTCTAGCCATGGTTTTGACATTTGCCTTCAGGATTTCCATATATTTACCTTTGTAGCCTTTTTCTATGAATCTCTGTATCAAGATTTCTGACTGCTCTTCATAGTCGTTTTCATTGCTGCAGTTTCTCCGGATCCTCATAATCTGTCCTTTGGACACATTACCTATCCATTTTGGATGATGGCAACTTTTAGTAGGTATGTATCCGTTGCGATCTGTTTGCTTAAAAGGTCTTTGTGCCTAGTTTGTCATTTTCTTCATAGATTTGCAGATCCAATTAATCAATGCTATCCTGGTTCCAACCTCCTGTGAATTAAATTCCATGCCTGTTTTCCTTGAATTTGTCAAAAAATGATTTTAATGAGACTTCCATGCCTTTCCATATCATCACAATGTTATCAATATATCCCCTATAAAATTTTAAATTGGGTCTTTCCACACTATATATTTGTTCTTCCTCCCATTTGTTTATAAATAGTTTCGCTACACTCGGAGCATATCTTGCCCCCATAGCCACTCCTTTGGTCTGGAAATAATGGTCCCCTTTATACCAAAAATAGTTACTATTCATGGCCATCTCCAGGCCCTCTAATATGAACTCTATCTGTTCCTGTTTCATATCAGTATATTTGTGTAGCGCTCATTCCGCACTTCCTGAACGATGCTGGTATACAGCGAGTTCACATCTATGGTGACCAATAAATCTCCATCTACCCCTTGCACTGTATGTTTTTTTTATCTCTGAGATAAGTTGTTTAGGGTCCTTCAAGTATGATTTTCCTTTTGAGACCAATGGTTGCAAATATTAGTATTCTGCCAATCTCGCAAATAGAGCGTTGATTTCACTTATAATGGGTCGTCCTGGGGGTTTCTCTTGTTTTTTATTTATGTACCTTTGGGACGTAATAGATTACCAATGTCTTGCTTCAGGCACCAAATATTTTGCCTCCTTTTTGCTCAAGATGCCCATTTCTTTCCCTTTCTTGATGTATGATTTCAGTCTCTTTTTGTATTTTTTCTTTTGCTGATGCTTCATATTTGTATAAGTGTCTTCCTTGCTTAATAAGTACTTGATTTCCTCTTCATAGCCTTTTTTGTTATTCAAGATGACTAATCCTCCTCCTTTGTCTGCAGGATGGATAACTACCTCGTTATTTTTTTCTGTCTTTGATTTTTTCCCCAAACTTTATTCTGTTTAGATCTTTTTATTTTGTTTTTTAATGTCTTCCACCATTTTCTTAAAAAACTTCCTGGCTGTCATTACTTGGGTTCTTTGGGTTAAATGTAGAGTTATGCCCTGTACACATGGTCGGATTTTCCGACGGAAAATGTGTGATAGGACCTTGTTGTCAGAAATTCCGACCATGTGTGGGCTCCATCACACATTTTCCATCGGAATTTCCGACACACAAAGTTTGAGAGCTTGCTATAACATTTTCCGACAACAAAATCCTTTGTCGGAAATTCCGATCGTGTGTGTACAAATCCGACACACACAGTGCCACGCAGGCTCAGAATAAATTAAGAGACGAAAGCTATTGGCTACTGCCCCGTTTATAGTCCCGACGTACGTGTTTTACGTCACCGCGTTCAGAACGATCAGATTTTCTGACAACTTTGTGTGATCGTGTGTATGCAAGACAAGTTTGAGCCAACATCCGTCGGAAAAAATCCATGGATTTTGTTGTCGGAATGTCCGATCAATATCCCACTGTGTGTACAGGGCATTATTCTTTAGGTTAGTCCGTTTTTATATATCGTTTGATTTGTTGCTTGTTGTTCCGTTTTCTTGAGAGTGAACCATTTTTTCATATTAAGTTTTCTGATGAACTTTTGTAGGTCAATGTATACTTCAAACTTATCTAGGTCTTTATCTGGGCACATTTTAAGGCTAGATCTAAAATTTCCAATTCTTCTTGATTAAAATCCATATCACTTAAAATAAAATTGCCTGCCCCTATTGTTCTCTTCTTGTTTTTCTTTGTCCACCCTTGTTTGCCTCTGGTCCACTTTCTCTTTCTCATCCACGGTGTCTGGGGGGTTCCCCTGGTCCATTCCTCCAATTGTCTCTCTGCTGTTCCCAGCTGACCTCTCTGTGATATTGGTGTTCGGGTCTCTGAGGTTGCCATGAGTTCTGCCATCCTTAATGTCTTAGGGGCCCCATCCTCGGAATGGTCTGTGGGGCTCGTAGCTTACTCTGTTTCTTGATGGTCTCCCTCTGTGCCCCCTGGGTAAAAAATCCCTCCTATATTGGGTTTCTCTATACATTGATTCCTGGCATGTATCCACATATCTGAGAGGTGAAAACCTGGGTATTAAGCCACAAGCGAGTGTGATCTCCTGTAATAGGAGATCATTTGGAGTCGGGAAGCGGCAGTGTGTGCAGAGGTGGAGGTCTTTATCTCTTTTAACCACAACTCTTGGGTGTATCGTGTGTTAATTTAACGTTTGAAAATAACCTTAAAACAGTGGACGTTTGAAAATCACCTTAAAACAGTGGACTATTTAAAACATGATCTAATCAATTAATCAATTCATTTTTATTTATGTACAGAGTCACTTTATATATATAATTCAGCATTATTAAGGTTTATTGCTAGTATTCACTCACATGAGAGCGCAACCTAATATAGAAAGGTATTAATGGATATGTCCGTGGTTTGTTTACTCCCGGATTGCTATGGCATTGCATACGTATACAATATAGATTACCCAGCAAAATGGCCATGGGTCATGTGCCCCTAGGTTGCTAAGACACAATATATACACAGTACAATTTACCCAGTGGAACATTAAACAAAATGGTCGCAGATCACGTGCCCCCGGGTTACTAGGGCGCCATACACAATAAAAACTGGAGCGTGCAGCTAAATGGCGCTGCTCCTGATGATGCCGGTATGACGAAATGCGTAAGGAGGAGCTGCATGACTTCCGGTTTTGGGTCCGTGGGGCACATTGTGTCCCGGACTTCCTGTTTTTTTCTATCCTGTTTGACTTTTAACTAAATGTAAGTGCAAAATTACCTGTTTTTAATAAATTTTGGAATACAAAGTTACACTATAGAGCTTGTTCTTTGATATTTCTTACATGTATGAGACTGCTGGGGCAGTGGAAATAAGAAAAAGGAGAGACAGCTTTCTGTGCGCCCTGGATATCTACTGCATATGCAGCTAGGTGGTGCTGTAAATGCTGGCTATCCCTGCAAGAGGAGAGATTTCTGGTGAGTGGAGCAATATGAGGGGGAGCACTTGTGGAGACTTTGGGCACACTGCATGGTCTTCCATGGAAATATCTTTGCAACACCAGATTAAGTGTTTCACAACAGCACTATACCAAGGACATTTTTTGACACATGTTGTTTGGAGCACTATATTATATATAGATACGTTTTCACCATGTCAGAGATTGGTGTGTTGTTGCCACATCCCTATTGTATAGGAAAAAAGGAAACCCCCTTGCTTGGGACTTTAAAGGCAACAACAACACAAGTATAGAGTAAAAAATAATGTATTATTACACATAGAATTTGATCATACAAACATGTAGTGATCAGTTAAAAACAGGACATAACAAAAAAAACTAAAGAACAAAAACATAACAAAGACGTAACAAAATTGCATAGCAAGCATAGAATTGTATCATAAATACTCTCCGATTATTGAAAATCTCTGGTACTCGAGGCATTTCTGGTTCAAGCCCTTCGTCAGGGATATTGGATAGGAGAATATGTAATCATACTTGTTTATAAGTTTGTCATAAGATAAGCAGAAGCTGATTTGAAAAAGTATACTGTACTATGCGAACAGAAGGAGTTGATCAGACACTGCAGAAGATGGCGTCACTGGAAGCCTATTGACACTGCCCCACAGAGTCAACTAATGTCTTGTGGGAGGCCTCCATGAACTGGTTGGTTACAACTCAAGGTGGTATATGAAGAGCAGCGGAGGAGTTGTAAAACAGTAGTCAGTCTGATGATTATTGAGTGATGCTATCCAAGCCTCAAATATAGCCTTTCTTGGTCCGTGTGTAGCACACGCAGAGTCACTTGAAAAAACCCTCCCTGTGGTTAATGCTGCTCATCTGTGTCTGACATCCATCTCTCCCAGCATATGATTATTATTCTCCTATTCAATACCCCTGATGAAGGGCTTGAACCAGAAACGCGTCGGGTACCGGAGATTTTCAATAATCGGAGAGTATTCATGATACAATTCTATGCTTGCTATGCAATTTTGTTACGTTTTTGTTCTTTTTTTTTTTTTTTTTTGTTATGTCCTGTTTTTAACTGATCACTACATGTTTGTATGATCACATTTTATGTGCAATAATAAATGCTTTTTTACTGTATACTTTTGTTGTTGCCTTTAAAGTCCCAAGCAAGGGGGTTTCCTTTTTTACGGAGCACTATAATAAGGACACAATAACGGATAGCACTTGTCACTTTTATTTGGAATCACCAAAGGACTTATAACTTGCAGCGCTGGTCACTTTTAATGCTATTTGCACGTATTCATGAATTATTCACACATTTATTCAAAAGCACTATTTATTTATTATGCTAAACTGTTTGCATTTATTTATGTAAGTTTTGCATTAGTTCAAAAGGCTTTTTTCCTTTCACACAAATTTTCCCATGAGGCTTTACATTGTTAAATAGCAGTGCCACATCCACATTAGTAGCCACATTGTAACACCCTATTAATTTCTGACTCTACCTTGGTTGTAGGAATGAGCCAAACACCCCCGGTTCGGTTCGCAGCAGAACATGCGAACAGGCAAAACATTTGTTTGAACATGCGAACACCGTTAAAGTCTATGGGATACGAACATGAATAATCAAAAGTGCTCATTTTAAAGGCTTATATGTTAGTTATTGTCATGAAAAGTGTTTGGGGACCCGGGTCCTGCCCCAGGGGACATGTATCAATGAAAAAAAAAGTTTTCTCATTCGTTCATTGACAGACACGGCCTTCTTTATTCAGAACGGTAGGGTTATATCATCTCCGCAGGAGTAGGCAGAACAAAAAAACAACCCCTGGCTACGCCCATGGGCTGTCCTCCATCAGTATATAGCCCCCTCCCTGCTCTAGGTATTCAGTTTTTTTTCTACCTAGTCAGGAGTAAGGACCTAGTTCCCTGCTGGGATCTCTAATCCTGGGAATTTTTTGTTGTTCGTTATTTTCTCTTTTTCCTGGATTTTTTCCGGTGAGATCTACAATCAACTGCCGGGCTGGGCGACAGGTTGGACGCTTGATCCAGTGGTCACCCCAGTCTGGCCAGCGCGCGCGCGGACCACAGCTACACGCTAGGTCGGCCGCGACATAGCCCCACTGGACAGGGGCTGGCCCTGCGAGTTAAAGTCTCGCGAGGTTGCATACGACCTGGTCTCGGCCTGTGTTGCAGCGTTCCTCATGGCCGACAGCCCCCCCATTTCGGTGCTCCCTGGGGTGGTCGGTCCCTCCGGGGTTCTCCTCCACCCCCCTCCCCCTTCCTTCCCCCCTTCCTCCTCCACCCCATCCTGGGTGAGGCCCAGGCTTTGGGACAGGGTTCCCCTTTTCCACCATCGGGTTGTTACGGGGGGCATCTAGGGCCGCTCTCGCTATGAGGGGGACCAGGAGGGACCGACCACCCCAGGGAGCACCGAAGTGGGGGGGCTGTCGGCCATGAGGAACGCTGCAACACAGGCCGAGACCAGGTCATATGCAACCTCGCGAGACGTTTAACTCGCAGGGCCAGCCCCTGTCCAGTGAGGCTATGTCGCGGCCGACCTAGCGTGTAGCTGTGGTCTGCACGCGCTCGCTGGCCAGACTGGGGTGACCACTGGATCAATCGTCCAACCTGTCGCCCAGCCCGGCCTATGAGGGGTCCTAGTCTGTGCCCCTGTGCGGGGCCCCGGTATGTGCCCCTGTGGGGGGCCCCGGTATGTGCCCCCCCGTGGGGGGCCCTGGCATGTGTCCCTTGTGAGGGGCCCCGGTGTGTGCCCCCGGTGAGGAGCCCCGGAATGTGCCCTCGGTGAGGGGCCCCTGTATTTGCCCCCTGTGAGGGACCCCAGTATTTGCCCCCCTGTGAGGGGCCCCGGTATTTGCCCCCTGTGAGGGGCCCCAGTCTGTGCCCCCTGTGAGGGGCCCTGGAATGTGCCCTCGGTGAGGGCCCTGGTCTGTGCCCCCTATGAGGGGCCCCGGTATTTGCCCCCTGTGAGGGGCCCTGGTTTTTGCACCTGTGAGGGGCCTGGTTTTTGCCCCCGGTATTTGAGGGGCCCCGGTCTGCGCCCCCTGTTAGGGGCTCTGTTTTGTGCCCCCTATAAAGAGGCCTTGGTTTGTGCCCCCTGTGAGGGGCCTCGGTCGACATCCCATATGAGGACATTGGGTGGGGGGGTTTCAGTTGTTGGCCCCCTCCCCCTGTGTTTTTTGGGTAGTGCTTAGGCATATAGCCTAGTATATGGCACCCCTGCCCTCCCCTCCCCCCTCTGTCTCCTATCTGGCTTTGAGGACGTGGCCCACCTTGCGGGGTGGTGCCACGCTCCCTATCTTGTCAGGGAGAGAGGATGACTGCAGGAGGGCACGAAAGAGCGCTGGTTATCGCACTTATTACATCTGTGCAGGAACCTTTCAAGGATGCACCAGTGGCCGCAGCGGAGAGCCGATACCTCATAAGCCGTCTTGCGCGGCAAAAGCGTTCCCTTTTCCCTCTTATCTTGACAATATTGTCCTTGAAGACAATATCTAGTCTAGAATGCATTTGTGTTTCTAAAAAAAAACGCTTGCTGTAAGATACCCATTTGGGAATTCCCCTGCCTTTGCTGCATTGCCGGGCCTATGGTCTAGGCACTGCAGTATGTCAGCTACGCCTCTTGGCCGTAGCTCCCCTGGTTGCCGAGCTTCTAAGGTCTCTTCAGTGGTGCTTAGACAGGTATTTTGGAGGCTACCCTGGATGTCAATATTGCCAATGGGCGTCTACTGCCGGACCGCTGGCTGTTCTCCGTGGGGGGGATGTGCAAGCTCCGTTGCTGCAGAGTGTGGTTGTCACAGTTTCACACAGTTTAAGGCCCTGACCTGCCTTGTGTGGGTACAGAAGGTCAGGATGGAGTCCATTAGCACGGTGATAGCACCCCTTCATCATGGGAATCTTCTGGTTTCATTTGACATCATGAATGCTTGTTTACTCATTTCATTATGTGCCCGAATCCAGCACTTCCTCCATTTTGCTGTGGGTGCGGCGCATGATCAGCGCATAGTCTGGCCACCACTCCTTGGGTATTTGCGAGGTGTTGGCCCCAGATCGGGCGTGGTTGCATCTGTGGAGGTTTGCGGTCCTGGCTGCCTGGACGATCTTCTTTTGCCACTCCTCGGCTACCCCGAGGGGCAATGTAGTTTCTATACAGGCCTTGACTGATTTCAGTAGGCATCTATACTATCTGATGTCTGCCTGGGCCCTTCCAGAACTTCGGATTATCTAAGCCCGAGCTTCAGCTCTGGCCAGCGTGTTTTCTTCTCTTGGACAAACTCCAGAAGTTGCCGTGTTTTTTATTTTTCTGTCCGGCAGATAGACCCTCTGCGGACCTGCGTGTGAGCGTTGGGTCTGAGAGTTTCTACCTTTTTTGAAACGATTCCATTTGCGCAGTTCCATACAAGCTCCCTTCGGGGAGATCTTGGCATGAGACAAATGCCCGAGGTCTCGGGACAACCGGATTCGACTGAGTTAGGAAATCAGGGTTCCCTGGTCTGTTGGCTCGCTCTCCGGTTCTTCGGCGGGATAAATCCTTTCTCCCCTTGTATTAAACAGGGTGACCACCAATGCCAGTCGATCCAGGTAAAATGTCCTGGGACTGAGCTCTGCTCAGAGTCATTGTACGCTGGTGGAATCCGGACTACCAGGTAATATCCTGGAACTTTGAGTGATCAGGCTAAGCCTGGATCATCGACTTCGGGGGCTCCCGGTACGGTTCTAGTCGGACAAGGCAACCACGATGGCTTATGCCCTTCGCCAGGGCCGGTCAAATAGGCTGTGACGGCCCTGGCTGTTGCAAGTATTCCCCGGTGGGCAGAACGTTTCGTTCACCACTTTTCCAGTGTATGCATTCCAGGAGTGGAATGCTGACAGGCGGATACCTCAGTTGGCGAGGGTTGGACCACGGATGGGCCCTTCACCGGGCCATGTTTCTTGGGGTTTATTCCTGCTGGGACACTCATGAGGTAGTTCTCTTGGTGTTCTGCTTCAACTGGACGGTACCAAGGTTTCTGGTAAAGTCACGGGTTGCTCTGGCAGCTCTGGTGGCCCATGGGGCCAGTGATGTTTCCCTATGCCTTTCCTCCTCTCCAGCTTCTGTTGTGGCTTTTACGCAGGATCACGGCTGCGGGGGGTTCCGGTCATTATCCCCGGATGGGTCCAGTTGCTCTGGGTACGCTGACCGGGTGCACCTGGTCGCTGGCGTTCCTTGTCGACTGCCTCTCAAGAAGGATCTATGGTCCCAGGGCCGTTCTTCCATCCTGCCTTAGAGTCACTGGTTTTAACGGCCTGGCTGTGTTGAGCCAAGTACGGCAGTTCCGACACTGTTGATGGCTAGGGAGTCCATCTTCTAGGAGGCTTTAACCTCCAGGTGAGGTGTGGAGAGCGCATATATCCTGGTGTGAATCACCGGGCATTCATCCTTGTTCTTTCTAGGTGGCTCCAATTCTAACCCCCATTTACGTTTAGCAGGAATGTGCCTCGAGTACTATCGAGGGCCAGGTGTCAGCCTGGGTGGTCGTCTTCAGCATCCCCTAGTTTTGCACTCCCTGGTGCGTACCTTTATTCAAGGGGTTAGGCGTCTTTTGCCACCGGTGCATTTTTTTCTACCGCCGTGGGATCTGAACTTGGTGTTTTCGGTTCTCCAGGAACTGCTCTTCCCCTCTCTCAAAATATCGGGAGATTCCACTGCTTACTCTGTCTCGGAAGGTGGTCTCTTGGTGGCTTTCACCTCTGCTCACAGGGTGTCGAAAAGGGTGGCGTTATCTTCTCGTTCACCTTACCCAGGTTTAGGCGGTGCTTTGCCCTTTTCTATAGTGCTGTCCCTGGGTTTCCATTTGAACAAGGACATTGTGTTTCCTTTTTTGTGTCCCTGGCAACACATCCCAAGGAATTTGCCTTATCTGCCCGGGATGTGGTTTGGGGGATTTGGTTGTATTTGCCTGCCACTGAGTCTTTTGGAGGTCAGGCTCTCTGTACTCACGGACAGGCCAAGAAAGGGTCTGTCTGCTTCTTCGGCGACCTTCTTCTGGATGGATCAGACAGATGATGACTCTGAGCTATTTTGTCAGGAATCGGGTTCCTACTTTCCCTGTTATGGCACATTCTTCTCGGGCGCCTAGGGCGTCTTGGGCCTTCTGTCTTCAGGCATTTTTTGGCGCATTTTTTCACAAGTTCTACGAAGTGGATGGGTTGGCATCTGCAGGTGCCTTTTTTGGCCACAAGCTTTTTGCAGGCTGGTGTTAAGAGGGTCTAATGCCTCTTGAAGGGGTATCATTCAGGTTGGGTTTTAGCTTGTCCTGTGTGAAGCTCCTGTTACCTGGTTGACTTTTGTGTTAGCCTTGGAATTTTTCGCTGTCCCACCCCTCATGTTCAGCACTGCTTTGGGACATCCCTATCGTTCTGAATAAAGAAGGCTGTGTCTGTCAATGAACGAATGAGAAAATAGGATTCTTTACTTACCGTAAAATCAGTTTTTCTGAGTTGACAGACACAGCACCCACCCCTCTATGGAGTTTTTTGATACTTCTATTACTGCTTGCTACTAAACTGAATACCTAGAGCAGGGAGGGGTTTATATACTGACGGAGGACAGCCCATGGGCGTAGCCAGGGGTTGTTTTTTGTTCTGCCTAGTTCTGCTCCTGTGGAGATGATATAACCCTACCGTTCTGAATAAAGAAGGCTGTGTCTGTCAATGAACTCAGAGAAACAGATTTTATGGTAAGTAAAAAATCCTAAACACGGCCGTTTTTTCAGTAGCAGTGATTTTAATAATGCTTAAAGTGGATGTAAACCCAATGTCATCCTTTCTAAACTACTGCCATAGGGTTAACTGCAGATTCTGTGGTTGGGTCTGTGGTCTGGAGTTCGGTGGGTGGAGTCGTGATGTCAGTAGACTCCCCGCCCACCTCTACACTCCCCTTGTCAATATGCATTTTCTCCTGTGTATTTCTTACACTGAACTTCTGCTATGATCTCTAACATCCAGTGAAAAGACAGGAAAGTAACCATATTACTTCAGCATGCCAAATCATGCTGAGGTGTGGAACAGCCAATCCTTGTAGAGCTGCTGAAGAAAGGAGTGGGGGTGGGAATTAAAAAATAATTAATGTCTTAGGCTAGTGCACGAGATATGTAAATCACCTGTCACTCACAGCAAGGGGGAGGATTTGACAAAGTTTTTCTCTGTTTGTCAAGATTAATCTCACTGAACAATAAAAGAGGATTGCTCAGAGCTGGATTAACTCTTTGTGGCAAGACTGGGCTCAAATGATAGGAAATCTTATAGTTTACATTATGACATAAAAAAAAATTCGGGTTTACATCCACTTTAAAGTGAAACAATAAAAGTGAAATATTCCTTTAAATTTCATACCTGGGGGGTGTCTATAGTATGCCTGTAAAGTGGCGCATTTTTCCCGTGTTTAGAATAGTCCCTGCACAAAATGATATTTCTAAAGGAAAAAAAGTGATTTAAAAGTACTTGCGGCTATAATGAATTGTCAGTCCCGGCAATACAGATAAAAGAAGTCATTGAAAAAAACAGCATGGGATCCCCCCAGTCCATTTCCTGGCCCTTTGGGTCTGGTATGAATATTAAGGGGAACCCCGAACCAAAATAAAAAAAAAATTGTATGGGGGTCCCCCTAAATTCCATACCAGACCCTTCAGGTCTTGTATGGATATTAAGGGGAACCCCGCGCCAAAATTAAAAAAAACATGGCGTGGGGATTCCCCTCAGAATCCATACCAGACCCTTTAGGTCTGGTATGGATTTTAAGGGGAACCCGCGCGCCAACATTTTTAAAAAAAATGGCATGGGGGTCCCTCCAAAAATCCATCCCAGACCCTTATCCGAGCACGCAACCTGGCATGCTGCAGGAAAAGAGGGGGGCAAGAGAGCACTCCCCCCTTTGAACCGTACCAGGCCACATGCCCTCAACATAGGGAGGGTGCTTTGGGGTAGTCTGCGGGCGGGGGGCTTATCGGAATCTGTAAGCCCCCTTTAACAAGGGGACCCCCAGATCCCAGCCTCCCCCCTGTGTGAAATGGTAACGGGGTACAAATGTACCCCTACCATTTCACAAAAAAGTGTCAAAATGGTACAAATGACAAGACATTTGAGACAAGTCCTTTATTATAAAATAAAAATGTCCCACGAAGTCCATTCATCTTCTCTCGCTCTGCCGACGGACCGAAAAAGAAAAAAAAAACCAAAGCCACGACCGACCCGCCTCCATGGGAGGCACCCACCGTATGACGCGTCTTCGCTTTGACAGTTCTTTTATAACTGAGGGCGGGACCATGCGGTGACGTTCCCGGGTGACCCCGCCCCCCTCTGACGCACGGGGACTTCCCTATGGCTTTCCTGGGACGTCAGAGGGGGCGGGGCCACTGTTTACGTAACCACGTGGGACATTTTTATTTTTTAATAAAGGACTTGTCCCAAGCCGTGTCTTGTCATTTGTACCATTTTGACACTTTTTTTGTGAAATGGTAGGGGTACATTTGTACCCCGTTACCATTTCACACAGGGGGGAGGCTGGGATCTGGGGGTCCCCTTGTTAAAGGGGGCTTCCAGATTCTGATAAGCCCCCTGCCCGCAGACCCCCACAACCTCTGGGCAAGGGTTGTGGGGATGAGGCCCTTGTACCCATCAACATGGGAACAAGGTGCTTTGGGGAGCTGCCCCAAAGCACCCTCCCCATGTTGAGGGCATGTGGCCTGGTACAGTTCAGGAGGGGGGGCACTCTCTCACCCCCCCTCTTTTCCTGTGGCCTGCCAGGTTGCAAGCTCGGATAAGGGTCTGGTATGGATTTTTGGGGGGACCCCTACGCCATTTTTTTTAAATTTTGGCACCGGGTTCCCCTTAAAATCCATAGGTATGATTTTTTTTTTTTTTTTTATTTTGGCACGGGGTTCCCCTTAATAATCATACCAGACCCAAAGAGCCTGGTAATGGACTGGGGGATCCCATGCCATTTTTTTCAATGACTTCTTTTATCTGTATTGCCGGGACCGACAATTCATTATAGCCGCAAGTACTTTTAAATGACTTTTTTTTCCTTTAGAAATGTCATTTTGTGCAGGGACTATTCTAAATACGGGAAAAATGTGCCACTTTACAGGCATACTATAGACACCCCCCAGGTACGAAATTTAAAGGAATATTTCACTTTTATTGTCTTACTTTAAGCATTATTAAAATCACTGCTCCCGAAAAAATGGCCATTTTAAAAACTTTTTTTTGCATTGATACATGTCTCCTGGGGCAGGACCCAGGTCCCCAAACACTTTTTATGACAATACCATGCATATAAGTCTTTAAAATTAGCACTTTTGATTTCACCCATAGACTTTTAAAGGGTGTTCCGCGGCTTTCGAATTTGCTGCGAATACCCCAAATTGTTCGCTATTCGGCGAACGGGCGAACACACCGGGATTATCCCTACTTGGTAGTAGTTACAGTGGAGGCAGCAGCTACACACACACACACACACACACTAATTTTCATCCATATCGCGGAATCACCCAATACACTACCAGTCAGGAAATTATATGTGTAATTTATGCTCCTAGAACGCCTAAAGGTTCTACTTGCATGTTGGGCCTCAGTATGTGGCCAAGCTGTGTAAAAGTCTCACACATGTGGTATCACCATCATCAGGAGCAGTAGCAGAATGTATTTTGGGGTGTCATTTTTGCTATGGAGGCCCTCCATTCCCAGTTGATGCCTTCTGAGAGGAAACGTGTCGCTTCAGAGGCACGGACCGTTCTGCAGATGGCCGTGCACCATTGATGATTGTCTGCCTGATTTAAACATCTATGTTGTAAGTGCATTTTTATTTTTAATAGCTGGAGTTTTTATACATTAATGCACTATAAGTCCTCCCCATTGCTTTTACCACTATATGCTGTGAGAGACATGAGCTTGGATCCTGAGGCTGGCTGACAACCTACTCCTAGAGGTGAACTTATGTTTGCGCATATGATCTCTTAGTGGCATCATTCCATCTGGTAAGCAGCCAATCTTTTGTTTGGAGCACGATGGTGAAGCACATGCACTTTGGATTCATTTTTGCACAAGGACACTTTGCACCATAATTGGCATGTGGGGAGTTGGAACCACATAGTAGTTTTATGCAAAGAGAGCACAAGTTGCTGGACTGATCATTCTCTTTGGATTTTTGGAACACCTGTTTAATTTAAATGTATTTGTTGGAGCAGGTTTTTGCCCATATGCATTTTGGCACATATGTATGATATAAGTACAGCATACAAACACTTTGTATGGTTGCACATACCACTTTATACACAATGTGGATTATCAATTTTCAATATGTTTTAGTTACATAGTTACTGTACATAGTTGGTGAGGTTGAAAAACGACACATGTCCATCAAGTTCAACCTGTGTGTGTGGTTTTATGTTAATAGTACATTGTATATCCCTGTATGTTGTGGTCATTTAGATGCCCATCTAATAGTTTTTTGAAATTATCGATGCTCCCTGCTGAAACCACTGCTTGTGGAAGAGAATTCCATATCCTTACCAATCTAATGCCGTGTACATACGATCGGATTTTCCGACAACAAATGTTCGATAGGAGCTTGTTGTCGGAAACTCCGACCGTGTGTAGGCTCCATTGGACATTTTTCGTCTGAATTTTCGCCAAACAAAATTTGAGATATGGATCTCAAATTTTCCGACAACAAAATCCGTTCTCGTAAATTCCGATCGTGTGTACACAATTCCGACGCACAAAGTTCCACGCATGCTCTGAATCAATTACGAGACGGAAGTAATCGGTCTGGTAAAACTAACGTTCGTAATGGAGATAGCACATTCGTCACACTGCAAATTTTTAAATCTTTTAATGCAGCGCATTCTCTTCTTCTTTATAATGCTAGAATAATGAAGTTGTTTTGCTGCTGATATTTTTTTTTGTTCTTCAGATCTCCATAATAATGTTTTTAATTTTGGTTTATAGTGTTTTTTTTATCAAGATCTCCTGCTTTTTTTTTTCTAGTGCTCTCCATAATATTGTTTTTCGTTTTGTGTGTCAAGCTACCACAACACCATTATTATCTTGTATTTTTTTAACCTCAAGGAGGTTGGTTGGTGTTGGTGTCCCTTGTTAATTTGACATTGTATTTAGGAAATGTACCTGCCTACTCACAAACTGTCCTTTTTTAAATAAAACACATAGGCAAGTATTTGTGAATCCAAAATAGCCATTTATTATGGGTCATAAAAAAAAAAGAGGAAGGCAACGCTGGAGAAAATTGTGAAATTGGCGAAGCCTTTGTACCCCAGGGCACACATCAACTATTTTACAGCCAAAATTGGTAGCATGAGGAGTCTATATAATAGTGAGCACAATCCGGTCCCGGACTACAAGAGATCAGGAACCCAGGCTGTGGTCATACAACAGCCTGCGTCTTTTGTCAGACCAGACTGAACCCAAGCCATCACGCTCTTGTCTTCCTTCCGGGCTTGCTTCCAGGCTGTGGTTTTGGAGTTGTGGCAGGAGGTGGAGGAGGAGGAGGATGGTCGAACTCACACAGGTGTGTGTTGTTTGTGAGTTGGCCCCTCAACCCCTTATTTAGGGACAGATACATAATTTCCTCACAGATGAGGTGTTGGCCCTCCTCCATTTCCTGCATTTTGCATGCAGCCATGGAGGCAAAGGCCTCTTGAAGAGTGGGGGTGGTTCTGAGGGCAGCATTAGTATCCCGAATCAGCCCAAGCACTGCCTCCTCCACGTTACTCCCCTTCCTAGGCCTTTTGGTTGGAAGGCGGAGGGGAAGGACCTGGGATTCGGTCAGGCTACTGGGCCGGGCCACCTCCTGGCTGCCACTTTCCCCCGCCACCTCCTGGCTGCCACATTCCACGCCTCCTCCTGGCTGCCACATTCCACGCCCTCCTGGCTGAGGCTTTCCTGTGTATGAAAAAAGGACATAGTTTTATTTCTTTATTCATCATTCACACACAATTTTCAGCTCATGACTGTTGCAAATTGAATGTTAACAAATAGAAAAGACTATCATTCTGACCCCAACATTTTTCATTCTTGTCCCAAACATTTTTGGCCACAACTGTCTATTGATATGTGTCATGGTTATGCAGTAATCTTTCTCTGTCAGCTTACCTTCTCCCCATGTGTTCAGACTAAGAGGCCAGCCACTCACACCTGGCTGGTTTTATAACCTCTCCTCTAAGCATGGCCCCACCCCAGGCCCTATTAGGGAACCCTATATTAACCTGTGCACTGAAAGCCAGCAGTGCTGATTAACCATTGTGTGTTAGCTTTTGTGTGTACTTGCTGTGTTTCCTACGTCTGATTCCAATTACCGACTTTGGCCTGTTCTCGACTTTCCCTGTCTGCTTGTGACCCTGACCTTTGGCGTGTCCCCAACTATCCCTGTTTGCCTGTGACCCTGAACCTTGGCGTGAACTCTGTTGTCCTTGTCTGCTTGTGGCCCTGACCTTGGCTTATTCCCTTACTATCCCTATCCTCCTGTTGCCTACTGTGGGTGTGAGCTGGGGGTCGCGACCTGGAGCCAGTTGCAGCCCAGTCCATCCTCACCACTAGAGACTCTGGTAAACACCTGCTGGCTCTTAGACTCCGTGCCCCAGGGAATCTTACAGGATCCGTGTTGGCGTTCCAGTGGCCCTGCCTTCCTTACCACCCTGACTCCCATCCGCTGCAGTCAGCCGTAGGGTCCACTACCTTGCGGTGCACTCCTGATCCCAACGGTGTACATCTGTCACCTAGCCTCAAGGTGACCTGACAGTTTGATCAGCCACAGACCCGGCTGATGTGCCGCTACCTGCAGATGATCCGTTGCAGGGCTTAGTTCGCAGACTTGAGACCCAGGAATCGCATCAGACCCAAGTGATGCGATTCCTTCAGGATTTGGCATCCCGTTTTGAACAGGTTCAGGCCTCATTAGGACCCCCGGTTCAACAACCTCAACTGCTATCAGCTGCTGCACTTATGGCACCAGTTGCAGCCACACATTCATTACAACTGCCAGCTCCTGCCCGTTTCTCTGGGGACTCCAAGGCTTGCAGGGGGTTCCTTAGCCAGTGCACAATTCATTTTGACCTTCAGCCCCCAAACTTCCTGTCTGATCAGGCGAAAGTAGCCTATATTATATCCCTCCTGTCCGGGGAGGCGCTAGCTTGGGCTGCCCCTCTGTGGGAACGGAATGATCCAGTGGTTTCTAGCCTGTCTGATTTCTTGAAACTTTTTTGGAATATCTTCGAGGAACCAGGTCGTGTCTCCTCAGCGGCTAGCGCTCTTTTACGTCTCCATCAAGAGTCCGCCTCTGTGGGACAGTATGCTCTTCAGTTCCATATCCTCACAGCTGAATTGAGCTGGAATAATGAGGCCCTAGTTGCAACCTTTTTACATGGCCTCTCTGATAGAGTGAAGGATGAATTAGCAGGAAGATCCCTTCCTGCTGATCTGGACAGTGTCATCACCTTGTGTAACCAGATCGATATTCGCTTTCAGGAGAGGGCCTTGGAATAATGACGCCAGCACTCCCCGTTCCTTAGGCAGCCTTAGCTCCCAGTCCCTTCTCTTGGATCCGAGGAGCACCCCCTGCCTGCTGAGGAACCTATGCAGCTGGGCTGGACCAAGTTGTCTCCTGAAGAATGCTCTAGGCGCAGAACTTTGGGCCTGTGCCTCTATTGTGGGGCCAAAGGTAATTTTCGTGACACTTTGTTCTCTTCGTCCCGAAAAAAGATCGAGGCTAATGCATCTGGAAGGTGGAGTATTAGACCCTAAAATATCACCTTCACCTTCTCGTCTTCTTCTTTCTGTGTTTCTTCATGTCGGCGCTTCCTCTCTTTCGGTCTTGGCACATCTGGATTCCGGGGCCGCTGGCAATTTCATGGATTGGGAAACTGCATCTTCCATGAGTCTTACCCTTTTGCCCCTTTCAACACCATTGGTGGTCTTGGCGATTGATGGCACTGTTCCCCCAGGGAGTCCTATCCGCTTCCAGACCCTCCCTGTTAAGATGTCAGTAGGGACACTCCACCAGGAGCGGATATCATTCCTTGTCTTACCTAAGGCTTCATCTCCTATCATATTAGGTCTTCCTTGGTTACAGTTCCATTCTCCACACATTGACTGGATTGCTGGACGGACCCTGGCTTGGGGTTCCTCCTGTTCCTCTTCCCGCCTACTCAAGGTTACCCCAAAAGAGAAACTTCCTGTTGCCACCATCCCAGTATCTTCTGCTCTTCCCACTGCATATAGCGATTTCTGGAATGTCTCCTGAAATAGTGGGGCTGAGGCACTCTCTTGGTCATGTGGCACTCTGGATGAGGAGCCCACCTGTGAACTTAAGCCAATCGTTCACTCCAGTTTGCATGGTCATTTACCTTTGCCTGTTCCTTGATCCCCTTGGACGCACACCCAGGCTGACCCGTCCACCATTTTCACAGTCGCTACGCCCTGTGATGCGATTCTGGTGGTCGCTGCACCCGGCAATGCTGTTCAGTTGACCTCTGCACCAGTTCAGCCTATGCCCAGTGAAGCTATCCAGCTTGACTTCTTTGACACATCACTTTCTAACCAACCTGGTCTCAGGGATCCACTGACTTCTGCCCAGTCTGATGATCCTATGCTGGATGTCCATCTCATCTTTAAGGGTCTAGGGGACCCTGCTCAGACTCCTGATGGTCTTCTTATGCCTTTACCTATACCTAAGAAGCCTTTAGCCCTCAAAAAGTCCTCTCGTCCTCTCCCTACCTCGCTTTCGGTCTGTGAGGATAATCTTAAGTACGAGGTTAGTCAAGTTCTGGATTCCCAGGGCCATAGAGGCATTCTTCAGTACCTTGGGAAGAGTTTGGACCAGAGGAGAGGTCTTGGATCACTGCATCTGAGATCTTTGCACCTCGTCTGTTGAGGAGGTTTCATCTGGAGTTTCCCTTTAAGCCAGAGTCCAGGCGGGGGAGGGGGAGGCCTTATAAGAGGGGAGGGGTACTGTCATGGTTATGCAGTAATCTTTCTCTGTCAGCTTACCTTCTCATGTGTTCAGACTAAGAGGCCAGCCACTCACACCTGGCTGGTTTTATAACCTCTCCTCTAAGTATGGCCCCACCCCAGGCCCTATCAGGGAACCCTATATTAACCTGTGCACTGCAAGCCAGCAGTGCTGATCAACCATTGTGTGTTAGCTTTTGTGTGTACTTGCTGTGTTTCCTACGTCTGATTCCAGTTACCGACTTTGGCCTGTTCTCGACTTTCCCTGTCTGCTTGTGACTTATGTGTGGCTTATTCCCTTACTATCCCTATCCTCCTGTTGCCTACTGTGGGTGTGAGCTGGGGGACCCTGGGGGTCGCGACCTGGAGCCAGTTGCAGCCCAGTCCATCCTCACCACTAGAGACTCTGGTGAACACCTGCTGGCTCTTAGACTCCGCGCCCCAGGGAATCTTGCGCTCTAACCCCGGTGGGATCTGTGTTGGTGTTCCAGCGGCCCTGCCTTCCTTACCACCCTGACGCAGCAGTCAGCCGTAGGGTCCACTACCTTGCGGTGCACTCCTGATCCCAACGTTGTGCATCTGTCACCTAGCCTCAAGGTGACCTGACAATATGTAAAACACATTCAATTAGCAATTAGTGATCAATAATAACATCTAGTTAACATCATACATTTTACGACAATAAATCTGTAGAACAATGCTATACCTGGTTCAAGCTGGGCTCCTTCACTTCTTCCTGGCTGGAAGGCCCAGGTTGGACGTTGAAAGCCTCAGCTGGGGTAGAACGAAGTGTGGAAGGAAGAGTGGAAGAAAGGGTTGAGAGTGATTGCCAGACTTCAGTCTGGTCTGACAGAAAACGCAGTCTTTCATAGTACCACAGCCCGGGGACATAAATGGCATCTGCTGCTGCTCCTGATCTCATGGAATCCTGGACCTTATTGCGCTCCTCAGCCCACCAATCTTTGCCTTCAAATAGGGGATGGTTGCCGCTGGGATCTGCGGCTTCACCAACTCCAGCAGTTTCTTCAGCGCTGCCTGCCTCTTAATGCGGATGTTTCACCTGCCACAGACAGGGCAGCTCCCTGTACTTGTCTATGAATAGGGGGAGGAAGTTGTGATTATTGAAGCCATCCATTTTCTCTGCAAGACACAACACAAGACAAACCCTAATGTCAGGCTAAACTCTCCTAATCTTGTCCCAATATAGGCATCAATCTAGAGGCAGTATAGGCCACTGATGCACCTTGTAACTTCGTTAGAATGATCGGAGCTTCTGCTACTCCTTCCTCCGCTCACAGATCGTACGTACGACGCACGCATGTTACGCGTTATATACACTGCGCATGTCAGACACTCCGCCCGCCCCTGACGTTCTTTCTAGTCTATTCCCCAACCCTTGTCTTTCGGCGCAGTGGGAGAGCACATGACGGAGAAAGAGCAAGTGCATGCAGACAGCAGCAGCAGCAACGACGAAAGGCCAGAGCCACGAACGCCCCGATCCCGGAGGAGATTTAAGGCCTTAAATATGTCCTTTATAGAGATGGTGGACATCTTGAAGAGGGCCGACTATGATGGGAAGCATGGACCTTACTCAAACCCAAATTTCAGAAAGGCCAAGATCATGGCTAAAGTTGTGAAAAGTCTGCACAGGAATTTTGATCAATTGAGGAAACGCTGGTCAGACCTAAAATTGAGGGAGCAGGATCAGTACAGAAAGATCAAGAGCGTTCTTCAAAAAAGTAAGTATTTGTCGTGTGTTCCTATTATTATTATTAATTGCATCATGCTCCATGTGCTTTTCTTTACTGTTGTACAGTTGAAAATGGCAAGTTTCAGGTTCGTGGGCACAGTAATCGTTCGTAGTAAACATCGTTTGTTCGCCCACTAATACAATGTTTTTGGCAGATCCAGGTTAACTACATTTGTTCAGGCCTATTTGTATTAAAAGAAGTTTATGATATTGTTGTCTAGATGGGTTTGTACTGGAATGAAATGCAAACTTGATTCAGTGTAAGGAGAGTACACTCAGCAGCTGTTTACACATCTGGACGCAGGAGCACTAGTGTGGCACACCAGAACAAACTTTTTAGGGTGTCCCACACGGGTGCTACAGTGGATACTAGGGGTGTCTCCATGTGTGAAAATTGTACAAAAAAGATAAGTATTCCAGCTTTATAATGGGGGAAAAAAAAATGTCTTTGGCTTGGAACTCTGCCAAAAAAGACAATTGTACGACACTTCCAAGCAATGTTTCATATTACTATTTCTGGCCTCAAATATCTGTGTGCTAAGTATACCTTTATTTTATTCACATAGGGGAGAAAAGACTCGGGACATCTGAGGACACCAGGGACCCCCCACCTCCTAAAGAAAAGCAAATCCCCACACCACAACCATAAGATGTGGAGGAAGGAGAGGTTTATGAAGTGGGCGAAATAGTGACCACAACAGGTGAGTGTCTGAGACCACAGCTTCAGGTAATAGATGGATGCATATTTATAATACATAGTGTAGCTAGCACATGTTGACATTAGGCATGGGATCAGGAGGGAAATCCCCATTTTGACTCTCAATTTGTGTTCATCTTCAAAATTTGGCTTTCACAGGGGTGACATCAACCCATCTGATGAAGGCAATATCAACACAGTTTGGACATATTAATGTCTGATATTGCCTTCACTTTGTCAAAGTTGAACTTTGTAAGTTCCTGAGTTGTGTATTTTTTTATATGTTTTAAACATGCATTTTTTAACACAAAAAAGGCTATTTTTACTGTCAAAAACAAAAATGTTATTACTAAAATATGTTGGTTTGTTTCTAAAAACATTTTCTAGCGCACATGTGAATGTGCACAGAGTAAAAAGTTTTCTACTCAACAACGTGTAGCTTCTTCTTTCAATGCTCAATATCATTTTTTGGACTAAGTTGGTGTTTACACTGAAATGGGGGTTATTTACTAAAGGCAAATCCACTTTGCACTACAAGTGCACTTTCAGTGCAGTTTCAAGTGCATTTTGCAGTGCACTTGGAGTGCAAAGTGGATTGTCCTTTAGTAAATAACTCCCACAGTGCTTTATAATTTGCCACAATCATGCCATTTTCGTGACTCAGCAAAATTAATTCATGGTGCTGAAAATTATGTATATTTTTAACAGTAATGCATTACATACATTAACAACAATAACAAGGTGTGTGTGTAGCAGACCCACAACATAATAGTTCGCGGAAGAAGAGATTGTCACCTCATGTATCAAATAAATTACGTTTGCACTATTGAAGAAAATGGCCAAAAAAAACCCATCGGAGAACCTAGGAGACAGCTAAAAGAAACACAAGCAGTAAATCAAAGGAAATATTATTTCAGTTTACCGTATTTATCGGCGTATAACACGCACTTTTTTCCCCTTAAAATCAGGGGAAAGTCGCAGGTGCGTGTTATACGCCGATCCCCTGCGATCCCGAGCTGTCAAAATATGAAAATCGCCGACCGCGATTTGAAAATGGCGCCGCCGGCGCCGAAATACACAGAGCCGGTCCTCGGCTCTTTCCGGCGGCTCTCGTTCACTTTCGGCTCCACTCGTAGTCCCGAGCGGAGCTATCCGAACCTACTCGGATAGCTCCGCTCGGGACTACGAGTGGAGCCGAAAGTGAACGAGACCCGCCGGAAAGAGCCGAGGACCGGCTCTGTGTATTTCGGCGCCGGCGGCGCCATTTTCAAATCGCGGTCGGCGATTTTGAAGCCCAGCAAGCAGGGACAGGGGATCGAAGGCTGCACTGGGGCAAGGCTGCACTGGGGCAAGGCTGCACTGGGGCAAGGCTGCACTGGGGAAGGCTGCACTGACAAGGCTGCACTGGGGAAGGCTGCACTGACATGGCTGCACTGACATGGCTGCACTGAGAAGGCTGCACTGAGAAGGCTGCACTGACATGGCTGCACTGGGGAAGGCTGCACTGGGGAAGGCTGCACTGACAAGGCTGCACTGACAAGGCTGCACTGACATGGCTGCACTGGGGCAAGGCTGCACTGAGAAGGCTGCAATGATGGGCATTTAAATGTAAGTTTTTTTCCCTTCAACTTCCCTCCTAAAAGTTTTTTTTTCCTTAAAATTCCCTCCTAAATTGGGGTGTGTGTTATACGCCGGTGCGTGTTATGCGCCGATAAATACGGTAACTAAAAAAATTTTTTTTTTAAATGTTTATTAAACATTTTCTGGCATATCAATGGTCCCCCTACCTGCAAAGTATTGCATATATTTTATACAGACCTCACATGTGCTTTGGGGGGGGCAAGCACTGAAAACCAGATACAAACCCACAAGCACAAACTGAAGAGCAGTAACGATCGGAAAAGCACTAGGCTGAAAATCGCGAATCGTCTCTCACCGAACTTCTACTAACACGAGATTAGCAGAAGGAGCCCAAAGGGTAGCGCACTGGCTATTGGACTTCCCTTTTATGGTGCCGTCGTACGTGTTGTACGTCACCGCGTTCTTGACGTTCGGAAGTTCCGACAAGATTTGTGTGACCGTGTGTATTCAAGACAAGTTTGAGCCAACATCCGTCGGAAAAAAAACATTGATTTTGTTGTCGGAATGTGCGATAGTGTGTACGCGGCATTACAGTAAATAAGCCTCTTCGCGGTTTAAGGTTAAACTGCTTCTCTTCTAATGTTAGTGAATGGCTGCGTGTCTTTTTTTTAAATTGCCTTGCGCAGAAAAGTTTTTTATCCCTATTGTGGGGTCACCAAAATAGTGTTTGTACATTGAAATCTTATCCCCTCTCAAGCGTCTCCTCTCCAGAGAGAATAAGTTTAACGCTTACAGTCTTTCCCCATAGCTGAGATCCTCCAGTCCCTTTATTAGCTTTGTTGCCTGTAACGACACCCCGAGTATGAAAGAGGTTAAAGCCGTTTAGGACATTCCATTTCTGAACACAAAGGCAGCTACCGAACACCCCAATCAGCCGAACAAGAAACCCATACGAATAATTCTCCCCCCAAGTACGAGACGAGGCTCTGTCTTGAGGGTCAAACAGGAAAGAATTTTTATTTTGAGATCTCACACAAATATATACAGCAAGATGAAAATACAACCTCTCACCAGAAACCTAATTAACATGAGCTAATTATCTAACCCTTTAGACAGCCTAGGTGACTCAGAGACATGATCTTTAGGACAGACTTCACGTCTCCTAGCTCACCGACTATACAATACACATTATCATACATCTCAACACAGAACTCCTTCATACAATTGCAGGGTTAATTAGCCCAGACAACAATGGCGGAAAGAGAAGCCACACTAGACTCATTTACATTATTGAAGACAACAGACAGGTGGCTGGAGTTGATGACATCAGCATCTCCTCACAGCATGTGTCTCAACAGTATGAATCAGTCACTATTTGTAACATGGCATATCCAGGGTCCCCAGAGTCTGTGTGTCTTGGGGGACATGGACCTGAATCTAAAGTAATCCCACCTCAAGGGTCCCCAGGCATACAGCTCACAAAGAGCACCGTTCCCCCAAATGCCAGGGCCCATAATCGGTAGCCTAGAGGCTAGCATTCAGTCCCCTCCAAAAGCCTCTGTCCCAGCTAGGTCTGTCACATTGCCCTTCTCTGGACCCTCTTCAGTTTCAGCACATCCCTCCTGAGGACTGGTACCCAGAATTGGACAGCATACTCCAGGTGCGGCCGGACCAGGATCTTGTAGAGTGGGAGAATTATCATTTTATCTCTGGAGTTAATCCCCTTTTTAATGCATGCCAATATTCTGTTGGTTTTGCTTGCAGCATGCCATTTCTGAGCCTGTCATCTACTAAGACCCCCAGGTCCTTTTCCAGCATAGATTCCCCCAGTGGTTCTCCCCCTAGTGAGTAGATTCCATTCACATCTTTACATTCTTCAACAATAAACCTCCTTTGCCATGAAGTTGTCCACCCCATTAATTTGTTTAGCTCTTCTTGCAAAGTTCCCACATACTGCAAAGAAGTTATTGCCCTGCTTAGCTTAGTATTATCTGCAAATACTGAGATTGAGCTGTTTATCCCATCCTCTAAATCATTCATGAATAAATTAAATAGGAATTGGTCCCAGGACAGAACCCCGGGGGACCCCGCTATTCACACCAGACCAGTCCGAGTATTCCCCATTTATCAACACCCACTGGACTCGCCCCCATAGCTAGTTTTCAATCCATGTACTCACCCTTTGGTCCATGCCGACCGACCTTAGTTTGTACAGTAAACGTTTGTGGGGAACTCTATGGAATGCCTTAGCAAAATCCAGATACACCACATCTACAGGCCTTCCTTTATCTAGTTGGAAGCTCACCTTTTAACCTGTATAAACTTGGGCCCAGATTTATACTTTTACATGTCTTTGGTAAAAATAACCTACATTAGTGGATATTATTTAGTCTCTGTGAAAGTTATAGAGTCTACAAGCTATGGTGCAAATCATTGAAAATTGATCACACCTGCTGCACTGATGGCCTATCTCAGTTCTTGAGGCCCTGAAATGCCAGGAAAGTACAAATACCCCCCAAATGACCCCTTTTTGAAAATTAGAAAGTTATTTAGTAAGAGGCATGGTGAGTTTTTTGAAGTTGTAATTTTTTCCCACAATTCTTGGGAAAATGAAGATTTTTTTTTTCACAAAATTGTCATAATAACAAGTTATTTCTCACACACAGCATATGCATACTTCCAATTACACCCCAAAATACATTCTGTTATTCCTCCCGAGTATGGCGATACCACATGTGTGTGACTTTTACACAGCCTGGCCACACAGAAAGGTCCAACATGCAGGGGGCACCATTAGGGGTTCTAGGAGCATAAATTACACCTCTAATTTCCTAACGACCTATTACATTTTTGAAGGTAAATTGATGAGAATCCCAAAACTATACCTCTCACATGTGTACAGATAGAGATAGTGGCGCTAATATAAATTGTGTAAAATAATGAGTCAGAGCAGCATGATGTCTATGACCCTCTAATTATTCATAAAAATAATAATAGTATCATGAAAAAAAAAAAATATTTTTATCATGAAAAAAAAAAAATGTCAACACCCAGTGAAAAGTGTCACTATAGATAATAAATTACAAGAATTGAATGATCAAGTTCAACAGAGAGAGGTACACTGTGGCCAGCTATTTTGACATCCGAAGGCTGTGACAAACGTCGGAAGCCTGTCCCCGGCTTGTAGTTCTACCACTGGTGAGTGGTGACACGCTCGATTTGGCCCATTGGGGGCCGCAACTTCAGGTGAGAGGCTGGGGGAAATGATTAACGGACTCCGGAACCTGTTTGGACTGTTTCACTGACCTTTCAACACTGGCTGTCACTGAGCGTGGTCCGCTGCACTCGCACTCCCTCATCCTTCTCTAGAAGATTTATTCCATGTTGCATCTGGAGTCGCATGCTATTCCTTTTCATATTACATCTTTACGATCACTTGAACATTTTATCTAGTCTGACTTTATTATCTGCACATTTATTGGTATTATTGCACGAGCACTTTTCCATTTAAATAATTATTTTGGGCTGTGAATTTTATTGTCCTATGCACTATCTTTATATGTGATTAGATATCCACATTATTTATCATCGCTTTATATGCACATTGCACTTTTTGGTCTTTTGCACATCAATATGATATTGACGCATTTATATAAGTCTTATTAGATTTAGCCCTTTTTTTTATTATTACATTAGGAGCCCTCTTAATTATTGTCTTTATGCACATTGCACCTTTGGGTGATTTATTGCCATTCACTTGATTATTACACGTCAGATTAAGGATTGTTGTTCTGTATCCACTTGGATTGTATACTATTCGTCACCATTTATCAAATTGAGGCATTATTAATTATATATGCGCTTTTTAGTAATGAGCTTATGTTATTTATCAGCCTTGGATTTGCACACTGATGTTATTTGTGTTATCTTTTTTATTTTCCTTTATTAGTTATTTGGAAGATTTCTAAATTTTACTATTTTAGTCCTGATGAGGTAGCGCCACATATATATTTATTTCATTTTGATTCTGAGCTCTGTGAGTACACTCTTTTATGTTGGCAGCTTCTCGTGTCTGCTAGAGAGTTTGGTTTTTGCGCACTAGATTTTCTGTTTATCACTGATGATGATTATATATATTTTTTTTTATATATACATTTTTGCTGTGTCATATTTTTTTTTTTGTTGTGTATCCATATCATCACTGTAATTAGTGGTGTTTTACAAGTTAGGATATGTTTTATGTGATAATGCTGGACGCAGCACTCTAACAACATACCATAAAAATGTTTATTCCAGTTATGTGTTTAATCTGTGTACCGGTGCTTCACGGTCATGGGGACATGATGAGTGAGCATGTGCGGAGCAGGGGATCACATGACTGATGATGATCACATAATTGATCATGGGTAGTATATTAGGATTGAAGGACTGCTTGTGTAACCAATCCCATTTGAAGAAATCTTTTCGACAAAACATGTCGGGGGCATGGTTGCACGGTATTCCATCGCACTGACATTAGACACTGTTGTCTGAGGAGGACTACACCGATCGGATTGCTGGGCCTTAGAAGGTTGGGTGAGAGATACACCAGATCACACTTCAGGTCCGCTGTGACCGCGGTGCACCGTTGGGTCACTGATCCTGTTGCTTGCTGTGGTTTTGTTCAAAGGCTTTTTTGTTTCAGTTTAAAAGTGAGTGTAACCACTGAAGTGTGTTTGGAGTGATTTTAATAAACCTGTCAAAATGGTATCACGCTATGTGGAGCACTTTATTCATTTTTTCATATATGGAGCTGACTTGATTGGAGTTATGGTTCACGGTGGTGTGGTGGAAGAGTAGAAGATTTATCACACAAGAAGATTGAAAAACAACTGTTGAATTTGATCATTCAATTCTTGTAATTTATTATCTATAGTGACACTTTTCACTGGGTGTTGAAAAATTTTTTTTTTTTTCATGATAACATTTTTTTTTTTTTTTTCATGATACTATTATTTTTATGTATAATTAGAGGGTCATAGACATCATGCTGCTCTGACTCATTATTTTACACAATTTATATTAGCGCCACTATCTCTATCTGTACACATGTGAGAGGTATAGTTTTGGGATTTTGATCAATTTACGTTTTTATTTAAGTGGCAGCCTTTTTCACTGTACACTATGTATGTACACACATTTTGTATTCATTTACACATCTTGTATATAGCTTTGCACTTTTCTTTGGTGCAGTGGAGTAAGAGGGATTCAGGGGCGGCTTTTTTGTATTTTTCTTGCTACAAACCATTGTACATTTTTGAAGGCCCTGGAGCACCAGGACAGTGGAATTACCCACAAAATGACCCCATTTTTGAAAGCAAACACCCCAACGTCTATTCTATGAGGCATAATGAGAATTTTTTTCCACAAGTCTTTGGAAAACGTGGAAAGAAAATTAAAACGTTTTTTTTTTTTTTTACACAAAATGGTCAGTTTATAAGATATTTCTAACTCAAAGCATGTATATAGCAAAATGACACCCTAAAATACATTCTGCTACTCCTTCTGAGTATGGCAATACCACATGTGTGAGACTTTTACACAGCCTGGCCACATACAGAGGTCAGACATGCAGGGAGCACTGTCAGGCGTTCTAGGCACATAAATGACATCTCTAATTTCCTAACGACCTATTACACTTTTGAAGGCCCTGGAGCACCAGGACAATGGAATTACCCACAAATCTACCCCATTTTGGAAAACAAACACCCCAACGTATATTCTATGAAGCATTGTGAGTCTTTTGAACAGTTAATTTTTTTACACAAGTCTTCAGAAAACGTGGAAAGAAAATAAAAACCTATTTTTTTTTACAAAAAGTTGTCAATTTATAAGATATTTCTAAATCATAACATGTATATAGCAAAAACTACACCCGAAAACACATTCTGCTACCCTTCCTGAGTATGACAAAACCACATGTGTGAGACTTTTACACAGCCAGGCCACATACAGAGGCCCAACATTGAAGTACTACCTTCAGGCGTGCTAGGAGCATAAATTACACATCTCATTTCATTCCTACCTATCACACTTTTGAAGGTCCTTGAGCACCAGGACAGTGGAATTACCCACAAAATGACCCCATTTTGGAAAGCAAACACCCCAACGTATATTCTATAAGGCATGGGCTGCAGTTAGGTTCTCGGGTACTCTGATGGGCTGGTGACAGGTACTTGGGTACTCTGATGGGCTGGTGACAGGTAGTCGGGTACTCTGATGGGCTGGTACTTGGGTACTCTGATGGGCTTTGGTACTCGGGTACTCTGATGCATGGTGGCAGGTACTCTGAAGGGTGGTGGCAGGTACTCTGAAGGGTGGTGGCAGGTACTCAGATGGGCTGTGACAGGTACTCAGATGGGCTGTGACAGGTACTCAGATGGACTGTGACAGGTACTCAGATGGGCTGTGACAGGTACTCATATGAGCTGTGACAGGTGCTAAGGTACTGGGGTACTCAGATGAACTGTGACAGGTACTTGGGTACTCAGATCGACTGTGTCAGGTACTCAGATGGACTGTGACAGGTACTCAGATGAACTTTGACAGGTACTCAGGTAAATGGGGTGTGGCTGGAGAAACCTCAAAGGATACGGCACCTCATCCCAAATATTGAATTCGGAAAAAGGAGGTCAGGGGGTTTATAGCGGTGCCAAAGAATGCAAATATGTAAATGTACTATAATATACAAAATACTTTATTAAATATATTGACAAATAACACAAACAGGGAATACACACGTCTACAATCTTAAAAATAGTGCAGTACACAATGGTAAGACCGAGTAGGCCTGATGTTAATGGCCTATAATACAGGTAATCAGTTCCTACATGTTTCGCCAAAACATTGGCTTCTTAAGGAAAATGATATAAGCCTGTGCCAAAATTGAGGAATTTCTAAGTAAAAACAAATAAAGAACAATGAGATACATAATACAAAAAGTATACAGAGCCATAATAGAAAAATGTGAATGAATGAGAAATGAATGCGTGACATGGTAATACCCCCGGAGAGGGAAAACACGCCCAACAATCCAAGTACCTACCTCCCAATCACCCAAAGGAACCAGAGTGGGAGAGGACACAACAATTCAGGGTCACAGAAACTTACCGCATCTATGGCTGTAGGGGGCATGCAAAGACCTAGCAATCAGAGAGTTAAAAGGGAGTATTAAAACAATTATTAATTCAGCAAACAAGGTGGGATAGACATTATCCCAAACCAAAAGGGTAGGGCTAACAAAGCCTCAGGAACTTACAATTTCTGAGATAAAATCAATATGACCAAAAGGGGGGCGCCTGGAGGGTGTCGAGGGGATTTTGTTGAAAAAACATTTGAATGTTGGTTATTAGGATGTATATATCTGAGAAAAAAAGAAGGAAAAAGACACGGAAGAGGTCAGAGATCAACCCTGACACAACCAAAGGGCGGTTGGACGTGCTGACATATCGCGTGCTATCCCCGGAGAGTCACGGGCGCTTGTAGGCCGGCCGGCTACTTGTTGCTTGATTTTATACTCCACTCTGTAAGTGTTACTCTTTTATACTAATAAATCATATTTACGGTATTACACTATGCGATCACTGATCCTGTTGCTTGCATTGATTGTGAGCTTGTTACCTGATACTTCCTAGAAAGGCCCTGGCTGGGTTTAAAGCCACAAGCTCTTTTTTGCTTGCCTCTGGTAAGCGTGCATTTGGTTTGGTGTTTTACTATCACTGGTGATGGAAGATTGCACTTTTTTACTCTGAACCCAGCTCATGGCATATTGTTTGGACTTTCTTGCAACCCTTTTTTCTTTTGTTCTCATTATATTTTTGTGCACTTATTATCATTATCACTATCAATGTGACAATCATACTTAAAGTTATTTTTTAGCGCAGCTATTGTCTACCTACTTGGGTACTCATATGGACTGTGACAGGTACTTTGATGGGTGGTGACAGGCCCTCTTTATTAGGGGGGGAATCAGTGTGATTGGTGTACACTGTAACGAGATGTTACCGCAATCTCCTTCTCACACACGATCGGTGCATGAGGAGGAGGACCCAGTAACATCTCATTACCGCGGTTTGTTGACATTCTGTGACCGACTGTGATTGGACACAGCCGGTCATGTGGTAAAGAGCCAATTTCATTGGCTCTTTACTGCAATCGGGGTTGGGCTGTGTCAGGGTGACAAGCCTCGTCCCCGCTCACCGCTGTGTGTGCGCCCTAGGGGCGCGCACGAGCTCAGTGCATGTGGACAGTACATGTGACCGGCTGTGATTGGACACAGCCGGTCACGTGGTAAAGAGACATTTTTTGTTGGCTCTTTACACGGATCTGGGATGGGCTGTGTCCAAAGGGACATGCCTCTTCCCCGATCACAGCGCCGTGGGCCCCCGGGGGGCCCGCAAGAGTGGCAAGAAGCCGAGGACGTCATATGGAGGATGGGAGTTCCCATCTGCGGACGTCATTTGACTATGGCCCAGTATTGAAGTGGTTAAGGACACTTATTAATGTTAAAGGGGTTGTAAAGGTAAACATTTTTTCACCTTAATGCATTCTATGCATTAAGGTGAAAAAACTTTTGACAGTACCGCCGCCCCCAGGCCCCCCGTTTTACTTACCTGACGCCTCGAATCTTCGCTCCTAGTCCTCGTCAGCTTCATTGCAGCTCAGCCTGGTCGCTGATTGGCTGCAGTGGATGGATTGAAAGCAGCGCAGCCATTGGCTCGCGCTGCTGTCAATCACATCCGATGACGCGGCGCGCCGGGGGGCGGGGCCGAGTGATACAGCGAGCGGCTATAGCCGCCGGCTGTATCACGGGAGCGCGCCCGCAAGCACTCACCACCGTGCGAGGGAGCTCGCATGAAGGTGGTAAATGCTTGCGGGGAGGAGCTGAAACAGCCGCCGAGGGACCCCAGAAGACCAGGTTCGGGGCCACTCTGTGCAGAACGAGCTGCACAGTGAAGGTAAGTATAACATGTTTGTTATTTTTAAAAAAAAAAAAAAATAACTTTACAACCCCTTTAAGTTTTTCAAGTCTATCTTTAATTTTATCCTCTGTTAGCTAGAGCTGCACGATTAATCATTAAGAATCGAAATCACAATTATTTTCCCTTCCCGATCTTTAACCGCTTCAGCCCCGGAAGATTTTACCCCTTTCCTGACCAGAGCACTTTTTGCGATTCGGCACTGCGTCGCTTTAACTGACAATTGCGTGGTCGTGCGACGTGGCTCCCAAACAAAATTGACGTCCTTTTTTCCCCACAAATAGAGCTTTCTTTTGGTGGTATTTGATCACCTCTGCTATTTTTTATTTTTTGCGCTATAAACAAAATAAGAGCGACAATTTTGAAAAAAATGCATTATTTTTTTACATTTTGCTTTAATAAATATCCCCCAAAAATATATAAAAAAAAACATTTTTTTTCCTCAGTTTAGGCCGATCCGTATTCTTCTACATATTTTTGGTAAAACAAAATCGCAATAAGCGTTTATTGATTGGTTTGCGCAAAAGTTATAGCGTTTACAAAATAGGGGATAGTTTTATGGCATTTTTATTAATAATTTTTTTTTTTTACTAGTAATGGCGGCGATCAGCGATTTTTATTGTGACTGCGACATTATGGTGGACACATCGGACATTTTTGACACATTTTTGGGACCTTTGTCATTTATACAGCAATCAGTGCTATAAAAATGCACTGATTCCTGTGTAAATGACACTGACAGTGAAGGGGTTAACCACTAGGGGGCGGGGGAGGGGTTAAGTCAGTACTAGGGAGTGATTCTAACTGTAGGGGGGATGGGGTAGCTGTGACACATCACTGATCTCTGCTCCTGATGACAGGGAGCAGAAATCAGTGACACTGTCACTAGGCAGAACGGGGAGATGCTGTTTACATCAGAATCTCCCCGTTCGTCCTCTCCGTGTGGCGATCGCGGGTATTCCCGCGACGATCGAGTCCGTGGGACCCCCGACCCGACTCACGGAGCTCCCGGCCGGCGACGCGCACATGACGGCAAATTCAAAGGGACGTACCTGTACGCCCATTTGCCCAGCCGTGCCATTCTGCCAACGTACATTGGCGTGCGCCGGTCGGGAAGTGGTTAAACAGCATTTCCCGATTCTATCTAACAAGTGCAGAGAGTTCTCTGACAGCTGAAAAAAATAATTAACAAATCCAGGCAGCCTGACAAGTTTTATCACATTGCAGATAACTATAAAAAAAGTAACATTTTGTTCTTAGATCAAAGGAATGAACTTCTATCTGTAGATTAGGGAAGTTTAACCACTTAAAGACTAAACCTCTTTTCTGACGCTTGCAGCTTACAAGTTATAATCAATATTCATTGTTAGAAAACTACTCAGAACCCCAAACATTATACATATCTTTTTTTAGCAGAGACCCTACAGAATAAAATGGTGGTTGTTGCAATATTTTATGTCACACTGTACTTGCGCAGTGGTCTTCCAAACAAAATTTTTGGGGAAAAATACTATTTAATGAATTAAAAAAAAAAAAAAGAACAGTTAAATTAGCCCAATTTTTTTGTATAATGTGAAAGATGTTACCCCGCGAAGATCGTGATCTTTATTCAAAATCTTGCAGCTCTACTGTTATGCCGCGTACACACGGTCGGACTTTCCGGCATACTTGGTCCGGCGGACCAGAGTGTGCCGGACAATCCGCCCGTGTGTGGGCGGCGGCGGACTTTTCCGGCGGACTTCTTCCCAAAAGCCCGCCGGACCTAGATTTTAAACATGTTTGAAATCTTTCCGTCGGACTCAGTTTCGGGCGGAAAGTCCGCTCGTGTGTGTGCTGGTCCGACGGAAAGCCCGCTCGTGTGTAGGCTGGTCCGACGGACCAAATACGACACGAGGGGATGGTATTGCATCTCGCGCTCGCTGCAATAGGAAAAACAAATCTTCCTATTGCGGCGAGCGCGGGGCATACCAGGCCCTTAGGTCTGGTATGGATTATAAAGGGGAACCCCGCTACGCCGAAAAAACGGCGTGGGGTCCCCCTAAAATCCATACCAGACCCCGATCCGAGCACGCAGCCTGGCCGGTCAGGAAAGGGGGTGGGGACGAGCGAGCGCCCCCCCCCCTCCTGAACCGTACCAGGCCGCATGCCCTCAACATGGGGGGTGGGTGCTTTGGGGGAGGGGGGCGCCCTGCGCCCCCCCCCCCAAAGCACCTTGTCCCCATGTTGATGAGGACAAGGGCCTCTTCCCGACAACCCTGGCCGTTGGTTGTCGGGGTCTGCGGGCGGGGGCTTATCGGAATCTGGGAGCCCCCTTTAATAAGGGGGCCCCCAGATCCCGGCCCCCCACCCTATGTAAATGAGTATGGGGTACATGGTACCCCTACCCATTTACCTAGGAAAAAAGTGTAAGTAATAAAACACACTACACAGGTTTTTAAAATATTTTATTAAACAGCTCCGGGGGGGGATCTTCCTCCGGCTTCGGGGGTCTTCTTCCGGCTTCGGGGGTCCCTCCGCTTCATCTTCTCCCGGCGTCCGGTTGGTTCTTCTCCGCTCTCCGGCCTCTTCTCCCGGTGTCGCAGGTCTTCGGCCGGCCCCTCCGCTCTCTTCATGTAGCTCTATTGCGAGCGGAGGTCCGGACTTCTGGGCTTCTTGGCTTCTTGGCTTCTCTTCTCTTCTCTTCCCCCAGATGTTGACACGACGCTCTCTCCGGCTGGACTGGTCTCTGAGGGCTGCGTTGTGACTTATATAGGCGGAGACCCCGCCCCCATATGATGTCACAGTCCCTGGGCATGCTGGGACTGTGACGTTTTAGGGGGCGTGGTCGACCACGCCCCCTAAAACGTCACAGTCCCAGCATGCCCAAGGACTGTGACATCATATGGGGGCGGGGTCTCCGCCTATATAAGTCACAACGCAGCCCTCAGAGACCAGTCCAGCCGGAGAGAGCGTCGTGTCAACATCTGGGGGAAGAGAAGAGAAGAGAAGCCAAGAAGCCAAGAAGCCCAGAAGTCCGGACCTCCGCTCGCAATAGAGCTACATGAAGAGAGCGGAGGGGCCGGCCGAAGACCTGCGACACCGGGAGAAGAGGCCGGAGAGCGGAGAAGAACCAACCGGACGCCGGGAGAAGATGAAGCGGAGGGACCCCCGAAGCCGGAAGAAGACCCCCGAAGCCGGAGGAAGATCCCCCCCCGGAGCTGTTTAATAAAATATTTTAAAAACCTGTGTAGTGTGTTTTATTACTTACACTTTTTTCCTAGGTAAATGGGTAGGGGTACCATGTACCCCATACTCATTTACATAGGGTGGGGGGCCGGGATCTGGGGGCCCCCTTATTAAAGGGGGCTCCCAGATTCCGATAAGCCCCCGCCCGCAGACCCCGACAACCAACGGCCAGGGTTGTCGGGAAGAGGCCCTTGTCCTCATCAACATGGGGACAAGGTGCTTTGGGGGGGGGGGCGCAGGGCGCCCCCCTCCCCCAAAGCACCCACCCCCCATGTTGAGGGCATGCGGCCTGGTACGGTTCAGGAGGGGGGGGGGCGCTCGCTCGTCCCCACCCCCTTTCCTGACCGGCCAGGCTGCGTGCTCGGATCGGGGTCTGGTATGGATTTTAGGGGGACCCCACGCCGTTTTTTCGGCGTAGCGGGGTTCCCCTTTATAATCCATACCAGACCTAAGGGCCTGGTATGCCCCGCGACGGGGCTAGCAAGGTGTCAATCTCGCCGATAAAAGCGGCAAGATTGACATCCTTCTCTAGTCCCGTCGCACCTGAGTCACGTTCAAAATGAACGGACTTGTCCGTGTGTGGGCAAGTCCGTTCATTCTGAAAGTCCGCCGGAACTCCGGCGAAAGTCCGTCGGAAAGACGGGCGGACTTAGCCCGCCGGAAAATCCCGGCGTGTGTGGGCAAGTCCGTTCGTTTTAAAGTCCGGCGCACCTGGCGGACAAAGTCCGTCGGAAAGTGTGCCGGACCAAGTAGGATAGAAAGTCCGCTCGTGTGTACGCGGCATTAGTCATGAGGGTGCTTCCTGTGACGTGTTATGAGGATAAACGTTGCAGTCTTGATTACTGAATCCCCCCCCTCGTTTCCCTCGTAAAGACTGAGAAGAATAAATTCAAAACCTTGGCCATCTCTCTGTCTTTTGTAACCAGATTCCTTTCATCATCCTTTATTTATATACTTAAAGCAGAACATGAGATCGGCAAAAAATCCCCCATTAGTACACCCCCACACACACACACACACACACACACACACACAAAACACTAAACAATTCTTACATTTGTGAAATTCCTTACTAATCAAGAGAAACATTGAATTTTCATGAAGTCAGCTCTGCAGTTCAAAAAATGCTGCCTGTTTTCTAGCAAGGAGGAGGTGTTAGAACAGGGATTGCATCATATCCTCTCCCCTTTCTTTACACTGTCATTAACCACTTACCGCCCGCCATATAGTAAAATGACGGCGGCAAAGTGGTTTCAATATCCTGACCGGACGTCATATGACGAGGGCGCGCATCGCGGCGATCATTGTTGCGGTGTGTCAGTCTGACACACCGCAACTCCGATCAAGGTAAAGAGTCTCTGACGGAGACTCTTTACCACGTGATCAGCCGTGTCCAATCACGGCTGATCACGATGTAAATAGGAAGAGCCGGTGATCGGCTTTTCCTCACTCGCGTCTGACAGACGTGAGTAGAGGGGAGCCGACCGGCTGCTCTCCTGACAGGGGGGGTCTGTGCTGATTGTTTATCAGCACAGCCCCCGCTCGGATCCCACCCAGGACCACCAGGGAAGCCGCCCAGGACCACAAGGATGGCCACCACACTGGACCACCAGGTATGCCCCCTAGACCCCAGGGAAATACCAATATGTGCCCAGGCAGCTGCCAATCTGTGCCCAGGCAGCTGCCAGTCAGTGCCCACTCCAATGCCTACCACTGCCAGTGCCACCAGGGATGCCTATCAGTGCCTCATATCAGTGCCGCGTATCAGTGCCATGTATCAGTGCCGCCTATCAGTGACCATCAGTGCCACCCTATCAGTACCCAGCAGTGCCGCCTTTCAGTGCCCATCAGTGTTGCCTATCAGTGCCAACCAGTGCCACCCATGAGTGCCCATCAGTGCTGCATATCAGTGCCGCCTACCAGTGCCCATCGTCAGTGCCCGCTCATTGGTGCCACCTCATCGGTGCCGCTATATCAGTGCCTGCCAGTGCCGCCTTATCAGTGCCCATCAGTGAAAGAGAAAACTTACTTATTTGCAAATTTTTTAAAAAGAAACAAAAGCAAAACTTTTATTTTTTTTTTTAATTTTCGGTCTTTTTTTATTTGTTTACCAAAAAATAAAAACCGCAGAGGTGACCAAATACCACCAAAAGAAAGCTCTATTTGTGGGAACAAAATGATAAAAATTTAGTTTGGGTACAGTGTAGCATGACCGCACAATTGTCATTCAAACTGCGACAGCGCTGAAAGCTGAAAATTGGTCTGGGCAGGAAGGTGTATAAGTGCCCTGTATTGAAGTGGTTAAACTACATTTCCCATCATGCTTTGCAAATTGCACTGAATGTGGGAGGTACACTAGGCCCGTGTACAATAAATGTGAACAAGCCCACTTCAACATAAATCACACCTCTCATTCTGCAGCCACACTGCTGAGCATAACACAGACATTAATGGGAAATTCTTATAACTGTAAAGCATGCATGTGCTCTCCCCTCCAGCCACAGCAGGTGATAAACATATTTCCCTTACTTTATGTAATCAGTACTGAAATGTTTACACATCCCATAATTCTATATTATACACACTGTACTCTGCTGTAATTCAGTATTAGAAATATTCCTCCTCCTGCTGTAGCTTTGATATCTTTCTAACAGCAATCAGTTCTTGTATGGTGTTTGTGAGAACATCCTTAGCCGCACCACAGAGTCGGGCCATGCCGCTTTACATCAGCGTGTAGTACTCCATATTCCCATTGCACAAGTTCCTGGAAAAGCTCTCAAGGGATTGGGTGCTGCAGCAACGACCAGCTGGGATCTAGTTCAAAAGTCACAAGGAAAATGTTTGCCGTCCAAGTGAATAATGCCTGACGAAGGGGTCCTGTGTGACTCCGAAACGTTGCACTATTCTTTTGATATGATCATGTATTAAATAATTCACTTGGACGCTTCCTTGTTGATCCATGGTGTGCGGGATGGTGGAAACCTCTTCTACAGGTATTTGGCAGTGGATGATGTCCACTGCTTATCAGTGCAGCCTCATCAGTGCTCATAGGTGTAGTCGTATCAGTGCAGCTTTTCAGTGCCCATTAGTGCAGTTTATCAGTGCAGCCTCATCAGTGCCGCCTCATTAGTGCAGCTTATTAGTGTGGTCTCATCAGTGCCCACCAGTGCAGCTTATCGGTGCCCATCAGAGCGGTCTCACCAGTGCCCACCAGTGCAGCTTATCAGTGCGGTCTCATCAGTGCAGCCTTATCAGTGCTCATCAGTGCAGCTTATCAGTGCTCATCAGTGCAGCTTATCAGTGCCCATCAGTGCAGCCTTATCGGTGCCTATCAGTGCAGCCTTATCAGGGCTCATCAGTGCAGCTCATCAGTGCCTATCAGTGCAGCTTATAAGTGCTAATCACTGCAGCTAGGTTATCAGTGCTCATCAGTGAGGTGTCACCAGTGCAGCTTATCAGTGTGGTGTCACCAGTGCAGCTTATCAGTGATCATCAGTGCCGGTGTCACCAGTGCAGCTTATTAGTGCCGGTTTCACCAGTGCAGCTTTTCAGTGCCCATCAGTGCTGGTGTCACCAGTGCAGCTTAGCAGTGCTGGTGTCACCAGTGCAGCTTAGCAGTGCCCATCAGTGCCGGTGTCACCAGTGCAGCTTTGCATTGCCCACCACTACCGGTGTCACCAGTGCCAGCTTAGCAGTGCCCATCAGTGCCGGTGTCACCAGTGCAGCTTTTCAGTGGCCATCAGTGCCAGCGTCACCAGTGCATCTTTTCAATGCCCATCAGTGCTGGTGTCACCAGTGCAGCTTCTCAGTGCCCATCAGTGCCGGTGTCACCAGTGCAGCTTAGCAGTGCCCATCAGTGCCAGTGTCACCAGTGCCAGCTTAGCAGTGCCCATCAGTTCCGGTGTCACCAGTGCAGCTTTTCAGTGGCCATCAGTGCCGGTGTCACCAGTGCAGCTTTTCAGTGGCCATCAGTGCCAGCGTCACTAGTGCATCTTTTCAGTGCCGGTGTCACCAGTGCAGCTTTTCAATGCCCATCAGTGCCGGTGTCACCAGTGCAGCTTCTCAGTGCCCATCAGTGCCGGTGTCACCAGTGCAGCTTAGCAGTGCTCATCAGTGCAGAGCGGGGATCGTTACAGATCCTCCTTATGACAGAGCGAGTCTTGGGCTGACAGGTATGTATGTAAGAACATCGCTCGTCGTACAGCCCGCCTCCCTGCACCGAAATTTTCACCAGTGCAGCTTATTAGTGCCGGTTTCACCAGTGCAGCTTATTAGTGCCCATCAGTGCCGGTGTCACCAGTGCAGCTTAGCAGTGCTGGTGTCACCAGTGCAGCTTAGCAGTGCCCATCAGTGCCGGTGTCACCAGTGCAGCTTTGCATTGCCCACCACTACCGGTGTCACCAGTGCCAGCTTAGCAGTGCCCATCAGTGCCGGTGTCACCAGTGCAGCTTTTCAGTGGCCATCAGTGCCGGTGTCACCAGTGCAGCTTTTCAGTGGCCATCAGTGCCAGCGTCACCAGTGCATCTTCTCAGTGCCGGTGTCACCAGTGCAGCTTTTCAATGCCCATCAGTGCCGGTGTCACCAGTGCAGCTTCTCAGTGCCCATCAGTGCCGGTGTCACCAGTGCAGCTTAGCAGTGCTCATCAGTGCAGAGCGGGGATCGTTACAGATCCTCCGTATGACAGAGCGAGTCTTGGGCTGACAGGTATGTATGTAAGAACATCGCTCGTCGTACAGCCCGCCTCCCTGCACCGAAATTGTGATAGAAAGCGCAGAGCACACTGTTCCAATGTGCAGGGAGGCGGGGCTATACGACCAGCAATATTCTCACATACATACCTGTCAGCCCGAGACCCGCTCTGTCATCCGGAGGATCTGTAACTCTCCCCGCTCTGCACTGAGAGAAATGGCGTCGGGCGATGGCAGCGAGGGGGGGACAGGGGCGGCTCTGGCAGGGAGAAGGAGGAGGGAGCAGAGGAGGAGGACACCACCTCTATGGATGGCACAGACCGGGGGCTGTGAGACCCCTCCGCCCACTACAGCGAGCCAGCGGAAGTACAAGTCCCTGCTCGCTTTCAGAGGACTACAAGAGGGCATGTCAGACCGCAGGCTGAAGTTACTGGAGGGATAGCAGACAGCGGTCTTACAAACAGGAAATAACCAGACAATTATATTTTTTAAGCAAGTTCAGCAGACTATTGCAGAGGAACTACAGAGCTCAGAAGAACATGGTTGACATAGTTGGTGAAGGTAGGAGATCAGCAACAAGGACATGGAAAAAAGTTTTTGCCCGGAGCTCTGCTTTAAAGAATTTCTTGCTTTTTTTTTTACTGCTCCACTATGTGCCTTTCGTGTTCTATCTTAGCCGCCCTGCTTGCACCCTTACATTTCTTATTACATTCTTTATACAGTAGGGATGCTGTTGATGACCCCTCAGCCTTGTATTTTTTGAAGGCCTTTGCTTTTATATGCATTTTTACATTGGAGTTAAGCCACCCAGGACTTTTGTTAGCTCTTTTAAATGTATTTCCCATTGGGATGCACTGACCAATACCTTTATTTAATATCCTCTTAAAGCACTCCCATTTTTCCTCCGTGTTCTTTGTTAATAGGATTTTATCCCATTTAATATCTTCTAGCAAGGAGCGCAGTTTAAGGAAGTTGGTTCTTTTGAAATTCTGTGTCTTTGTATTACCCTTGTGTTTCCTATTTGTGTGATTTATGCTGAAACACATTGACCTGTGGTCGCTTTTTCCTAAATTGACCCGTATTTCCATATTTCCACATCCCCAATCAGGTCTGTATTGTTAGTAATAAATAAAGTGAATTACCGCGCTGTGATAAATGAAGCTAAATACAATAACCAAGAAAAAGAGCTGCTGCTAAAAGTGAGATACACACAACAATAAAATAAATCAAAACGAAGCAGCGCTAAACCCCCCAAAAATTAGGATTACACAGTGAAGACCAGTAGAAATGATATAAAACAATCAATAATTTAAATAAGTCGAATTAGAACTCAAAAGTCCATCTTCTTATTTCCACAGTGAGAAAAACAAGTGACATGCACCAATAATAATCAAATTGATGACAAAAAATCCATATATGTGAATGGAAAATAACAAAATTGTAATATAGTCCAAAAATATTTAAATTCGTTCTCCACCGCACCACCAGTGATAAGAAAAATGCTCGCTTACCAGATGGCAAGCAAATTATGCTTGCGACCTATACCCGGCCAGGGCCTTTATCGAATATGGGGACACAGGAAATCTCCAGGGGAACCCTTCTAGGAGGTCAGCATGAGATCGCCAAACTCATCAGCCAAAGACCATGACCAGATGGAATACGGTGATATTCAGATGTTCCCAGAATAAAAAAGGATCACCATAGCGTAACACTGTTTATGCATCATTTATTAAAAAAGAAAAGCCACCTACAATGTATTTGAGCAGTAAAAACAATTCAGCCGGCCGGCTTGTACGGACACCCGTTCCTCGAACACAGCACGCGAGACGTCAGCACGTGCCCCAGACGACGTCATTATATGACGAAACGCACGTCGGGAGGAGCTGACGTGCTGACGTCTCGCGTGCTGTGTTCGAGGGACAGGTGTCCATACAAGCTGGCCGGCTGAATTGTTTTTACTGCTGAAATATATTGTAAGTGGCTTTTCTTTTTTAATAAATGATGCATAAACAGTGTTACGCTATGGTGATCCTTTTTTATTCTGGGAACATCTGAATATCACCGTATTCCATCCGGTCATGGTCTTTGGCTGATGAGTTTGGCGATCTCATGCTGACCTCCTAGAAGGGTTCCCCTGGAGATTTCCTGTGTCCCCATATTCGATAAAGGCCCTGGCCGGGTATAGGTCGCAAGCATAATTTGCTTGCCATCTGGTAAGTGAGCATTTTTCTTATCACTGGTGGTGCGGTGGAGGACGAATTTAAATATTTTTGGACTATATTACAATTTTGTTATTTTCCATTCACATATATGGATTTTTTGTCATCAATTTGATTATTATTGGTGCATGTCACTTGTTTTTCTCACTGTGGAAATAAAAAGATGGACTTCTGAGTTCTAATTCGACCTATTTAAATTTTTGATTGTTTTATATCATTTCTACTGGTCTTCACTGTATAATCCTAATTTTTGGGGGGTTTAGCGCTGCTTCGTTTTGATTTACTGTATTGTTAGTAATCAGTAGGTCTAGTAACGCTTTGTTTCTTGTTGGTGCATTTACCATCTGACCCTTGTAGTTTTGTCCGGTCGCATCTCCCTGTTGGTTGTTCTGAAACTGCGATTTGGATTTGTTAATTTACTTACCTCGGGTTTAAGTACTTTAGTCAACCTACCACCGATGCCCCCCCCCCAATACTACCCTCTGAAATTTGTTCTGCACTGGCTATCTCTATCTGGACACCCCCCCCCCTGTCACCTACTTTCAGCCATCTTCACTCCCAGCCGAGCTGCACCCTCCTCACTTAGGTCCAGGAACCCAAATCCTTCCTTTCTACACCAGCTCCTCAGCCACTTGTTAACTTCCCTAATCTCCCGCTTCATACCCACTAATTTAATGGGGATTGGGAATTTTACTCTGTCCAATTAACTAACAACTAGCTTCCTGAGACTAATACTCAACAATACACGGGTACTCACAGCACACGGTTACTCACAACACACAGGTACTCACAGCACTCGGATACTCAAGGAATGCATGCATGCCACAAGATGTGCACCGAGTCGCTTCTCCATACCTGTCGGGCATCGTACCCACTAATTTATTGCGGATTGGGAATTTTACTCTGTCCAATTAACTAAAAACTAGCTTACTGACTTTAATACTCAACAATACACGGGCACTCACAGTACGCGGGCACTCACAGTACGCGGGCACTCACAGTACGCGGGCACCCACAGTACACGGGCACCCACAGCACACGGGCATTCACAGTACTCGGGCATTCACAGTACACGGGCACTCACAGTACACGGGCACTCATAGCCCACAGGTACTCATAGTCGACAGGTACTCACAGTTACACCACAATACTCAGCACCCAACAATTACTCAGCTACTCAATACTCAGTTACACCTTAATACTCAGTTACCCAACAATACTCAGTTATACCACAATACTCAGTTATACCACAATACACACTACACCCTCCTCAACCAGTGTCCCCACTACACACACACACACACACAGTCAATCAGTCTTCTATCATTTGTGCGCTCTGTGTCCCCTCTGCTCCTGCTCAGCCGCCCCTGCAATCTGTCAGCATTTAGTCTCCCCCGGTCAGCCCCAATCAGCCTGCCTGTCACTGCTCCCGCCGTTTCCTTGGTCTACCTAACACACTCCCCCTCTGATCCATGGATTACACTTACCCGCCGCTGCCTCTCTCGGTTAGCCTGTCACCTCTCTGTCTCCCTCGGTCTCCTGATCCCGCCTCCTCTGTTGGAGTCTATGGAGTGCAAGGTCCTCAGTCACTCCCGCTCCTCCTTCCCGATGGTCCAGATGTCGCCGCCGCCTCTCTTGGTCTCAGTGTGGGGGGGGGCTGGTCCGGTCCACAGCTCCCACACTGCACGCTGCACTTCCTGGACTTTTCGCGCCAACAGTACAGCAGCACCACCTGCTGTTTTGTTTTATTGATTAAAATTTAAGTTCATATTTGAATTTATTGTCACACATATATTAGATCACATTTAAATTAGAAACAGTGCATCATATGGATATACAGTCAGGTCCATAAATATTGGGACATCGACACAATTCTAGTCTTTTTGGCTCTATACACCACAATGGATTTGAAATGAAACAAACAAGATGTGCTTTAACTGCAGACTTTCAAGCTTTAATTTGAGGGTATTTACATCCAAATCAGGTGAACGGTGTAGGAATTACAACAGCTTGTATATGTGCCTCCCACTTTTTAAGGGACCATTAGTAATGGGACAGATTACCAATCATCCATCAAACTTTCACTTTTTAATACTTGGTTGCAAATTCTTTGCAGTCAATTACAGCCTGAAGTCTGGAACGCATAGACATCACCAGATGCTGGGTTTCATCCCTGGTGATGCTCTGCCAGGCCTCTACTGTAACTGTCTTCAGTTCCTGCTTGTTCTTGGGGCATTTTCCCTTCAGTTTTGTCTTCAGCAAGTGAAATGCATGCTCAATCGGATTCAGGTCAGGTGATTAACTTGGCCATTGCATAACGTTCCACTTCTTTCCCTTAAAAAACTCTTTGGTTGCTTTCGCAGTATGCTTTGGGTCATTGTCCATCTGCACTGTGAAGCGCTGTCCAATGAGTTCTGAAGCATTTTGCTGAATATGAGCAGATAATATTGCCCGATACACTTCAGAATTCATCCTGCTGCTTTTGTCAGCAGTCACATCATCAATAAATACAAGAAAAACAGTTCCATTGGCAGCCATACATGCCCATGTCATGACTCTACCATCACCATGCTTCACTGATGAGGTGGTATGCTTTGGATCATGAGCAGTTCCTTTCCTTCTCCATACTCTTCTCTTGCCATCACTCTGGTACAAGTTGATCTTGGTCTCATCTGTCCATAGGATGTTGTTCCAGACCTGTGAAGGCTTTTTTAGATGTTGTTTGGCAAACTCTAATCTGGCCTTCCTGTTTTTGAGGCTCACCAATGGTTTACATCTTGTGGTGAACCCTCTGTATTCACTCTGGTGAATTCTTTTCTTGATTGTTGACTTTGACACACATACACCTACCTCCTGGAGAGTGTTCTTGATCTGGCCAACTGTTGTGATTATAGATGACCTGTGTAATGGTTTTGCACAGAACAGCCCAGATCCTTCCATTCTCTGGTCCATCTTCAGCTCTGCTGGTCCCTCCCTTCTGTTGATTGCCCCCACAGCAAGCAGCTTGCTATGGGGGCACCCAAGCTGAGTCACGGCTCCGTGTCCATTCAGACACAGAGCCCCGGTTTGGCCCCACCCCTCTCTCTCCTGATTGGTTAACTGACTTTGACAGCAGCGGGAGCCAATGGTGCCGCTGCTGAGTCTCAACCAATCAGGAGGAGAGTCCCGGATGGCCGAGGGGGAGGAGAAGCAACAGCACACTGAGCTTCACAGTGAATGGCTGTGCAACGGGGGCGTGTCAGGACAAGTCTGATCATTGGAGGGGAGCACACTGATTTCCCTGCATAGCTAGAGAACTGACCACGGTGTGTTCTCCTGCCTAGTGTGGACAGTTTTAAAGAGGACAGCAGAGTGATTGGCAGGAACACCAGGGATTTCACACAAAGGAAGCAATACAAAGAAAGCAGGATAATTTTTCATACAAGTACATGGTACAGCAGTCACATATCAGGAATATGAAGTGTTGGGGTAACAAATGCTTTAATTCTCGAGCACCATCTGGCCTTAATGAAGGCTTTACATTTCTACCTTTCATACGTGATTACAAATCTTTGGATTTATTGTCTATTAACCTTGTTTAATATTTATATCTGTATGGATCATGTGGGTATTAAGGAAAGAAAAAGAAGCTATACATACGTTTGATCCCTTTTTGCTCAAAGGTAATTGTATATACACTATTGACAGGGCAATGACATATGGCTGGGATCCCCAAACTGCAGCCCACGGAGGTCATTTACCAAGCCTCCCGTTAGGGCCGGCCCTACCATGGATCCCGCTTCCACAAGCCTCCTCCAACCTCCTTCGCTGCTGTCATCAGTGAAGAGCGGAGGGCAGGAGGCAGCTTAGCTCAAGATGGAAGGCAGGAGGAGGAGCTGCCCAAACTTATTGGTTGCTAGGACACAGGGAAGCGTAGGTACCCATAGGTGGGATTTGGTTATGCGTAGTGTAGCGAGGTTGGTAAGGCTTGCTCTACGCTGCTCTGGAGGAGTAAGTCAGCTTAGTGGTTGTTATAGGCAACAGCTCCAGGCCTGTAACTCATAGTTGCACTTAGTGCTTAACCACTTGCCGCCTGCCATATAGCAGAATGACGGCGGCAAAGTGGTTTCAAAATCCTGACTGGACGTCATATGACATCCGCAGGATATTGAGCCGCTGCGCACCCCCGGGGGCACGCATCGCGGCGATCGTTGTTGCGGTGTGTCAGTCTGACACCCCGCAGCACCGATCTAGGTAAAGAGTCTCTGACGGAGACTCTTTACCACGTGATCAGCCGTGTCCAATCACAGCTGATCACGATGTAAATAGGAAGAGCCGGTGATCGGCTTTTCCTCACTCGCGTCTGACAGACGCGAGTAGAGGAGAGCCGATCGGCTGCTGCTCCTGACAGGGGGGTCTGTGCTGATTGTTTATCAGCACAGCCCCCCCTCGGATCACCAGGGAAGCCACCCAGGACCACCAGGGAAGCGATCCACACTGGACCACCAGGTATGCCCCTAGACCACCAGGGAAATGCCACTGTGTGCCCAGGCAGCTGCCAATCTGTGCCCAGGCAGCTGCCAGTCAGTGCCCACTTCAATGCCTACCACTGCCAGTGCCACCAGGGATGCCCATTAGTGCCTCATATCAGTGCTGCGTATCAGTGCCACATATCAGTGCCCAGCAGTGCCGCCTATCAGCGCCACCCTATCAGTGCCCAGCAGTGCCGCCTTCCATTGCCCATCAGTGTCGCCTATCAGTGCCCATCAGTGCCAACCAGTGCCACCCATCAGTGCCGCCTATCAGTGCTGCATATGAGTGCCACCCACCAGTGCCGCCTACCAGTGCTCATCAGTGCCGCATATCAGTGCCCATCGTCAGTGCCCGCTTATTGGTGCCACCTCATCGGTGCCGCCGTATCAGTGCCTGTCAGTGCTGCCTTATCAGTGCCCATCAGTGAAAGAGAAAACTTACTTATTTACAATTTTTTTTAACAGAAACAAAAGCAAAACTTTTATTTTTTCAAAATTTTCGGTCTTTATTTGTTTAGCAAAAAATAAAAACCGCAGAGGTGATCAAATACCACCGAAAGAAAGCTCTATTTGTGGGAACAAAATGATAAAAATTTAGTTTGGGTACAGTGTAGCATGACCGCGCAATTGTCATTCAAACTGCGACAGCACTGAAAGCTGA